>NW_028261387.1:87319045-87919045 GCF_051295495.1 Thamnophis sirtalis
TGATGAGCAAGTTTTATGATTATAATGAGGCAATAATAAAATAACATTTGCCAGATGTAGCTGCTTTGTTAACTGAGATTCTTTCTTTCCGAGACCCCCATGAATCGGTAATAAATTAAGAAAGTATCCCTGCTCTTTATATATTAGGGGTTTTAATCATGTGTATGTCTGTATTTTGAATGTAATAAACAAAAACATGCAATGTATATTCTTTCTAATTTATTGGAGGAAGGGCAGACATTTGGGGCAAAATGTGATTTATTCTGCAGGAAGTTAGCACCCACCCCTCTCCTAGAAGAATGAAATATTCTAGGAAATATCAAAAAGGCAGAATATTATGTTTCCCTAGATGAGAAAAGGAGAAACATGTTTTAAAGACAAAGCAGATCCCTGCCCCACCCCCTTTCAGCTCCAAAGGGATGGGATTAAGATATGGCCCTCGGGACATGTTAGGATTAGCCTTCTACCCATCTCACTCCATGGCACCTGGGAAGATTACATCACCCAGCAAGGCTCAACCAAGCCTGGGACACAGGACAGCCTACAGAGTTGCCCCCGCATGGCCCCATGGGAGTTTGACAACCAAGCAGAATGGAAGCTCGGATTCAAAAGCCCAGAGAGGGCATAAAACCAGGGCACTTTCAGCATCTCTTCCCCCTTTCCCCCCCCCCCCATGTGATCTTGTTCATCAATAAATCTTCTTTCCGGAGAAAGGAGAGGAATAGGAAAGGCAGAAGAAGGGGGGAAGGATAAAGAGGAGGAAGAGAAAGAAGAGAAGGGAAAGAAGGTGGGAAGAAAGAAGGAGAGAAGAAAGAGAAGAAACTGGGGGAGGAAGGAGGGAGGGAAGAAGAGAGGGTAGTAAAGAGGGAAAGAGGGAGGGAAAGAAAGAGAGAAGGAGTGTTGAAAGGAAGGAAGGAAGGAAGGAAGGAAGGAGGGAGGAAAGGAGGGAGGTTAAGAGAAAAGAAAGGAGGAGGGAAAGAGGAAGGGAAGGAGGGAAGGTATGTGTGAAGGAGGGGGGGATCGAGGGAGGGAAAGGAGGGGGAAGGAAAGGAGGAAAGGAGAAAAGAAAGGAGGGAAGGCAGGGGAAAAGGAAGTAAGGAGGGAGGGAAGAAAAGGGTATGGAAAAGAAGAAATGGGGGAAGAGAAGAGGGAGGGAAGGAATAAGATACCTAACCTTTGATGTTTATAATGATTTGATAGTATGGGAATATCTCGAAATGTAGTTGTATTGTTTTTTACAAGTTATGGATGTTGTATTTTCTTTTTACCAATAAAATCTTTTTTTAAAAATTAAAAAAAAATTAAAAAAAATAAAAAAATAAATCTTCTTTCCAAGCAACTTCCAGGAATCCAGTGTCTTTTCCCCCACTTGGAACTGAACCCAGATGGACATTTCTCCCGACAATCCCTGCATCCTATTTTAGCCCAGGCAAAGTTTTTGTTTATGCTTGAAGGTGGGGACAAGGAATTTAAGGCCATTATTTTGTTTTAAGCTTCCTCTCCCTAAGAGGCTCCCTCCCTCCCCTTCTTCGGCAAAATGAGAAAACCAGCGGGGGAAATTAATATGCTGCAGGCTACAGGTTCCAAACCAACAATTGACCTCCCTGAGCCCCATCATATCTGCATATCAGATTATTAGAGAGCATTGGGGTTGTCTTGTGTGTTTTTTTCCTATCCCACCCGCCCGCCCTTCCCGTGGTTGCGCTAAAGAAGACGGCCTGCTGTTACAGCATTTACGAAAATAAACACCAAATCTACCCGTAACGTCTGGCAGGCTTCATTTTCTCATCCCACAGACTCTGCAAACTGCTAATTAACTCTCCATTATGAATTTCTCCTCTCTTCCTCCCGCCCTCACCAAAGCAAAGCAAGATGACACAATTCAATTAAAATGACAAGAAGAGAGGGTTGGAGGACAGGCATTTCATCCGAGGTTTTCTTTTTTAAAGTCTTTCTCCTAAGATGTAATAAATGAAGCACCTTGCTTCCATGTTTGCAGTGACAGGGAAATATAAAGCACTAATCGCCACTACCATTCCACCAATGTTGCTTTTCCGCTTCGGGCTCTGGGTTTTAGATAGTATGAGAAGAAATATCCACCTGGCCCAGTTCCAAGTTGGGAGAAAGACATTGGAAACATGGAGGGCTGATTAGAAAGATGGATTATTGATGAAGCAGAATCACATGGTTTTGTGGTTCTGGGCAGCCAACAACAAGGAGTTGAGAGTAGGGGATTTTATCCCTTCTCTGGGCTTTGTACTTGAGCTTCCTGTTCCTCTGCAAGAACATGTATTCTATTGACTGTTGCCAGATTCCTATGGGGTCATGTAGGGGTTATGTAGGGGGTCATAGCTGGCTCTATAGGCAAAAGAGGAAATGCAAATCCTAGGTGTTTGTCCAGTGGTGAAATTCACTTTTTTTTTTACTACCGGTTCTGTAGGTGTGGGTTGGTGGGCGTGGTTTGGTGGGCATGGCAGGGGAAGGATACTGCAAAATCTCCATTCTCACCCTACTCCAGGGGAAGGATACTGCAAAATCTCCATTCCCACCCTACTCTTGGGCCAGCTAGAAGTGGCATTTGCCGGTTCGCTGAACTACTCAAATTTTAACTGTTAACTGTTTAACTGTTTATTTCATTTGTATGCCGCCCTTTTCCCCCGAGGGGGACTCAGGGCGGCTCACAGCTCAAAACGAGGGAAGGGGGGATACAAACAATTTTGACAACAACACAGAACAATACATAATTTAAAAGCGCAACAATCATACCATTCGAGATAGGGGCACGGTTCTTTAGCCCCAGGCCTGTCGGAACAGCCAGGTTTTAAGGGCTTTGCGGAAGGCCTGGAGGGTGGTGAGGGTGCAAATCTCCACGGGGAGCTCGTTCCAGAGGGTCGGAGCAGCCACCTCCGGGTAGCCTCCGGGTAGTCGCCAGTCGACACTGGCCAGCGGATGGAATTCGGAGGAGGCCTAGTCTGTGGGATCTAATCGGTCTGGTGGAGGTAATTGGCAGCAGGCGGTCTCTCAAGTACCCAGGTCCAATACCATGAATTTTCTGCTACTGGTTCTCCAGAACCTGTCAGAACCTGCTGGATTTCACCTCTGTGTTTGTCTGAGCTAATCTGGTGAGCCTCTGCCTTATTGTTTATCTGAGCTCCCAGGTGAAGTTTGGGCTGCTCTGGGGTGCTTTTAATCCTATTATTCTGCCTTTGTTTCAAAATATCCTGTCTTGAATGGATTATCAAATCTACATTTCTAAAAGGTGGCCTCCTCAGTTTGGTTTCTGAATAGGCTGGCCAAATCTTTCTTAATGGGCACAAAATATCTGCTGGGGACTATTAAGAAACTCTGCTTCCTGCCTCTAAAAAAAAACCATGCCTCTCCATTTCTCATTTAGGGGAATATAATATTCTGATTTTTTAAAATATTCCTCAAAATATTTCATTCTTTTAGGAGGAGTGGGTGTTGACTTTCTACAATAGTATCCCTCCCAAAGCTTTAAAAAACTCTCTGCAGAGAGCCTCGGTATTAAAACAACTCATTCTCTTAAGTCACCCAGGGCAGTGGTGGGATTCAAAAAAAAATTATTACAGGTTCTGTGGGCGTGGCTTGGTGGGGTAGTGTGGGTTGGTGGGTGTGGCTTGGTAGATGTGGCAGGGGAAGGATACTGTAAAATCTCCATTCCCTCCCCACTCCAGGGGAAAGGTTACTGCAAAATCCCCATTCCCTCCTGATCAGCTGGGACTCAGTAGGCAGAGAATAGATGGGGGCGGAGCAGAGGTGGGTTTCTGCCAGTTCACCCCAGATTGGGTGAACCAATAGTGGTGGCGGCAGGAGGCTCCGCCCACCTGCCCGGATGCTTCTGTGCATGCGCAGAAGCGTCACGTGAGTGCGCGCAAGCGAACCGGTAGTAAAATAAATTGAAACCAACCACTGGGGCGGGGCCAGTCAGAGGTGGTACTTACTAGCTCTCCTAACTACTCAAAATTTCTGCTACCAGTTCTCCAGAACCGGTCAGAATCTGCTGAATACCACCTCTGATCCAGGGCAAAGATACAAGACCAGAGGATAAAAAAGAAGATTGTCAAAGGACAGGGTTATAGGAGCAGAGGGTGATAGAGAGCTGAACGTATTCCAGCTGATATCATGATATCTTGTTTTCTCACGGAAAAACAAACAGACAGGTGGATTCCCAAGGCCTGTTTGTTTTTTTCCTGAATGGTTATCGTGATTAGATTTGTATCATCTCATTTCAACCTTCCCCAAACCCAAGGATGTAATTTGAACATTAGGGACAAGCGGTTTAATTTTCTCCACTAAGAGTTCATCAAGGCATTATTTTGTTCTAATCTCTCCCTTTTTTTTCTTGGAAGACTTCAAGGGGATTATACTGCAAGGGAGAATGTTACCTTATGCAATTGCCACAATTTTGTGAATGAGGTTAAGCTGAATGAACTGACTAGAACGGGGGCCTCCAACCTAGGCAATTTTAAGACACATGGATTTCAACTCCCAGAATTCCCCAGCCAGCCATGCCAGCTGGGGAATTCTGGGAATTGAAACCCATTAACAGATTAACAGAGTTGGAAGGGACCTAGTAGGTCATCTAGTCCAACTCCCCCCCATACACCCCCCCACAAGCAGGAGACCCTACACCATTTCTGACAAATGGCGGTCCAATATCTTCTTGAAAGCTTCTAGTGATGAAGCTCCCACAACTTCTGAAGGCAACTTCTGTTCTATTGGTTGAGTGTTCTTACTATCAGAAAATGTCTCCTTATTTCTAGGTTGAATCTCCCTTAATCAGTTTCCATCCAATGTTCCTTGTCTGGCCTTTGGGTGCCTTGGAAAATAGCTTGACCCCCCTTCCTCTCTGTCGCAACCCCTCAAATATTGGAGGACTGCTATCATGTCTCCCCTGGTCCTTCTGTTCACTAGACTAGCCATGCGCAGTTCCTGCAATCACTCCACACATCTTAAAGTTGCCAAGGCTGGACACCCCTGGACTGCACCAAACCCTGTGAGCTTAAAAAGCTGGACAAGCATTTCTCTTAAATTTAAGCCCAGCTTACTGTGCCATTAAGTCACACTGTGTTTCTTTTTAAGGATGAACCCATGGGGGGGTTATCTTAGTGATGTGATCCAGTTAAGACAGTTTTTTGGTTGTTGTTATATCTCATCATTTCCCCTTTTTTCTCACTGCAAGTCCTGAATCAAACAGATCAAACTCGCTCACATAATTGGGAAATAAGGAAGCAAGAAAAAGTAATGGAGAGAAAGATTGAACTTTCACACATTCGGTTGGAGATAGGAACTGGAGAAACGCATGTGTCTGAAAACTGGTTTTTGAGCATGAGAGAGTAGGAAGAAATACCTCAGGAATATATATTGTCAGGCCTGGAAGCCATCTTTTTACATTGGTCCTAAAGGCCTGCCACATTAAGTGCTGTGGGAAATTGGGGAAGGGGATTGTAGAGAGCTGGGGAGATATACAGTACAGTCATAATAACATTCCTTTCTCTAAGCGTCAAGGACATACTGCCCTGCACCTGGAGTGGTGTGACTGGGAGGCATCTCCAGTTGGGACAGTGCTTTGATTGGACCATGTCATGGACATGTGGGTGCTGGCAGGGACTTGAACTTTCTTTTGGGTGGGGAAAACCTGGGAGCTTTCAGATTCGGGTTTTCCAAGATGTGCCAATATGACATCTCTAATAAAATGGAATTTTGAGGAACCTCAACCCTCAGATTCTTATTTCGTTGGGGGTGTTACTTGGGACCCTGACATATATACTGCCTGCTACTCATCCAAGCCAACACAATTTGTTTCATTGATAAACACCAGATCTGAACACGGGTCTTTCTAAAACCTAGTCTGTTTTTTTATGCTGGATTGAGAAAGCAGCAAAAAAAAAAAAAAGAGGAAGCATTCAAGGTTGAACCAACCTCTACCATGTCAGGGGAAGCCAAATGATAAACCAGTTGTGAAAACCTTGCTAAGAAAACTGTAGGGACTTGTCTGTTGAAAGAAATGTCCTTCTGGGTTCGGCTCCAAGTGGGGAAGAAGACACTGGAGACATGGAGGCTGCTTGGAAAGATGGTTTATTGTTGGACAGGGCCACATGGCTTGAGCCCTGAACAGGAAAGGTGATCGCATGTTTCAGTGTTGGTGGAGAAGAAGAGAGAAGGGCTGAGGAAGGGGCTTGCTAGGCTTTTTATACCCTGTTTAGTCCCACCTCTCTCTTTCCTGTTCCTGTGTAAGAAATGTATTCTGATTGGTTGTCAGACTCCCATGGTGCCATGCAGGGGGCTACTCTCTAGGCTGTGATGAGTTCTCAGGTATAGATGAGTTCTCAGATGCTATGTGGAGAGTTGAGTAATATCCCTTCCCCCTACAGCTGCAGTGAGGAGAAGTCTTTATTATGTAAAGTGGGCTAGCCTGGCCATCTTAATGGCCCATTAGCTGGGGATGGGCAGAAAGCTATAGGCAGCTATTCTGTCTTTTAAAACATGTTTCTTTTCACATCCAGAGAAATATTCTGCCTTTTCAATATTTCCTAGGATATTTCATTTTTCTGGGAGAGGGCTGGATGATAACTTCCCACATGTCCATGCAGTTGCCTGAAATCAACAATGATTGAAGGCACAAATACAAAAAGAAAAAAAAACCACCCAAAACCACAAGAGCTTGAGGGTGCACCTATCTGTTGTGCTTGCTCCAGTGCGAAAATATCCACCATTTTCTGAAGATATGCATTTACCACAAGTCAGTGGTGGGTTTCAAAAATTGTTTGAACCTACTCTGTGGGTGTGGCCTCCTTTGTGGGAGTGGCTTGCCGCCCATGTGACCGGATATGAAGATGCCGACGACACTTGTCAGAACCACCTTAAATTACCTCACACACAGCACTGGCATGCATAAGAATATGATGTAAACTTGTTTTTTAAAAGGCATCTTTGGTTTGCGTTAAAACAACTTCAACACACGCAATGTTCTGATTGCACCACAAACGCAGTAGTCATCCTTACCTTTCACAGAGGCACTGAGTTTTATAAATAGGAGCATGATAGTGTAGAATAATCATATCCAAGGACCAGTGGTGGGTTTCAAAAATTTTTGGAACCTCTTCTGTAGGTGCGGCCTGCTTTCCGGGTCCACTGGTGGAACCTCTTCTAACCGGTTCGGTAGATTTGACGAACCGGTTCTACTGAATAGGTGCGAACTGGTAGGAACCCACCTCTGCCACAGGTCCAACTGGAACCATCTCAAGATGTTTTGATAGGGAAGTAGGATTTCCATGTATAACAGAAGAAAATAACAGAATATCAAAGTTCGAAAGGACCTTGGAGGTCTTCTAGTGCAACCCCCTGCTCAAGCAGGAGACCCTGTACCATTCCAGACAAGTGGTTGACCAGGGTCTTCTTGAAAGCCTCAGTGATGGGGCAGCCACAACTCCTGAGGTATCATGGTAAACCATCTCTCATCCGGACAATCCAAGGAGAAGGAAAAGGAAATTCTGGAGATTAGTGATCTGCAGGGCTCCAGCAGGTCTGCTATGGGGTCACCCCACTCATCCAGCTGCTAGGCTCTGTGGCTCAATTACCATTTGTTCTGTGACCATAGATATGTTAGGCATGTCTCTTGCACAGCTTTTCCTCTGTTTAATCTCTGTATCAGGGTTCCAAGTAATAGATTCATATCAGGCAAAACTCTAAGTAGATTCCTCAAAGAATACCATATTTTTCAGAGTATAAGACGCACCCTTTCCCCCCCTAAAAGAGGATGAAAATTTGAGTGCGTCTTATACACTAAATGTAGCCCCACCCACCCACAGCCCCAACCCTTTGGCCTCTGCCTCCCAGCAATTTACCTCTTTGCAGCAAAGGGGGCTTGCGGAGACTTCAATAAGCTATAGCAATCCCTGCAGCCTGAAACAGCTGATGATCGGGAGAAATTGAAAGTGAAACCTGCTGTTTGCTCCACAGGCAAATTGCTTGGAGGCAGAGGCAGATTTTTTTTCTTGTGCTAATCAGGCTGTTTGCTGCAAGGAGGTACGTCAACAACTATAAATGCCTATCGAATGTTCAAATTATTAGACTTATTTTTTAAAGACTTCTTTATTATTATTTTAGACGACTTAAGAAAATGAAGAAGCTTTTTAAAATAAATGCTTGATCTGAAGAGGCCCAGTGCTATTGTTTTAAAACGTGCTATTCTTTTAAATAGCAGAGAATAACTATACTTCCAGAAAACACATCAATTTTAACAGCATCTGTGTCAGCCTCTGCTTTGCTGCTGCTTCGGCTGCCATTGAAACGGGGAGGGAGGGCATGGTATTTGGGAGGGGACTGCTAATTGTGCTGGAGGAAGATTCTGGAGTTTCTGCTGCCTGTCTTACTGCGCATGCGGAGGAGGTTTCCCGCCAAGGCCAACGGCACCGACATTCCATCTTGACGATGCCTTTCGAAGTTATCTCGCACCTGACACTTGGGAGAATTATGATTGGACTGTGACTGGGATGCCAAGGGGTGGGGAATGGGTTATTCTGTATATCATTTGCTTTCGCGCCTAAATAATCAGTCTTCGCTTTGCTACGCTTCTGATCATTTATAATTAGTAAAAGTACACTTGATTTCTATCAATGGAGTCTCGTGGTTTTCTTTCCTGATTATCCAATGAAGGAGTGCTGACAATCTGTACAAGTATAGTCTGAAATATAACACTACAAGCAGTGTATATTGTCTGTACTGTTTGTTGCAAGGAGGCAAATTGCTGGGAGGCAGAAGAAGATACTTTTCCCTTGTTTTCCTCCCCAAAATCTAGGTACATCTTATACTTCAGAACGTCTTATACTCCGAAAAATACAGTAGCTTTATTGAGATATCATATTGGCATATATCTGGTGAAAACCAACTCTAAAAACTCCTGTGGTTTTCACCTTATTAAAACTAAAAGATCTTCTACTTTTTCAAAACAATCAGTCACATGGTCTAATCACCGTGCGATCTGGCAACTGAATAGCATTACTCCACCTTCCTCCAACTAGGTGTGAAAATATCCTTGGTTCCCAAGAGAAAAATATTTTGTTTTGGCTACAGAATCCCCTCTATCTCAAATCTCCCTTCTCTATCCTTCAACTCCAGTGTGGCAACACTGAAGCGGTCAAAAATGGCTTCAGTCAGGTCAACTTCAGGGTTGACACTCTGGATTAAAGATGGAAATGACAACCTCATATAAAACAAATAGAGCTCTACCCTGAAGCTGATATCCATATTTGGCAATTTTGTTTTTCTGCCTTTCCTGCTTCAGCTATTGACCTGGAAAGTTATCCACTGATCATCGAGTGGGTGGAGAATTATCCCAGGATGAAATTTCCTGCACATTACTGATTTCTAGCCTGCCTCTACTGCCTTTTTTATTTGCCAGCAAACAAGAAGTGATAATAAACTCTGCAGCCTTATGGCTGACCTTGAACTCTGTCAGAATACAGTCAATGAGTAAAGACCCCTTTAACACCAGTGTAGCTAAAGATGACCTTACTGATGGGCTGTGGATGAAATGAAAGGGGCATCATCAGGGTCAAGCAGAAAAATACAGGTTGCCAGGTTGCAAATGTGTGCCAAGGCAGGTGAAGAAAGTTCTTAGTGTCTGCTGGAATTCCATAACTCTTTCTTAAATTCTACGAGGAGTATTTCAGCAATAATGAACTCGAACTGGTGCAATCATGGTACAAACTGGAACAAAATGCACAGGTATAGTATATATGTGCTCAACAGTAGTAGTAGTAACTGTGAAAGGGATCTTGGAGTCCTAGTGGACAACCATTTAAATATGAGCCAGCCCTGTGCAGCAGCTGCCAAAAAAGCCAACACACTTCTAGGCTGCATAAAGAGAGGGATAAAATCAAGAACATGTGAAGTGGTAATACCACTGTATAATGCCTTGGTAAGGCCACACTTGGAATACTGCATTCAGTTTTGGTCATCACAATGTAAAAAGAGTGTGGAGACTCTAGAAAGAATGCAGAGAAGAGCAACAAAGATGATTAGGAGACTGGAGGCCAAAACGGTTGGCGGAACTGGGTATGTCTAGTTTAATGAAAAGAAGGACTAGAGGAGACATCTCCATAGCAATCTTCCAAAATCTCAGGGGTTGCCACAAAGAAGAGGGAGTCAAACTATTCTCCAAAGCACCTGAAGGTAGGACAAGAAGCAACGGGTGGAAACTAATCAAGGAGAGAAGCAACTTAGAACTAAGGAGAAATTTTCTCACAGTTAGAACAATTAATCAGTGGAACAACTTGCCTCCAGAAGTTGTGAATGCTCCAACAGTGGAAGTTTTAAAGAAGATGTTGGGTAACCATTCGTCTGAAATAGGGTAGGGATTTCTGCCTAAACAGGGGGTTAGACTAGAAGACCTCCAAAGTCCCTTCCAACTCTGTTATTCTATTCTATTCAATCTGAGGAATTTTACTGAAGAAAAGGACAACAGAATGCAACGTGTAGCAAAATTCAGATTTTTTTTTTGTATTAGGCTAACAAACATATAAATACTTTGTGGAATGGAACCCCAAGTATTTCAGGGAGTAAAGGAGCACTGGGATCCATTAGGTAAGATAAGCATTTTATAAGGAATATAAACCTCTGAGCTTCAAAACAGAAGCCAGGCTCTAATTGTTGAGGTCAAGTGAAACATCTCCCTTGGGCACGTTAGCATGTAATTGTTTTTTTTCAAGAATTTTACACTTCCCTTCCGAAGGAGCAAATGGACAAGCCATTGTGTGGGGGAAAAGATCCTACTACCAACCTACGCGCAAAGTGATTGTTATGAAAACTGCCAGCACGAACTGGATTTGGTCGAAATGGGGTGCGAAGTAAGAGGCAGATAATGGGAAGGGGAATAGAACTTAGTGGTTTTGGCGCGCGAATCTCAGTTCTGGCTTTGCATTACTAGAACACACTTGATCTCAAATAAAGCTATGCCTTTCCCAACAAATGGAGTCAAAGATTGCTTTTACTTAGAGGTTTTAAGTCTCAAAGGTGCTTATTCAGGAGGCCACTGGACTTTCTTGTTTTTCTTCTTTTGAAGACGTTTGGCTTCTCATCCAAGAAGCTTCTTCAGCTCTGACAGGATAGTGGGGAATGGAAGGATTTATATTCCTTGCAGACAACTGGACATTTGTATCATTTTAGAGGGTTGTTGAAGCACTTGGAGGTTTATTTACATCCTAAAAAGATGCAAATGTTCAGCTATCCACAAGGAATATAAATTCTTCAATTCCCCACTATTCTGTCAGAGCTGAAGAAGCTTCTTGGATGAGAAGCAAAAAATCTTTAAAAAAGAAAAAACAAGTAAGTCCAGTTGCCTCCTGAAAAAGCACCTTTGGGACAACCACAACCTGGATGACTACAGACTTTTAGAGGTTTAAGCTATGGCACATCTGACAGAGAGAGGCCTAACCAGGAACCGAGGAGAAACTTCCTGACAGTGAGAACAATTAATCAGTGAAAGGGCTTGTCTCCTGGAGATATGGGTGCTCCATTGCTAGTGGTTTTCAAGAAAGAAATTGGACAGCCATTTGTCTAGGATGATATAAAGTCTCCTGCCTTGGGCAGGGGATTGGACTAGAAGTCCTCCAGGGTCCCTTCCAGTTCAGGGGTGGGTTGCTCCTGCCGTTACTGCTGGTTCACTGCACATTTGCACAATAACAGGTCTGCGCATGCACAAAAAGTTTAAAAAAGAATGACAATTGTGTAATTACAATTGTGTTCTGCGCATGTGCAGGACTGAAAATCAAGATGGCGGCCCTGTAGGAGAACCAGTTCAGGGGTGTGGCAGGCTTGGGTCACTGCCGGTTCCAGCGACCCAGGCCACCAAACCACTACTGGTTCAGCCGAACCGGGCCAAACCGCTAGGAACCCACCTCTGTTCCAGCCCTATTCTTCTATGATTCTACATTGTTCCAATATCTCAGGGGTTGCCCCAAAGAAGAGGGAGTCAAACTATCCTCCAAAGCACCTGAGGGTAGAACAAGAAGCAATGGGTGGAAACTAATCAAGGAGAGAAGCAGCTTAGAACTGAGGAGAAATTTCCTGACAGCATGAACAATTAATCAGTGGAACAGCTTGCCTCCAGTTGTGAATGCCCCAACACTGGAAGTCTTTAAGAAGATGTTGGATAACCATTTGTCTGAAGTGGTGTAGGGTTTCCTGCCTAAGCAGGGGGTGGGACTAGATCTCCAAGGTCCCTTCCAACTCTGTTATTCTATTCTATTCTACTTCACATTTAGGCAAGATCTTGATGTCTATGCATTTACACACACACACACACACACACACACACACACACAAACACACAGAGACCCATGAATGCATGATTCCAAAATGGCGTCTCTCAAATAGGAAAAGGGAAGGGGGAAAGTAACAGGGGGAAATATTCAATGCAGACCAACTTTTTCTTCCAACTTCTCACCATTCATTTATTCTCCCTGCAAAAATAAAATCAAATGCCCCTGCAGGCTTTTCTGGAAGGAAGGGGTGCTCAGCACTTCAGTTACAAGCTGCTGCTTTCTTTATCTCCTTGTCACTTCTCAACTTGTAGGACGAAATCCACATTTCAAAAGCGGCTAGATCCAGAGTGACATTTTGACAAAGCTGCCACTCTTAATCAGAGTAACGTCGGGATGTCAAGTCCGCCACGATTTACCTAACTTTTCAAGACTTATTGCTGACCAGGCAAGGGAGCCTGGGATTAAAAATAAAACTGCCTCACTGCTTTCTCTTGTTTCTTAGATCCGATGATGCTGAACCGGGCTCATATTGAACGTCTTTCTTGAAATCCTGGGCTTTTCCATAAGAAAATCATGTAAGAGTTTCTCTCCCGCGAAAAGTCACCATTTTGCAAGAGAAGTTATAAAAATCTCCAGTGTAAAATTGGTGCCATATTGTGAGACGAAGGTATTTGCTTATTTTCCCCTGTTTTAATTTGTATGAGTTCTTTGTTCTTTCTTTCACTGGTGTTAACTGCATTAATGGCTTTATTTAATAAATCATTTTCACCACGGGTGAAATCTACTTATCTTTACTACCAGTTCGCAAATGTGAGCACGCACACGTGCCACCTCCATGCATGTGCAGGGCCTTCCACACATGCGCAGAGCATCAAAAACGGATGTCATGACATCCGGGTGAGTGGGCGGAGCCTGCTACCGAGCACACCTGAAAGGTAAGTAGAACAGCAAGGGGAACGGAATCCACTGTGCCATACGATTTAGATTAGCTAGAAAACAGGAAATCCTGCTTTCCAGATAATATAAATCACATATCACAGCTGATCACAGCATCCTTATACTACCGGTTCGGGCAAACCAGTCCGAACTGGTAGCATTTTCACCCCTGATTTTCATGCTGGCATTTTAAGGGACTGTCACAAACGCACAACTGTCAGGCCTGCAGTTATATCCTTTTTAGGATCTTGGGCCTGCCACACTCTCTCTTATTTCATTATGCTGTTTCATTAGTGTAGTAGTTGGGAGGGGGAAGAGAAAGGAGTAGGATTGTGGAATGTGTTGTTGTCATTCTTTTTTAGAAGCCCAAGGTCATCTTTTGTCTCTGCACCTCTGCACCTGACCAGAAGCAGCTGGGTGGAGATGCCAGCATGGAAGAAGAAGATTGGACCAGGTGATGGATTTGTGGGTGTGGGGACAAGATCATGAACTTTCAACTGGGTGGGAATCTGATGTAACTTCCAGAATTGGGATTTCACAGATGTGCTAAGATGTCTGGCTTATTAAATTGGAACTTTAAGGATCGTTTTGCCGTGGACTCTGATTTAATTCTGCATGATACTTGGAACGCTGACAACAACATTCTCAGCAAGAAGTGGCCACAAAGTTTGGTAGAATAACTTTTGTGAAACCTACCACTGTGTCCTCAACTCCCCTCCGTTTTAGCCGTACTTGTTTATTTAAAACATTTCAGTTCATTTTTAGACAAGGTAGATGTGAGAGACAGACGGGTAGACAGAGGCTGTAAATGTGCTAGAATTTAAATTGTGGTTTAAACATTACTCTGAGTACAATACAATGTTCTAGAGAAAGTAGAGCATGCGGAACTTGGAAAGGGTCAGAAGAATAATTTGGGGTTCTAACTCGAGCCAGGGCTGTGCAGGAATAAATAAAAATGAGATCCAGACAGCTATGAGGAAAGAAGAAATATTTATTCCTAAAAGCAAAACATTTTGCTTTTAGGGTCAGGCTGGAGAGAAATGGGGTACAGTGGCAAACTTTTATAGGGGAAGCTTGTCCAGGGGGATGTGTCTACATGCTCATTCTATGGTGACACTTGAGGGGTGTGTGTGTGTGTGCGTGTTTATGTATGAACAGAAGCACTTGTTTGTGGTTCTGGTGCAGCTGATCACATGGAGTTGAGAGTAGGGACTCTTTATACCTTCTCTTGGGCTTTGAACTTGAGCTTCCTGTTCCTGTGCAAGAACATGTATTCTATTGGCTGCTGTCAGACTCCCATGGTGCTATGTACAAATCCTACGACTTTGTCTGAGCTCAGTTTTGTTGAAGTTTGGTCTATTGAAGGGGCTTGTTGTGCAAGGAAAACATGGATATAAGCGTTCATGATCAATCCAGGTGCTCTAAACTATATTTGTTTTCTGCTGTAAACCTGGTTATTGTTTACCATTATTTCATTCTATTTTATTCGTTCAGGGAACTGGATGAAACAGGGAAGAAAGAAAACAAAAAGGTACATCCGTCTTAGGAAGATTGGGTGCCTAATTCTTCACGTGTTTTAGATTGCCTCATCTTCCCCACCATTGTTCCCCACTCATTGTTATGAGCCAAGGTGGCGCAGTGGCTAAATACAGCACTGCAGGCTACTGCTAGATCAGCAGGTCAGCGGTTCAAATCTCACCGGCTCAGGGTTGACTCAGCCTTCCATCCTTCCGAGGTGGGTAAAATGAGGACCCAGATTGTTGGGGGCAATATGCTGACTCTCTGTAAACCGCTTAGAGAGGCCTGGAAGGCCTATGAAGCGGTATATAAGTCTACTGCTATTGCTATATTGCTATTGCTATTGTTACAAGTTTCATTTCAGGCTGTGGATCCTTACTCAAATTCAAGGACTTCTTGCCACCGTCATAAAATGGAGAAGAACTCACAACTGTCTCACTTAGTAACAGAAATGTTTGGCTCAATTGTGGTCATAAGACAAGGACTACTTCTTCCTGGACAGCGTTCCAAATCACTTCAGGTTTCTGAAATTCCATGAGAAAGAATATATCCCAGAAGCACAAGATTAAGCAATCTCTTGGGGATCATACATAATACAGGTAGCCTTTCACTTACAACAGTTCATTTAATGACCGTTTGAAGTTACAAGGGCACTGGAAAAAATGACTTAGGACCATTTTTCACACTTATGACCATTGCACCATCCCCATGATTTACATTTGCATGCTTGACAACTGACTCACATTTATGACGGTTGCAGTGCCCCGAGGTCATGTGATCTCTTTTAGCGACCTTCTGACAAGCAAAGTCAATGGGGAAGCCAGATTCACTTAACAACCATGTTACTCATTTAAGAACTGTAGTGATTCACTTAACCAACGTGACAAGAAAAGTCGTAAAATGGGCCAAAACCCCTTTAACAAATTTCCCACTTAACAACCTAAATGTTGGCGTCAATTGCGGTCATAAGTTGACGACTACCTGTATTTTAAATGTACCTATTCTGGTAAGACAATGATGCAAAATGGGAATAAAAGCCATTTTTATTTGGAGACTTTGATTGATTGATTGATTGATTGATTGATTGATTGATTGATTGAATGATTGAATGATTGATTGAATGAATGAATGAATGAATGAATGAATGAATGAATGAATGAATGAATGAATGAATGAATGATGTGAAACCTAAAAATAGCCAATTTGTGGCAATTGGGCAGCTGATGTTTCACAATGTGGACAAAAGAGCAAAAGAGACCCCAGAGATTTTGCAAAAGGATTTTAAATATTTTTCTAACAGCACTTGAATAACTGAGAGGGGCAAAAAAAATTCTTCAAAACCTCATGTGCCTTTTCTATCTGCTTTAGATCAAAAAGTCCTAAAATTCCACTCTGATCTTGTAGAATTCAAACATTAACATTCATCTTATTAACAGGACATAAAAATCCTTTAAATGTTTTAAAACCTTCCAAATTTAAGCATTTCGAACCCTTTTTTACATGTTTTTTTTCCCCCTCCTGATCTACGATAACATCAAAGGAATATCCACTATAACCATCTTCAAGGGCTTCAAACTTTATTCTTCCACAGTATGTACTATGGTCCTCAGCTAAAGGCATCCTTCTCTTCCTCCTTTCAGAAAAAAAAAATATTAGGTTTCTTACTTCGTGGAGATGATTTATGTATGCAGATGGCAATGCGCCTTTATTTACTTCCCATATGGTTCCTTGTCCTTTTTAACACCCTTTCTCTCTTCAACAAGGTATGTGATCAGCCAGCTTAATAAACCTCTTTCCCACTGTCAGACTCTATAAAACCTCCGCTTGTTTTCTCTCTATTAGCACCCAGAAATTAACATTCAGTTAATTAATACCTTTCCATTTCAAAAGCTGTCTCCTACTTTAGAGCAGGTTACACTTTTTTCCAGCATCGTGAAATAATATCCTTGATGGTTTGTCCCCCTCTAGCAGTAAACAGGCCCATTATATTCCAAATAGAATAACTTTCAAAGTGGAAGCAAAGGGAGCACAACAATGAAAAGATGATTGCTCCTTACTTTCCTTCGTGCCGGAAAAATGTTCCGATCTATTTATTGGCAGGGAGTCTTGAGGATTTTTCTTTAGTGTGTGGTCTTTTATTCCCTAGAGAGCGAAACAGTTGCAGAGGGGTTATTATTTCTCACGTTACTTGATAAAACAAGGTATCATGGCAACAAAGAATGAAAGAAGAAAAAATGGAATGTAAGCACTGCTTTGAAATAGCCTTATAGTTTATTAACAATATGAGAAGATTTGGATGGTGGGCATCTATCCTAATCTGAGCTTTGTGCTTTCTGCTGATGAAAGAAATGTCCTTCTGGGTTCGGCTCCAAGTGGGGAAAAAGACACTGGAGACATGGAGGCTGCTTGAAAAGATGGTTTATTGTTGGACAGGGCCACATGGCTTGAGCCTTGAACAGAAAAGGTGATCATATGCTTCAATGTTGGTGGAGAAGAAGAGAAGGGCTGAGGGAGGGGCTTGCTAGGCTTTTTATAACCTGCTCAGTCCCACCTCTCTGTTTCCTGTTCCTGTGTAAGAAATGTATTCTGATTGGTTGTCAGACTCCCATGGGGCCATGCAGAGACAACTCTCTAGGCTGTGTTTTGAGTCCAGGTTTAGTTGAGTTCTCAGATGCCATGTGGTCAGTTGAGTAAAGGGCCAATATTATCATGCCTTTACTCCCATCCCCCCTGGGGCTGCAGTGGAGAAGTCTTTATTATGTAAAAGGGACTAGCTTGGCCTTCTTAATGGCCCATTGACAAAGTGGGGATGGGCAGGAAGCTACAGGCAACTATTCTGTCTTTTAAAACATGTTTCTTTCTTTTCATATCCAGAGAAATATTCTGCCTTTTCAATATTTCCTAGGATATTTCATTTTTCTGGGAGAGGGCTGGATGATAACTTCCCACACTGCCTTGTGAGAGAGAATGTGACTTGGAGGGATATACCGTATTTTTCGGAGTATAAGACGCACCTTTCCACCACCACCCCCAAAAAGAGGGTGAAAATTTGGGTGCATCTTATACACTGAATGTATCCCCTCTCACCCCCACCAGAGGCCCAAAACGCGAGGCATGGAGGCAGTGAGCGTCCATTGCAATCCCTGCAGCCTGGAACAGCTGATTGAGGGTATTCCGGCAGTCCCATTCACCCGCCAATCAGTTGTGCTGAATCAGGCTGCAATTAGTGCTGAAGCTGACCTGGCTGGCTAGAGTTTGCAGCAGCAATCACATTCAGAAAGCATAGTAACTGATTCAGCAGGATTCAAAATAATATACAACACATTACCAAAAGCAGGCTTTCCAAGGTAGCAGTAAATACAAGCAAAACACAAGCAGTTTCACTTTCAGTTCTCGGCTAAGCCAGGCTCCTCCCTGTCTCCTTGTTGCTCACATAGCAAATTTCAGAGTCCAAATAGTTCTCATTGGCTGATTTAGTTGCTATGCCTATTCATTGATTGACCTTGTTACCATGTGTCAGCTGACTACCATGGATGCTGGTAGACAGAGGCAGATTTTTTTTTCTTATTTTCTTCCCCCAAAAACTAAGGTGTTTCTTATACTCTGGAGCATCTTATACTCCGAAAAATACAGTATTTCCTTTTCATCAATTTAACAGTAACAGTATATGGAGTATGTATAATAGAGTTGGAAGGGATCTTGAAGGTCTTCTAGTCCAACCCCCTGCTAAAACACAAGCTCTGATACCATTCTGGACAAATGGCTGTCCAAACACTTTCTTGAAAACCTCCAGTGATGTGACAGCCTCTGTAACTTGAGGATTTGTCACAGAGAAGAGGGGATGGACTTCTTCTCCAAAGATCCTGAGGGAAGGGTAAGAAGTAATGGATGGAAAATCACTAAAGAGAGACCCAACTTGGAAGTCAGGAGAAATTTCCTATCAGTGAGAACAATTAATCATCGGAACTGCTTGCCTCCAGAGGTTGTGCATGCTGGATCACTGGACATTTTCAAGAGATTGGATAATCATTCATCCCAACTAGTATAGGGCTGTGATGGCAAACCCTATGGCATGTGTGCCACAGGTGGCATGCAGAGCCCTCTCTCTCAGCCATCAGCCCAGTCCAGCTCCATGGTGCATACTCCTGCGTCTCCCACCGGCCAGCTGGTGTTTGGGTCCCTGCCGTCCCCACGTGCACATGCGGGGGGGTGCATGCATGCATTGCACTTTGGGGTCTCGCGCAGCACCTCTGTGCCCCATTTTGGCTTCCGGGTTGGTGCAGGAGGCCTTCTGGGCCCAAAATGAGGTGCAGGGGGGAGCATGAGGGGAGTCACGTGCTTATGGCTGGGTGCATGCAAAGGAGAGGCAGGGCACACAGTGGGGGGGGGGGTCATGCCTGCATTGCATTATGGATGCACAAATATGTGCTTTTGACACACAGCGACAAAAACTTTAGCCATCACTGGTATATGGTCTCCTGCAGGAGCAGAGGGGATTGGACTAGAAGCAGTGGTGCGATTCAAAATTTTTTACTACTGGTTCTTTGGGCTTGGCTTTGTGGGCGTGACATGGCTTTGTGGCTGTGGCAGGGGAAGGATACTGCAAAATCCCCATTCCCTCCCCGTCCCACTAACCTGCTTTCCAGCTCCGTTCTCCTGCTCAGGGCAACAAAAGAAGATCAGCTGAGACGCAGCAGGGGCGTGGCCAGCCTATTTGCCGGTTCTCCGAACTACTGAAAATTTCTGCTACTGGTTCTCCAGAACCTGTCAGAATTGGCTGAATACCACCTCTGACTAGAAGACCTACAAGGTCTCTTCCAACCCCAATATTCTACCTTCTAAAACTCCAGAGGATACCAGTTTAATAAAAGCTGAACCAGCAGATGGATGACTTCGCCTTAAATTACAATTTTATGTGTACCCACTTGGGATAAAAGATTTGCGTAGGCCAATCCATGGCTGGATTTAGACAACATGTTTAACTGATTTAGGAAAAGATCTTGCAGCTGCTTTTCCTCCACAAATTAACTTTGGGTATTTATTTTATGGCTTAGCCTGATGTGTAAACCTAACGCACTTGATAGCCTGAAGATTCAAACTATTATGCAAATTATTAATTTGGTAACCAAGTCAAATATGTTGGGAAAATACAATCCTAGTCTTTAACACACACAAAAACTCTTCCAAGCAAGCTAATATTCACTTAATTACATTTTCCAAAAAAACATGAAACAAAATTTCATCTGTTTTGAACATATATTTTTTCATAAATGTTGACATTCTGTTCTCTGACTCCTCAGAATGTCTTGCCTTTTAAAAGTTAATAAAAGTCCCGATCACAGGATTTAGTAAAAATAATAACATTTTTTTAAATTTTAAAACCTTTCCTTGTTCTAGAAAAACAGAAAAGATACAGGAGAAATATTGCAGAAATTTTGAAAATAATCTAAAGCTGTATATCAATAAAGTTTGTGATTATCCTGTTTTAAATTGCCTGGCTTGATTGTGAGGAAAAATTTGAAAAACAAAGATGAAAACATATGAAGAGGAGTTGCAGGAATTGGGTGTGGCCAGTCTAGAAAAAAGAAGAACTAGGGGGGACATGATAGCAGTATTCCAGTATTTGAGAGTCTGCCACAAAGAGGAGGGGGTCAACTTATTTTCCAAAGCACCAGAAGGCCAGACAAGAAAGAATGGATAAAAACTACAGTATTTTTCGGGGTATACGATGCACTTTTTTCCCTCAAAAAAGAGGCTGAAAATCTGGGTGCGTCTTATACACTGAATACAGCATTTTTTGCCTCCTGAAACTCCACCCCTTCACCAAAATGGCCATGCATAGCTTTTAGAAGGCTTTCAGAGAACTTCTGGGAGCTGGGGAGGGCAGAAATGAGCGAAAAACAGCCCATTTTTGCCCCCCCCCCGTCCCCAGCAGCAATCTATAAGCTTCCTCAAGGCTATCCATGCCCCTTTTTTGACCAAAAAATGGGCCCATTTTTACAAAAAATGGACCATATTTTGCTCATTTTTGGGGCCCCGGACCATTCTACAAGCCCCCTAAGGGCTATTCATGCCCCCTTTTTTAAAAAAAACGGGGCTGTTTTTGCAAAAGCGGGCCGTTTTGGGGAGGTTTGCAGAGTGCAAAATCTTTTTTAAAAATTTTTCCTCTTCAAAACCTTGCTGCATCTTATACTCTGAAAAATATGATAATGAAGAAGAAAGCAACCTGGAATTAAGGAGAAACTTCCTAACAATGAGGACAATTAACCAATGGAACAGCTTGCCTTCAGAAATTTTGGGTGTGTCTGGATATTTTTGAGAAAAGACTGGACAGCCACTCATCTGAAAATGATTATAGGATCTTCTGCTTGAGCAGGGGGGTGAACTAGCGGGTGTCAAACTCAAGGCCCAGGGGCCAGATCCAGCCCCCGGGGTGCTTAGATCTGGCCCATGAGGGCTCCCTGGAAACAGAGAAGGACTGGCCCACAGTGCCTCTGCCAGCAAAAATGGAACTCATGAGCCTATTTTCACTGGAACAGCATTCAGGCCACCGACATGAGTGATGTTGAGCTGGCCACGCCCCCCCCCCAGCCTCTCCCAGGTCAAACAGAACCCTGATGCAGCCCTCAAATTAACCAAGTTTGACACCCCCAAACTACAAGATCACCAAGGTCCCTTCCAGCTCTAGTATTAACTGTCAGGCCTGCAATTATATTCCTTTTAGAATTTTGGCCTGCCACACTTTCTCTTATTTCATTATGCTGTTTCATTAGTATAGTCGATGGGAGGGGGGAATAGAAGGAGTAGGATTGTGGAATGTATTGCTTTCATTCTTCACTAGAAGCCAAGATCATCCTTTGTCTCCGTACTTTGACACCTGACCGGAAGCAGCTGGGTGTGGATGCCAGCATGGAAGAAGAAGATTGGACCATGTGATGGATTGTGGGTGTGGGGACAAGATCATGAACTTTTAACTGGGTGGAACTCTGATGTCATTTCCAGTATTGGGATTTCATAGCACAGTGCCAAAATGTCTGATTTATTAAATTGGAATTTTAAGGGTCACTTTGCCTTGGACTCTGATTTAATTCTACATGATACTTGGAACGCTGACATTAACTACTGTATATCATACACATAGCTTCAGCAGAACTTGTAGACTCCGCTTGAGATATACAGTGAAAAAGGACAGGAAGGGAAAAGGTAGGAGAAAAACAGTTCAATCAGAGATTCCCAACAATAATTATTCTTAAATTGATGGCCAAAGGGAAGCAGTTCAGGAAAATGAGCGAGGTTGATGGAAATTACCCTTCATACCTGGAGCAATGTTTTGTTTTTCCCCTCCCCATCAGTTAAGCCTGTTATGATATACAAATAACATAAGAGTCTTACTTGATTTTTGCAATGGTCACCAACCTTTTGGACCTCATGAACCATTACATTCATAATTTTAAATCCCTCAGACCACTAATATGATCTGCCTAATGACTGGCTGGATGGGTGTGGCTAGGTGGTCATGTGACAAGGTTAATTATCCCTTCCATATAGGAATAATTCGGGGCGGGGGTGGTTACCTCTCCAGCACAACTTTCTTTTCTGTTTTTATTGAAAAGCTGTAGCTTATTCAACGATACAAATTCTGCAAAATAAAAATTGGATTTCTCTGCTCAGTCCAACATCCTTACTTTTGATAATTGGGCTAATACCACCACCTATTGGCAAATTGAAGAACTACAGGCGTAAATATGAAGTGCCGTAAATACTTCTATATATTTATATTGATTGTTTATTTAGATATACATGTATTAAAAATGCAAAGGGGGAAAAAGTGGCTACATTCATACAAAGTGAAGATCTGTTTGTTTGTTTATTTGTTTGGAATTCTTCAGCTTAATTCATTGTCTGAAGTCAGGCCCTTTCCGAGGTTTGATCTACTGTGTGGTTGAGTAATTTAATAACCAGTGAAATGGCTACAGCCACTGTAACTAGCAGTTACTAGTAATTAACCCCTGGTAACTCTTGATATGTAATTGACCAGTGATTGATTTGCTTGATGATCAGCCTGTATTTGAGAATACTCCCTAGACTACTAGACAGAATAACAGAATAGCAGAGTTGGAAGGGACCTTAGAGGTCTTCTAGTCCAACCCCGGCTCAAGCAGGAGACCTTTTCCATTTTAGACAAATGTTTGTCCAGTCTCTTCTTAAAAACCTCCAGTGATGGAGCACCCACAGTTTTGGAAAGGTGAGCTGTTCCACTAGTTAATTGTTCTTACAGTCAGGAAATTTCTTCTTGTTCCCCGGTTGCTCCTTTCTTCATTCAGTTCCCATGCGTTGCTTCAAGACTGGATTACTGTAACGCGCTCTACATGGGGCTGCCCTTGAAGAGTGTTCAAAGACTCCAGCTGGTCCAGAACGCAGCCGCGCGAGCGATTGTGGGTGCACCCAGGTACACCCACGTCACACCTATCCTCCGCGAGCTGCACTGGTTACCCATTAGTCTCCAGATCCGCTTCAAGGCGCTGGTCGTTACCTATAAAGCCGTTCATGGCATCGGACCTGGGTACCTGAGAGACCGCCTCCTGCCGATCACCTCCCATAGACCGATTAGATCACACAGGTTAGGTCTCCTCCGGATTCCATCTGCCAGCCAATGTCGGCTGGCGACTCCCCGGGGGAGAGCCTTCTCTGTCGCAGCTCCAGCCCTCTGGAACGATCTCCCCGTGGAGATCCGGACTCTTACTACCCTCCCGGCCTTCCGCAAAGCCGTTAAGTCCTGGCTGCTCCAGCAGGCTGGGGGGCTCTCGAAATTTCCAGCCCCTCGGAAATTGTGACTGTTGTATATTTTAATATGTTGTTTTGTGTATTATCCCCCTCCCTTGTTTTATTGTAAGCCGTCCGGAGGCCTTCGGGAGTGGGCGGCATACAAAATCAATAAAACTATAAACTATAACTATAAACTTTTTGTCTTGCCTTCTGGTGTCTTGGAAAATAATGATGAAGACATGTCCTTCTGGGTTCAGCTCCGAGTGGGGAAAAAGACACTGGAGACATGGAGCCTGCTTGGAAAGATGGTTTATTGGTGGACAGGACCACATGGCTTGAGCCCGGAACGTAAAAGATGATCACATGCTACAATGTTGGTGGAGAAGAAGAGAAGGGAGGGAAAGAAGAGCTGAGATGCTGAAAGTCCCTGGTTTTATGCCCTCTCTGGCCTTTGATCTTGAGCTTGTATTCTGATTGGTTGTCAGACTCCCATGGGGCCATGCAGGGGCAACTCTCTAGGCTGTGTTTTGAATCCAGGTTTGGTTGAGTTGGTTCAGTCTATTTTTAAGTCTTCAATAGGGCACCTACCATAGATGTGCAATATCAGAAAGAAGAGAAAAGAAAAGAAAAGAAAAGAAGGGGAGGGGGGAGGGAGGGAGGGAGGGAGGGAGGGAAGGAAGGAAGGAAGGAAGGAAGGAAGGAAGGAAGGAAGGAAGGAAGGAAGGAAGGGGGAGGGGAGAGGAGGAAGGAAGGAAGGCCTGATGTTGCATAGCAAAAAAAAGAAAAAAAAGAAAAAAAAGTACAAGAAAAGAACAACAGAGGGCAGAAAAAGAAACAAAAGTCAAATAAATTACTTCTGAACTTCTTTTCGATCGATTTTTATAAACTTTTTATTTTTCCTCCCTTTTTAGGTGGTCCATAAATCCTTCCAGGCCCTTTATTTAATCCACCTCTTTTCCAATCTTCAGATCCATAAATCAGTCTTTCATTGGTTTCTTCCTTCAGCAAAAAGTTCATGAAAGGTTTCCAGACTTTCAAAGAAACAGAAGATAAAGTCCCTCTTTCCAATGACCTGCTTTTATTTCATTTTAATTGTGTAGGATACAGGTCGTACAGACAAAGACATAAATCCACTTCTCTTCCAAGTTAAATTATGTTCTGCTGGCTTCACAGAAGCATCACTGCAGTTTTCATGTTTCCAATTTTCCAATTTAGTCCATAGTACATAGATCCCTCTCACTGTTGGCTATTTTGAGCCAGGTGCCACCTATTCTAAACCTGAGCATATACCTCTTCACCTTGAACTCTACGGCAGTTTTATTTCACTAAGTGCTTCATTAAATGTATAATTCTTATTTCTAGTTTTAATGCTCTATATGTCATTGTAATTGTATGACCAGAAGCCATCTACAGTCACCTTGGCTAGGTGGGCGGAACAGGAGTTTAATAATTATTATATTAATTTTATATAGCTCAATCTTACACGGGAAAAGACACAGAACGCCTGGAGCAATTTCAACCAAACTTGGTACACAGATGACTTACTCTCTGGAAACAAATACTGTGGGGGGGTAAGACACCCCAAACACCACTTGGGTTGTGTGTTCTGTTAAGATACAGCTTGTTGTGCCTTACTGCCGTACTAGCTTCTACAGTACAGCGCAGTGGAGTTGCCATGGTAACGGCTTCACGGTACTCCACAAGGGGGGGCTCCCTCTGGTAAGGGGGAAAATCCAACATTAGAAATTATGTTTGGTCCGGACATTTCCCCCTTATAAATAAATACCTAGGCAACCCCGGGTTATTGGCTAGTTACTAATAATCATAAGTAAATAAATTTCCTTTCTTCTACCGTTGAAGCATAATGTTAGCTGCTATGTAACATGAAGTTTGAAATTCATTTTGGCTCTTTTGTATATTGGTATTATCTCTATGTATCTCTGGAGTGAAGATGACTTGTCAGAGAAGAGCAAAGACAGATGATTTGGCTACAACATATGGGATAATGATGGCAGGATTTGAATATGTCTAGTTTGATGAGGAGTAGGAGTGACACAGAGGTGGGTTCCTACCAGTTCACACCAGTTCGGTAGAACCAGTTCGTCAAATCTACCAAACCGGTTAGAAGAGGTTCCACCAGAAAGCAGGTCACACCTACAGAAGAGGTTCCAAAACATTTTGAAACCACCACTGACACACACACACACACACCAGGTCACATGGCTGGCCACTCCCACCAGGTCACATGGCTGGCAAGCCACTCCCACAAAGGAGGCCACACCCACAGAGTAGGTTTGAAATTTTTTTGAAACCCACCACCGGAGTGACATGACAGCCGTATCCCAATATCTAAGGGGATATCACAAAGAAGAGGGGGTCAAGCTATTCTGCAAAGCACTAGAAGACAGGACAAGAAGCAATGGATGGAAACGAATCAAGGAGAGAAGCAACTTAGAACTAAGGAGAAATTTCCTCACAGTGAGAACAATTATTCAGTGAAACGGCTTGCCTCTAGAAATTGTGGGTGCTCAATCCCTGGAGGTTTTCAAGATGAGATTGGACAACTACCTGTCCAGAAAGGTATAGGGTCTTCTGCTTGAGCAAGGGTTTAGATTAGAAGACCTCACAGGGCCCTTTCCACTCTGTTATTCCGTTACTTGGTGGCGCCATGGTTAGAGTGCAGTACTGCAGGCTACTTCTGCTGCCTGCACTTTGTCAAGTTCAAATCTCACCAGCCTCAAGGTTGACTCAGCCTCCCATCCTTCCGAGGTGGCTAAAATGAGGGCCCAGATTGTTGGGGGCAATAGGCTGACTCTGTAAACCACTTAGAGAGGGCTGTAAATCATTGTGAAGCGGTATATAAGTCTTAAGTGCTATTGCTATTGCTACTCTGTCTGTATATCTCCCAACTGAAATTCTTGTGAGACACCAGCCAGGTTTTCTGCTTCTGGAGAAGAATAATTGTTAGTTCATTTAAAGCAGGGGTGTCAAACTTGAGATGAGACATTTGTTGTCACATGACGTATTGTAACTTTTTCTCCCCCTTGCTAAACCAGGGGTAGGCATGGCCAGCGTATGACTCATCCAGCCCACCGGCCATGAGTTTGACACCCCTGATTTAAAGCCACATCTGCAACTCAACAACTACTTCATCAGCAGATGGACCACCACCACCCCCCAAAAAAAATTGAGCAAGGAGAGAAGAGTTTTACAAACATCTCTAGAGATATGTCAGTTCACATTTTAGCTTGTTGGAAGAAATGTCCTTCTGGGTTCAGCTCCAAGTGTGGAAAAAGACACTGGAAACATGGAGGCTGCTTGGAAAGATGGTTTAATGATGGACAGGATCAGTGGTGGGTTTCAAAAAATTTTTGAACCTACTCTGTTGGTGTGGCCTCCTTTGTGGGAGTGGCTTGCCAGCCATGTGACCTGGTGGGAGTGGCTTGCCGGCCATGTGTTTTCTTTCTTCCTTTCTTTCTCTCCCTTTTTTCCTTTCATCTCTCTCTCACTTTTTCTTTTTTTCTTTTTTTCTTTCTTTCTTTCTTCCTTTCTTTCTCTTTCTCTCTCTGTGTGAGTCTGTGTGTGTGTGTATGTGTTTGTCAGTGGTGGGTTTCAAAAAAATTTGGAACCTCTTCTGTAGGTGTGGCCTGCTTTCCGGGTCCACTGGTGGAACCTCTTCTAACCGGTTCGGTAGATTTGACAAACCGGTTCTACTGAACTGGTGCGAACTGCTGGGAACCCACCTCTGGACAGGATCAAATGGCGTTGGCTCCTGAACAGAAAAGGGGGGGTCCTATGCTTCCAGATGTTGGGTGAAGAAGAAGAGAGAAAGGAGAAAGGGGCATGCTGAGTTTTTTATACTCTGTTCGGCCCCACTTCTCTGTTTCCTGTTCCTGTGTAAGAAATTTATTCTGATTGGTTGTCAGACCCCCATGGGGCCATGCAGGGGCAACTCTCTAGGCTGTTTTGAGTCCAAGTTTGGTTCAGCATTGCTTCTTCCCAGGTGCCTTGTGGTGAGATGGATAATGGTCTAATACTATCATGCCTTAATCCCATCACTCTGGGGCTGAAGGGGGAGATCTTTGTTATGTAGAATAGACTGACTCAGGCATTTAAATAGTCCATTGGCAAATGTGGAGGCTATTAAGAGTCAGTCTGTTTCCTACCTGAAAACATGTTTCTCCACTTCTTATCCAGGGAAATATAATATTCTGCCTTTTCAATATTTTCCAAGGTATTTCATTTTTCTAGGAGACGGGTGGGTGCTAACTTCCTACTATCTTTCTGGTTGTTTCTAACAAGCAACCCAAAATACTCTATCCAGCAGCTGGAGAAACAGCTGGGCTTCAGGACATCACCCTCCCACGAGAATCTCTTCTGGGTACATTTCATAAAAGATATTAGTGAATTGCAACACATCTAGAAGACCGCAACTAAAATCATCAGGGGGCTGGAAGGAAGATCTGTTGAAGAATAGAAACTCTGTATAAATATTTATCCAGGTTTTGTCGCCACGATGTAAAAAAAGATGTGGAGACTCTAGAAAGAGTGCAGAAAAGAGCAACAATGATGATGAGGAGACTGGAGGCTAAAACATATGAAGAACGGTTGCAGGAACAGGGCATGGCTAGTTTAATGAAAAGGAGGACTAGGGGAGACATGATAGCAGTCTTCCAATATCTCAGGGGTTGCCACAAAGAAGAGGGAGTCAAGATTGTGGTTGCAGAGCCAAGGTCTGCCTGTACAAGGATGCAGAAATCAGTTGGACATTAAAAAAATTGTCATGATGTAAGAACTGTTCAAAAACAGAAGAGACTTTTTTTTCTGGACTCTGCTTCAGAGGTGGATTCCTACTGGTATGGACCAGTTCTGCCAAATAGGCAAAAAATTCGGCAAAGTTCAGCAAAAATTTTCAGACACCGAACCAGTAGTAATGCCGGCAGGAACCCACTCCTGCTCTGCTTGATGTATTCAAGCCTAGGCTAGATAGCCATTTTTCAGGATATTGATGTAACATCGGTTTCTGCAATGGGCATTGGATCGAATCGGATTATTACCAAGAGCCATTCTGTGATATGGCTCTACAATGACACTGTAGGAACTTATCACCCACCCCTCTCCTAGGAAAATGAGATATTTTAGGAGCTATTAAAAGGGCAGAATATTTCCCCTAAAAAGGAAGGCAGAAACACACCCCTCCACCACCTTTGTCAATGGGCCATTAAGGCCTGAGCCAGTTCATTCTACATAACAAAGATCTACCTCCTTCAGGCAGAGCCATAGGAGGAATCCCAAAACTCTTTTATTACATCATCACCCCGCAAGAGTCAACCAAGCCTGGGACTCAGGACAGCCTACAGAGTTGCCCCTGCATGGCCTCACGGGAGTCTTAACAACCAATCAGAATACAAACTCGAATTCAAATCCCAACCAGAAGGTATAAATCTCTCTCACACCCATGTGCCTTTTTGCCGAGGACCTCAATCCACGTGGTCCCCTCCATCATTAAAACCATCTTTCCAAACAGCTACCATTGTTTCCAGTGTCTTTCTCCCCACTTTTAATTGAACCCAGATGGACATTTCTTCCAACAACACTATTATGCTGCAACCTACCTTTGAAATATACTTTCAGTCTGATGTCCTTATTTGCCGCGGATGGAATGACCATTGCATTTCAGTTTGAAGTTTTGCTTTGAGTTTTGTGCCTAAATCATACCAGAGACTGATAAAATAATTTTACATTATACAAAAGGGGAAAGGAACTAAATGGCCTTCTACGATTGTTCCCGGATACGTTGGATTCCCAGGCAAACTTTTGCCATTTAAGTAAAATGCAACCCAATGCACTATTTAATGAAAAGGCCTTATTGATCTCAGAACTTATTTCTGCTCAGACAAAATCTGAAAATTGCACACACCCTCAAGCTTGTTAAGGCCATCCTTTTTATACCCCTAAGGCATTTTGGCTCAGCTACAAATCCGTGAATTAAATGCCGGTTCTAAAATAAAATATGTTTATTGTTTCCTGCTATAACAATATTTTCTCTTATTTGTGCTGCCTTTAGCAGCCTTGAGATTTGTGATTTTGTGATTTTATTAATATTTGTAGGCCGCCCTTTTCCCTGAGGGGACTCAGGGCGGCTCACATAAAATCGGGGAAGGGGAATACAGACATTAAGATAAGACATATAATAAAATAGTAAACAACATACATTCATCATTCGGGAGGGGAACTATCCTTGTCCCCAGGCCTGACGGGCGAGCCAGTTCTTCAGGGCTGTGCGGAAGGCCTGGACGGTGGGGAGGGTGCGAATCTCTACGGGGAGCTCGTTCCAAAGGGTCGGGGCTACTACTGAGAAGGCCCTCCTCCTTGTAGTTGCCAGCCGACACTGGCTGGCCGATGGTATACGGAGGAGGCCTAATCTATGTGATCTTATTGGTCGCAGGGATGTAATTGGCAGAAGGCGGTCTCTCAAGTATCCAGATCCACTGCCATGTAGGGCTTTATGGGTGACTAATAGCACCTTGAAGCGCATCCGGAGATCGACAGGTAGCCAGCGCAGCTCGCGGAGGATAGGTGTTATGCGGGTGAACCGAGGTGCACCCACAATCAAGATAAATAGGTCAGCAAATACAAAATGGAATCAGCCAAAACTTGGGATACAGAATAGGATTCAGGAACTCAGAAGTAGGAACTATTGTCAGTACCACTGGGCCTCTATCAGTGGATTCACTGTTAAGAGAATAACAGAGTTGGAAGAGACCTTGGAGGTCTTCTAGTCCAACCCCACTGTTTAAGCATTTCAGACAGATGGGTTAGAGCACTCACAACTTCTGGAGGCAAGCGGTTCCACTGATTGTTCTGCCATTAAATTTCTCCTTAGTTCTAGAATGACTTGCCTTCAGAAGTTGTGAATGCTCCAACACTGGAGGTTTTTAAGAAGAGGTTGGACAACCATCTGCCTTAAATTAATTAGCTCCAACTTCTCTCCTTGATTATCTTCCATCCATTGCTTCTTGCCCTGTCTTCAGGTGCTTTGGAAAATTGGTTGATCCCATCTTCTTTGTGGCAGATCCTCAAAAATTGGAACTGTGCTATCTTGTCCGTGACCCGTCAAAACCGCGCTCGACTAAGCCGCGCCCGATTAAACCGTGTCACTGACATCATCAACAGGGCGACAACAACCAGCGCAGAGAAAGAAGGGCGCTTTAAATAGCGCTTTGAAAGTCGATTCAACTTAAGGTAAGGGTTAGGTTTAGGGTTAGGTTTAGGGTTAGGTTTAGGGCTAGGTTAAGGGTTAGGGTTAAGGGTTAGGGTTAGCTTTAGGGTTAGGTTAAGGGTTAGGATTAGGTTTAGGGTTAGGTTAAGGGTTAGGTTTAGGGTTAGGTTAAGGGTTAGGTTTAGGGTTAGGTTAAGGGTTAGGTTTAGGTTTAGGGTTAGGGTTAGGTTAAAGGTTAGATTTAGGGTTAGGTTTAGGATTAGGTTTAGGGGGGTTAGGTTTAGGGGTTAATTTTAGGTTTAGGGTTTACAGCGTGCTTCTGTCTCCGCGCTGTTTTGTGGTGGAACCATCGTTACCCTTTTCATTGACTAGACATAACTAAATCCTGCAACCGTTCTTCATATGTTTTAGCCTTCAGTCCCCTGATCCTCTCTGTTGCTCTCTTCTGTACTCTTTTCTAGAGTCACAACATCTTTTTTATATCATGGTGACCAAAACTGGATGCAGTATTCCTAGACTTACCAAGACATTATAAAGTGGCATTAACACTTCACATGATCTCCATCTCTCTATTAATGCAGCTTAGGAATGTGCTGGTTTTTTGGGGGAGAGCAGCTGCTGTTCACTCTTAGCTCATATTTAAATGGTTGTCCACTAGGACTCCAAGATCCCTCTCAGTTACTACTATTGAGCCAAGTACCGCCTATTCCATAACTGTATTTTTTCTTTTGCTTGCTTAAATATAAAGCCTTACTTTTCTCTACGCTGAATTTCATTTTGTTAGATATTCAAATATGGGACAATAAGTTCAAGATGTTAAAATCTAGGCATGTTATTGCCGAGTTTTTTTTTTCTAATGCAGAGCCTATAAAAATCAAACTCTATTCCCATTTTTAAAAACAATCTTACTGAAATAAATAAAAGGCTAACCTACTAAAATCTGAATTTGTGGGTTTTTAAAATATTTATATCCTGCCTTTATTGTTTTTGCAAGCAACTAAGATGGCAAGGATGCCTTCCTCCTCCTATTTTCTTCACAACCACTCTTAAGAGATGGGTTGATTGAGAGAATGAGTGGCACAAGGTCACCCAATTGGCTTTCGTCACTAAGGTGGGACTAGAACTCACGGTGTCCCAGGTTTTAGCTTGCTGTATTAACCGCTAGACCTATTGACTGGCTCTGTATAATAGCAAATTATTAGGTATTTTTCCTGTTCTACAAGTTTATGGAGGTTGGCATGGTACTTGTCTGTCCTCTCCTTCTCTGATGAGTTTGAGTGAGGAGCAATGATTGGTGATAGCAATTCATTCATTCAAGAATGAATTAGAACTGCAAGCCAACCAAATTCACTAATTGCAACGGGCTATAAAGAATGCTACATCTTTTCTATCCTGCTCTACGGAGTGGAGAGTCGGTCTCTGACAGAAAGACACTTGAAGAGACTAGAAATGTGGATTTACCGGCGGCTGTTAGGTATAAATTGGGCTGACAAAATCAGAAATAAGGTGGTGATAAGCCACCTGGGAAAGCCAAGGAAAATCATCAAAACCATATAAAAAGCAAAAGTTAGAATATTTCGGACATCTGATGCGACACCCAGAAAAATACAGCATCCTTCACTTAATCCTCCAAGGAAAGATTGAAGGCAAATGAGGTCCAGGCAGAAGAAGAACATCATGGCTTCAAAACTTAAGGGATTGGTTTGGACAAAACTCAGCAGCACTTTTTCATGCGGCTATTGACAAAAATAGGATTGCCAACATGATCGCCAACGTCCGATAACAGATATGGCACAAGAAGATAGAGAATGAATGAATGAATGAATGAATCTCATCACAGATCTCTGTGAAATAAGCCTAGCGCTGTAACCAGTGGTGGGATCCTACTTGTTTAACAACTGGTTCGGTGTTTGTGTGCTTTGCGCGCATGTGTGCATACTTTTGAGAAAACTTACCTTCTGCATTACTGCTGGGGAGGAAAACAGCTGAGGCGCAGCAATCCGCTCTGCCGCGCAATTCAGCTGAGAGGATATAGGTCAATAAAATGCAGGGGCACACCCCCCATAGGTACTTCATGGGACATTATATTCGGAAGATTTTGATGGGGGTCTGGGAAAAAATGAGGAAAAAATATTATCTTAGGGTTCCGTGTTGGTTGGCACCATTAGAAGCCTTAACGCATCCGAGTTTATTTAATTGGACAAGAAACATAACATATAAAGATATTATGACAGAAGAGGGCAACATAAAAACAAAGATGGAATTAGAGCAACAGGGCAGGAATTTGGAATGGTGGGAATATTTACAGATTAGAAACAGGTTTAAAAGCGATAAGGCACGTTTCGGGATCTACCCAAACCCTCAGGGGCTAGATAAGATCTTGTTTGGTGGAGACAAAAAAATGTTATCGAAGATCTACCAATTTTTGACCTGCCACGATACTAATGAAGAGATGGACAAAAGCCTTCTAACAGTATGGGAGAGAAACCTAGGTTATGAAATTGAAATGGGCAAATGGTGGGATCTATGGAGTAAGACCATTAAACTTACAACATCCACTGCATTCAAAGAAAACATATACAAGATGGTTTATAGGTGGCACTTCCCCCCAACGAGGTTAGCTAAGATGTTTCCTGGGTTATCTCCATTGTGTTGGAAATGTGGAAGAAAGGATGGCACATTCTACCATATTTGGTGGTCCTGTACTGAGGCCACGAAATATTGGAAAAGGATTAAAAAATGGTTAAAAGAGGTTACCGGGGCAAACATTGAATGGAGACCTGAGAACCTGTTACTAAGCATCAAACCAGATAACATAAGTAGTTCAATATGGCATTTGAGCCTGCATATAATTGTGGCCGCAAGAATAACCTATGCACAATTTTGGAAATCCACCACTATACCGCCGGAAGACGCATTAATTAAAAAGATCAACGAATGTGCAGAAATGGATAGAATGACGGGTTGGCTGAGGGACAAAGGAGAAACAGAACATTATCTTAGCTGGAACCTATGGTATATGTGGGCGACTAGGAGAACAGCAGGGACTTAAAATGGGGAAAGTTAACATAAGTACTGTAATAGATCCCTGAATCTTGCAATGAGAAGATGTGGCTTAGAGATCTAATAATTGAGGAAAGAAAGAAAAACTGGGCTGTGAATGACTGTCACCGTGGGGGGGGGGGAGGGGGGGTTGTATGTCTAAAACGGTATCTGTATCTGTATGTTTTACTTTATATTGTTATGTATGATTTGTCTTGTTTATGTCGTTGTATTTATGTCGCTGTATTGTGTTTTTCTGTTTTTTAAAGGTAATGTTTAATAAAAACTATATTTAAAAAATAAAATAAAATAAAATAAAATGCAGGGGCGTGGGGGGGCGGGCCCAGCTGATTGTCGGAGTGAACTGGTTCGCTCCCAGCTGATCGCCAGAGCTACCGGTTCGTCCAAACCGGTAGAATCCCACCCCTGGCTCTAACCTACGTATTTCTTGGGTACCCCATTCTCCCACACTTTGATTCTGTCCAAATTTCTACAGACTGTCAACATATTATGGAATATTGGCAATGTCCAAGGGCTTTGAAAACTCAACAGCAATCATTTAGTGCATCAACCACGTTCTAACCACTAAGTCATGCTGACTGAAGCACAGATGCAAAAGGAACTGGGTGAAGTACATGCTGAAAGGTTTACACAACTGGTAAAATATATCCCCTGTGCAGGTGTTTCCTCAGTGCAGTTTGCGTTTGTATTTAGGCACGGAGCTCTCAAGTTGTTGTTATACATTGCTTAAAAAAAAAAGTAGTAGTGTTCTTCTAGAACAGTGTTTCTCAACTTTGGCAACTTGAAGATGTCTGGACTTCAACTCCCAGAATTCCCCAGCCAGCGAATTCCCCAGCCAGGGAATTCTGGGAGTTGAAGTCCAGACATCTTCAAGCAGCCAAGGTTGAGAAACACCGTTCTAGAAGTCCGATTGTGCAGTGATGCCACCAAAATAAAAAGGTAGGGTTTAAATAAACCCCGAGACGAAAAAAAAATAGTTTATAGATCAAAAATACATAGTCAGATACAGATAAATTTGTTTTTAATAAAGGAGTTAATTTTCTTTCAATCCTATATAAAACAATAGCAATTAAAAACTTCATTTTCGAAAGTAAAATATTTACATATGAACAAGGGACTGTGCAAAATTTACATAAAAAAAATGGAAAGACAGGATTTCTCTCTCTCTCTTTTTTCCCTAAAAGACAAATAAAAAGGTGTAACAGTTTGTTGGATGTTGATAAAAATACTGATCAGCATTCAGTTTTTACACACACGCACACACACACGCACACACACACGCACGCACATGCACGCACACAAAAAAAGAATAAAAGGTTCAAATGCACTGGAAACTCTCCTTGCACAAGGCTCTGTTCAAATCAATGCCAGTTCGTGCACAGCAAACCTTCATTCCAATAGGATTTGCACAAGAAAAGTTCCCAGTCGCCTCTGCCCTTGAAAATCTAACATGAGAGTTCACACAAAGGAAACCGACATATTTACAGTCATAAAAGTACTATCAATAGACAATTTAATACAATAACCTCTGAAAATATAAAGAACCAATTAGTATATTTGTAATAAAAAAATAGGTAGAAACAGGGGAATTTTGCTCTGGACATCTTTAAAGTAAGCCCATAAGCTTTGCATACAGTCTTTTAGCAAAATAATTATAGTTTACATAGCCATTTTTTTTAATGTTATGTGCCAAAAATTATGTACAATTACTGACAAAATACACCAACCATTTTTTTTCAACACTTGATTTCACACTGAGAAAAACTGCCTTTTTTTTTTTTTGATGATTCCTCTCAACTCTGATTTTTTATTTATTTAATCTAAGCTTTCACTTTCGCTAAAAAACACAGTGCAAGTAAAATATATTTATGCTGAAAAGGTATTTTTCTTTTTTTTTCTCCTTTTTTCTTTTTTTGTTTTAAACTTTACAGCTTTACAAACTATAGCAAATAAATGCATTTCTTTTTTTCCTTTTTTAATTTTTTTTTTTTTTTACAGATGCTGATAAAACATTCAGAAGGAACTCTTCCTTGTGGGTCTTCGGAGTTTTGGGTGGGGGGGTGCCTCTAATAAGCAAAATAAAATAATAATAACGAGATTAAAAAAGAATTGGAGGTTACGCTTAAAAATTAAATGTCTGTGTAGAATCTGAACCATTTCGGGCAGGAAGGAAAAGATAAATATTTATTAAAATCAATTTATTTCGCTAACTGACTTCTTTTAAAAAGCTAACGTAAAATGAGGTCACCTGCTGTAGGCATATATATATGTGTGTGTGTGTGTGTATGTGTATATATTATATACCTAGATGATTTGAGTTAAAGTACAATTGAAATAAAAATGCACAATGAATGTTGAATTGCTACAGGATCGTCTGACACAGAGTAGCTGGTTATTTGCTAATGGTTCCCTCAGTCTCTATAATATGGCTTGTTTGAGAAGAAGGCCACTCAAAGAGATGAGTTAAACTTTCAACTGTCCGCATATTGTCTCCTTTAGGCCTTTCCACGTCTCCTGACTGTCAAAGAAAGGGGTCTCTCACATACACATCAAAGGATTAATGATCAATGGGAATAGAAAACGGCTCCTTGCCAAGAGCTGGCTGTCTCAGGGCGGTGGCTGTTGATGGGAGGGGTGTTCTGATTTGGATTTAGAACAATATCCCATAGGCTTGTTACAAAAAAGGCGTAATCTGCAAATATATATAAAAAGTATCCCCAGGGTCTTCTTCTTTTTTCTTTTTTTTTTTTGCCAAAAAATACCTTGATCTTCTCCACTTCTATTTAAGGAATGCTTTATAGAGCAATAGTGAATGGCTCGTCTCTCGCTCGTTTTCTAAACAAAATATTAGGTCCCTGAGGTTCACCCGCGTTATCCTTTGCCGTGTAAACTGTCTGGTTGTCCCGATTCCGGAGCATCCTGGTACTGCTACACTCGGACTGGATCCCTGGGGGGAAAGAAAGAGAGAGAGAAAAGTGTCAGAATATTCACGGACTGGAATAGGACATAACAACAGGTCAGCCGTTGGGGACTGGCTGGAATAGGACACGGGAACAGGGTCAGCCAATGTATAGGCACGGCAACTGGGTAAGCCAATGGGAACTACTTGGTGACTGAGAGCCATGCCAGACGGCTCGGAGCCTGGGCGTGGCTTACCTCGGTAGCTCTCAAGTCTGTGCAAAAGGAAACAGAAACTAGTCTGTCTGCTGAACTAAAACTACTTACAATCTCTCCTCTCTACCATGTTGGAAGAACCACCTGTCGGTATTGTATATTTACTTGTGTATTATATTGTATATAAAGAGACATTAATGAATCCTGCTGAATCGGTTACCTGTGTGTGTTTCCTGGATTTGATTTTCTGCAACAAACTCTGACAAAAAAGATGTTTGTTTTTTTAATCCTTCAAGCAGAATCCCCTTTTCAAAGTTGACTACAGGTAGTCCTTGATTTGCAACAGTTCACTTACGGACTGTTCAAAGTTACAATGGCACTGAAAAAAGTGACTGACTGCCATTTTGTTTCAGACTTATGACATCTGACTCATATTTGTGACAGTTGGAGTTGTCAACCCTGAAACTGGCCTGACTGAGGCCATTTTGAGACTTCAGTGCTGACACACTAGAGAAGAGGGACAGGGAGGGGGAACAGAGATAGGTGGAATGTTGTAGTCAAAACAAAATACTTTCTCTTGGAAACCAAGGACATTCCTGCAGGTGCTCGGAAGGAGGGGACTGGAGTCACCTAGCAACCAGACAATATCCTGATTGGACCATGTGACTGACTGTTTTGAGAAAGTGAAAAACTTTTACTTTTAATTAGGTGAAAACCTCAGGGATAATCAGAGTCAGTTTTCACCAGCCTGTGCCTATATGACATGTCCAATAAACTTATTATTTTAGGAATCTACTTGCCTCAGAGTTTTGTTTGCTACAGGTATCTTACTTGGAACCCTGACGGGAACGTCCCTGGGTCATGGGATCCCCTTTGGTGACCTTCTGAAAAGCTAGATTCACTTAACAACCGTGTTATGAACCTATCAACTGCGGTGATTCACTTAACCACTGTGGCAAGGAAGTTCATAAAATGGGGCAAAACCAACTTAAGAACTGTCTCGCTTAGCAATGGAAATTTTGGGCTCAATTGTGGTCGTAATTCGAGGGTTACTTGAGGTCCCAAATGAAGATGGAAACCCACCCTTTTTCTATCCTTGTTGCCCTGCAAGGGGCATTAAAAGGCTTTCTGCCCCCAACCCAGAGTCACTCTGAATCTTTGGGATCAATAGCCCTTGGCAGAGTTGAACACCGTGAGTTTATCCCATCTCCTTTTTGCCCTACAAGTCAGAAGTCCTCACTAATTGTGCGGGCCAGCACAATTGTGTGCTGCATGAATAATTCCCTTCTTTTAATATTGAATAATCCCTGAACTTGGATCTTCTAACAGAGGAAAAATATCTTCCCAGTGCATCTTATTTATTTATTTACCAAATTTAGAGACAGCTCATCTCACCCACAGAGCGACAAGTCATCTATGATTTAAAACACCTTGATTATGTAATTCCTCTGTCACCTTTCAGCCTATAAGTATCCCAAATATTCTGGATTTGCCTCCTAGGGGATGTTTTTAAGCACCATGATTTCTTTTTACTGCCTGTTTACTTTGATTAGGGGACTTGCATCGTCACGATGACATCACGTGACATATTGGGACTTCCCCCCCCTTCGCTAAACCAGGCATGGGCGTGGCCAGCGCGTAGCGCATCCAGCCCGCAGGCTCGGAGTTTGACAGCCCTGCTCTAGACCATCTGGATTGAATCTACTTCTATTTCATTTTCATGGTATGGTGTTCTTTTAAAAAAATATCTGCATAGTACAGGTGGTCCTTAACGTACGACCACAATTCAGCCAAAAGGTTTGGTTGCTAAGTGAGAACTTCTTAGAGCTTTAGAAAAATGTTATTGCCACTTTAAATGTATCCTAATTGGCATGCATTAAAATGAAATTTTACCACCTCCAATATATACTACATAAACATGACTAAATAAATAAATAAACAAATAAGTACAAAATTATGCATATACCCACACATCTTGTGACACAGAGAAACAACACATGTACATGAGGCAGTTGTCCATTGAAAAAAACACCTTTGGAACAACCATGACCTGGATGACTGAGAATCTCCACCGACAAGTGAGTTGTGCCTCATTTTATGACCTTTTGGGCACAGTTATTAAGTGAACTGCTGCAGTTGCTAAGTGAATCATACAGTCCTCAAGCAAATTTGGCTTCCCACGTAGTCTTTGCTTGCTGGAAGTCAGCTGGGACGGTTAGAAATGGTGACTTCAGGACATTGCAACCATGGTAAACGTTGACAAGTTGCCAAGTGCCTGATTTTTTTTCACATGATCACATGGGAATGTTGCTATGGTAGTAAGTACGAAAACCGGTCATAGGTCATTTTTTTTCAGTGATGTTGTAACTTCAAATAGTCACTAAACAAACGGTTGTAAGTCAAGGATTACCTGTATAGTCTTCTAAAATTACATTACTTTAAAAAATATCTTTATTATCTTGGAAGAAGAAAGACTTGCCTACAATTCAAGAATGGACTTTGAAAGTTATAAACTTAGCCGAAATAGCAAAAATTTCAGCATATCTCAAAGAACATTCAAACGAGAGATATAAACGAGACTGGAAAAAATGGATTGATTATATACAAAGTAAACATGGGATTAAGAAACTCCAGATAGCTTATGCTTAGCATCAGTAAGAACTTAAACTGTTTAAAATTTGGGTAACAGTAAGAAGCTGAGATCAATGTAGAGATATTTTAGACGGTGATTGTCAAAAAGTTATACCATGTATGGGCTCTGGGAAGTCGGGGGGAGGGAAGGGAGGTGGGGATCTAGGGGGAGGGGGGAAACATAATATGTGTTAAACTTTAAGGTACATGATTGCACTTGTATACTGTGGCTTTTTAATGTTAGTGTCAAAACAGAACAAACCGAATATATTGGAAGGTAATAGAAGTATACCGAAGGGAGGAGCTGAGTGAAAGAAGAAGGAGGGTGGAGAGAGTGAGAGAGAGGAGGAGGAGAAGGCAGGGAGGGAATGGATTAAGAGAGGGAGTGATAGGGTTAGGGTTAGATAGAGGGGGAGGGGAAGTAGGTGTAGAGGGGTATGTGAGAAGGAAGAATGAAAGTTGGAGGGGGTTGAAAGAGGGTGTATGGTGGGTCAAGGTGGTATATTCGGTTTGTATTGTAGGGGACACTTTCTATATAAGTGAGGGTTGTGGTTATTACTCAATGTTATATGCCCTGGTTATGCACAGTAAACATCTGATTGTATAGAATGAAACGGAAATAAAAATATTATGCAAAAAAAAATATCTTTACTAATCTCTGAATACTAAAATGCAATGTGTCACTGTGGCATGTTCTGATTCTGCTGAGCATTCATACATCTCCATATATATTTTATTTTATCTACATATAGTATTTTATTAAAACACAGAAAGTATAGAAAGAACGGTACTCTGCATATTCTAGTGATACAGTTTCTAAAGTTTGAATCACAGACACCTTAAAAGTGCCTTTGCATATTAACCTTCTGTATAATTAAACTCACAGATTAAGGGAAAGTGGGGTTTGTATAATAATGTCATAGATATAGAAGACCTAACTTTAAATCCTAATCAAGTCAGTTTAGACTACATTTTTTTATTTAACTCTGCTGAGACATTGGCTCTTCCTGAACCAGATTTTCAACAACTCAGAAATTGCCCAATTAAACTTTTGTCACCGCATCAATGCAACAGAAACAACAACAACAAATTCCTCAAGGATAGGAGTGACTTATTAAGAGAAAATAAACAAGAGTATGACAAAGTTTCTTCATTCCTATGAAAATATATGGACAACAGTAAATAACTGTAACCAGCAGGTGGCAGATAAAGTCCAGAAAATTAATTTCTATTTTGACTTTTAAAAAAGTGCCAGAGTTAAAGATATTTAGAAGTAAAAAACTTTTGATAGTTTACACATTGTGCAAATATTACTCCTCTTAAAATATCCAGTAAAAATGGTAAGGCCACACTTGGAATACTGCATCCAGTTTTGGTCGCCATGATGTAGAAAAGATGTGGAGACTCTTGAAAGAGTGCAGAGAAGAGCAACAAAGAGGATTATGAAGAACGGTTGCAGGAACTGGGTATGTCTAGTTGAATGAAAAGAAGGACTAGGGGAGATACAATAGCAGCCTTCCAATATCTCAGGGGGTGCCAAAAAGAAGAGGGAGTCAAACTATTCTCCAAGGCACCTGAGGGCAGGGCAAGTATAGTATAGTCTTTACTGTCATTGTACAAAATAAATACAAAGAAATTGGTTTTAGCCTCACTGGTGCAAAATTATAATGGAAATGAAAAAAGAAAGAAAAAGAAAAAACTAATCATACATTTCCACGTGTGCATGGAGTGATTGTGGTTGTATTTAAAAGTCTGACAGCCCAAGGATAGAAACTATTTTTAAACCTTTTTGTTCGGCTGGCTATACTTTGATGTCTTCTGCCTGATGGTAGAAGTGCAAAGAGACACTGATCAGGGTGTGAATCATCTCTGAGTATCTTCCTTACTCTGCTAAAGCAGCGAGACCTGGCGATGTCATCCAGTGGTGTTAAGAGGGCAACCAATGGTTTCTTGTGCCAAATTGATCACTCTCTGTAGTGCCTTCCTGTCTGCAGCTGTTAAACCAGCATACCGTACTATAATGCAATATGTGAGGACACTTTCTATGGTGGACCGATAGAAAGAGGTCATCAGCCGTTGTTCCACCTGATTTTTCCGCAGGACTCTAAGGAAATGAAGTCTCGGTTGGGCCTTTTCAATCACCAGGGACGTGTTGTTTTTCCAGATGAGATCTTAACTAATAAGCACTCCCAAGAATTTAAAAGAGGAAACCCTCTCCACACACACCCTTGATATACAGTGGGGCTGGTTCCTCTCTGAAGCAATGGGTGGAAATTAATCAAGGAGAGAAGCAACTTAGAACTAAGAGAAATTTCCTGACACTTAGAACAATTAATCAATGGAACAACTTGCCTCCAGATGTTGTGGATGCTCCAACACTGGAAGTTTTAAAGAAAAGATTGGACAACCATTTGTCTAAAATGGTGTAGGGTTTCCTGCCTAAGCAGGGGGTTCGACTAGAAGACCTTCAAGGTCCCTTCCAACTCTGTTATTCTATTCTATTCTAAAATCAGGAGGAACAAGTTTGAAAAACTAGGACTGATTAATACAGAGGTGGGGAACTATGGCCCCTGTATGACTTGTGGACTTCAACTCCCATGCTGGCTCAGGAATTCTGAGAGTTGAAGTCCAAAAGTCATAAAGGGATCATAGTTCCCCGCTCCTAGATTAGTGAAACTGAGAACTGGTGGGCCATTTCTCTTATCTGGAATAGAAGTGAAAGCTACAGCATGTTCAAAATGAGCACAAGCAATAAAAATCGAGGCAGGATAACACTGCCTTTTTAAGACTAAACATATCTCTGCAGAAATCCAAGGGAGAGTGAAGTGGGTGATGCCATTGAGACGATCTGTTTAAAATAAGGGCAAGATGAAATGAAAAGCAGTCTGTAAACCACTATTGCTTTCGCCATCGACCATCCAACCAAGAGGGGAGGATGGCTTTCTTAAAAGTAATCTACATATCTTTCAAAATGGTATGAAACAACAAAGATGGGAAACTGTGGAGTCCTTGGTGCTCTCTGAGCTTAGTTGTTTAGCTCAACTAAGTAATATCATCAGTATTAGGACTCACTCTCCATTTATCTATTTACAATGAAGCAGAAAACAGTACCCTAATTAAGGAGCTACCAAGAAGAAAGCCACATCCCTACCAAAACTAGCAATGCAAGCTGCTGTATATAAACAGAAAGCAAACCCCACACTTGCTCGCACTGATTATGTTACCTAGTTGGGTAATGAAACATCTGCAAGCATAGGGAGCATCAAGGACTCCATAGTTCAACCCTGCTACAATGTTCTATTTTATTAGAATGAGGGGAAACTCTAGTTAACCCAACATATATTGGGATACAAACCTGTTGTGGCCCAGCAGGAGCCATTGGAGCTGCCACCAGACTCCGACAACGAGGGGCCCTATGAGTCGGCTCAGGAAGATGTGGAGGACCCTGGACAGGGTTCCAACTCCGAGCAGGGCGCAGAGAGGCTGGGTGGGCCAACAGGAGGCGCCTGAGGCTTGGAGCAATGGTGAGAGCCAAAGGGAGTCAAGCCTTGAAGTAGTGGGGAGGAGACAAGGGAGTGTGATCCTGACATCATGCATTGGAGCAGTGGGGATAAGATAAGGGAGTTGGTCCTGGATGCCCGGCAACCGAGGGCTAATAGGTATAAAGTTCAGTTACGCAAGTACAGGACATAATTGAACTCAGCTGGTGGTAATTAGGCTCCTCTCAAGACTATAAAAGGATTGGCTTTCCACAGGAGTCAACATATTTCCTAGAGCTGGAGAAGCTATCGTGGCTCTCTTGGCAGGCTGGATTGCTGCCAAGGTCAGTTCTGTGCTGGATTGCTGCCAAGGTCTAGTCTGTGTGTTAATAAATCCTTGAAGTATCTTTGTCTCGGTGTGCTTTGGTGTAGGACAAGGGGGGGTCAGAACACAAACCCTAACAAGTATGTCCTCCTATGACATTCATAACTTGTCTTCATTACCACTTTTTCCTTCTTAAAGTAGAAGACAGAAGGGGATCAATTATCCTAACTTAGTTTTAACCACAAAGAGGCCTTACTAGATTAAGTGGATGTGCCAAAGGTGCTTTTTGAAGGGACGACTGGACTGTTTGAAACAGAAGAAGCTTCTTGGATGAGAAGCGAAACGTCTTTAAGGAAAAACAAAGAAAGTCCAGTCACCTCTTGAAAAACCACCTTTGAGGCAACCATGACCTGGATGACTGAGAATCTCCACAGACACTAAGTGGGAGTAGTAGGAATACCAAGGAAGTGACTGCATCATGCTGGAATTCTGGATTTCACAAGGAAGTATAATAAGACTTTTTTTAAAAAAAACAACAACAACCAGATTTTAATAAACCCAGAGTAAGAATTAGTAGGATGCCATGTCAGGGAAAACTAATGGAATGAATTAAATATTGGTGGGAATTTCCAAAACTGCAAACCTTTCTAATAAAGAAAAAGGCAGACACACAGAAGAAGTCAATATCCTTAGTGGCAATCACAAAGAATATGTGTAAGGAAGAAATGGATAACAAAGAGAGAATTGCATATGGCTGGATTTCTTGGGCAGAGATGTGTTAACAGAAAAGCTAATAATTCAAGATGACTTTAGCAAAAGATGCTAAGAACCTTTGCTTTTTTTAAAAAAAGAGCTAGATTTGTTCAGAAGATCAAAAATCACTATATCAACTGCTCAGTAAGCGTGGCAGAAGGATGGATGATCAGGAAAAGACAGAACTACAGGTACTTTCAACCATTTGGGCTCATTTATGGTCATAAGTCAAGGGACTACCTGCATTCACTTCTATTGTAGCTTGGTCTTCTTCGAGAACATAACTCTTGCAGTTAGTAATTATTCTTCGCCATCCATTCTTTTGCCCTTCTAAATCCATGTTTCTATCAACGTTTCTTTGATCCATGTTAGAGGTGCCATCTTAGCTTCCTTGCTTCTAACACTGGATTAGAATTCATATAATTCCAGCTCCTTTTTTTCCTTGAACTGACTCCAAGGAGGAAGGAATAACTTTAAAATCCTGTTCAGTCATCCTTTGCCTGAAGGTATCTCCCTCATGCCAAGATTTACCTCCTGCAGACAACAATCACACTGAGAAAGCCACTATCTGCCTAGTAGCCTCTGAGGGATGTTAGCAGGACTGAGTTTTATCCGGAGCATCTGAACGGAGCAGAGAACACCTGAATGTGGCTTACTTCGCTCTAAACCTGTTTCGGGAGGATTCTGGGGAAAAAAACTTGTGCTTTAAATTACCTCACCTTACTGCCTTAAAAAAAAATCTTTCTTAGCCTGTCTTCAATTATCAGCTAATTTTCACCAGCAATAGTGCTTGGCAGGCAGATTTTTTTAGAAAATTTTTATCTCTATTTTTGTTTCTTACATGAGCCTCATGTAACGATTCCTCAAGTACGACCACAACTGAGGCCAACATTTCTGTTGCTAAGTGAAACATTTGTTAAATGAATTTTGTCCCCATTTTATAACTTTTCTTGCCACGGTTGCTAAGCGAATCACTGCAGTTGTTAAGTTAGTAACACAGTTGTTAAGAGAATCCGGCTTCCCCATCGACTTTGCTTGTCAGAAAGTCACAAAAGGGGGATCGGATCACAGGACCCTGGGAACAATCATACAGGTGAAACTCGAAAAATTAGAATATCGTGCAAAAGTTCATTTCTTTCCGTAATGCAAACTTTTGCATCTCATTTGGAAAGTATGGAGGAAGAATGGAGAGGCCAATCAAGCACAGTAATCCCACGGTCATTGAACTAGTTTTTGGCGCTTTTGGCAAAAGTTGCTCTCATCAGGAAAGACGACTTTGGACCAAGGAGCAACAAGACTTTGGACCACTGTGCTTCATTAAGACAGGGTCAACGCAGCCGTCTACCAGGAGATTTTGGAGCACTTCATGCTTCCTTCTGCAGAAGAGAGATTTATGGGGATGCTGTCTTCATTTTCCAGCTGCCCACACTGCCAAAAGCACCAAAACCTGGTTCAATGACCGTGGGATTGCTGTGCTTGATTGGCCAGCAAACTCACCTGACCTGAATCCCATAGAGAATCTATGGGGCATTGCCAAGAGAAAGATGAGAGACATGAGACCGAACAATGCAGAAGAGCTGAAGGCCGCTACTGAAGCATCCTGGTCTTCCATAACACCTCAGCAGTGCCACAGGCTGATAGCTTCCATGCTACGCCGCATTGAGGCAGTAATTGCTACAAAAGGGGCCCAAACCAAGTACCGAGTACATATGCATGCTTATACTTTTCAGAGGTCCGATATGGTTCTATGTACAATCCTTGTTTTATTGATTGCATGTAATATTCTAATTTTCTGAGATGGTGGATTTGGGGTTTTCATGAGCTGTATGCCATAATCATCACAATTATGACAAATCACGGCTTGAACTATCTTGCTTTGCATGTAATGCATCTTATCTCATATATTAGTTTCACCTTTTAAGTTGCATTACGGAAAGAAATGAACTTTTGCACGATATTCTAATTTTTTGAGTTTCACCTGTAAATCTGAGCCAGTTATCAAGCATCCAAATTTTGATCACTATGGGGATGCTGCAATGGTCGCAAGTGTGGAAAAACAGCCAGAGGTCCTTAAATGAACTTTGAACAGTCACTAAATGAATGACTGTAAGTCGAGGACTACCTGTACATCTTCTCTCCTAAAAAATGTTATGGGAAAGCTTTTATAGGCCAGAGCCATGATGGGTGGCAGAGATCTATATCAATGTGCTCATCAGGGGAGAATTACGTTGCATGGAAGCCTGCAATTTGGAATGCAAAAGGAGTAATTATCACTAAACTAATGAGTGGGGGGAAAAAAGGACCAAAATCTGAGATTGGCTTTTTAGTTTAGTACAATCAATTAAATACACTAAAGTAAAAAGTAGAACGGGTGTAGGAAGAGAAAATAGAAACCCAGCGTGAAAGAAAATGAACTAATCAGCCAACAGAATGAACCGAGCATGAACATGTTGCTGGAATCAAAGGATCACATTACAAAACGCAACCAAAGTGTGTAGAGTTGCACCAATGGGGAAAAGAGTGTTTCAGAGAAGACGTAGACTAAGTGGAAATAGTAGAACACTGGGGGAGTGATTGTGTAGTGCTGGAATCCTGGATTTCTTAAGAAACTATAACAATGGCTATAATGGGGCTTCCGGGGAGTGGCCTGTCGCCGGTCGGCAGCTTAACAGAGCTGCCCCCAGAATTCAGGATCGTTATCTACTCAATATCAAGAAGATAACTCTTTTTTCAGACAAGAAAAAAGCAGTGAGGAATCTCAGCTGGTAAGAATCTTCTTTGAAGTTCACAGTTTGTTTCTTTGTGAGCTGTGGACAGAGGGGGAGAATCAACCCAAAGCTGAGTCATTCAACTCCGACCTGAACTTCGCAGCTGTTATTCACAGCACGAGACAGGATCCCCTCCCCCTCAGGACAATCTTTAGAAAAGAGACTATTAAAAGTCAATACGAGCAAAGACCAACTTGTGAACTTTAAAACCTTTTCTCTATCTGAAATACCAGCTTCAATGTTATAAAAACCTCTTTTGCTTAATTGTCTTCAAAATGGCGTTTACAGCTTCTGCATCTGTTATTTCCGGCTTCCTGCTACAGAAGTAAAGAAATAATCTCTTATAATTTAATTAGAGCTACTCCCTTAAAGCTTTCAAGACTCTTTGTTGATTCAGACACATTCCAAACATTCTAAACGGACTTTCTCTTTTGAAATCCTCCGTAAAACCCCTTGGGAAAAAAAAAAAGAAAAAAAAAAGAAGGGAAAAAAGGGGGGGGAGGAATTTCTTTTTCTCCACATAGCACAGTGGATTAGTAATTTAGAATAAATAATTAAAACCAAAATATAATGGCATCCAAATCAACCTCTGTTAAATTACCTCCGAAAACGTCTCCCATACCTGGCACAAAGTTGCAGCCCCCACCATCTATGCCCCCTAGTGGAGATGTACTAACAAAAGAATTTTTTCTGGAAATGTTCAAAGAATCCAGAGAACAGAACTTAGAAATGTTTAAAGAATTCAGAGAACAGAATCTAGAAATGATTAAAGATTTCAAAGATGAAATAAGGAATGAGATGGAAGTTCTATATGATAAATTCGATACCAGGGTCACTAAAATGAATGATAATATGATGGGAATTGTAAATGTGATAACAGAATATATTTCTGGAATGGAAGATAATTTAGAAACTCTCAATGAAGCTAAAACTAACCTGATATCCAAAACTGAAGTGGTGGAACAAAAAATTGATAATGCTGAAAAACAAATTATTATGATACAGTATAAGCAGATGGAGCTTGCATTAAGAGTGAGGGGGCTGCGTGAAGAAAAGCAGGAGAACTTAAAGCAAATGTTTTCTGAAGCTTTTGACCGTCTGGTGGGAAAACCAGGATCCAATTTTGATTGGCAGATTGACAGGATTTTTCGTGTTAACTCATGGGCGGCAAAACAAAGGCAACTTCCCCGAGACGTGGTAATATACTTTGTTACAAGAGAATCTAGAAATATGATACTACAAGAGTCCTACAATACTAAGCTTCAAATTGGTGGACAGGACCTGATTGTTCTGAAAGAAATACCGCCTCAGATGCTAAGAGCCAGAAGAGATTATGCTTTTCTGGTGGAAGAGCTCAGAAGGCGCCAGATACAGTACAGATGGGATGCCCCATTCGGTATTATAGTTACAATGGACAAACAAAGATATCGTCTCAGCTCTGTATGGAAAGCTCGTGATTTCTATCATAAGATTCTGAAGATGGGATATCCTGAACCTTCGGGATATGGTGAAAAACCACGAGACGAACAAGATAAACAGCAAACCACACAACCATCAGATAAAATGTATCATCTCCCTCTTCCGGAAGGGCAAGGAGTCAAGGAAAAAAGATCCAACCGCAAGACCACCAGACAAACGGATAAACAAGCTACTATGCAACAATCTCAACAATCATTGGCCACTGACCAAGGAGCTACTGCAACAAGCTCAGAAGCTGTGGGAGGAGCCAAACCAAAGGTGAGACAGGCCTTGCGGGAGGCTCTAAAAAAGCTTCAGGCAACCAAAAATGACAACTAAGATTTTGACATGGAATGTTAACGGATTGAACTCTCCACAGAAAAGAAAGAAAATATTTCATTATCTTAAACAGTTTAAGAATGACATAATTTGCTTGCAAGAAACTCATATCAAATCAACCGATCAAAAATATTTGTTTAACCCCAAACTGGGCCAACATTTTGCGACCTCAGCCATGGAAAAGAAAAATGGCATAGTAGTATATTTAAGAAAAGACATTAAAGCTGAGCTAATTGAAGCAGATCCCTTTGGAAGATATATTGCATTAGATTTAATCTTAGAAGGGAAAAAGACGTTACTTTTGGGAATTTATGCTCCTAATCAACAACAAGATGGATTTTATAGAAATCTCCATGCTAAATTAGTACAGTGGGATTTTGAGTCTTGTATATTAATGGGTGACTGGAATGGCGTGATCGACACCAAAAGAGATAAGAAGACAGCTCGCCCGAACACCAAATTTCGAGCTAAGTTACCCAAACCCTTTTTTGACATGCTGGACGACTTTGAATTGCGAGACGCTTGGCGCGAGAGGCACGCAGAAGAATATGACTTTACCTTTTTTTCCAATAGACATCAATCTCTTTCAAGGATTGATTTTATACTAATTACAAATGATTTACTTTGTAGGGTGAAGAAGACAAAGATTATGGCGAGAGTTCTTTCAGACCATAATCCAGTCTGGATGGAATTGGGAAGGGTAGCCCAGGCAAGAAGGTCCTGGAGGTTGAATGAAAACTTATTTAGATATGAAAAGTATGTTAATGATTGTAAAAAATTGCTATCGGAATATTTTGTCTTCAATATGAACAAGGGTACATCTTTGGAATATGTATGGGATGCAAGCAAAGCGTATATGAGAGGAGTATTAATGAATATAAATAAAATACATAGATACAAACAAGGGCAAAAACGAAAAGAATTGGAAGAGGAAATTAAAGGGAAAGAGTCAGAATTAACATTGAATCCAGGAGATACAAAGATTAGGGAAACAATTGCTATATTAAAATCTCAGTTTGATATGCTGATCTCTGACCAGGTAGCTACTAGTTTATTATATGCTAAACATAATACTTTCTGCAATGCAAATAAACCCGGTAGGTCGTTGGCTTATCAGATTAGAAAAAAAAGGAAAGCTCGAAATGTAACCAAATTGTGTCACAGAGGGAAGGAAGTGTTTCAACAGGAAGAGATTCAAAAGGTATTTCGGGAATTTTTTACAGAGTTGTATAAAGGGGATAAAATTAAGGACGGAGATATAGACAAATACCTAGATAAAGAGAAAATCCCCCTAGTCAGAGAAGAACATAGGCATAAGCTGAACCAACCTATAACCTCTGGGGAAATTTTGCAGGCAATTAAACAATTAAAGTTAGGGAAAGCACCAGGCACAGATGGTTTAACAGCTGTTTATTATAAATATCTACAGTTAGAAATGGTAGAACCACTCAGAGAACTATTCAATAAAATTCAATCGGGAGGGAAAGTGCCTCCCTCGTGGAAGACTGCGTTCATATCGTTGATACCCAAAGAAGATCAAGACCTCACCCAACCAAAAAATTACAGACCTATTTCATTACTTAATGTAGATTATAAAATTTTTACTAAAATATTAGCAAATAGGCTAATGGGGGTAACTCAGCAACTGATACATACCGATCAAACTGGTTTTATACAGGGCAGACAGATGAAGGATAACGTTAGATTAATTATCAACGCTTTAGAATACCTGGGAAAGAACAATCAAATCCCGGCCGCATTCATATTTTTGGATGCGGAGAAAGCCTTTGATCGAGTTAATTGGCAATTCCTGCTGAAGACATTGCAAAAAATGCAGATAGGAGATGGCTTTTTACGGTCAATTGGTGCAATATATCAGCAGCAAACAGCCCAGATCATTGTCAATGGAAGTCTGACAGACTCCTTTCAAATTGAAAAAGGTACAAGACAGGGCTGTCCTCTGTCCCCATTATTGTTTATTATAACTTTGGAAATACTGTTGAATAAGATACGGGGCCTGGGCGGTCTAAAAGGGATCAAAATTAGACAGCAAGAATATAGAATTTGTGCATTTGCGGATGATCTGGTTATAATATTGGAACAACCGCAGGAATCTAGTAGGGTATTATTGAATACGATCAATCAATATGGTCAAGTCTCGGGATTTAAAATAAATCTAGGAAAAACCAAAATAATAGCTATAAATATGACTATCAAACAGAAGGAAGAACTGGGGGCGACGCTAAGATGTGAGGTAGTTAAAAAAGTTAAATATCTTGGAGTTAATATCTCCATCTCAAATGGGAAATTATACAAGTATAATTATGAATCACTTTGGCATAGTACACAGTTGGAGTTGAAAAGGTGGGAAAAACTGCATTTGTCCTTGCTGGGTAGAATAGCGGCAGTAAAAATGAACATTTTACCAAAATTTTTATTTCTTTTTCAAATGTTACCAATACTTAAAAGAGATGCGAATCTTTTAGAATGGCAGAAGGGTATCAACAAATTTGTGTGGGCAGGAAAGAAGCCGAGGGTAAAGATGAAAATAATGCAAGATGCACGTGAAAGAGGAGGATTGAAATTACCTAACTTAAAATTATACTATGACGCAGTGGCATTATCTGCAATTAGTGATTGGATTCATCTAACTAATGACAGAATTTTGAATATCGAGGGATATGATTTGTTATATGGTTGGCATGCTTACCTGTTATTTAACAAAAAAACGGATAAGAAATTTAAAAATCACATCTTAAGAAATGCTTTATTGCGGGTTTGGAAAAAATATCAACATAAACTAAATGATAAAGTGCCCATGTGGGCAATTCCTAGACATGCAATTGAAAATATGAATGTAGAACAAAAACACGATAGAACCACCTATAGACAACTTCTTATCTCAGAAAGAGGGGTGATGGAACTAAAATCTTTAGAGGTACTTAAAGAAGAGAAGGTAGTTCAAACGTGGTTTCAGTATGGTCAACTACAAGCTAGGTGGAAAACAGATCAAAAAACTGGCTTTGTAAAAGTTGAGGATAATTTGTTTAAACAAATAAGAGATCAAAGCTCAATGCATATAAAGAGGATATATAATGTATTAGTACAGATGGATTCTGAAACGGAACTGATTAAGGATTGTATGATAAAATGGGCTCAGAATGTCGAGGAACCAATAATGCTTGAAACATGGGAAAGAATCTGGGTAAGAAATGTGAAATTTACACAAGCACAAAACTTGAGAGAAAATTTTTATAAGATGTTTTATAGATGGCACCTAGATCCTAAAAAGCTTGCCTCTATGTATCCAAATGTTCAACCTAAATGTTGGAGATGTGGTTCTTGTGATGCTACATATTTTCATATATGGTGGACATGTCGTAATGTTAAGGCATTTTGGATAAAAATATGGTGGATCCTGCAAAACATCTTTAAAAGAAGGATAAAATTTACCCCCCAGCTGTTTTTACTGGGTATATGCATTGATTTTACAGTAGCAGAGACTAATTTGATCCTGTATTTAATAACGGCAGCAAGACTCTTGGTGGCGCAGTATTGGAAGAAGAAAGATTTACCCACCATTCAAGAATGGACTTTGAAAGTTATGAACTTAGCCGAAATGGCCAAAATCTCAGCATATCTCAAAGAACATTCAAACGAGAGATACAAAAGAGACTGGAAAAAGTGGATTGATTACATAAAAAGTAAATATGGGACTAAAAAACTCCAGATAGCTTATGCTTAGTATCAGTAATAATTTAAATTGTTTAAAATTTGGGTAACAGTAAGAAGCTGAGTTCAATGTAGAGATATCTCAGACTGTGATTGTTCAAAAATTATACCACGTATGGTCTTTGGGAAGTCGGGGGGAGGGAAGGGAGGTGGGGATTTAGGGGGAGGGGGGAGGGGGGAAATACAATATGTGTTAAATTCCATGATTGTATTTGTATACTGTGGCTTTTCAATGTTAGTGCGAAAATAGTACAAACCGAATATACTGGAAGGTAATAGATACCGAAGGAAAGAGTCGAGTGAAAGAAGAAGGAGGGTGGAGAGGGTGAGAGAGAGGAGGAGGAGAAGGGAGGGAGGGAATGGAGCGGGAGTGATAGGGTTAGAAAGAAGGGGAGGGGAAGTAGGCGTAGAGGGGTGTGTGAGAAGGAAGAATGAAAGTTGGAGGGGGTTGAAAGAGGGTGTATGGCAGGCCAAGGTGGTATACTGGGTTTGTATTGTAGAGGGCATTTTCTATATGAGTGAGGGCCGTGTTTATTATTCAATGTTATATGCCCTGATCAAGCACAGTGAATATGTGATTGTATAGAATGAAAACATAATAAAATATACATTAAAAAAAAAAAAAAAAACAATGGCTATAATGGGCAGCATCAAAATTTAATATATTAATCAATCATCTTATGCCTTCGACTAAAAAAACTGAAACCAACAGATCAAAATCAAAGAAATTCTGTTTGATAGGAAACAGGGAAATAATCACTGCAAGTTATACAAAAGTGTTAGATTAAATACATGAATTTGTGTACCTATTTAGAATATTTATTAAAGATAGCAATAAGCATTAGCACTTAGACTTATATACCGTTTCACAGTGCTTTACAGCCCTCTCTAAGCGGTCTACAGAGTCAGCCTATTGCCCCCAACAATTTGGATCCTCATTTTACCAACGTCGGAAGAATGGAAGGTGAGTCAACCTTGAGCTGGTGAGAATCAAACTGCTGGCAGCTGGCAGTCAGCAGAATTATGGGAAAAGATGGAAAAATAACTTTTTAAAATGTTGGCAGATGCTGGCAGAGAGACAGTGGATAGCATATTTTTTGGTTGCCATGATATGAAAAAAATGTTGAGTGCAGGGAAGAGCAACAAAGATGATATGGGGGGGACGGGGGACGACCATATGCCGGCTAAAACATAGAAAGAATGGTTGCAGGAATTGGGTATGTGTTAGAAATATAATCTAACGGTTGGGTTGGCAATATATAAACCATGTTGTACCTGTTTCTTTAAGTCATACTGTAAAATGTGATTGGTTGCTGTTTTCCTCAATCGGCCATAAGAGGGAGCCAGAATGACATTAGCTCTCTGTTAGATGCTGGGCTGATCTGATCTGAGTTTTTTGGAAGCTGGCTGTTAGAAAGTGCCGTAAGTTATTGTAAGTTTTGCAACTGTTAACAAACTTTGAGTACTGAACTGATTATATGATACCGGACTATGTTATTTCGATTATCCCTTAATTGAAAGACATTGATGACTGACTGTCTTATCTGTGTATGACTTGGATGGTTTGATGGACTCTGATACCTCTATTTCCACAAAAGTAAAAGCCTATTTAAACTGCAGTGTCTCTGTATGCTGGTTTGAAAACGGACCCATTTCTTTGTCAGCTGGGGGCTGGAGGGGCAAAAAAAGGCCCATTTTAGGCTCATTTCTGCCCTCCACAGCCCCCAGGAACTCTATGAAAGCCTCCATAAGGGTATGCCCGGACATTTTGGTGAAGGGAGCGGGGCTTCGGGAGGCAAAAAATATTGTATTCGGTGTATAAGACTCACCCAGATTTTCAGCCTCTATTTGAGGAAAAAAAGGTCCATCTTATACTCCAAAAAATACGGTATATGCGGAAGAGTGAATGGGCCAAAAAAGGGAAATACTGAAAAAGTTGGGTTTGGATGGTGGTAAGATCCTTACGAAGTGATGAGTTTAAAAAAAATGAAAGGGAATGAATATATGGAGCAAACCTCTTCTGCAATATAGAAAGGTATGAAAAGGAATACTGAAGTGTGTTAGTACAAACTACTTTTATATTTTGTTCTGTTCTTTTTAAAAAAAAAATTCATTTCATTAAATTTATTTGCTGCCATCTTGCCATGAGGAGACTCTGGATGGCTTACAAAATTAAAACATTAAATTCTTCTTACTGCGTGTCTTGGTGTGTGTTTGTGTGTGTGTGTTTGTGGAGGGCCATGTGTCTTTTCTCTGCTCTGCCTAACATTCCCTTATCTCAAAAGACATGATTGGACTATATCCGTGATGGCGAACCTGTGACATGCCCTCTCTGCAGGCAAGCCAACCATCGCCCCAGCCCAGCTTCACCAGACATGCACAGACCGGCCAGATGTTCTTCAGGTCTTTGACACACATGCGCGGGGTACATCTGGGGTACATGTATGCACATGCATGGGTGCAGGGTGTATATATATATATGCATGGGCACATGCATGGGTGCAGGGTGTATATAATTCCTTGTTCTTACTGTAGAAAGTTGGTTGTCTGAACATTTCTGCATATACATATATACATATATACATATATACATATATACATATATACATATATACATATATACATATATACATATATACATATATACATATATACATATATACATATATACATATATACATATATACATATATACATATATACATATATACATATACACATATACACATATACATATATACATATATACATATATACATATATACATATATATATATACATATATACATATATACATATATACATATATACATATATACATATATACATATATACATATATACATATAGATATATATACATATAGATATATATAGATATATATAGATATATATGTTGTATTTGTGCTGATAAATAAATAAAGGGAGATAAATCAGCACAAATACAACACAAATGTAAAAAGGCAACAGCAAAATATTGGGCTTTCTGTCTGGATGGTCTCTTGTGACGAGCCGATGGACAGAGAATGGAAGCAGTTAGCTTCCTTCCATAATTGGGGCATACCAGGGGTTGTGACACTATATATATATATATATTGCAGAAATGTTCAGACAACCAACTTTCTACAGTAAGAACAAGGAATTATTTTGCCAAGATAAGAAAATCTGTATTTCATGTTTCCTCTGGTCTTTGAAGTCTTGCCAATTTGTTAATTGTGTTAATAAAATGGATTCCCTCTTTCATGGCTGATTGGTTGGGATTCATTTCGTAGCTAAATAGATCCTGCTTAAAGTTGATTTGTGTATTCTTAACATTCTTTGGACATTAGCAAAACACTGGCAATACGCTTTCTCTTCAAACAAAAAAACAAGGAACACAAATGCACAAGCCCATTAAGATAGACAAGGGAGAGCTCCGTGTACAACAGCAGCCAGACAGCTGTGAGTTCATTAGAGCCAAAGCAGCTGGTTCTTAATTAAGCAAACAAAAGCTTCAATTCAGGCAGCCTGCACTTCATTTGGCTATCCCGGAACTGATTAATTTAAAGAAACTCAATTAATCAGTTTGTTGAAATGCAAGCAAGACTTCCGGGGGGGGGGGGGATCAAAACCAGATTCGGAGCTTTTAAAAACGGGATTTTAAACGAAATAGGTCCATGCGCAGACTTGCATAGAGTTGCATCCAAACTGAGCAGCACTCTGAACAAACCCTAATATTTGAAATCATCCAGAGGAATTAAGAACTTATCCTCTGCTTAAAGGACAGCTATCTTCAAGCCTGGCTCAAGGGCAGGACAATGCAAGTTAAATTTTTCCTCTGGAGAGAAACAAGGATCAAAACCTCTGGAACCGTGTATATGGAGGTGAGCCATATACCAAAACAGTTCTCTCCAGCCATGCTCCCGGTGGTAGCAGGGAGCACAGGAATATTGTTTCTAAGAGTATTCCAACTCGGATAGAAACTGCAAACTTCAGTGGATTTAATGGGACAAATAAATCTAACAATTGTTTTTGTTGTTCAGTTGCTAAATCACGTCTGACTCTTTGCAACCCCCATGGACCACAGCAGGCCAGCCCCGCCTATCCACCACTATTTCCCGGAGTTATCCCAAATCCCTGTCGATTATATCAATGACATTAATCAATTCATCCTCTGCCGTCCCCTTCTCCTTTTGCCTTCAATCTTTCCCAACATCAGGGTGTTTTCCAAGGAGCTCTCTCGTCTCATTAGGTGGCCAAAGTATTTTGAGCTTCTGCTTCAGCAGCTGTCCTTCTAGCAATGGGTGGCTCAAATTCCAGAAATAGAGGAAAACAAATCCTCTCTATGAAAATGGGGCAGAAACTATTTTATTAAATAGAGGGGTGGGAATTAAATAGGGGTAGTGGATGGTCTTCTTGCCTATGGTGCTGAAGGGAAGTGTTCTGACCTAGGCTTCACCAAATCACGAAGCAGACTCCTTGTCCCGACAAAAACCCCTTTTTTTTAAGCTAATGTGAATTCTTCTCATTCACATCCAGCAAAGTCCCGGCAAACAGTCTTTCAAGGGTGAATTTACAACCACAGACCTCATCAGGCTTGGAAAGCTGCCAGGCCAGTATCTTCCAAAAGTAACACTATATAAAACAATACTTGGCAAGGCGTCTCTGAGAGTCATGAACAAATTTTCACACTAATTAACCGAACCAATTGTCTCCTGCAAATTCCCCCCCCCCTTTCGCTCCCCTTTATTCCCTATTGGAGGGGACATTCACCATCAATCTGTGGCTTTACTCCCAAGTCAGCCCGTGTTCCTTAGCTGTTCCCTTCTCCTGGCAACTCTGCGCATGCGCACACTGGGAACAGGCTCCAACTGTTCATCTGCCTCACTGATGTCTGACTCTGGAGGCAGCTGATAACTGTCAGACGGCCCTGGCCCCCACTTTGCCTCCGATTCAGAGCCCTCATCAGAGCCTTCCCCAGACTCCAGGACTGGCCCAGGTTCCTCCCAAACCTCCTCACTGTCTGAGTCTGCCGCCCGCTCTGCTGGCAGGCCACAACAGGAAGATAAACTGAAGGGTTAAGAGAACTGGCTCCCTCTTTAATTCAAGTCCCACACACATATGTGCACAAAAGCAGTGCAGAAGTGACATCTAGCAAATGTAACTCCAAACTTCGTTTCCTGTTACATTTTTTTAAAAAACAGGAAACTGCTGAAGGAATGCAAAAGAAGCCATTTCAATGCCGCTACACCTTGAAATTATCAAGCTTCTTTGGACAACCTTATGGGTCAAAGGCCCTTTAAAAGCTAAGCTTCTGCCTATCAAAACTTAAACCCACAGCTACTGAAAAGAAAACCACCAGCCCTTAAAAAGTCTGCAATAATTAATTTTGTTGGGAATAAAAAGTGAGTTTTCTGTTGAGTTGAAGATAGGAAAGATGGACTTAAACTCCTGAAAAGTAAGGTTTGGAAGAGTGCAGGTGTTTGCAAAGAGAATTCTTCTCTCATACCTCTGTCCCTGATCCAGACCCTGGAGAATCCAGTTTCCTTTTCCTTCTGGGTCCTATTGCAGCCAACGCAGTCAAGTTAGCATCCCTCTGTCGCATTTGTGCTAGTTCCTGTTGTTGCATCTGGGTTTGGCAAAACAAAATGATCGTTATTTCCTTGCAGTTTTTATTATGGTTTTTTTTTAATACAATCACTTTTGCATAGTTGAATATGTGTGTGTGTGTGTGTGTGTGTGTTCCAGCATAACTCTGGAACGCCTTGAGCAATTTCAACCAAACTTGATACACGGATTACTTATTCTCTGGAAACAAATACTGTGGGAGTAAGACACCCCTAATGCCCCTCGGTGTGTGTGTGTGTGTGTGTGTGTGTGCTGTTAAGATACAGCCTGTTGTGCCTTAAAATGGCTTCTACCGTACTGCCTTAAAATGGCATCTACTGTACAGTGCTATGGAGAAGTCATGGTGATGGCTTCACAGTACTCCACAAGGGGGCTCCCTCTGGAAGAGGGAAAATCCAACATTAGAAAAGAGGGCTAGGATAAATAAATGCCCGAGGAGCGCTGGGTTATCAGCTAGAAGTAAATATAGTTTAAACATACCTCCTTGGCCTTTTGTTTCAATCTAAGCTGCTCCGGATCTTCTTGTCTAGATCGAGACTGTGTTGATTTGTTAAAAATGGAGGAGAGAAGAGGGGAGAGAGAAGAAAGAGAGTCTTTTAAAATTACGTTTAAAATAAAGTAATAGTCAGTACATTTATAAACAAGAAAGTGGAAGACTGTGAATTCCAATCTTGCCTTAACCATGAAAGCCAGCTGGGTTACGTTAGACCAATCACCAAGAAGCCAACAGTTCTAGTCCCACCTTAGGCATGAAAGCCTAAGGCTGGTGACTGGGCCAATCACCAGGAGACTGTGAGTTCTAGTCCTGCCTTAACCATAAAAGTCGGTTAGGTGATTTTGAGACAGTCACTCTCTCATCCAAATAATTTCCAGACTATCTAACAGCACATAGTCCCCAATGTATGACTGTATAGAAGCTAAGAATTACAATTGTCATTGCTGGTCATTAAGCAAGTCACCATGTTATTGCGCCTGATTTTTCAATTTTAATGCTAAGTGATAAGTCATAAATCGAGGACTTTTGTGCTCCTTATGGGGCTGTTCTATGACATGGAATTGCTGCCGGCACCTCAACAGCAACGTGCTGGTATCCAACTTTGAAACAAACAAAGCTTCCTTCTTCTTTTTCACATTCGGTATAAAATAAGGACTTCTACTCTTCCAATGACAAATGTGACATTTGTTTCATCTATTAAAGGATAACACCCAGGAGCACTTGCCTTTGCTGCGCGCATTAATATTTCCCTTTCTTGTTCGTCTTTCCGTTGTTTTTCTATTTGATCAAGTTGTTCAAAGAACTTGAGTTGTGCCCGGACGTCGCTTGCCTGTTCGTATCTATCATCATCCTGAAAACAAGGCGATTTGCAAAGAAAAATAAAAATGAAAGATGGGCAACAGAGGAATCACAATGTCAAATTGCATAGTTGGAAAATAATGGAAGTTCCTCATTGACTGTGGATTCCCATTCTCCTCCAAAGTTGAGTCCAACCAACTGGAAATGACCAGTGATGTCAAACTGAAAGTCCAGGGGCCGGATTTGGCCTGTGGGGTGCTTAGATCTGACCCATGGGGCTGCCCGGGAAGCAGCAAAAGACTGGCCCCACGGTGCCTCTGCCAGCGAAAACGGAGCTCGGGAGGGCCGTGGGCAGCTCTCGTGAGCTCTGTTTTCGCTGGCAGAGGGTTGCAGGAGGCCATCGCAGCCGAAAACGGAGCTCGGGAGCCCATTTTTGTTGGCAGCACGCTTGGGCCACTACAGGTGCCCCCAATACAAGTGATGGCAAGCTGTCCATGCCCACCCTCAGCCCCTCAGAGGTCAAACACAACCCTGATGCGGCCCTTAATGAAATTGAGTTTGACACCCCTGCTTTAGATCAAGATAATAGGCCCCTAGGTCTTCTCCTTGGGACACCAGTGCAACCATTAACCATTATGCTTATCCAGGGTGACCTGCTGTGGCTGAAAGAGCCATCCCCCATCATTGTGTAACAACTAATTCAAGTGCCCCCCAGTGGAATATTTAAAGGAATCCTTCCCCCTTGGAACAGCTTTGATTGATCAGTGAGCCTACCTGACCAACACAGCTCCACACGTAAGAAATTCACAGTAATTAAAAAAATAGCTATACAGTCTTCTCCTCATCTGTGTGCAAGGGGCCAGCTAACTAAACAGGTGCAAGAGCAGTAGGTGCTGAGTGAGCTCACTATCAAGAGTGAGCTAGGAACCTCTAGCGCCGTGATGGCGAATTTATGGCATGCGTGCCAGAGGTGGCACGCAGAACCCTCTCTGTGGGCAGGCGGGCCATCGCCAACTGCTCTTCAGGTTTCCAGTGCGCATCTTCACAGGTACCGGGGCACCAAAAAACAGGCCATTTTCGAGCTGGTTTGGGGGCTCAAAAATGGCCAAAAAACAGGCATGTGCATGCTGGCCAGCTGGTCTTCGGGTTTCTGGTACTACAACACGCGCAAAGACTAGTTGGCCAGCATGCGTGTGTGTGCATGCGCACAGGCCAGCTGGTCTTTTGATTTCCGGCGCTCCGGTGCCCACACATGAACGGGCGTTCCCGTTTGGCCACTCAGCGCTGAAAAGGTTCGCCATCATTGCTCTAGTGGGATTCACTTTTTGAAGTGCCTCTCAGTTTAAGAGAAAGCATTGACTTTATATTGATAAATGAACGTATGAATAGAGAACTAGTTCTTGCTCTACAAATTTTTCCCAGAGAAACCAATGCAGCTGTTGAATGGGACAAACATGCCAAAGTTTTGACCCGATGAGACAGTAGACACCTTCTTGCCTAGTGCATGGTTTTCAAGAATACAAATAGTGAACAGTCCTGTCTGAATGGCCTCATTCTACAGGTTTGGATTTTAAGGTCCAACAAGCATCTGCCACTCCTCCTCTCTAGGAGAAAGTGGAGCACATAGAAATTATTATTAGTTCATGGACCTTGCAGAATCTGGCGTTTACTCTCAGGATGAGGGGCAGATCTGGGTTAAAGATTATCATGTTCTTGAAAGCAAACAACTTTTTCCATGGATAGGAATCCTAACTTAAAACACTTTAAAGACAGAATTCTGTTAGTGTTGTGGTCCGCCAGCAGCCAGCAGAGCTGGCAGTAGATTCTCAGACAGTGAGAAGGTTGGAGAGGAACATGGGCCAGTCCTGGAGTCTGGGGAAGGCTCTGATGAGGGCTCTGTTTCGGAGGAAGAGATGGGGCCAGTGAGGCAGACAAACAGCTGGAGCCTGTTCCCAGTGTGCGCATGCGCAGAGTTGCCAGACGAAGGGAACAGCAAAAGAACAAGGGTCAACTATGGATTAAGGCCACAGATTGATGATGAATGGCCCCTCCCAGAGGAAATAAAAGAGGAGCGAAAGGGGAGTAGAGTTTGCAGGAGACAATTAGTTTGCTTAATTGGTTCGTGCCTCTCCGAGACTCCTTGCCAAGTTTTCCAGATATCAGCCTGTCAGCTCTCCAAGCCAGATAAGGTCTGTGACTGTAAATCCTCCCATGAAAGACTTTGCTGGATGTGAATGAGCAGAATTCACAGTAAAGTAATAAAAGAGATTTTTGTTCAGACAAGAAATTTGCTTCATGCTCTTGGGAAGCCTCGGTCAGAACAGTTAGAAGTTAATACCTTGAAAGAAGCCATCCACAAAAACGTAATGGCCTCTTGCATGGGAAAGTTAAGAGAGGCGCAGTACAGATCAGGAAGGTGTGCAGGGGGGAGCAGCCAGTGAGGAGAGTACACAACAATGCACAAGCGGCCAGAGCTATGTGAAAGATTTAACAGATTTCAACAATCCAAGGAAGCAATTCCCTGTTTGTTTGTGAAACCGATACACACATTTTATAGGCAGGAAAATTTCTGACATGTTGATCAAAATAAAATCATTCCTGTGATTCAAGAATTTTTTTTTTAAATTGCTAGTCAATTTCTTTGAGATATATTACATATTAAGGACATTTATAAGCAATAAATTCTCATTGCTTGGGGCCCAGATTGCATTTAAAGCCAGAGCGTTTTCGTTGTTGTTGTTGTTAAGGCATTGCCAATATCTTCACAATAAAGAACACGCCAGTTACCTTATAAGAAATATTCCTTTGCTGGGCAGTCTCTGATACTTTCTCCACAAGGTTTTGTAACCTTTGTTGCGTCGCATGTGATACATAACTAGCTACGTCAGGATGGATTTCCGTTATTCCATGCTTTTTACCTGAGTTTCCAAGGGGGGAAAAATGGTAAGGTACATAAGCCCACATTTATGAATTAGAGCTACCTTCTTTGCCAAAGGCTGCATGAATTGTTTTTTCTTTTTCATTGAGTTGCAGGTGAACAGGTGTGCTGCTACTCCCAAAATACACTACCTTTAACGCGAATATTCTATTTGGAATGATTGATAGAAGAACTATGGAGATAATTACCGTATTTTTCAGAGTATAAGACACACCTTTTTCCCTCAAAGAGGAGGCTGAAAATCTGGGTGTGTCTTATATACTGATTACAGCATTTTTTAGCCTCCCGAATCCTTCACCAAAATTTATTTATTTATTTATTTGTCTTGTATGCCGCCCACTCCCGGAGGACTCCGGGCGGCTCACAAAAGACAAGGGAAAGGGGGGAACGAGACAAAGACAACATATTAAAAACAAAACCAACATTCACAATTTCCGTGGAGGTAGATGCTTCTCAGCTCCCCCCAGCCTGTTGGAACAGCCAGGACTTGGTGGCTTTGCGGAAGGCCGGGAGGGTAGTAAGGATCCGGATCTCAACAGGGAGCTCGTTCCAGAGGGCCGGAGCTGTAACAGAGAAGGCCCTCCCCCGGGGAGTCACCAGCCGACATTGGCTGGCAGATGGAATCCGGAGGAGACCCAACCTGTGCGATCTAATTGGTCTGAGAGAGTTAATCGGCAGGAGGCGGTCTCTCAGGTACCCAGGTCGTGCATAGTGTTTAGGAGGCTTTCAGAGTGCTCCTGGGGGCTGGGGAGGGCAGAAATGAGTGAAAATGGGCCATTTGTTTCTCACTTTTGCCCCAGCCCCCCAGGAGTACTCTATAAGCCTCCTAAAGGCTATGCATGCCCTTTTTTTTGACAAAAAACTGGCCTGTTTTCATGAAAAATGGGCCATTTTTTGCTCATTGGGGGGGGACACCCCCACCAGCTCCCTACAAGCTTCCTAAAGGCTATTCATGCCCTTTTTAAAAAAAGAAATGGACCCATTTTCGTGAAAAATGGGCCGTTTTTGGGAGGTCTGCAGAGTGCAAAAACCTTTTTTTAAAATTTGCCCCTTCAAAATCTTGATGCGTCTTATACTCTAGTGCGTCTTATACTCCAAAAAAATAGGGTGTAGCAGAGGTTGTACACCAATACAATGGCAAGTGAAAAGAAGGCTGCTTCCAAACATTTAAGTCAGCATTATAGTTCTCCGCAGGCTGGCCCAGGGGTGGGGTGGGGGGGAGGCAGGGGAAGAGACAGACACTTCCTGCAGCACCCTGCTGGCCAAAACGGGGCACGGGGAGGGGGAGGCACGCATGAGCCCAAAGCAGCCCGTTTTTGACCTGGACAGCCTCCTGCAGCACTCTGCCAGCCAAAACAGCAGAGTGTCTGAGCAGACATGCATAGGATTCCATTGTAAATATGATCTTGAGGCGAGCTCAAATTGTATTTCAAATTTGTTAGGTACCTTTATTTTAATATGTATAGTAATGAATATGATCAAAGTATTGCAGAAAAAGCTTTCATTAAAATTATTTATATTTATGCATTTGGTTCCCTATTATATGTTTTGAAACTTTATTTGCTGTTTTTTCATGTCCATTCATACTATTATTTTTTAAGTTCTTCAGTACTTCTCCTGTCTTTCATTCTTTTATTTTTCTCTTTCATGGATGCCGTGTTCTTTGGAACCTTGTTTAAACCAAGTGTCAGGCCTGCAGTCATGTTTCTTTTGGATCTTTGGCCTGCCACACTTTATATTATTCTACCATGCTGTTTCTATAGTGGGGAATTGGGAGGGGGGGCATAATATGGAGTAAAATGCTATGTAGCCAAAATAAAATTCCTTTCTAGAATGCCAAGGTCATCCTTTGTCTTGGCACTTCTGCACCTGACTGGAACTGGATGGGTGGAAGCTGCCAGCATGGCAGTGGAAGATTGGACCATGTGATGGACTTGCGGGTATGGGGGCAAGATCTTGGACTTTCAACTGGGTGGGGGAAACCAGGAAGCCTTCAGATTCGGGTTTTCCCAGATGTGGCCAACATGGCTCTCTTAATAAATTGGAACTTTGAGCAATACTTTGCCTTGGACTCTGATTTAATTTTGGACGCTATTTGGAACACTGACACCAAGTTGATGGCTTCCTCCGAGTGAGTAGGAGTTCACTTTTTGAGTAGTAAGAATTACATGTCATTGGGGGAGAAGGGGACAGGATTTTACAGATGCTTAGGTAGGGCATGGCCAAAATAAGGTTGGGAACCACTGGTTTAGGGGTAATATGTGGAGCAGCCTTCCAAGTCAATAAATTATACAGTGCTAAATACATTTCCTATTAAAATAATACAGGCTGCTATACCCCATTAAATCACGCTTTTGGCAAAAACTCACCTATTTCTAATATCCTTCTTTGCAAGGGTGTTGGGAGAAGAAAAGTTTCGTCTTTACACGACCTTGTTAAAGTGCCCACCAATTCAGAATTGGTGGCCAATATACGTGCGCTCTCTTCCGATAGGTTGACTCCTGCCATCGACGCAACGTCGTTAATATCATCATCATCCCTTCAGAGAGAGAGAGAAAAAAAAAACATCTTGTTAACATTTGCAAAAAAAAAAAAAAGAATGCTATCCACGGGCTGAGAATTTACAAACAGTTTGCTGACTCTAAACTAAAACAAAAACACTTTTCTAAGGACACGAAGTGACAAGTACTCCTGGTATAGAATTCACAGAACCTCTCCTCTGGCTGGAATGACACTTGTCAAAGTGTCTGATGTGTGAGAAGTGTGTCCAAGGCAGATGGGGAGCAGGGGAGGGGGGGGAGGAGATTCAGCTCGCTGAAGCAAGGGGTGCTATTTCCTAACATGAAAAGCTCACTCCGTTACATGACGCTAGGGACTAACTCCAGAACTCCCCAGCCAGCCACGGAGCTGAAGTCCACAAGTTTTTAAGTTGCCAAACTTGGACATCCCTGCTTTAGGACGAATATCTCTCCGGTAAGGCTGCCAAATCAGCTCCTGTCCCCAAGTAATCTATAACGGTAAAGGTTCCCCCGCACATGCGTGCTAGTCGTTCCATGGCTCTAGGAGGGTGGTGCTCATCTTTGTTTCAAAGCTGAAGAGCCAGCGCTGTCCAAAGACGTCTCCGTGGTCATGTGGACGGCATGACTAAATGCCAAAGCACTGTTGAACCAAAGTTGTCCCTATTTTTCTAGTCGCGTGCTTTCGAACTGCTAGGTTGGCAGAAGCAGGGACAAGGATTGGGAGTTCACTCCGTTACATGGCGCTAGGGTCTCGAACCGCCAAACTGCCAACCTTTCTGATCGACAGGCTCAGCGTCTTAGCCACTGAGCCACCGCGTCCCTTTAGACCCCTTACTAAAAGAATGTAAAAAGAGACCACTTGATGGATGACTTTTTCCTACTCTCCTTCCCAAGTTTAAAATTATTTTTAAAATCAGAAACAGGGTTTAGGCAATGTCACCAAAAGCCCCACCCTGTCTTTTGTTTTAGTAAACATATCCATGCTCGCCTATATCGATCTTCTCCTTCCAAACCCCACAATGCATCCCTTAAGTGTCTCACTGAAGTGGGACTAGAGGGCTTAGCATCCTGTTGCTCTAATCCCCAGACCTTATGTATAATCACAGATAGCATGAATTAACCCCGCTTTCTCCGATCTGGCATTTTCCAAGTACCTTCCATAATTACAACTTCCATAATTACCAATCAATATAGCCCGTTTATCTTGGAAAAAACAGAACAACAGAATTGCACAGATGGAAGGGACCCTGGAGGTCTTCTAGTCTAACCCCCTGCTCAAATAGAAGACCCTGTTCTATTTCAGACAAATGGCTGTCCGGTCTCTTTATAAAAATATCCTGATAGAGTAACCACAACCTCTGGAGATATAATATTCCATTGATTATTTGCTCAAACTATCAGGGAATTTCTCTTTGGTTCTAGGTCAGCGATGGCGAACCTTTTCGACACCCGGTTCTCAAACTGGAACACATGCGCATGTGTGCCCATGGGCGCATGCCGGAGCACTAGAAACCAGAAGACCAGCTGGCTGGTGCGTGCATGCCAGGATTTTTTTATATTTTATTTTTCCCTTTCAAATTCATTCACAAATACACATTCTTATAATTGCTATTAACATTTATCTATTCATCATTAACCTTTATCGTTATTTTCTTACATATATATAGAATACAGTTTGGGTCCTTGCCACCCCATGCCTCCATCTTATTTTGCAACAACCTTGCTCCTTCTATCTTCTCAACCTCCCTTTCTGCCTTCTTCATTCTTCCTCTCTTTCCTCCTTTCTTCTTCCCCTCCCTTTCCCCCACTCCTCTCTTCTCCTCCTTCTTACCCTCTGTCCTCCTCTTACTTCCCCTCCTTTACTTTCTCTGCTTTACCCTTTCTTCCTTTCTCTCCTCGTCCTCCTTCCTTTCCGTTGTTGCCCATGCTTATTTACTTTCTCTGATGGGTTCTCGGGGTGGCATTTCAGCAATCCCAACTTTATATTTTCATACAATATAATATAATATACAATATATCGTGCATGCCAGTTTTTTGGCTGATTTTTGGGCTGTTTGGGGGGGGGGCAAAACACAGCCTGGAAACAGCCCCCAAAATGGCCTGGAAAATGGCCAGAAAACAGGCTGTTTAGAGGGCATTTTTAGGCTGTTTTCTGGTGCTTCGGTGCCGGCGAAGACCAGCTGGCTGGTGCGCATGCGTGCAATGGAAACCAGAAGAGTAGCTGACGATGGCACGCATGCCCACAGAGAGGGCTGTGTGTGCCACCTGTAGCACGCATGCCATAAGTTCCCCATCACGGTTCTAGGTTGCTCTACTTTGTTGACAACAGCCTCAATTCCACACAATCAGAGGAAGAGAAGTTAAATTAAATGTTGAAAAATGGAGCTGAACGTAAGCAGAGTAACCTTTATCTTTTCATGAGAAGCCTTCAAAAAGTCCAGAATTTATTCCCTAGCGTTACAAACTCTCTTTTGCTGAGGAAGCAAAATAAATCAGGAAAAACAGAATACATGTCACATATTTTTTTTCTTCAAGAGCAAATAAGATCGCTTACCGAAATGAGCCTCCCCCAGGTTCTTTGAGTTTATTTTTCTGAGCAATTGCAGCTTGGGTTGAAAGAGTAGAAAGAGCTTTGGTTCCTGGTAATACTGTTTGCTTTACCACGGGGACTGTAAGAAAAGGAAACCAGCATGGGTGCTCCGGAGGCGAGATTAGCACACCAAAAACTGCAGAAAAAAATCTATGCAAATTGAAGTTGAGGGATGTAAATTTGCTTATTACTCATGATTTCAGGTAGCTCACAAATCCAAGCTTGCTTTGGGGAAGAAATGGGAAAATATAGCTCTGATTTCATTATACCTTGTGTTTGTTCCATCATCATTTCTGTAGAGAAATGAAGCACCTGAAACCAGAGCTATAATCAGAGCTTACAATGACAATGATCCTAATTCTAAGTTTATTCAAGGTAAGGGAGGGGAGAGGGGAGAAGAGAGGAAAAGGAAGGGAAGGGAAAGGAAAGAGGAGAGGAAAGAGAAGAGGAGAGGGGAAGGGAAGAGAAGAAAAGAGAAGGAAAGGAAAAAGGAGGAGGAGAAAGAGGAGAGGAGAGAGGCTGGGATGAGAAGGGAAGGGAAGAAGGAGAAGAGGAATAAAGGAAAGAGGAGAAAAGGAAAGAGGGGCGGAGAGGGAAAGGAGAGAGGATTAAAATACACAATTCAGAATTTGATTTGGTCAGTAAAATGGCAGATAATTCATACTGTTCATCGATAGCCCAGACCATCTCTCTCAGCAGCATATTTTATTCCAGTTTCCCCCCTCCCCCCCAAAAACCCAAACCTACAAAGACCTTATTATAGAAGATGAGCAGGCTAAGCCCAAGGAGAGGGTTAAACGTATCAAAAGTTTGGAGTCATTATGTTCCCACAAGAGAATCCAGCCTCCTCACCCTCCCATCAATTCCGTTAACCCTCATGTTGCACCAATTTGGCTTGACCGATAGAAGATCAGATTCCCGTGTATAAGTTGGGGTGTGATAAACTTCTAGTGCTCTGAACTCAACTCGCGTTCCTGGTTACTTGCACCTGACATTCGATGAATCAAACCAGGGGTGGGTTTCAACCGGTTCGCGGCGGTCCCTGCGAACCGGTTGGTCGGCGAACCCGGAAGTAAGTAACTTCCGGGAACGGCAAAGGGCGCACCCGCCCGCCCGCGGTCCTTAGCCGGTTTTGATGAATTCTGCGCTTCCACGCATGCGCAGGACGCATACAGTGCCTGCGCGATCCTCCAGGAGCAGCTGGAGCGTTGCGCAGACGCTAGTATGCATCCGTGCACCGCACGCGTGCACGAGGACGCCACCGGCCCCGTTCCAACCAAACAGGTTGGAACGGGGCGAGAAACCCACCCCTGAATCAAACACTATTTCCAGGCGCAGTTTTACCAGCGAACACCAGATGTCACACCGAGAACGCCTAGCTCTTACCTGTCTGAAGTGCATTCAGCTGAATTTGTTGAGGAGCGGTCAGCATGATACGGTTGTGCGGTGGCCGCAAAGCCACCATGGGCGTCTGGGTCAACGTCACCTGCGGAGGCCTAATTAATGTACCTTGTTTTTGAGACTGCTGAATAACCTGCAAAAAGTTTTGGAGAAACAACGACGGTATTATTCCATTATACGAGGACAAGTTTGCTTCTCAAAAGATTCAACAATTCAACAATCACTGTTCCTCCACTAGCTTCTTTGAGAAAAAGTTTAGGTTAGTTTAGCTCACTTTATTATCATTGCACATCGTACAATGAAATTAAATGCCATTTTCAGTTTGCATTATACTATAAAAAACAAAACACACACACACATCCTTCACACGCTATATAATTAAAACCCGATATTGCATTAATATTGAACTATACCGTAGAATTCAATATAGTTGCTGCCTTGGGATAGAAGCTGTTTTTCAGCCTATTTGTCCTTGTTGTTATTATCCTGTACCGTTTGCCAGATGGTAATAGGTCAAAAAAAGGGGCCCAGGATGAGATTTAAGAATGTTTTAAACTTTCTGCTGTTGACTAACCCTGGCACTTACCGTTGAACCCCGAAATAATTGCTTGTCATTATTTTTTGGGCGATATTATTTTTGAGGTGCAGGAGGAGGCGAGCGTGGTCACCTTATGGTTGCTGCTGTGTTGCAATATTTTCGGGGAGGGCTTATTTTCGGGAAAACGGGGTATCAGGATTTCCCCCCCTGCTTTTCTATCAAGAAGCTAGATGCTCAACGAAAAGCAGATAACTGGAGAAACGCAGCTTAAATCAAGGGTTTAAGAAAATATAGAAAATATACAAGTGGCATGGATATTCCTTAAGTAATTAGCAGAATCCTGGTATGGGTCTATGACACGTATTAGAGAATGATTGGGTATATATTAGAGAATGAAGTATTAAAAGGATTTTGAAGTGATTTGGTCATATGGTAGAGTCCCTGAGGATTTTACTCTGTTAGTTGTTGCCGACGTTAGAGGGTGGTGGTCATCTCCGTTTCAAGGACATTGAGCCAGCCCTGTCTGAAGATGTTTCCGTGGTAATGTGGCCAGCACGACATCACGGAATGATGTTACCTTCCCACCGATATGGTACCATGGCACTCGGGTCTCGAACCTGGGCTGCGGATTTTCTTCCTAACAAGCACAGCGTCTTAACGGCTGAGCCACTGCACCGCCCTTGTTTGTATTGAGCAAAGCGTAAAAGAAATATAGAGTGAATGGAAGGTCAGCCAATTGAGCTGATGAGGTCTCTTAAAATGAAAGCGGTACAGATTTTAAAGAATGAGAGGCAATGTATGAACTGGTATCCAGAAACAAGAATAATCTGCAAAGTCACGCCCTTGTGAAGAAAGACAGTGAGCGATGTTCAGCTATAATCATCCTTTTTTTCTTTTCTTTTCTTTCCTGACATGTTTCATTCATTTGGCTTGCTTTCACTTATGGCTTTTCTGCGCTCCACATAATGATGCGGGGGTCCTATTATGCGGTTCCCTCCCAGCTCAGCATAATAATGTTGAGCTGGGAGGGAACGGCGTAATAGGTTCGTATAAATGAATGAATGGACCACACTTTTCCGCTTATTGGTTAAGCGTCTACAACAAAAGCCAAAATATGGCAGGTGCGAAAAGATTTAAATGTGAATTGTTTGCATCTATGGGGGTGGAGAGGGGGTGGCTAAGCAGGACCGCAGCGAAAAGAATGAAACATCGATCATGTCTAATTTGATACTTAACGTGCAAAATACAGGGACGTGTTGCTTTCGTGTTGTATATACATTGTTGCTTATATAGGTGTCACTGGCTAGGTTTAGGAAGGAAAGGGGGGCAAGGATAGTTGATGCGCAAAATATACATTGCAACGCTTATTGCAAAGCCTCTCAACTATCAAACGACAACCCGGCCTTCACGTGGTGCCCCCCATTCCCACCAATCGGGCTCTGTCGACCCTTGGGACTGGCGTCCCCTTGGGTATATCCAGCCGAAACAGCTTCCATGGATCGCTGTAACAGTGGCGTCAAATTTCCATGGAAGTCGCCTATACCCACGATGGGTGAAGAGGAGTCAAGTACAAGTACAAGTACAAGTACAAGTACAAGTTAGGAAGGAAATGGCTGGTGTATGCTGGGGGACCAAGAGAAATAGGAATCCAGTTCGATTTACACACCACCTGCGTGGGCTGCCCCTGCTTGCCAACTCCCACTTGGGTTGGCTGCGTGAGGCTGATGACCGGCTGCTGCAAGGTACTCGTGACAGTGGCAGTGGTCTTTCCCGCCGTACGCTGGACCGAGCTGCTCAACATCACGGCGGTCAGAGCGGTCGTGGGCTGCGTCAAGGGCTGCTGATTCTGGCTTTGCTGAATGAAAGCGGCTGAGTCAGGAGTCAGGTGTCTCAAGGCAGGTAAGCTCCGCTGCAAGAGAGATGCAAAAGCTCTTAGCAACTTAAGAGAACCATTCAAACCACCACCCACCCCAAAAGAAATTCCCCTTTTTGCATTGTTTATTCAAACTGACTGGCGAGGTACCTAAAAGTGTGGTACAGATAGTCCTCGGCTTACAACAGTTCATCTGGTGACCGTTACAACGGCACTTAAAAATGTGAGTTATGACTGTTTTTCGCACTTACAACCATTGCAACGAACCCATGCTCTTATGATCAAAATTCATACTCTCTCTGCGAGGGAGGCAGCCATAATTTTGAAGATGTATTGTAAGTAGCTTTTTTTGAAATCCAGTGTAACTTCGACCAGTAATTAAGTGCATTGTCATAAATAGAGAACTTTATCTCTAATCAGGAACCTGAAGCTAATTTTAGGCTGTAATTTGAAGGGAGGGAGAAGGAAAAGAGCTGTATATAAAGAACAAATAGCATAATCCTTCTTGAACTGAGTAATTCACAGGGTGGACAATCCTCAATCGATTGCAAATGAGACCAGGATTTCTTTCGAAAGTCGTTGTGATAAGCAAGTTCTTATGACAATTTTTACGGTATGTTAAGCAAATCGCTGAGATCGTTAAGCAAATCCACTTTCCCAATGCACAAAGTTCTTGTTGCTGTTTTGTTTTGTTGGAAATCAGCAAAAAAGTTTGAAATCATCGCCACGTGACTGCAGGATGCTGCAATCAGTCATAAATAAGCTGATTGCCAATGCCCAAATTGCAACCACGTGGCAGCGAGGGTGGCACATTGGCCATAAGTATTGTTAGTAGAAATGGGAAGTCACTTCCAAAGCCATTTTAACTTTGAACTATCATTTAACAAAGGTCATAAGTCGAGGACTACAATTTTTTATCTAGAGAATATATAAAGAGAATGAATAAATAAACTCTTTTTAAATGGAATCCACAACCTGGCTACAATTTGTTCCTTGCTTGTGACCATGTTATTTTTCAATTTGTTTTAATCACACATATACTCAATAGTGCCCTATAAAGAAATGTCATGAAACCCACCTGTCAGAAGCCATGTACTAAAAAATAAAAAATAAACCAGGCAGTTATCGATTGAACTGATAATTGCTAATTAACATAAGCTGCCTGGAAAATAAGATATCCCATTCATAACATGTAATTGATTTCCTATCTGCATATTACAAACATTCAACAGACAAAGTCCTCCCTCAAACCATGTTTTTAGCAGAAGCACCTTCAGTCCTCAGCTAAATTATTTTCAATAGTTTTTCTATTTCTTTTCTATTCAATTTAAAAACCCCTCTCCTCCATAAATTGGACCATAAGAAAGGCTGAGTGCTAAAGAATGGAGGCTTTTGAACTATAGTGCTGGAGAAGACTCCTGCGAGTCCCTTGGATGGCAAGGCAATCAAACCGGTCAGTCCTAGAGGAGATCAACCCTGGCTGCTCTTTAGAAGCCCAGATCCTGAAGAGGAAACTCTAATACTTTGGCTACCTAACGAGAAGGAAGGACTCACTGGAGAAGAGCCTAAGGCTGGGTAAGATTGAGGGCAAAAGAAGAAAGGGACAGCAGAGAATGAGGTGGCTGGATGGAGTCACTGAAGCAGTTGGCGTGAGCTTAAATGGACTCCAGAGGATGGTAGAGGACAGGAAGGCCTGGAGGAACGTTGTCCATGGGGTCGCAATGGGTCGGACACAACTTCGCAACTAACAACAACAATGAGCTTCCTCTGCTTTTGACTTAGCCATGGTCTCTGAAACACAATGGACTCAGAGATCGCACTAAGTCAAAATAAAAGGAAGCTCATTTCATCAGTAATCTCCGATATCGTGATAATTTTGTTTTTAATGGGGAAGAAATTCAATCATGTGAGTTCTATCTCAGGCACCCAGACACACGTTTTCTTCTATGGCAAGATCCAGAGCAGAGTCACACATTCATTAACCCCCACCTACCAATTAAAAGCACATACTGGTTCCTGCACCCATTCCACCGTAACCATCACAACAGGCATTTCATTACGAATAGGTTTCCGAGTGCAAAAGTCTTAATTATCCAGACAAAGACAGGAAACTGTACAAAGATTAATTAAGGGATAAATGCAACTCGGAAATCCAGCACATCAACTATGCTGTTCAAAGATCCATTTATTCAAAATTGTCAGTACAAGTAAGTCTTTTGCTAGTCTCCTGCTGCAGCGAGACTAAGAGACAGCTCAGCTATTTTCACTCAATGATACAAAGTAGAATCATAATCACTCTTGCTCACTTCTCTCGTGTCCTGTTACGGGTGTTAGTTAGGTATTTAAATAGATTGATTGTATGTGGCTGCTCAAACTCAGTAACAATCAATAAAACAATCACAACAACCAGTAAAAAAAAAAAAAAGCAGCATTGCATACAGGGAGCAAGACACAACTGTCCGTAAACTAAAGAAGCTCACCCAATACTCAGGCCCAAAGCCCAAGAGAAGAACCTGACAGATTTCCTGGGACAAGCAGACATTCTGAATTGCACTGGAAATCCACGAAGAACCAATAAAATTGCAGAATAAATGTGGCTATGTAGGTGAAATAAAGTAGTCATGATTATCCACGCCCCTGTGTTCTAGACCAGTGTTTTTCAACCACTGTGCCGCGGCACACTAGTGTGCCGTGACATAGTGTAAGGTGTGCCGTGGGAAAATTACTTTATATATAGTCAATATAGGCACAGAGTTAATTTTTTTTAACATTTTCTAATGGTGGTGTGCCTTGTGATTTTTTTCATGGAAAAAGTGTGCCTTTGCACAAAAAAGGTTGAAAAACACTGTTCTAGACTAGCTGAAACCTCATCACAACCACACTCCTAAAGTCCTTAACCAGAATGGCACAAACATTTAAACAAGTACCAGAATAGATTAACACACTGACTTATTAGTAGAAAACTTTTATTTGTAAAATAAAGCATTTACTGCCATAAAATATTTCATTCTTTTTTTTATTATACGTTTGCACAAATTACTTACCTGTTTCCCTGAAAATAAGACCTCCCCGGATTATAAGCCCAATCAGGCTTTTGAGCGCATGCGCTAAAATAAACCCTCCCTGAAAATATTGTAACGCAGCAGCAGCCATGAGGTGATCACGCTCGCTGCCTCTTGCACCCCAAAAATGATAAGACCTCCCTGAAAATAAGGCCAAGTGCTTATTTCAGGAATCAAAAGAAAATAAGAACCTGTCTTATTTTCGGGGAAATGCCGTAATCCTATGAAAGCATACATTGATATTATTAAAGAGGTTGTTCATAACTTATTAAAATATTCATAATTTTCCACCCACTAGGGCCGTCTATGCTATGGGGAATTTTTAAAATAAAGAAATAAAATACCAGAATAAAATTAGTATGTCCACAGGTTTGTTTTTTTTTAATTAAATTTGTTTGAAACTTTTTGCATGTTTTTCAGCATTCCCAATGTGAAAGCTGGTGTATGGAAATCAAACACAAGCTAAAAGAAAAGCCATCCTTGAAAGGGTGAGCTGGATTGGAGGAATTCTATCGTATACACGGACAGAAATGGTTAAGATTCTCCAACTTCTCACAAGGAATGGCTTCTGGACATAAGCACTGGTGCTCCAATGTGACCTTCTTAAAGAAAGCTTCGAAATACTATGGATTTCATTATTACATTAGAGGGATTCAAATAGAAACCTATATTGCATTGTAACTCGAGAGTTTACCACACTGCCCTAGGAATAATTCACATAATTGTCCTACCAATGTCCTAAGTTTATATTGCCCTAAGTTAGACAGCCATGGTGGCACAGTGGTTAGAATGCAGTATTGCAGACTAGTTCGATCCTGACAGGGTCAAAGTTGACATCCTTCCATCCTTCCAAGGTGGGTAAAATGAGGACCCTGATATGCTGACTCTACTGTAAACTGCTTAGAGAGAGCTGTAAAGCACTATGAAGCGGTATGTAAGTCTAAGTGCTATTATAATATCAAACTTGCATACTATACATTATACCAGGGGTATCCAAACTTGGAAATTTTAAGACTTGTGGGTTTCAACTCCCAGCATGTTTGGCTGTGGAATTCTGGGAGCTGAAGTCTACAAGACATAAAGTTGGCAAGGTTAGACATCCCTGCATTATACAATTCTAGAACTTTAGCTCTTAGACATACTCTGCCCTACACACCATTTTTAAAAAAATGAAGTATATGTACACATTATATATACAATAAGCATTATGCCAGTAAAATTACAAGCTTGTTACTTTATCCGGCATGCGACACTTCCTAACAGTCAGCATATGAATGTGATGATCTTAAGTTTAATGTTCTGCTTACTATTTCTGAACTCAGTAATAAGTATAATCTTTATCGTCATTGCAATTAAATACAACAAAATTGGTTAATTAATACAGTAATTAATTTTCTGTATCACCAAATCTTCCTATGAGTTCTCTATAATCTTGTCATGGGAGAAAGGAACAATTGTTCTTCCAGTCCGTGACCCGTCAAAACCGCGGAGGACAAAATCGCGCTCGACGAAAGCGCGCATTTGACGTCATCACAGCGCGACGAAAAAAATTAAAAATTGAAATAAAATTAAAATTAAAGCAAGCCGATTCACATAAAGGTAAGGGTTAGGTTTAGGGTTAGGGTTAGGTTAAGGGTTAGGGTTAGGTTTAGAGCATTAGGGTTACGTTTAGCGTTAGGTTAAGGGTTAGCGTTAGGTTTAGCGTTAGGTTAAGGGTTACGTTTAGGGTTAGATTTAGGGTTAGGTTAAGGGTTAGGTTTAGGGTTAGGTTTAGGGTTAGGTTTGGGGGGGGTTAGGGTAAGGTTTTCGCTTTATTTTTACATTTTTCGATCACAGCGCGATGTTTTCGTCGCGCTGTGATGACGTCAAATGCGCACTTTCGTCGAGCGCGATTTTGTCATCCGCGGTTTTGTGGTGGAACCCTTCCAGTCATCATTCAGCCATTTTTATTACTCTTTTCCGATTCCTTTATTTGCAGTATCTTTCCTAAGAAGGTCCAAGTTTATTGTTGCAGGAAATACAAAAGTAATGAAAAGATATAATTACCTTCAAGAAAGGCACAAGGTAAGGTTGAGGTGAAGAATTAAGTTCCCGGTACAACCTACTGGTGAAGTCTTCTGCTTCAATCTTTCCATCCTATGAAACACATGTCAAATTTAGGGAATAAATCACAATACTAAATTTTCATACGTTTAAACTCACAAATAAAGATACTGTAATGTGTGGTAATTCACAGCAACATTACAGAACTTTCTTTCATTAATTAAATTGAACAGTCTTTTTATTAATTCATTTAAATATCTGTTTGTTTAAGGGTGACACCTTATGGACTTTACTAAAATGAGAAAGGGACTGCTGGATAAGTCAAAAGTTGGGAAGGAGGAGAAACCCGCCAGAGTTCTTTTTTAATCCACAGATCAGTATCATAACCTAAACCCGTGATGGCGAAGCTATGGCATACGTGCCACAGATGGCACGCAGCGCCCTCTCTGTGGGCATGTGAGCTGTCACCCCAGTTCAGCTCTGCCGCGCTTGCATGCACACCTCCCACCTGCCAGTTGGTCGTCAGGTCTCTGCCGTGCATGCAGGGTGGTGGGGTGCATACAGGGGGTCGTGCACGAATGTGGGAGGCACATGCATGGGGGCGCGTAGACATGTGGGGGGGCAGGGGGCACACAGGGGGTGTGCTCATGTGCAGGAGGTGCATGTGCATTGCATTTTGGGGGTTCAAGCATGTGCATATCCATGCACGCTTTGGACAAGCGGTCCGGAAAAGGTTAGCCATCACTGATCTAAGCAAATCTCACAATGTAACCCATAAAACTTTCAAGATTTGGCTCTTCCAAGAAACTATTTAAGATTTAGGATTAGATTTAGGGTTAGGGTTTTAAAAAATGTATTCTTTAATCAATATTGTGATTTAATTTTACTTTTAAAGAATATTCTTGTTTCCACAACATTGCTTACAATCACATGATCTAAACCAGGGTTGCAATAATTATTTGAACAGATCCTCTTACCAGCAAGTTCTGGACTAGCTCTTTCACATTAGCTGCAGTTTCCGTCGACTGCTTTCCAGAAGAGGCCAGTTTTATTAGCGTTGAGAGAAAATTCTTGCATTTCTTCACATTTTCCATGGTTTCCTATTAAAACAAATAAGATAAAACAGGTCAGCTTTTTTTTTTTTTAAACGCAAGATAGAAGAAAAAAAACAGGCTCTGAGATCTAAAAGGGTGACTGAATAATCAACTTGAGAAAACTTGTGTGCAGTTCTTTGATCCTCAAACCATTTGCAAAGGTTTGAAGTGAGTAAATTTAATAGTAAACAAAAAACCCCCACCTCCACGAGCATTTAAATAGGCAATATATTTCTTTTACAAAATTACCAATTGTAGATTTTGCTTATACACATAGTGTTGTGGCCCAGCAGGAGCCGTTGGAGCTGCCACCAGACTCCGACAGCGAGGGGCCCTATGAGTCGGCTCTGGAGGATATGGAGGACCCTGGACAGGGTTCCGACTCCGAGCAGGGCGCCGAGAGGCTGGTTGGCCACCAGGAAGCGCCTGAGCCTTGGACCAGTGGGGAGGAGACAAGGGAGTGTGATCCTGATGTCAGCAGTGAGTTGTTCCTGGATGCCCGGCACCAAAGAGCTAATAGGCGTCAGGAACAGTTGCGCAAGTACAGGAGGTAATTGCACTCAGCTGGTGGTAATTAGGCTCCTCTCCAGACTATAAAAGGACTGCTTGGATGCCCCTTTTGCAGAAGTCAACGCAGGAACTAATGTTGGAGAACATTATTGTGAGCTTGGCAGGCTGGATTGCTGCCATGGTTTATCTGTGCTGGATTGCTGCCCAAGCTTGTCTGTGCCGGTTTGCTGCCGAGAACCTGTCTGTCTGTTAATTAAATGCCGTAACTTATCTTTCACTCGGAGTGTGTTGGTGTGGGACGAGGGGGGTCAGAACACATAGTAGGTCATTTTAGTGAAGAATTTAGCACCCAAGTAACTTTTATATTCGCTCCCATTGGCATTTATAGCCTCACAACATTCAGGTAGTCCTTGAATAACAACTGTTCCATTTAGTGTCCTTTCAAAGTTGCAGTGGGGGGCTGAATAATGATTTATAACTTGGTCCTCACACTTACAATTATTGCAGCGTCCCCACGGTCAGGGATCAAAATTTGGGCGCTTAGCAATCAGCATGTATTTACAATAACGGCAGTGTCATGTGATCGTCATTTGCCAGTCAATTTCCAACAAGCACAGTCAATGGTGGAAGCAGGATTCACTTAATGTCTACATAATTCACTTAACAACTGCAGTGATTCGCTTAACAACTGGGAATAAAGGTCATAGAATCAGGTGCGACTCACTTAGCAGCCCCTTGCTTAGTAACGGAACTCCGGTTCCCAATTGTGGTTGTAAATCAAGGACTACCTGACTTAGAGACTGTACTTTCATACTTGGAAAGTATGTCATAATCTATAGCAGTGGCCCACAACCCTTTGGGCACCAGGGACTGGTTCTGTGGAGAGAGGTTTTTCCGTGGACCGGAGGAGGTGTGGCTTCAACATGCTGCCTGCAACTCACGGATGGGGCTTCGCTTGTTTGCATAGCCCGGTTTCTGGCATGCCACAGGCTGGTATGGGTCCATGGACTGGGGGGTTGGAGACCCCTGGTCTATAGGACTCTACCAATAGTCTCACATTCCATTTATTTGAGGGGAGATTCTGTTCTTGGTGAGCTAACAAGAACAGCCTTTTTGCCTTGCAGCAAATAGCAATCAGCGTCTTACTGTAGCCGCAGTGGAGGTTGCTGTGGCTCCTTGCACCGTCCTTTGAGGGGTTCCAGTCTGCACAGCAGTCGCTGTTCCTAATGCTGTTGTTTGTGCAGGACTACCCAGAACAATCTGAGGCTGCAACACAAAGATATTAGATTGGAGGTGGGGAGGGAGAAGAGGAAGGAAGAGAAATAAGAGTGAATTCATTACGATCAGATTGTCTTCCGTGGTCGATCTCCCAAAACAGATACTGCTCTTTAGACACCGTTTAAATGCTGTTTAAAAGAAGGGCCGCCAGGTGGCACAAAATCCCATGCATTCAACTGAAAACCCTGGAAGTGGATTTTAAAAAGTGCTGCTTAAAAAAAAAGGAGGTGGTGATAGAATTTGCACATAGAAGTGTGTAAGCCATTGATTACACCTCACTGCTAGAGCCACTAAACTTGTTTCCCTTTTGCTTCTTAAGAATTGTCCCCAATTGTGGGTCTGCTGGGCAAGCAAGCACGTATGACACATTAAGCATGGACGGGGAAGGTGGGTGGTAGGTGGGAATGTTTGCTGCCACGTCCCAACAGTAGCCTAAAAGGGTAACTTTTAACCACAATTTACAAAGGGAGGCACAAAAATGTATTGGGTAGTTTAAAATATATTAATTAAGGGAAGAACTGAAACGTATTTCCAGCTTCCTTTGCCTCTTCAATGGGTTTACTGCCGGACAACTATTGAAAGTCCAAATATCACAAAATAACTAATTTACAAGCATTAATCTAAACCATTTGCAACATTAGATACATTAAATACATTTTAAAAGGGAGGTATCTTGCTTAGATATATGGCAACAGAGGATAGATAAATATTAAGTAGGCGATAGCCATGAAGACACAATAATCATTGCATTAACCAGATGCAGACAGACAAATCCAAGTTTGTTATTTCTCCCAAAGTTTTCAAGCTTGTAATCGATCGGGAATATTTTCTGTTGAGCTTTATCTATTGTGAACAATATCCAAATGTGCGAACTTATGCTAGCTAAATCCCAAGATTTGGTGATTTTCTGTAATTTAAAAGCAAATATTTAAGAGAAGTTTCTGGAATATTACTTGCAATGTGTATGGAATTCCAGCTGTAAGAAAATATTACAAATCTGAGATTATATTCCAATAAAGTGCCCAACAATCCTGATCAGAGTCCCCAATGTCTTCAGAGAAGGTTGTGACTTTTATCGATCAAGAAACCTTACAAAGTTTCCAATGAATCTACTTGTTCGGGGATTCACTACTATTTCAAGAAGTCAACTGCAATCCTTTGTATATGGCTCAATAGCAAACCCATTTTGTACAGTATGACTCATCAACCTATTTGGGAGAAGGACCCCTAATCTCACCGAGGCTTCAGCGCACATAGAAGCCTGTCTATAGAGATTCTTAGTCATCCAGGTCACGATTGTCTCAAGGGTGTTTTTCAAAAGGCAACTGGACTTTGTTTTCTCCTTGAGGAAGAAGTAGTAGTTTCGCTTCTCATCCAAGAAGCTTCAACAGTTGTGGGGATGACTTATCCTTCCATCCCCCACCCCCCCATCCAGTATCAACTGATGAAGCTTCTTGGATGAGAAGCAAAACGTCTTCTTCTTCCTCCTCCTCTAGGAAAACATAGGCCAGTTGCCTTTTGGAAAAGCACCTTTGAGATATAGAAGCTCATATTGCTTGTAGGCAGTAATGAATAATAATGAAGTGGTGAAGAGCATGTGTTGGTTTTCTCATCTTCCTTTGTTTTCAGAAAGATGACCGCTACCCTAAGTGCATCACAGTACTTGGCTAATTGTTCCCTTCAGTAGAGCAGAGCAGAGAAGGAATAGGAATAGGAATGAGAGGAGAGGAGAGGAGAGGGGAGGGGAGGGGAGGGGAGAGGAAAGGAGAGGAGAGATAGGAATGAGAAGAGAAGACAAGAGAAGACGAGAGAAGAGGCAAGAATAGGAATAGGAATGAGAAGAGAAGAGATAGCAATCGGAATAGGAATAGGAATAAGAATAAGAATAGGAATGAGAGGAGAGGAGAGGGGAGGGGAGGGGAGGGGAGAGGAAAGGAAAGGAGAGATAGGAATGAGAAGAGAAGACAAGAGAAGACGAGAGAAGAGGCAGGAATAGGAATAGGAATGAGAAGAGAAGAGATAGCAATCGGAATAGAAATAGGAATAAGAATAAGAATAGGAATGAGAGGAGAGGAGAGATAGGAATGAGAAGAGAAGACAAGAGAAGACGAGAGAAGAGGCAGGAATAGGAATGAGAAGAGAAGAGAAGAGATAGCAATAGGAATAGGAATAGGAATAAGAATAAGAATAGGAATGAGAAGAGAGGAGAGGAGAGTGGAAGAGAAGGGAGAAGAGATAGGAATGAGAAGAGAAGACAGAGAAGAGGCAGGAATAGGAATGAGAAGAGAAGACAAAATAAGACAAGACAAGAGAAGAGAAGAGAAGAGAAGAGGCAGGAATAGGAATAGGAATGAGAAGAGAAAAGAAGAGAAGAGAAAGGAATAGGAATGAGAAGAGAAGACAAAATAAGACAAGACAAGACAAGAGAAGAGGCAGGAATAGGAATAGGAATGAGAAGAGAAGACAAAATAAGACAAGACAAGAGAAGAGAAGAGGCAGGAATAGGAATAGGAATGAGAAGATAAAAGAAGAGAAGAGAAGAGAAGAGAAGAGAAAGGAATAGGAATGAGAAGAGAAGACAAAATAAGACAAGACAAGACAAGAGAAGAGGCAGGAATAGGAATAGGAATAGGAATGAGAAGAGAAGACAAAATAAGACAAGACAAGAGAAGAGAAGAGGCAGGAATAGGAATAGGAATGAGAAGAGAAAAGAAGAGAAGAGAAGAGAAAGGAATAGGAATGAGAAGAGAAGACAATAAGACAAGAGAAGAGAAGAGGCAGGAATAGGAATAGGAATAGGAATAGGAATGAGAAGAGAAGAGAAGAGAAGAGAAGAGAAGAGAAGAGAAGAGAAGAGAAGAGAAGAGAAGAGAAAGGAATAGGAATAGGAGTGGAATGGAATGGAATGGAATGGAATGAGAAATAGAATTTAGAATTAGAATTTAGAATAGGATTCTTTATTGACCAAATGTGATCAGACAAACAAGGAATTTGTCCCGGGTGCATAAGCTCTCAGTGTCATATAAACAGCAAATAATAGGTCATAGGTCATAATCACAGTTACCATCATTAATCATAAGTTACAAACAACAATGGATTAATCATAAGAAACCAGTAGGAGTAGGAGTATTTATAATAGTATTATGATAGTATCGGAAGGAATATCAGCTGTCTTTAAAAACAAAAATAAAGCCACTTACCTGGACTACAGGCGGCCTCTGTAACGTTGTTGTGGGTTGTACAGTTGTCTGTGCCTGAGACACTTGTTTGATTATAGTGGTTGGTGCTACCTGCCGAGCAATTATAGGAGTTCCCGGTGCCTGGAAAAGGTACATTCACCAAAAAGCAGTTAAATATAATTAAATAAAGGAGGAGTCACAAAGTAATTTAGCAGAAGGAGGGGCGGGGAGAAGGGTGTTTTGTGAAATAACTTGTGCGCTTTCTCCAGCTGCTTCTCCTTCAAAGTATGTCTACAGTCTGATTCAGTCATTGCTAACTGCTATCTGATTTGTATTCCTCATTTCGAAAACGTGGTTTTTGACATTTTTCACTGATGTTTAAAAACAAATCCTTGCATATAAAAATCTGCCTGCGAACCCACAATCATACAGAGCATTACAATTTGGCAAGCTAATTTTTTTTCCCCTACTGGGATTCCAGAGGTCACTGAATAAATATTTTTCGTTAAATACAATTAATATAATAATAAGCATACTGAGAACAGAGAGCCGCTACATTCAAAGGTGCATTGAGTGTTATTGTGGTGATGAGGACAAAGTGGCTTATGACAGTTTTTGTTAAGTTGTGATGATGTCACAAATGGGCTCTTAGATAGGATCTAGAAAAAAAGAGGATTGGAAGAATAAAGCCATCAGGAAGAATTCCAGCCCGCTAGGAAAACTACAAATTAAAAAGTAAACAGAGAAGCAGACCTGTAGTATAATTCTCCTATTACAGTTGTATGCTGCCCGAAGTCACTTTTGGCAGCTTTATAAAAATGTTAAACAAACAAGCAAATAGAGGTAGTTCTCAACTTACAACCACAATTTGAAGTGGAACGTTTAAGTGAGTTGTACCTGATTTTATGTCCTTCTTTGCTATGGTCATTAAGCTTCCCCCATCATGTTTACTTGGTAGAAAGCCCCTTAGAAAGGTTGCAAATACAATCAAGTGACCTGGGATACTGCAACTGCCGTAAATGCATGTGGGTTGCCCAAATTTTGATCACATGATTGTAGGGACGGCTGTGATAGTCAAAAGTATAAGGATTGGTCATAAGTCACTTTTTTTTACCTCTGTCATAATTTTGAACGGACGTTAAACAAGTAGTTGTTAAGTTGAGGAGTGCCTGTTTATAAAAATAATTCTAACACCAAAATTGAAATGGCAAGTTGCAAAGAGACCCTAAGAAGGTAAAATCAAAATCAAGATGTAATTGGAGTAAAATTTGAATGAGGCAATGTGAACGATTGCTGGAATATTTCAACATTATATTCTGCAAAATCAAATCACAAAACCTCTGTCTTAAAATGCAAGGCCAAAGCTGATTTCATTTCAGAAATGCTGCCTTTTATTCTGAGACCCTAAAGCTGTCAATTTGAGTTTGATGGACATAAAGCACTTTTCCAGGCTGCAAGAAGTGTGATGGCCTTAATATTAAGTAAGGATGCTATTATTTTATATGAATAATATAAAAGCTATATATACTCAAAGTGCAACCAGCTCAGGCACAACTGGGAAACAGAATATAATTAATTATTAAAGGCAAAACTCTCAGCTAGGTACTTAAAGTGATCTGCCCAGCTTCCATCCCCATCTCAAATTCTTTCAACTGCTTGTGTCCCTATGATAGGGCCACATACGCCGGTACCTTTAAAACCTTAAATGTATGGATTTATTTATTTATTTATTTTAAAAAACCTAAACAAAGTACGTAAGTTTTTTATATTTTGCGGACATTTAAAGAAATAGTATTTACTTAAAGAAACTTGGAATGTTAAAAGCAAAGGACAAACATACAAATCAAAAATTAGTCAAAAAACCCCACAAAAAGTCAGGGAATATACACTCAAACTTCCTGATTGCAGGAATTTTGCAAGGTTTAGAAAATGCTCAGCACCAACTAAGTACAAATAGGACTCTTCTGATTATTATTAATTACTATTAATTATTATTCAATATTATCATTATCACTGAAAAGCAATTACAAGATAAATGGGATTGAAGCTTTGATATTCAGTGATCACAGGTTTTTCCTAAGCAGGTACCAAAAGAAAATCAAAATAATCTTAGAAAGTTATTAGGAAATAAAACCTTCAATCTACAGAAACAAATAGCACTTTCTTTTCCCTAGCACGGAAATTTGTAACTCTTTCCTGCCACAATTTCTTTGATTCAGAACTATATGCATATATCATAAACTGAGTTTTTCATCTGTTTAGAAGCAGAAGATATACAGTTCCCTTCACACCTGCATACTTACCTATCTACCTTTCCCCTCCCTCTCTCCCTCTCCCCCTCTCATAGAGACAGAGACAGAGGTAGAGAGAGATGTAGAGATAGGAAACTATCAGGGGAGCATTTCTGAAGCAAGAGATAGTGAAGTAAAATAGGGGAACTACAGTATTTTATTATTCCTTTTAACTTCCCAGAGCTCCTTCCCACTTATTTAAAATTAGAAGCAAAACAATCAAAACCAGGGACTATCAATATATTATTTTTACTTGACAAAATATAAAGTAGTGTATCCTTAAGGACTGATGACAAGAATGGTCATCTTGGAATTTGTTTGATTTCCTTCTAAAAATTATCAGCATTCATTAGAGTAACAAAAACCTTTAAAAGACCTCAATTCTGAAGGATAGAAGTGTTATGAGTTGTTTATTGCTTTTTCAACTGCACAGTATTTAAGTGATTGTATAAAGGAAAAGGAAAAGGAAATAAAAGATGATATATATATATATTTAAAAAAAGACCTCAATTCTAACGGGAGGAAAGAAAAACAGATGGGCGACCTGTGTCAAAATCAAAACAGATAGAGAGCACTAGCCAGAAATATAATCTCCTGGAGATTTCACAGGGTGAAAAAGGTGGGATTTGTCATATAATTACAATCAATCTCAGCATTTATTCTCACACATAAAAAGTTTTTTTAGATATTTTGTAGTCCTTTGCTTATAAGAGAAATGGAAGATTTGGTTTGACAATAATACTGCGCACGCACACAAAATTTGCCTTCACTATTTTGCCACACATTTGGGCACTCCTGTTTGAGACGGAGGCTTTGCTCTTTCTTAATACTGTGTGGGCGGTTAGATTTCGAAGGGAATTACTTTTGGCAGAATTTTGCAGAAGGAACCTAGGTGGATTCCAGCAATCAAGCTGCTTGCTTTCAAGGATAACATTTTGTAATCCACATTGATGAAAACACTGGAAATCTAAGATTTGATTCCTGAAGGACAAGAAGACAAATGCTTGAATATTATAGGGCAGGGCCATATCTGGCTAGCATGGCAAATACCGTATTTTTCAGAGTATAAGACGCACCAAGATTTTGAAGAGGCAAATGAAAAAAAAAGTTTTTGCACTTTGCAGACCTCCCAAAAATGGCCCATTTTTCACAAAAACAGGCCCGTTTTTTGTCAAAAAAAGGGCATGCATAGCTTTTAGGAGGCTCAAGGTTCAAGGTTCATTTTATTTATATTCCCAACGGGACTCAGGGTGGCGCACAAACCCAAGGGAGGGGAAAGGAAACACAAAGAACTACAACAAAAATACAAGGGAATTTAAAACAACCAACAGCCACACAATTCGAGAGGGGAGGGGTACTCATCGACCCCAGGCCTGCCGACACAGCCAGGTTTTAACCGCTTTTCGGAAGGGCTGGAGAGAGGTGAGGGTCCGAATCTCTGCGGGGAGCTCGTTCCAAAGGGCCGGAGCTGCCACAGAGAAGGCCCTCCCCTGGGTAGTGGCCAGATGACATTGGCCAGTAGACGGAACCCGGAGGAGGCCTAATCTGTGTGATCTAATTGGTCTTATGGAGTGCTCCTGGGGCTGGGGGGAGGAGCAAAATTGAGCAAACAATGGCTCATTTCTGCCTTCCCCAGCCCCCAGGAGTACCCTGGAATCCTCCTAAAGGCTATGCATGGCCATTTTGGTGAAGAAGGCAGAGTTTGGGGAGGCAAAAAATGTTGTATTTAGTGTATAAGACGCACCCAGATTTTCAGCCTCTTTTTTGAGGGAAACTCCAAAAAATGCGGTATGCGCTAGTCATTCCCTACTCTAGAGGGCGGATAAATATGGTACTTTTCAAGGGGACGAAAATAGGGTATAGGGCAGAGACTCCTAAGCAGAGCAAGAGTGAAAACAGCCAACTCTGATAATGTCAACCTCCCAAGTAGACCAGATAGGAAACATGACAAGATGAGCAAATTCTATTTTATTATAGAGGCTACCTTAACAGAATCTATAAAGTCTGAAAGTACAAATCTCCCGCCATCTCTTTTTACCCCCTGATTAGTTATGGCAGACTCTTTCTAAGTTTCTTTCTCTGCCCGTTATTTAATTGCGGGCTCCTCCCCCTTTTATCTGAGCGTTCCATAGGCAACACCTCTTCTCCCCATCTTCCAAGGTCATTCTCGCATTCCATCACAGATACCTTCAACATAAGAAAGAATTTAAGGTGTTAACTTTACTTACATTTCTCACGGAACTGACCTGCACAGTCGAGAGCTGGACCGGAGAAGCACTGGTAGATGTGGCAGGGCGAGGAGTCATGGTCGTTTGAGACTGGGACTGTGCATGGGCTTGGGCTTGCATTTGCGCCAAAGCATGTTGAGGGATCATCAGCAGCTGGCCACTCTCACTACGTACAATGACCATGCCTAACAGAAAACAGAGAGAGCACCCATCAGAGTTGGTCTGAAAAAGAAAATCAACCCCAGCTGAGAAGGAAGGAAGATGCAAGAAACATCACTGAAGGCGCTCGGAGAAACGTTTTGATCGAGAGGCTAAAAGGGGTTACTTGCCCTTTAAACGTAATACTTCACCTTGTAATTTGCAAGCAAATGGCATTTATGTAGAAAGCCAGCATACAAAATTTATTTTGACCCAGTTTCAACAAAGATTAAAAGCTGCTGGACAGCTCTTAGAACAAAAACAGAAATTTCCTTCAACAAAGCTTCTGTTGATGCATTCTTGAGTTTCAGTGAGCGGCAATATTGGTCAACACAACTCTCTCGATCACTTCTCTCCTATCTGCAGCAAAATAAGTCCTAGAGTCATTTAAAAGGTAAAATACATGTATGAACACCTAAAACTTTGCAAACCAAATGGTTACTAGAGAGGTCTTTTTGGAAAAATGCATCTCTAAATAAGATCCTTCCTTCAAAATGCCCAACCTAATGTACCTGTGGATCACCCCTATTAATTGCATAATGATGACACAAGATAGCATTAAGTTGAGGAATGGTTGAAAAATCTTAATGTGGGTAAAAGGTAAAGGTTCCCCTTGCACATATGTGCTAGTTGTTTCCAACTCTAGGGGGCAGTGCTCATCTTCATTTCAAAGCCAAAGAACCAGTATTGTCTGAAGATGTCTCCGTCATGATGTGGTCGGCATGACCAAATGCGAAAGGTGCAGGGAACGCTGTTACCTTCCCACCAAAGGTGGTTCCTATTTTTCTACTTGCATTTTTACATGTTTCCGAACTGCTAGGTTGGCAGAAGCTGAGACAAGTAACGGGAGCTCACTCCATTATGCGGTGCTAGGGATTCGAACCGCCAAACTGCCAACCTTTCTGACCGACAAGCTCAGCATCTTAGCCACTGAGCCATCACGTCCCATCTTCATGGGGGACAACTTATTTGTTAATAGATTTAAATTCCAATCTTCCATCTACCATGCAGCTGGGTATATTTTGCTGGTTTCACACAAATGTAACAGTGTTTGTCTTGGATTGCTGTCCCACTTTTCCAACACTTTACTCACTTCTGAAAAGAGCAACTGGAGGAAAAATCTCACACTGAGCATGGTTTTACTCAACCAGCCTTAAAAGCCACCAGCCAATTAAGTGCAAGTTTTAGAAAGAGAAACACAAACGGTCTAACTTCTAAATTAATTTTCCATAACAGTTTTAGTCACAAAAGTGGTTATAAAAACCATAACTGCCCTCCAGTGCATCTGTAACAGACGGTGCAGCACTGAATTATATCCCCAAAGAAAAATTAAAGCCTTCCATTCTCTGCTAAGCTTCATAGATCTACAGACTTAGCTAACTTACTACAACAATTATGGGCAGGGAGAAGATTGAAAAACTTAAAAAGTCCATGCAGTGTCTCCAACTCGTAGGAGCAAAACTGGAATACAACAAAATTATTATAGTTAATCCATTTAAATGGAAATAATTTAAAATTGCATATTCGGCTATTACAGACTGAATTATTTTATCCCTTCAAAGCACAGTATATTTCACATGTTCTACACAGAAATAAGTGGCGTATAATGAATTAAAGTACATCAGCGTATGCACAAACAACAATCTAGAATCTTCAAGCAATGGAGAAACTATTCATTTCATGCAGATAACAGTGGCAACAAAATTGGCACCATAAGAATACCTGCTTTCATTTGAAAAATCAAAATATTTTACAATGTAAAAGTTTAATAAGAGAGATAGCTGAATGTTTTGCTAATTTTCTTTTAAAAGTGTGCTTATTGATAGAACTTCTTAGAGAAACTGATGAGTTTAGGTCTTCTTAATTGAAATTGGGTTGGTCTGACAATGCTCCAAGATCAAAACAGCCTCCCTGAAACCTCAACTTGTTTGAAAACACAACAGTCCGTTTTAAGCTTTATAGTGTCATATAGAGGTGTTCCTTGTTTAGCGATTCCTCATTCAAACTTGCAATGCTTGCAGAACAAGAGGTGGTTATGACTGGTCCTCAGAGTTCTGGCCATTGCAGCAACCCCACAGTCACATGATTTTGTGTCATGTGAACCCCACATTCACATGATTATGTGTCATGTGCCAGCTCTTCACCAACAAAGGCAATGGAAAGGCCAGGAGGAAGTCAGAGTTCATGCACTCATGAGGTCTTCACTTAATAACCTGTACAGACCACACTTAACCACAACAACCCAGGACTGATGGAATTGTTGTCACTAAGAGGCATGGTCATGTGGCGTCACACTTTATGACAATACTGGTCCCAGTTGCCATTGTTAACCAAGGACTAGCTATAATATAAGGGTTGGAAGGAACTTTGGAGATCTTCTAATGCTTTGATTCACTATCACAGCCATCCAGCTTCTATTTACACACCACTAACCGGCTATTCATTGTTAAACAACTTTTATTGTTAGGAATTGTTCTCTGGTGTCCCACAGAACTGTTTAATTCCTCTTGAGAGTTATTTATTTATTTATAAGGTTCAATTTCTCTGGCTGACTAGTTGAACATGGGTTATTATTTCTTCCCCTGCTTTCTGAAACAGCTCTAAAAAATCTGTCACAATCGCCTTTCAAATTCTTATCTAATATTGCATTTCCGTATTTATTTTTGCGTATGCAAACCTGCTTTTCACATGTAGCCATTTTTTTTTCCTCCTCTGGACACACTCGTTGTTTAGTCTTTCCCACAGTGCACTCCTGCCACTTCGTGTGTGTGTGTGTGTGTGTGTGTGTGTGTGTGTGTGTGTGTGTCGTTCGTTCTGTGTTCTGTTTTGGAGATTAACCTGGTTCCTTCAAAATTAATTTCATGTCCTGTAGCTTTAAGGTGCTGGAAAAGGGAGGAAGTTTTTTCTTTTTTTCTTACTGTATTCTTGTGTTCTGCTATGCGTGTATTTATTCTCCTATATTCTCCAATATCAAGACAGCCTTCAATACTGGCCAAAAAATAGCCAACATCTTAAGAAACCCCAAAGACAAAATCCAGCTAGAAAACCAAGGAGTCTACGAAATACCATGCAAAATCTACCCTGCAACATACATAGGACAAACGAACAGGAGAATAAATGCATGCATCGCAGAACGCAGTAAGAAAAAAAGAAAAAACTTCCTCCCTTTTCCAGCACCTTAAAGCTACAGGACACGAAAGTAATTTTGAAGGAACCAGGTTAATCTCCAAAACAGAACACTTCAACAAGAGAATAATTATGGAAGCTATCGAAATAGAGAAACACCCCCACAACATGAATAATGGTGACAATATCTCCCACCTACCAGACATCTGGAAACCAGTCCTAGTCAATGAACGAGCCCCACCCACCACCCAAGCCATTACAACACGAAACAACAATGGACACACAGCCAGCACCAATAAGCACCAATCTACCAATCATGATGCAACCACACAACCAATCATTCCACTTACTGAAACAAAGCCAGCACTCCACAACCCCCCACCAAGATTTATAGAAAGATGGCAGCTGCGATCACACTTTAAGCCCAAAACCCAGCCTGAAGATACATATGTATGTATGTATGTATGTATCTATGTGTATGTATGTATGTATGTATATATATATACACACACACACATACATACATACATACACACATACATACACATACATACATACAGACACACATACATACAGACAGACACACACACATACATACATACACATACATAATGTAATGATTTTTTTTTTTAATGAATGAATAGGAAGTTTGCTTTGTAAATTGCTTAACTGCGATTCTCTCGTCTATTTAATCCAGGGGTCCCCAAACTTGGCAACTTTAAGACTGGAGAATTCTAGGAGTTGAAGTCCACAAGTCTTAAAGCTGCCAACTTTGAAGACCTCTGATTTAATCAAACATTTTTATACACCTGATTAATTCCTCTGATCGTTTGCCTCTGTATTTTGTGTATATTCACCAGCCCTGCGTATGCAGCAGGTTCCTGTCTTTATAGGCGTGTGGGCACATTTTTAGAAACTTTCTTCCACACATTTCAGAACTGAAAACTGTGCCAGCTAAAAAAGACTAAATTGTGAAAGGGAGCTTGATGGAGAGAGGGAGGGGGAGAGGAAGGAGGATGTGGAGAGGGAAGGAAAGGGAAGAGAGAGGAGGGATGGGGAGGAGAGGAGGGGAGAGGAGAGGAGAGGAGAGGAGAGGAGAGAAGAGAAGAGAAGAGAAGAGAAGAGAAGAGAAGAGAAGAGAAGAGAAGAGAAGAGAAGAGAAGAGAAGAGAAGAGAAGAGAAGAGAAGATTTGTTTATGGGAAAGGGAAAATACCATGTTTATCATTTTAGGTTTTGAAAACAGTTGCTTTCTAAGCTAAGACCTGCCACAGCAGCAGGGCAAAATTTAATTTGCACGAAGGGACTGCATAGGGCCAGAAATATTGTCTATACAGTGAACCAGGCTCCTTAATTCCGTTACAGAATAAGCTGACGCCCCTCAAGTGTAAAGTAAAAGCATCTCGCAGGCATGGAAAGCCCTTTTAATATAGTCTGCACTTTTGTTGGCCATTGGAACTAAATTTTGCCTAACAAAAAAGCTCAGGTATAATTTGCCAATACTTAAAAATATGTATCTAAATCTTCTACTCTTAAAACTGAAGATATCCTGAAGATATAACGATCCAAACGTACCGCGTTCAGAATTTTCTATTTTGCCACATTTCAAAACCGCAGCTGCTTATTTCTTAAAACAGAGATTAAAACAGCAAGAACAGAACGGCGATTCAGAAAAGTGGAACGAACACGATAGCAGATGCCTGCCCTTTTACTCCAGCAGAACATTACACCAGCATCATTTAAACATCATAGCAGCAATACAGGTAGTCGTCCTCTAGCAACCATAATTGGGACAGGCAACTTGTTAAGCAAACCTGTTCTTAAGTAAACCTGAAACTGTGTTTATGAAGTTTTGATTGAGGTTTCCTTAGCTTTACAGACCTGCAGAGTTCGTAAATATCATCTTTCATCACTGTCATAATTTTGAACAGTCACCAAACAAGTCAGCCACTAAATGGGGACATCCATTCTCTTTCCAATAAGATAGCAATATTCCACTGCTTTTTTTTATACAGAAGCCAAACTGGTTAATCTACGCATGAAAGAATAGAGCAGCACGGCTCTCGTATAAAATATGGCTTTATTCCAGAAACATCTGTACCTTCTAACATCCAATTTTCCTCTGACTTCACAAATTACTGTCACCACCACAATTACCCATTCATAAATACATGTATGTATATACATGCACATTTGATAAAAGGTCACACATTTGGCAGTATATGAAAGCTTATACTATTAGTTTTATACAAATCACTGAAAGAATTCAGTGATAGTTGATATAATGTTAATACACACACACACACACACACACACACACACACACAATGTAACCTCCCCTAAAAGGATTATTTGTTTGTTCCGATCCACCAGAAAAAAATTGCTAATTTTCCTGGAGAAATTCACTACAGTGATTACAGGTAGTCCTTGACTTACAACCACAATTGAGCCCAAATTTTATATTGCTAAGTGAAACATATGTTGAGTTTTGCCCCATTTTACAACTTTTCTTGCCACAGTTAAGTGAATCGTTGCGTTTGTTAAGTTAGTAACATGGTTATTAAGTGAGTTGGCTTCCCTTTTGACTTTGTTTGTCTGAAGACTGCAAAAGCTGATCACATGACCCAGGGACATTGCAACCGTCATTAAGTACAAACCACTTGCCAAGCATTTGAATTTTGATCACCTGGAAATGCTGCAAAGGTTGTGTGAAAAATGGTTGCAAGTCCCTTTTTTCAGCACCATTGTAACTTCGAACACTCACTAAATTAGTAGCTGTAAATTAAGGATTATCTGTCTTTTTTTTCCCGATGGCTGACAGAATATTATGCACTATGATTAGCCTACTGGAAACCTAAAAAAAAAAGTAAAAACCAAAGATAAAAAAATAATCAGCTTGGAATCATATTTTTAAATTAGATGTTGATCTATATCACCACTTTCAGTAACGGTATAAACAACAACAAACAACAATTTCAAGCATGATGCAAGCTGGACAATCTGTGTCACATCATCACTGCACACGTTATGCAAAAGCCATCGTCCGTGAAATAACATTATTACACAAATGGATATTAATAGGTCTGAGGGAAAACTGGACTGCTTTTGTGCCAAGTCCATTGCATCAGAGTGTGGCAAACTGAGTTTTTGCTGTCTCACCAATAGCACTGGAAGCAAAACACTCATGGCTAAATGTTCCCATCCCAGATTTTGATGCAGAAGTAACTTCCCTTCGCTAGATTGCACTTATCAAACACAACCTAGTTGAGAGTTACTATAAACCAATGTTTCTTGACCGTGACAACTTGGCTAACGGGAATTCTGAGAGTTGAAATCCACACATCTTGAAGAATTCCTAAGGTTGTGAAATGTTGCTATAAACCAGGGTTAGTCAACCTTTTTATACCTACCGCCCACTTTTGTATCTCTGTTAGTAGTAAAAATTTTCTAACCGCCCACCGATTCCACAGTAATAATGATTTATAAAGTAGGGAAATAACTTTACTTTATAAAATTTATAAAGCAGAGTTACAGCAAACCCCTACCGCCCACCATGAAAGCTGGAACGCCCACTAGTGGGCGGTAGGGACCAGGTTGACTTCCACTGCTATAAACATTTAAGAGCCTCTCATTTCAAAACCTGGCATCTTTATTCTAGCGTACCTATAAGATTGCAAGGTAATTTCTGCCCGTTTTTTATCTTGCATCTCTATTCTGAAACAGTGATTCACCACACTCAGAAAGGGGAAACCTGCACTTAAGAACAATATATCGAGTGCCACTTTTAAATATTGGTCACCAGTGCAGAGGGTTGAGAGAGAAAGGAGGATTTTTTCCAAAGGAAGGCATAAATGTCTCCCGTGAGATACAATACAGGTTGTCTGGCCTCTCAGGCAATTCAATGCAATCCTCCTTCTCCCCCAATGTTTTGCCTCTTCTTCTATCCTAGAAGCTTTATACAGTGTGCAGTTACACACTAGTACAGTGATAGCTAACCTTTTCCGGACCAAGTGCCCAAGTGCGGCCCCCGCATGCGCCCCCACACACATGCACGCAAACCCATGCATGCCCCTGCACCCCTGAATGTACGTGCTCTCCCTGCATGTGCCTCCTCTGCATGCACATGCGCCCCCCACGTCCCCACATGCATAGCAAAGACCCAATGACCAGCTGGCTGGTGGGAGGCGCGCGCACACGGCGAAGCTGAACTGGGGCGACAGTTTGTGTGCCCACAAAGAGGGTGCTGCGTGCCACCAGTGGCACGCATGCCATAGGTTTGCCATCACGGCACTAGACCATCCTATCAAAAACAGCACCACAAAAAACAGATTAGGAACACAAGTTAAAATCGGGAAGAAAATTGTTAAGTGAGCACCTGTCTACCCTAGACGAGTTCAAATCCCCAGGACCGGATGGATTACACCCCAAGATTCTGAAAGAATTGGCAGACAAGGTCTCAGAACCACTGAACTATATCTTTCAGAGATCCTGGAGCACCGGGGAACTGGCAGAGGATGGAAAAAGAGCTGATGTGGTTCCTATCTTCCAAAAAAACGAGGGGGAGGAGAATAGATCCAGGATCTATAGACTTATCAGCCTGACCTCAATACCAGGGAAGATTCTGGAAAAGATAATCAAGCAACGAATCAGCGAACACCTAGAAGCAAATAAAGTAATAGCCAAAAGCCAACATGGGTTTGTCAAAAACAGATCATGCCAGACTAATCTTATTGCATTCTTTGATAATGTGACAAAATTAGTGGACCAGAGGAATGCCGTCGATATAGTTTACTTGGACTTCAGTAAGGCATTTGATAAAGTAGAACAACTTGCCTCCAGAAATTGTGAATGCTCCAACATTGGAAGTCTTTAAGAAGATGCTGGATAACCATTTGTCTGAAGTGGTGTAGGGTTTCCTGCCTAGTCAAGGGGTTGGACTAGAAGACCTCCAAGGTCCCTTCCAACTCTGTTATTCTGTAAACATTCCTCTACTGCTCCAAATCAACTATTATACGTTGGGTGAATGCTTTTAGTTGTGAAGTACAGATAGTCCCTCAACTTACAACCACAATTGAGGCCACAATTTATGTTGCTAAGTGAGAAATCAGCTAAGTGAATTTTGCCTCACTGTACGACTTTTCCTTACCACATTTGTTAAGTGAATCACTGCAGTTGTTAAACTAGTAACACAGTTGTTATGTCAACCTGACTTCCCCATTGACTTTCCTTGTTAGAACGTCACAAAATATGGCCACGTGATCCCAGGACTTTCATAAATATGAACCATTTGTCAAGCATCTGACTGTAAATCACGTGACCATATGGATGCTGCAACAGTCGTTAAGTGTGAAAAATGGTCATAAGTCACTTTTTTTCAGTGCCGTTGTAACTTCAAATGGTCACTAAATGAAGTATTGTGCGTTGAGGACTACCTGGATTTGATCAGCCATGTGTGTGTGTGTGTGTATTTGTGTATTCCAAAACACCAGACGGCAAGATAAGAAATTATGGATGGAAACTAATTAAGGAGAGAAGCAATTAAGAAGGAAGTGGAAATGAGAGCAATTAACAGTGGGATGGTTTGCCTCCAGAGCTTCTGGAGGCTTTTAAGGAAAGACCAAGCAGCCGTTCGACTGAAATGAGAGTCTCCTGCTCAATCAGGGGGTTGATCTAGATGACCTCCAAAGTCCCTTCCTTCCAAACTTATCACTTATTCTTTTATAGCCAAGTTTCAATATGAGTCTTTTTAGTTCAAATCTGATGTTCTATAATCCTAAAAAAAACAAACCCCAAATCACTCATTTGATCCCACAATCTTTTAACTCTAGCACCCATTTCACAATGGGCCAACTTTAGGAAAACAAATATCTTGATCAAAACCAAATGCACGCAGCTGTCAAGTCCGAGTACCAAGTATCAGCCACACATAAGGGACAGCCTTCCATCCTTTCAAGGCCAGTAAAATGTGGACCCAGATTGCTGGGGACCATATGCTGACATTCAGGGTTGGGTTCCGGCTTCTGTTACTGCTGGTTCTCTCAGGGACGGGTTTCGTGCACATGCGCAGTAGTATAAAAAAAATGCTTCTGAGCATGCGCAGAAGCAAAAAACAAGATGGAGCACCTATGGCGCCACCAATAGAACCGGTTCAGGGATGTGACCGGAGGGGTTACTACCTACTCGGCTGAACCAGTCCGAACCAGTAGGAATCCACCTCTGCTGACATTGCAAACTGTCCAGAGAGTGCTGTATAACACTATCAGGCGGTATAAACAGGTAAGCCTCAATTTATGACCACAACTCAGGCCAAAATTTATGTTGCTGTGAGAAATTTGTTAAGTGAGCCTTGCCTCCTTTTATGACTTTTTGTGCCACATTTGTTAAGTGAATCACTTCCGTTGTTAAATTAGTAACACGGATGTTAAGTGAATCTGGTTTTCCCGTTGACTTTGCTTGTCAGAAGGTCTTCAAAGTGGATCACATGAACACAGGACACTGCAACTGTCATAAATGAGAATCAGTTGTCAAGCATCCAAATGTAAATCATGTGACAACGGGGATGCTGCAACGGGCATAACTGTGAAAAATGGTCATAACTAACTTTTTCCCGTGCCGTTGTAACTTCGAATGGTCACTAAGCAAACTGTTGTAAGTCGAGGACTACCTGTACATCGAAATGCTATTGCTGTAAGTGTCCAACATAGCATAACAAGATATCATCACCAGAAACCTGTTGATACTCAATAAAGTACCATATTTTTCAGAGTATAAGACGCACCAAGGTTTTGAAGAGGCAATTTTTTTAAAAAAGTAAGTAGGTAGATAGAGGGATAGAAAGGGAAAGAAAGAGAGAGAAAGAAATAGAGAAATACTTAGGTAGGTAGGAAGGTAGGTAGGTAGATAGGTAGGTAGATAAAGGGATAGAAAGAGAAATAGAGAGAGAAAGAAATAGAGAAATATAGTAGGTAGGCAGGGAGAGAGAGAGTAGGTAGGTAGAGGGATAGAGATAGAGAAATACAGTAGATAGGTAAGGAGAGAGAGAAAAAAATAGTACATAGGTAGGGAGAGAGAGAGTAGGTAGGTAGGTAGAGGGATAGAGAGAGGGGGGGAATACAATAGGGAGGGAGGGAGAGAGAGTAGGTGTTTCCAGGTGTATTTATCCATGTGCTGGACAAAGAAATCGCTGACAATCTGCAGCACCTAAGACTTTGTTTCTGCTGGCACAGCACTTGATCAATCTAATTCTCATCAATCAGTTAAAGAGCTTTCCAAAAGGGAAAAAAAAGTTTTTGCACTCTGCAAACCTCCCCAAAACGGCCCGTTTTTCAGAAAAACGGGCCCATTTCCCCCCCCCCAAAAAAGCCATGAATAGCCTTGGGGGGGGGGCTTGCAGAGTGCTTCTGGCAGGGGGGCAAAAATGAGGAAAAAGCGGCCTATTTTTCACAAAAACGGGCCCTTTATGTCAAAAAAATTGCATGCACAACCTTATGGAGACTTATAGAGTGCTCCTGGGGGCGGCAAATAATGGCCCTTTTTTTGCTCATTTCTGCCCTCCTCAGCCCCCAGAAGCTCTCTGAAAGCCTCCATAAGGCTATGAACAGCCATTTTGGTCAAGGGGTGGGGCTTCAGGAGGCAAACAATACGGTATTCGATGTATAAGATGCACACAGATTTTCAGCCTCCTTTTGAGAAAAAAGGTGTGTCTTATACTCTGAAAAATACGGTACTTGTGGCCCCCAATCAGCCAGCAGAGCTGGCAGGACAGTGAGGAGGTTGGGGAGTAACATGGGCCAGTCCTGGGGGCTGAGGAAATCTCAGACGAGGGCTCTGCGTCAGAGGCAGAGAGGGAGCTAGACAGCAGTGAGGCAGAGGAACAGCTGGAGACTCTTCCAAGTATGCGCATGTACAGAGCTGCCAGAAGACAACAACAACTAAGAAAGCAGGGTCAACTTGGGAGTAAAGCCACACCTTGGAGGTGATTGTCCCCTCCCACAGGAAACAAAAGAGGAACGAACATGGAGGAGGCTTTTGCAGGAAACAATTCATTCCTTCGGTCATTTCAAGAGTGGAAAGTTCTGTTTGTGACTATAAGAGACTCTGTGCCACGTGTTGCCTTGCCCTGCGTTTGGAAACTAGTTATCTGGCAGCTCCCCAAGCGAGATAAGGTTCGTGTTGATAAATATTCCTCTGGAGGACTGTTTGCCAAGCCTTGCTGACTGTGAATGAAAGGAATTCACAGTTGTGTAAATAAAAGAGGTTTTGCCAGGACCAAGACTCTGCTTCATGATTTTTAAGGATGCCCAGGTCAGAACAAGTACTGTATATACTCAAGTATAAGCCTAGTTTTTCAGCCCACTTTTTGAGCTGAAAAAAGCCGCCTCGGCTTATACTCGAGTCAGTGAAAAATTTGCCTGAAATGGAGGAGAAAAAGGGGCGGGGCCATGCCGCTGGGTGACGCTCGTGAATGGCCCAGCGCCCCTGAGTTTCCCCTCCCTGTGTCAGTTTGCCGCGCAGCGTGCACCACACCATCCCCCCTCCTCACGTTCTAATGTAATGCAGGGCTATCTTATGATTCCCCTTCCTCCCCCTCCTGCCGCTCTGCAACGATGTCCCACCTCCTCCTTGTTATGGCAAGCAGCCACATAGCGATGTCCCACCTCCTCTGGTACAGTGATCCAATGATAGGAATCACTGTGCCATGTGTCATAGGAGGCGTGACATCATCATCACAGCGGGACATCAGCATCATGAGGTGAGTGAAGTATTTCATTGAATACACCGGTATTGTGTGATAATAATTTGTTATGCAGAGCAAATTTTTACAATGGCTACTGTATATTTAATGGGCACAGGCAGGCTGTATATGTTATTCAATGGGCAATGGCATTATTGGTATCTATTTTTATTTTTGAAATTTATCGGTAGCTGCTGCATTTCCCACCCTAGGCTTATACTCGAGTCAATAACTTTTCCAGTTTTTTGTGGTAAAATTAGGTGCCTCGGCTTATATTCGGGTCGGCCTATACTCGAGTATATACGGTAGCTTAAAAAAAAGCAAAACAGTTAAAACACATGTCGCCACACCAAAACACTGCCAGCGTCAACCAGCCTACGTTTTGGGTTTTGTTTGTTTCTGAGGTTTGCTGGTTGGGCACACTTCAGAACAAAGCGCTGAGCTGGGGTAAGCTATCACTGTAATTTATCTCCATCTATAAAAAGGTACTCTTAGCAGAGGAAAGATGCTGCTAGAGCCTGGAATTTACTGCATACCAGCCTCTCATATTTTTATTGCTTTTTTTTTAATATCGTAATTTCAAATCTTAATCAAAGAATGGAGGGGACAGAAATAAGCAGGGCAGCAGAAGAGACCTCTCAAGGCATATTGGTGTCTTACAGGCAGCATAGCACACTGGAAACTGAAAACGTAATACTTGCAGAAATACATACATATTTTCGTGAAATAAATACGTAGCACTGAACGTACTGATTTTTTTCACTCACCAATTAAAGGCAGAATTCGTGTCCAATAGCAAAACAATAGCACTGACTCTGCTCAACTTTCAAAAGAACAAAAACATGATTTGGCCAATGGACACAGGGACAAGGGAATATGGTAGAACTGGCATACTGGTTGTACTGAGAGTTATTATTAGATGTGTCTACCTCGGCTATGAATTTTAAGGATATTTTAAAGACGGGTATTTTTTTAATCGTATTGCTCTTTTCTGTTGTTTTTATATTTGTTTCAAGTCATATATATATATATATATATGTGTGTGTGTGTGTGTGTGTGTGTGTGTGTGTGTGTGTGTGTCTGTCTGTCTGTCTGTCTGTCTGATTTTCGGGGAAACAGGGTGTATAGTTGTCTAACATTATATATATATATATATATATATATATATATATATATATATATATATATATATATATATATATATATATATATATATATATATATATATATATATATATATATATATATATATATATATAATGTTAGACAACTATACACCCTGTTTCCCCGAAAATCAGACAGACAGACAGACAGACAGACAGACAGACAGACAGACAGACAGACACACACACACACACACACACACACACACACACACACACACATATATATATATATATATATATATATATATATATATATAATGTTAGACAACTATACACCCTGTTTCCCCGAAAATAAGACCTCCCCAGATAATATGCCAATCGGGCTTTTGAGCGCATGTGCTAAAATAAGCCCTCCCCTAAAATATTTAAACACATGCGCAGCCAGTCCCTGCCATTTTCACGGGGAGGGGGAACATGCCCCAAGCACCCCACATGCAGCTGCCATTCACGCAGAACGACCTGACGGAGGCCGCTACCACAAACCCTAGCTATGGTGCTCCTTCTCTTCGTGGCGGCCACAAAAAGAGTGACAGGCCCAGCGACGGTAGGACTGGCAAGAGTGTGCCAGAAACAGAGACAAAACGTCCAGCCCTCTCTGGATCAGCTGATCCATGGGCCAAGCTTAAGGGGCCTCCTCCACCTCGAAAATAATAAGACCTCCCTGAAAATAAGGCCAAGTGCTTATTTCGGGGGTCAAAAGAAAATAAGTCCCTGTTTTATTTTCAGGGAAATATGGTAAATTTCATAAATACATTTTAAAAGCCTGAAAAAAACTGTTCAAAGACTAGTCTGGTTCAGTTTTCAAAATTTCATTTGTGAAATTTGTCACACCTGCATTGTAGCTTCTTTCTCATTTTACTTTCACAACAATCATTTAAAATTATATTGAGCTGAGAAAGAAAACTTACTAGAGGCAGCCAACGCACTCTTATAGCCACATGTATAACCTGAATAATTATTTCTATATGTGATATAGGGAATCCCTGACTAATGACAAAAATTGGAACCGGAATTGTCATCGCTAAGCAACATAAATCATAAAACATAATGTGGTTGAGGAGTGAACGGGTTGTTAAGCGAGGACCTCATATGACTACAACCTCCCCACTAACTTTGCTTATGGAAAGCGACAGGGAATATCATAAATTGTAATCATGTGAATACAACTCACTGCAATGTCAAAATCGTGAACCCCACATAATTGCAGAGACTGTAATGGCAGAGTCTCTGAGGGACCCATTGTAAATAAACATTTGTTCTTCTCAGCCTCAAACCTGGAATATTAAAGGTAAAGGCTCCCCTGCACATGCATACTAGTCATTCGCACCTCTAGGGGGCGGTGCTCATCTCCATTTTTAAGCCAAAGAGCCAGTGCTGTTCCAAGACATTTCTTTTTTCTTTTTCTTTTTTAATTTTTATTTCCATTTCATAACATACAATCACATGTATACTATACATAGCCAATATCATATAGTATTAAATAATGATTACGTCAGTTCCTCTTGTCCTCAACGCCCCAAAAAGATTAACACCCATTATTAGCTCTTCTACTCTCCATACACCTCTTTCTTCTACCTCTCTCTTATTTCCTATCTTCCCTCCCTCTTCCTTTCCTACTCTATTTCCCCTTCCTTTCTCCTTCTCCTCTCTCTATATTCCACTCCTCCTTATCCTCATCCTTCTCATCTTCCCCCCTTACCCTCTCTCCTATCCCTCCCTTCCCACCTTTCTTCTCCCTTCTGCTTCCCACTCTTCCTTTCGTTGGTGTATTTCCGCTTCCATACTACTCTATTTCCTCTTCCTTTCTCCTTCTACTCTCTCCCCTTACCACTCCTCCTTATACACCTCATCTTCCACCTTTACCCTCTCAACTATCCCTCTCTTCCTATCTTCTTCTCTCCTCTACTTCCAACTCTTCTATATCCTGACTTCCCTCCATCATTTTCTACTCTACTTCCCCTTCCTTTCTCCTTCTCCTCTCTCCCTTTACCACTCCTCCTTATACATCTCATCTTCCCCCTTCACCCTCCCTCCTATCCTTCTCTTCCTATCTTTCTTCTCTCCTCTACTTCCCCCTCTTCCTCTGATTCACTTGATGTGTTTCGGCATCTGAGCAAAATCCCGTTTGTGTTGATGGTATTTATAATTCCATTTCAATATACATAAAAAAGAAAAAAATAACAGTATACATGTACAATCATCCAACATCCCTCCTCCAACTTAGTAAACTCCACTCCCTCCCACCCTCCCCCCTGTTCCAAGACATTTCTGTAGTCATGTGGCAGGCATGACTAAATGCTGAAGGCGCACGGAATGCTGTTACCTTCCCACCAAAGTGGTTCCTATTTTTCTACTTGCATTTTTTTACGTGCTTTCGAACTGCTAGATTGGCAGAAGCTGGGACAAGTAACGGGAGCTCACTCCATTTCGCGGCGCTAGGGATTCGAATCACTGAACTGCCAACCTTCTGATCGACAAGCTCAGTATCTTAGCCACTGAGCCACCCTTACAAGGTATGAAAAATGAAGAAAAACACCTGCTGGTCAGGAAATGCAAGCTCCAAACCTTCTTCGACACTCAGAATTAAAGTAAAATATTAATTTGTCAAACATCCATTGAACAGAGGCCAGTGATAATCGACAACATTTTACGTGGGACTTCACTCTGAAAGAAGTGGGACAGAACCTGCTGAAGCAGTCTGGAAAACTTGGTGTAACTTAACATCATTTGCATCACTGTATAATTGACGTTTTTATGTCAACTGCATCCATTTACATAATTGGCAATTAAATATAAATTTAATGGAGACCCCTTTCAAATGGTCGATTAAATTGACATTATACTATAGTGTGATTTGGTGGGTAATTGGGGAAAGGGGTGATTTTGGACATATCAAAAAAAAAGAAAAGAATACAGGTTTATAGTTATAAGTGCGAGTATAAATTCTTCCACTTCCTTTCCACTTCAGTGTCTGTGTGTCCCATAAATGTTATGGAAAGACTTGAACAAGCAAGTCATGTGAGGAAGACCACCTACACCCCTTGTTGGTGTTAGGTGCGAAGTCGTGCCCAACCCATCGTGACCGATGGACAACATTCCTCCAGGCCTTCCTGTCCTCTACCATCCCTTCAGGATAAAATATTTAAATTACGTACAGTTGAAATGTATAGTTCATATGATGAGAGAAATGAGCTGTTAGGAAACTAAAGATCCAAACATTTAGTGCAGAAATATTGCATGACAGCATATGCGAACACTAAATATGGTTTCTTTTTTAAAACTGTTTTATAACTCCAGTAATGCACACACCATTGATTTTGTATCCTGATCGTTTTATCCTGATCATTTTACTCATGTAAAACGTATTTGCTTTATATCTCTCCATATTTTGAGTAATCAATGTTCTGCCTCCCTGAATGGAGTCCCACAGAAATATCTGAAGACAAATGAGAAAGCTTCAGAGAAAGTATTTTGTTGTTTTTCAGTACACCTGTTCTGATTATGCAGAGTTCTGGAGTTCATTTCAACACAGTGTAACAGGTGGTCCACGACTTACAATGGTTCACTTAGTGACCATTTGAAGTTACAACAGCACTGAAAAATAAGTGACCTATAGCCATTTTTCATACTCATGAGCATTGCAGAATCTCCAGGGTCATGTGATTTACATTCAGAAACTTAACAACCGATTTACGTTTATGACAGTTTGCAGTGTCCCAGAGTGATCCCCTTTTGCGACCGACCTTCTGATGGGCAAAATGAATGGGGAAACCAGGTTCACTTCACAACTGTGTTACTAATTTAAGAACTACAGTAATTCAGTTAACCAATGTGGCGAGAAAAGTTGTAAAATGGGGCAAAACTCAACACATTTCTCACTTGGCAACAGAAATTTCAGGCTCAAGTGTGATCAAAAGTTGCTGTATTGCACAGGATGGTGATCACAGACCCTATGTACAATCCCTTAAACCAGCTGTGCTCCAATATTAAAGTAAAAATAGCAGTGTTCCGATATCTCAGGGATTGCCACAAAAAAGAGGGAGTCAAGCTATTCTCCAAAGCACCTGAGGGCAGAATAATGGGTGGAAACTATTCAAGGAGAGAAGCAACTTAGAACCGGGGAGAAATTTCCTGACAGTTAGAACAATTAACCAGTGGAAGAACTTGCCTCCAGAAGTTGTGAATGCCCCAACAATGGAAGTTTTTAAGAAGAGGTTAGGTAACCATTTGTCTGAAGTGATATAGGGTTTCCTGCCTAAGCAGGGGGTTGGACTAGAAGACCTCCAAGGTCCCTTCCAACTCTGTTATTCTGTTCATAAACTGCATTTTTTTCTTGGGATTGCAGGGCTGCTTTAAATAGGTGCACACATGTGATGTGCTCATGCTTTAAAGCAGGATTTCTCAACCTCATACCCTCATATGGCTCAGGTTTATCACTTATTCTTTATAGCCAAATTTCAGTACTAGTCTTTTCAATTCAAATCTGGTATTCTATAATCCTGGTCTCAACTAGATGCCTTCAAAACCATTTATTATTATTTATCAAATTTATCTTCTGACAACCTAGCAGTTTGAAAGCATGTAAAAATGAAAGTAGAAAATAGTAACCACCTTTGGTGGGAAGGTAACAACGTTCCATGCGCCTTCGGCGTTTAGTCATACCGGCCACATGACCACAGAGACGTCTTCGGACAGCGCTGGCTCTTCTGCTTTGAAACATTCCCTAGAGTTGGGAACAACTAGCACATATGTGCGAGGGGAACCTGTACCTTTACCTATCAAATGTGTACATGCCAATCCATTTCCCCTTATAAAACAATAAAAATATCCATGGAATAATGCATACTTAACACAGATAATTAAAACATCTGTGATAAGAATGTAATAAAACATGCATTGTAGGCACTATGGGACTAGAACTTTCATAAAAAGCAACATAAATAACATTTAAATTAATGTGAGCTATGACTTTCTGCCATCAAGTCAGTATTTTTTAATGATCACACAGGCAGGCCTTATCGAGATCATCATTAGCTGCAAAAAATTCCAATAAAATCCACGCAGAACAATCTTATAAGCGCATACAATATGATAACTCAGCTTTCATGCTTTCTGGAAAACTGTCACCAATTTCTCATCTTACCAGCCTTTACTTAAAACCAACTACTTTCTAACACCAAAATCCAGGGCTAGAAGCAGTGGTTTTAAATGAGAATGATCGCAGAGAAATCATTGCACCCAACAATCTGACAGTCTGTAGAACACTCCTAATATTTTATAGCTCAACAGGATTTGAACAGTTGACTGATTATGGCCTAGTTAAGGCGACCACCTTAGTGCAAAATTGCCTAATGCACCACACTTATGCATATGTTTCTGTGCTCCAAGTGAGCGTCTATGTTCCAAGTTATCCCCAGGTTTTCAGTACACACTCTGTGCAAAATTTATGGCTTTCATACCAAGATCAATCCTCCGTTTCCTCCTGTGCCATCAAATTTTTTAAAAGCAATTAAACATACCAGTTATGGTTCATGGAGAAAAAAGAAAAAGAAAAATGACTCAACTTTAAGCCCTTCACTTTTTGACTTAGCAGTTGTTTCTCTTCTGTTCCATATGTTTACAGTAGCAAAGATTCTTGTTTTTTCCTCCACTATTTATAACCTAAAACCGAGTGTCTCTTTCAGTTTTATAGTGGGGCAAAATAATGAATTGAAGGCATTTGGTATGATTACACTTCAGTGCAGCTGGACTACCCGGGGTCCTTGCTTAAAACCTCTGTTTATTAGTGACACCAATGTCAGTATTTTACCGGTTCATATAATGGTCGCGAAGAAGAAAACAAATAGAATTAAGAGATGGCGGGCAATTTGTAAGAAGGATGAGATGACTTACATACTTGTCACTCTTTCTGAAAGAACGTAAAGAAAGTGTTTTCATTTTCTAAATAAAGCAATTATATCAGAGGTTTTGGGGGCTTTCACCTGGTCACCATAAGTCATTTGGAATTTCATTTGAGCGCCGAAGCTTTCCAGAAGCAGCATAATTCTTTTGAACCATCTGCTGACAGTCTGTTGCATTTCTTCGAATCTAAAGGAGGAATTTTTGCTCCATTCATAACAGAAGTCGTCAGTTGCTGACAGTTAACTACCTTTTCTATATAGGACACGCAGAAGCAGTTTTCTATGTGTTTAGCACAGAAATGCAGCAATCCGATGAAGAAGAAATGGACTGCTCCATTGACAGTCTACAGCTGTGGTGGCACACAGAGTGGCACGCAGAGCCCTCTCTGCGGGCACACCAGCCATTGACCCAGCCCAGCTCCACTGCGCATACACGCACGCCCCCACCGGCCAGCTGGTCTTCGGGTCTTTACCATGCATGTATGGGGGGTCCCCGCATTGCATTTTGGGGGCTCGGGCGGGGGCCTTTGGCTTCCAGGTTGGTGCAGGCCTTCCAAACCCAAAATGGGGTGTGGGGTGACACGTGTGCATAAGTGAGGGGGAAAGGGGGGTGCATTGCATTATTAATTTCGGCACGCTGTGACAAAAAGGTTAGCCATCAACAGCCTGGTCTACAGTTACACAAGATATGGAGTAGGTGAAGCTCTATATACCTAGCACAGAATGCTTCACACCAAAAATAAACAGTATCGGGCAGGAAGGAACATAGACACCAGTTTTTTAGAGAAAAACCCCAAAAATCAAAGTCATTTTTTTCTTTTTTTTTTAATCACGCATAAACCTTTTTTAAAATTTGGTCTTCGATCTAATGACATATAAATTGGTTTAATGCCTAACTTGAAAAAAGCCTGTATGAGATATCAAATAATGATTTAGGCTTCTTTTTATTCTATATAACAGCGTAGTACATGTGTGATAAAGATCCTTTTGAGAGACACTTGAACTCAGGGCTCGTAACATTCACATTGACTAACTTCATTAATAAGAAGTGGCAGATTTTGCTCTTTATTTATGAACCATGGTGGCCCAGTGGGTAGAGTGCAGTACTGCAGGCGATTTCTGGTGACTGCAATTTGGCAGTTCAAATCTCATCAGGCTCAAGCTTGACTCGGCCTTCCATGCTTCCAAGGCAGTGGTGGGTTTCTACCAGTTTGAACTGGTTCGGTTGAACCGTTAGCTCTGATTGCAAGCTGAGAGTGAACTGGTTCCCTGTTTCCTTGAAAGTGGGCCTGCCCACCCACCAGCTCCCGGGTTATATTGACCTTTATTTATGCTTCCGAAGCCCAACTGATCAGTGGCGGCAGATTGAATTGCCGCCCCTCAGCTCTTTTCCTTGCTTCTTTCCTTGTTTGCAATGTGGAAGCTTAATTTTTGCTAAACTTCGCCCGTGAAATGAACCAGCCAGTAGGAACCCACCTCTCTTCCAAAGTCAGTAAAAATGAGGACCCAGAGTGTTGGGGGGGGCAATAGGCTGACTCTGTAAAACACTTAGAGAAGACTGTAAAGCACTATGAAGCAGTATATAAGTCTAATTGCTATTGCTATTATTTTATTTCTATCCCAATTGAGGCTATTATAAAAATAAAAGCACACTAGAGTGAAACCTTGAACTATAGCTACACAGATACATCCATATTATCAACTTTGCAACAACATGCAAGTCATTGTTATTGGTTCCTTTGCCCATAAACATTCAGATCCATCACACTATTCTCTCTTCAGTGATAAACAATTTAATACAAAATTGAAGAGTTAGAAAATGGTAAACGAAAGAAATTAAGAGTATGAGATAAGGAAACTAAATCTAGTTTACACTAGATACATGCTTTGCTTCTGATCTGAAGATAAAATGACCCTTGGTAGCAAGTGTAGCTAGAGAGCAAGCAAGGTTTATGCATAATTGTTATCTTTTGAGAGCTGGATGCCACGAAATCTCGTTTTAATGTATGCTGATTAGTGTATATTTAAAGTGACAATAAACTTTGTTCTGTTCTGTCATTCCATTCCATTCTCCTCCCTCAGGCTCAGCATAGTCATCTCTTACACAGTCACTTTTTCAGCACACCTTACTTCATTCCCACCTACCCACTTATGTCAACCGAATTTTCCCCTGGATCACATTAATTCAAAATCTTGCACTTTGCTTGTCAGAAGGTCACAAAAGGTGATCACAACTGTCATAAATATGAGCTGCTTGCCAAGTGTCTAAATTTTGATCACATGACCCAGCTGATGCTGCAATGTTTGTAAGTGTGAAAAATAGTCATAAGTCACTTTTTCCATTGTAACTTTGAACTGAACTAATGGTTGTACGTTGAGGAGTCCCTATAATGCTAAACTAGGTCAGGCCAATTTCAGACTCCTTAAACTCCTTAAATCAAGTCGATTTAAATCACTAGTAAAAAGGCTTGATTTAAATCATCTCAATTCAAATTATAATTTTTAAGGAGCAACTGTCATCTCTGTCCCACAGTGGCTCCTCCTCTGACCTGCTGTTGACTCACCGACAGTCCCAATATTGCAAAATATACAGCCTCATGCTACATAACTAAGCTCCATTTCATGCTGAATAAACTAAATTATTAGTGTATCTTAAATAGAAAACTATATTTAAATATATTTTTTAATCAAAAAGCATGTTATTAAAATAAATTGGATAAAAATAAAAAAAATCCAATTTAAATTTTAAAAATCCAATTTTTTTTTGTTTTCGTTTTTAAAATCATTGGGTTTTTTTTATCCATTCTGCTAAAAACCAACATCAGACAAAGTTTTCAGAAAACTCATAAACAGGGCACAACGGCTCCTATTGTATGTCCCACAAATTCTGTCCCAAAGATGTTGACATTAGCAATATGGTTTTTATAGACAGCCTATTGAAGTCATGCAAATCAAATTCTACAGAAATCCATATACTTTTTTTCCCTATCCTTGACTTGTGATTCATTGGGCAAATATTATGCACATTTTTCTTGTCAGGTTTCTTTTCTGTACGCTTCATAGTTAATAACCTACATGATTCCTAGATTGCCTCACTGCTATCTCCACCCCAAAAATTCCAACTGTTCTGTATTTACCTTATTTTGCATGGCTAAAAGGCATACAATACAACCTCATCATTTTAGTTTCTCTTTTCAAGATTATTACAATCTGTTTAAGATGAAGCAATCTCGGTTATTTGGAATAATTGTTGCTGTTTTTTCTTGTCCTTTCCTCTGTCCAACTGAATTGCATCACATCTATATTCAAGCTATTAGTCCAGCAATTGTAATCCCAATGCCTTTCTCCCATAATGCTTAGCACTGAGTTATCTAATTAAAACCTTATGAAATAAGGACTTTAAGCCCCATCATTTCAGACTTGTACTTTGACTGGGTCACCCGTATGAAATCTTAAACTCATTGTTTAAGATTATTTCTGGTCCAGATACCCCTGGTTTCTAATGGTAGGCAGACAACAATTACAGATTTTTTTCTATGACGTAACAGTTTCTCCGGAGGCATATGGTTTGTATATAGCCAATATTATGTTTTTCTTGCTACCAGATAAAAGCATGTTTATTCTGCATGAAGAGAAAATATCTATTCTGTAAAAAGTAAAGATTCCCCTTGCACATATAAGCTAGTCGTTCCTGACTCTAGGGGGTGGTGCTCATCTCTGTTTCAAAGCCGAAGAGCCAGCACTGTCCGAAGACATCTCCGTGGTCATGTGGCCGGCATGACTAAACGCCAAAGACGCACGGAATGCTGTTACCTTCCTACCAAAGGTGGTTCCTATTTTTCTACTTGCATTTTTACATGCTTTCGAACTGCTAGGTTGGCAGAAGCTGGGACTAATAACGGAGCTCACTCAGTTATGCGGCACTAGGGATTTGAACTGCTGAACTGCTAACCTTTCTGATCGACAAGCTCAGCGTCTTAGCCACTGAGCCACCCTCATCTATTCTGTATTTCCTCTTAAACAGATACGGTAGAGATACTAGATCCATTTAAATCATCGTTTGCTTGTACGGGACTTTCCCTTTACAGGTAGTCCTCAATTTACAACCATTCATTTAGTAAACGTTCAAAATTGCAACAATGTCTTATGACCTTTTTTCACAGTTACGACCATTGCAGCATCCCCATGGTCATGTGATCAAAATTTAGACGCTTGGCAAGTGGCCTCATATTTATGATGGTTGCAGCGTCCTGAATCACATGATCCTGACAAACAAAGTCAATGGGGAAGCCAGATTCATTTAACAACTGGGTTACTAACTTAACATCCGCAATGATTCACTTAACGACTGTGGCAAAACTAGTCATAAAATGGATCAAAACTCATTTAACAAATGTCTCACTTAGCAAGAGAAATTTTAGACACAATTGTGATGGTAAAATCAAGGACTGCCTGTACGGCATTAACAGGTTTTCTTCTTTCATGACCAAAGTAACATATATGTCTGTGGATTTCATAGCAAAAGAAACTTATTTTTGCAAGACACTTGCTACTTTTATTTGCTTAGTCTTCGTATTATTAAAACATGTTATCTTTTTCACTTCTACAGGAGGAATTGAAGATATATGAGGAACATCATCCCTGTAGAAATAATAAGGTTCCCCCCCCCGCCCCCTTGACATTCTTTCAAAAAGCATGAAGACCTGGTTTTGCCAGCAGGCCAGAGACCCCAGGGTACTACGGAGCCCACCAAGTGGTTGGTCCGATTGTTGTAGTCGGGGTGAGGGTTTATTGTGTTTTGTATTGGGGTTTTATTTTTGTAAGTTCCCCAGAGTCACTGTGCGTTGGGCGGCCATATAAATTTTCTTAATAAGTATGTGTATTTCAACTCCATTTAAGACAGCAATTAACAAGCAGCATGTACACACCACTTAAGCCAGCTCAAAGCTAACAGTCCTGGGATGTATTAACTATTGCCTTCCCAAAGTCAATTTCACCCATCCAAGACCCAAGAGTTTCCTCTAGTGAGGCTCCTGGCTCTAAGATAAGATGGCAAGCATTTTGTCTAGCTGGCCCTGTATTATTTGGGGGGGGGGGATTGTCTTCCCCCAGAAACCCAAAGAAGTTCTTCTAATGTTTTGCAAATTTGTTAAAATGTTGTTATTTCATCAGCTCCTTTTGAGTGGCTGTGGCAACTGATGAATTGCATCGGTATATTTACGTAATTAAGCATTTGTACAATTTATTATGTAGAAGTGGTTCTAATTGCGGTCTTTTTACTTTATTTCTATTTCGCTGTGTACCATTAGAGATCATAGATACATAAATAAATCTAATGCAGGGATTTAGTCACTGTTACACGTCATGTTATGGCTTTGCTTAACTTGCGAGTAAGGCACCAGGCTAGACAGCAGAAGATAGTGAGCATGAGTTGTAGTCCCACCTTAGACATTAAAGATGACTCGGTGACTTCAGGCCAGTCATCCTGTCTCAAGCTCAATTCACCTCACAAATTTTATTTTTTAAACACACCACCTTGTTAGAAGGGACAATGAAATTTGGTTTCACACTATTCAAGTAAATGGTATGAAAATGAACTGCTTTTAATCAGAACTAAAAAAGGAAAACCCCTCCAGTACAACTGAATTTATCAGAAGCACAAGTAGCAGGAAGCAAGAGCCGAGGAAAAGGGAGAGAAAAAACACTCAAGAGAAATGAACATACCAACTTACAAAATGCATCAATAGTACAGTCTAGTGCATTTTCAAATATAGCGTTCCACTTATGTGTTTGCATTCTATTTCCATCTCAAAAGGACCCATTTGTAGATACTTAGGCCAATGGCTAACCTCTCAAAGGCACCCACTATATACACAGCACTCAAAAAGAAAATTTCTAAGGAAAAGAGTTTATTTTGATAGAAGGAAAGTGGAGAGAAACCTAGGCTGAGAAAATTCCTGCAGGTAAATATTAATGCAATTCTAAAAATCACAAATAAATTTAGCAGAGTTCTATATTCCTCACTTTATGTCTAGAAATATTGTAGAAACCTTAAATTTGGACACCAGAGACCAAGAAAACACTCCATTTTTTTTTCTTCCCCCATCAGGTATCATTATGCTTTGTCAACCATGAAAGACAAGGAAGGGCTTTTTTGACTATACAGGTAGTCCTCACTTAGTGACTTTTTGTTCAGGAACCATTCGAAGTTACAACAGTGCTCAACAAGAAGACTTATGGCCGGTCCTTTTATGGAAACAGAGATGCCCCTTTGCAGTCAAAAATATTCTCTTATATTTTCCCTCATTCTGCAATGGCCTTTATAGACTGGCAGACAAAGCAGATATTACCATCTCCTATCATACCATAGAAATTGCTGCTTCTTTGACAGAAAAGAACACTGACTGAAAAAAACCCTCCCACATGCAAATTGCTGAGTGTTGGGACCATGGTGTTTGAATTAATTTTAATCCATGGTTTAAAAGAGGGAAAAAATGAGGTAGTAATAATCTGCAGAAGGAAAGAATTGAGGTACCTCAATAGTATAAACACACAGACACACACACACACACCCCAGTCTCCTTGCAAAAACTCCCAGGCAATGCTTAAAAAACAACATTCTGGAAACCTTGGAGAGCAGATAATTCGGAGTCAACAGTAGAGGGCCAGCTCTGATTCCGTGACTCGGGTCACAAATCACACAAACCACGCCAGAGGTTTGCTTGATTTTGCTTTAAAGTGTTATATGATCCCAACTATTCTGATTGGTTAACCATCAATTCTGGTTTGGTGTTGCTTATACTAATCCAACCAATTCTTTATTCAACAAGCCGTAAGGTAAATATACCAATATTGATCTCCCGCAGCTTGGAGACCCCTTATCTAAGGTAAAGGTTCCCCTCACACATATGTGCTAATTGTTCCCGACTCTAAGGGGCAGTGATCATCTCCATTTCAAAGCCAAAGAGCCAACGCTGTCCGAAGACGTCTCCATGGTCATGTGGCCGGCATGACTGAACGTCGAAGGCGCACAGAAAGCTGTTACCTTCCCACCAAAGGTGGTCCCTATTTTTCTACTTGCATTTTTACATGCTTTCAAATTGCTAGGTTGGCAGAAGCTGGGACAAGTAACGGGAGCTCACTCCGTTACACGGCGCTAGGGATTCAAACCACCAACATGCCGACCTTTCTGATTGACAAGCTCAGCGTCTTAGCCACTGAGCCACCACGTCTCCCATAAGGCATAAATACCCCGCCAAAAAAAAAAAAGCTTGGTGCAACGTATAAAGTATTTTTTGAATCTTTGTATTTAAGGATAGAACAACTGGGAACCATAACAAATTTCTGCCGTACAGAAATGCTTCTACTCTGACACATACCTAACTAGGCCTTCTAGGATAACCCACTCAATTCCCACATTTCTCATGTCGGTCAGTGTTGCAGGGTCACTGGAGTATAATCAGATTTTTCTGCCTTCCTGGAATAGTTTTCAAAAAATAAGTTGTGTTTCTCCAAATCCTAACATTCTTGGAACATATGGAATGCTTCCCTGTATGCATCAACTGCATTGCTTCAACTATGACAAAATTTGTATCTCCCACACTGATCCCTCAAGACCAGATGGGAGCCTAAATCTGCTTTGCTTCTGTGGGGAAATGGGGGTAGCTATGGATCAGAAGTAAAAATATATATTGCATAGCCTTGCTCACATAATATACATAACCTGGATTAACCCACTGTCTTCACACAATATAGGTAGTCCTCGGGTGGCTCAGTGGCTAAGACGCTGAGCTTGTCGATCAGAAAGATCAACAGTTCGGTGGTTCGAATCCCTAGCGCCGCATAACGGAGTGAGCTCCCATTACTTGTCCCAGCTTCTGCCAACCTAAAAGTTCGAAAGCATGTAAAAATGCAAGTAAAAAAATAGGGACCACCTTTGGTGGGAAGGTAACAGCGTTTTGTGCGCCTTTGGTGTTTAGTCATGCCGGCCACATGACCACGGAGACATCTTCGGACAGCGCTGGCTCTTCGGCTTTGAAACGGAGATGAGCACCGCCCCCCTAGAGTTAGGAACGACTAGCACATATGTGCGAGGGGAACCTTTACCCTTACAACTTACAACAGTTGGTTTAGTGGCCGTTCGAAATTATAACGGCATTGGAAAGAGTGACCAAAGGTTGTTTTTCACATTTATGAACGTTGCTGCATCCCATGGTCACCTGATCAAAATTTAGGTGCTTGCCAGCTGGTTGATATTTATGATTTTGGTATTTTGGTATTTTTGGTATTTTATTTGGATTTATAGGCCGCCCTTTTCCCTGAGGGGCGGCTTACAATCGTTAGGGAGGGGGTGCAATTCAAAACAAACAATATGTGAACAAAATAAATAAAGTAATAAAAATACAACTTGCATTCAACATTCAACACTCGGGTGGGGCAAATCAGCGACTTATCCCCAGGCCTGTTGGGATAGCCAGGTCTTAAGGGCTGCGCGGAAGGCCTGGACAGTGGTGAGGGTGCGTATCTCGACGGGGAGGTCGTTCCACAGGGTCGGAGCTGCAACAGAAAAGGCTCTCCTCTGTGTAGTCACCAGTCGACATTGACTGGCGGATGGGATTCGGAGGAGGCCCAGTCTGAGCGATCTTATCGGTCGGAGGGAGGTAATCGGCAGAAGGCGGTCTCTCAAGTACTCAGATCCACTACCATGAAGGGCTTTAAAGATGGTCAACAGGACCCTGAAGCGCACCCGGAGATCAACAGGTAGCCAGTGCAGCTCGCGGAGGATGATGGTTGCAGTGTTCTGGGATCATCTGACTCGCTTTTTCAATTTTCTGACAAGCAAAGTCAATGGGAACAACAGATTCGATTCACAACCGTGTTACTAACTTAACAACTGTAGTGATCCACTTAAAGCCTCTGGCAAGAAAGGTCATAAAATGGTCTTCTTTGAAGACCAGCTGCATACGCCAGAATCCAGAAGAAAGCAGCTGGCCATGTCTGCGACGGAACCCGGAAGAGCAGCTGGCAATGGTGCACGTGCCCAGAGAGGGCTCTGTGTGCCACCCCTGGCACGCATGCCATAGGTTTGCCATCAGGGATCTAGGCCCACACTTCATTTTTAAGCCACACCTCATTTTAACACTTCTGAATGGACTTAATAAGAAGAACAGGACAAAAATTTAAATAATTTCATTTACAACTAAGTTGAAATACTATGATTACATTGTAGTCATGTATTTAACAATTTTCTTCTAGCACTTGGTTTCATTGTTTTGGAAGTCTCCAAGGTGGCTCAGGGGTTCAGGTTTAACTTATTGTATCAGTAGTCTTTTAGTGACCGTTCAAAGTTACAACAGGACTGAAAAAGTGACTTACAAATAATCCTCGGACTTATGGCCATCACAGCCTCCCCACGGTCACATGATCAAAATGGAGGCACTTGGCAACCGGCATGTATTTACACTAACTGCAGCATCCTGGTCACCTTCCCAGCCAACTTCCTACCAGTCAGTAGGGGGAGAAATGGATTCACTTAATGACCATCAAAAAAGGACATAAAATCAGGCCTGACTCATTGAACAACCACCTTGTTTAGCAACATAAATTCTGGTCACAATTGTGATCAGAAATCAAGCACTGTCTGCATTTAAGTATGTTTAATTGAACGAACTACAATTGGCTAAGTCTGCATAACAAGCTAACAACAGCTAGCAACTCAAAACAGCCAGGTTCATTCAACAGTCCAACACTTTAATCCACATCCAAGTGCCCCAAAATGTAAGTGAAGGGCAATGAGTGAACCCAATGATATCCCCTCAGGGATGTTGTTGGCTTTTCCCTGCCCTCCGTTTAGACACTCCATTTAAGCACTCACAACATGAGCATGTCTTGGGGATATACCAGGGTTATTTTTTCCTCTGGTCTATTTCAAATGATGCATTTCTCCAGCACAGTGATGGCTGACGTTTTTCTCCTCGCGCACCGAAATCCACACACATAATGCAATGTGCGCATGACCCCCCCTGCGCTCCCTGTGCATGACCCCCACTGCGCAGCTCACGCGCATGTGCACCACACACACACACACGGCCAGCTTTGGGCCTAGCAGGCCTCCCTGAAGTCTCCTGAAATCAAAAATGGGGCGTAGGGGGGTACCACACACCCCCCTCACCCCCGCACATGCGCACACGACCCCTCCCATGCATGTGTGCGTGACACCCAACCGAGCATGCACGTGTGTCTCCCGCAAGTGCAGCAGAGACCTGAAAATCAGCTTGCCGGCAGGAGGCGCACGCACATGCACAGTGAAGCTGAGCTGGGTGACGACTCGTGTGCCCACAGAGAGGGCTAGGTGTCCATGTGCCATCCGTGGCACGTGTGCCATAGGTTCGCCATCACAGCTCCAGCATCTTTCAAAGCACAGTGCTTTAAAAAAAATGTTTGTAAAAATCATGGAGAATTATTCTATGAAGCATGGCCAGTTGTGTGGAAGATTTTATTGCACACTGCAAATGAACAAGGTTCTGGTATCCCTTTGCTGCATTTATTATCTAAAGGGTCAAGTGCACAAGACAAACAATTCTGCTCTTCTCATACCAATTTTGTTGTATTTAAGTACAATGACAATACAGATATACCAATAATTTGGTCACTCGTTCCAAATTCAATTCCTCTGGAAACCCAATTGAAACTTGTCTTAGAAGTTTAATAAAATAGTTCAGTATTCCTCAACCTAGGCAGTTTGAAAATGTGTGGACTTCAATTCCCAGAATTTCCTTGCTGACTGGGAGAGATAACTGGCTGGAGAATTCTGGGAATTGAAGTCCACACATCTTCAAACTGCCAAGGTTGAGAAACACAGGAATAGTTAATGTACAAAGGGTATGAAGGACATTCTCTGAATTTTCAACTGTTTATTCATGGTAATGTAGGCTAATAGATGTATAACTTTAAACATGTCCTGGTCTCTGCAAACAGTAATTTAAGGCCTCAGTTTTCTTTTTATAAGGTTTTCCAAAGAATATCATTTATGATTCGTGCAGTTAAGTGCATGCATACAACTTTGCAAAAGCTAGCCTTAATAATGCATGTCAACAAACAATTCAGCCTATTATAGTTTATTTTATTTCTTCGATGTCTATCCCGCCTTTTTGTCCTAGAGCTCACAGTGATTCATATAGTGTTGTTTTGTCCAGTTTTGTCAGCAATGGTTGTTTAATTCAGTCGGCTACCATCGCAGAAGTAAACTAGATTCTGAGTCTCTGGGGTGCTGGTGCAACACCTTAACACTGTTTTATACTGATTGTCTACTCCGTACTTCATATTAAGACTATACCGCATGGATCTCCAACCCCCAGTCTGTAGACTGACACCAGGCCGTGGCATGGCAGAAACTGGACTGCGCAAAAAAGTAAAGCCCCATCCATGGGAACAGGTAGCATGTGAAAAACACTCCTCCGGTCTGCGGGAAAACCTCTCTCCACGGAACAGGTCCCTGATGCCCAAAAGGTTGAGGGCCACTGCTACACAACACTTCATATTTGATTTCCAAAAGGTGCTTTGGAGTATGCAGAAGCCCAAATATCTGTAGTATGGAACATCTTAAGATTAACTATGTCTAATATTTCTGAAAGTAAAGCTCAAGTCATTTACAAAAGCACTCCATTGGTCCGGCTACCGTATCTGTGCATGTTACATGAAATGCATTTTTATTATTATTAATGGGACATACTAACTGCTATGCACCTAGGCATATACTGCAGAATCAGTACTGGCTGAGTCATCTCACCCTAGTTTATTCTAATCATAGTTCATTCTAATAGTTTATTCTAATCATAATTTGCTAAGAAAACCCTAGTGTCTTGTTCTATGTGTGACACATAAAGGCAGCAGCTACTGACCTATTGGTTAAAGGACTAGGCTAGAAATCAGGAGACTGTGAGTTCAAGGCCCACCTTAGCCCTGAAAGCCATATGGGTGACTATGGGCCCGTCACTCTCTCTCAGCCCAACCCACCTCACAGGTTTGCTGTTCAGTGGTGGGATTAAAAAATGTTTACTACCGGGTCTGTGGGTGTGGCTTGGTGGGCGTGGCAGGGGAAGGATACTGTAAAATCTCCATTTCCTCCCCACTCCAGGGGAAGGTTACTGCAAAATCCCCATTCCCTCCCGATCAGCTGGTACTCGGGAGGCAGAGAATAGATGGGTGTGGGGCCACTCAGAGGTGGTATTTACCAGTTCTACGAACTACTCAAAAAGTTCCACAACCAGTTCTTCAGAATTGGTCAGAACCTGCTGAATACCACCTCTGTTCCTGTTGTGAAGAAAATAGAAGAAGGAAGGTATGTTGGATATATTTGTCACCTTGAATTATTTGTAAAAAAAAAATAACAAAGGCGGGATACACATAAATAAAATAAACCATAACTTATGCAGTAAACACAACACCTGGGTTTAAAAACTACAGCTAACTTAAACAAATTAGCACAGTCATTGTTGGAATATTTTTTTACAAAAAGGTCACACAGAATCATAGAGTTGGAAGGGACCAAGTCAGCAATGGGATTGAATCTCTCATTTAGTACATGAATGCAAAGTAAAGCACACCAGATGAACATCTATTGACCATATCCACCAAAAAGGAACTACCCCCTTAGAGTCAATGATCCTATTGCTAAACTGCTCTAAGTGTTAGATTAGTGTTAGATTCAAAGATGTTCTACTAACTTCTTATCACTTGACCATGGTATTTTTTTAGTGTTCAGCAGTAAGAAATCACTGTGTATCTGAATGGAAGTGTTCTATTGGATCTGACAGTTCATTGTGCCCTCCTTCCAAGACAATAATATGCATTGCAGGAATAATCTGAAACGCAATATGATACACTTTAAAAATGAACTATATCCAATTATTTGGATATCAATGAATTGTATTCCAAAACAAATCTTGCTGCTATCCATATTACTATTATTTTATTCGTGCCTTGGCGTTAAAGGAAATCTATCAGAGAGCTACCTGCAGAAAGACTCCATATAAAAATCATTTGTCCAGCATTAACTACAATACCTGGTTGATATTAATCTGACCTCAGAATATTTTCTGCCTAACCCTAATTAAATTAGAAGCAGGCTGCTCTTAACCTATAAATTCTCATTTCCCTCTGTCGCTAATACGAAACAGGGTTCCTGCAATCAAGACACAGGAACAGGAAGGCTTTTAGGCACCTTTTATGGATTATGGTGTTTTTTTCCAAGCAGATCCTAATATATTAAAGTAGGTTGCCTCTTGGTAATCAGCCATTCAGGGAGAGAGACGGAGACAGAGACAGAGAGATTTTCTCATTAAATTGGGTTGCAGTATCTAGCTATCACTGTAACAAATATGAACTTCAAAATAACCATGTTAAGACATAGAATGATGTTTAAAAAGATATGTTAAGGTGGGAGAAACAGGTTGGTACTTACCTGATACGCCTCTTCTCATAGTGGAGGAGGAGTATCCAGGATGGGTTGACCTTATCATCTCGTTGATTGGACTGAGTCAGATAAGCTGGTCCACCAGGCACCGCCCAGTTATCGGCGAAGAACTCTATCCGACTCCAGACCTTTGTTAAGGTTTCAAACTTTTTATTGAATTATAACTTGAACATATTAGTGCAACATCCATTATAACACATGTTACATTACCAAGACAGGGAGGGTCTGGATACTCCTCCACCACTATGAGAAGAGGCGTATCAAGTAAATACCAACGCCCTTTCTCCATAGTGAGGGGAGGAGTATCCAGGATGGGACGTACCAAAGCTAACACGTCCCTAGGGAGGGTAACATACTGAGGGCCCATTGGCAAACTGCGCCCAGTGGGGTGTGTCCCCCGCCCTATGAACCGCCTGTAATACCCTGCGACCAAACGAAGCCTCTGCCAAGGCAAAGGTATCCAACTTGTAGTTCCTCATGAAGGGTGAGGGGGAAGACCATGTGGCTGCCCTACATATCTCTGTCAATGAGGCCTGCATTGCCCAGGCCGCAGTGGTGGCCGCACTTCGGGTGGAGTGTGCTGTAATGGGGCTCAGTGACTGTATGCCCTGGGACTGGTAGGTCGTAGCAATGCAGGTTCTCAACCACCTGCCTATGGTGGTGGAGGTCACCTTCTTGCCCAGAGACCCCGGTTGGAATGAGACAAACAGGGCCTCAGACTTTCTATTCCAGTGTTTTTCAACCACTGTGCCGCGGCACACTAGTGTGCCGTGACATAGTGTAAGGTGTGCCGTGGGAAAATTACTTTATATATAGTCAATATAGGCACAGAGTTAAATTTTTTAAACATTTTCTAATGGTGGTGTGCCTCGTGATTTTTTTCATGAAAAAAGTGTGCCTTTGCACAAAAAAGGTTGAAAAACACTGTTCTATTCGGCCGGGTTCTTCTGAGGTAAATCCTCAGAGCCCTCCTTACGTCTAGAGTGTGCCACTTTCTCTCTAATGGGCGAGAAGGGTCTGGACAAAAATTGGGCAAAATCAGCTCTTGCGACCTGTGGAAGCATGAGCACACCTTAGGTATGAAGGAGGGATACAACCGCAACACCACTCTGTCCTGGTGAAATATGCAGAGGTCCTCCTTAGCGGACAGGGCCTGCAGCTCTGATATCCATCTGGTGGATTTGATGGCCACTAGAAACACCACCTTAAGGGTAAAAACTTTAGTGACACTGTTTGCAATGGCTCATTGCGGGGCCACGGGCATCAGAGAGCATCCGCCCCCTCTGCCCCTTGGGTTTGGTACCTGGAATAGAACCTCAGGAGCTGGGTGTTGTGGGGGGTGGCAAATAGGTCAACCTCCAGGCGACTGAAGTGGTCCATCACCTCTCTGAAAATGGCCGGATGCAGTCTCCACTCTGAATTGTCCACTTCTGCCCGGCTGAGCCAATCGGCTCTGATGTTGTCCACCCCCGCTATATGTTCCGCCTTTAAGGACAGAACATTCCTTTCAGCCCACTGACCTAGCCTTTTGGCCTCCCGCATAAGGGCCAGAGTAGGGAAGACCTGTTGAAGAAGGAGGCGGTAGTGGCTGCCTTCACCACTTAGGCTGCTGCTTGATGCCCCCTTTGGAGGGTGAGGTCCACCTTCCTGTCCTCCAACTTCAGAAGAAGGTCTTGTCTGTGGATGTTGGCGTAAGCCCCGCTGTGGGGGCAGCCCATTGGCATTTGACCGACTCAAGAAAGGCCTTGGGAGTTGGCACCATGTCGGTCTCAATGGCCTGCTCATCAAAGATGGTTTCTGCAGAAAACCCCTGGTCCTGAGGTGGTGCTTCTGCTGCTCTGTTTCCGAGCTTGGCCACTGCTTTTGCCTTGAACAGGAGTCACTTCTACAATGAAGGCTGGAACAACCCGGTGAAGGCCGGCTTAGGAGGGGGCATACCTTCGTCTTCAGATAGTTTATCCTCCCTAACTTCCCCCTCCTCACAATCCAGGTCACTGTCCTCTTGTGATGAGGCTGAGGAGCTAGAGCTGTCTTCCCCCTGGGTTTCCAGCCCCTCTGGTATCCTAGGAGAGGATGCCACCTGAGGATGCATTTGTGGCTGCTGAAATGCCGCTGTCATGCATTGCTGGAAGGCCCGCATCATTAGGTCTTGAAAAATCGGGATCCCTGTGCGGGGTTGCTGGTTGGAACCCATGCCCACCTGTGGTGGGGGTTGGAACCAGAGGTGGCAGCCCCGTGGGCAGGGCTGATCCCAGGGAAGCCGTATGTGGGGGGGGGGGAATGCCACCCTTGAGGAAGACACCAAAGAACTGATGTGTCAATAGGGATCCTTGCTTGCAATGTGGGTGCCTCCCCTGTAGCCCCGCAGGGACTCCCGGGGCCTTCCCCTTCTGTCCCAGGCCTGGGATGGACTTAAGGCCACTTGTCTTTTTGTAGAGCTGCTCCAGCTTCTTGTGCCTTCGCCTTTGATTCTTAGATGGCTTGGAAGGCTTGTGACCACCCTCTGTCTCCAGCTCCGCCCTGGGGGAAAGGTGCTTCTTCTTATCTCTAGTCTTTGCTCCCCCACTCTTCTGGACAGCCTCTGGGGTGGTCACTAACCTTGGTTGATCCTCTGCCCCTCTGGTGGGGCTGCTGGCTGTTGCTGCAGGTACTTGAGTCCTGCCGGTCTCCTTGTTGCCACTGGGCACCGCCATCTTGGAACACATGGCTTCAACATCCAGGAGACAAAGGGCACCTCTTTTAAATTTCCTGTTCTGGCTGCTTGTGCTCTAAGGAGCTGCCATGCACCTCTGCCACTGGTTTTTGCTTCTTCTGCCTCCTTCTGGCACCGCTGGGGGCTTTGCTCTGCCTGTGGACCCCCTCCAGCGAGGTGGGCCATGAGGATAATGATGCGGGTGCTCTGCGGCATTTGGGAAGATGCAGTTCACTGCTCAACCCAGCAGGGAGCAGCGGAGCGCTCCGGCATCCGGCAGAGTTCCTGCACCGAGGCTCACCTTCTGGGCGGGGATCCAGTGCAGCCCTTGGTTGCCAGTGGCCCGATTTGCAACCCGTGGCACTTGAGGAAGCCGCGGCTCGCCACTCGACCCTGTGGGGAGTGGCGGAGCGCTCCGGCGCCGCTGTAGCCTCCGCAGCAGGGCTTGCCTTTAGAAGGTTTGTGCCGTTTGTTTCCTGCTTGCCCAGCAGATTTCCTTTTCTGAGTGATACTTACTTGTCTCACTCAGATGCCTGGGCAGCGTGCCGCCCCCAAGGGGGCTTTTGGCAGGCTTTCTTGCAGCTCAGGGATCTGTCCAGCTCACTTGCGGCTACTGCCTAGGGAGATGAATTAATCCTATTTCTTTCTTTAAAATGCTTTCCAAATTATCGGAGATCCAGGAGGGCAATCCGTCCAGTTGAGGGACTAAGTCGATAACTGGGCGGAGCTTGGTCGACCAGGGACATATACCAAGAGCTTATCAGACTCAGTCCAATCAACGAGAGGATAAGGTCAACCCATCCTGGATACTCCTCCCCTCACTACGGAGAATACCAGTGTCATTGCTGGGGAAAATGTCAGTAACTTGCCTGGAAGGGTGTTTTTCTTTCAGACAATACCTGTTTTGACAACTGATGCACCATTTCAACAGTGGCAGAAGGATATATCTAAATTTGTGCGGCAGGGGGGAAACGTGTATTTTAAGTTAAATATAAGGTGTTGCAAGATGCAAAGGAAAAAAAGGAGGATTGGGTTTCCCTGATTTGAAATTGTATTTCACAACGTGCTGTTTTAGTTTGAATGAAAGAATGGGTGTTAGTGAGAAATAGAAAGCTTTGGGAGTTAGAAAGACATGACTTGAAATTTGGGTGGCACAATCAAAGTTAATGTGCATTTTTAATAATCATTATGTTAGACATGCCATTATTGAGAGTATGGAATAATATAAACCCAGCTTGTGCCCGAAAACACCTTTATGGCTAACTTATCGTGAGATACTAAAATTTTGTCAAGGGAACGTAAAATAAAAACAAGAGAAAAACTAGTGGCACAAGGATGTAGTTGTCAACAGTTCTCTTATTTACAATTATTAGGATTTAAAGTAGGCAAAATAATTTATGGTTTTATGCAGTGTAAGACTGACTCTGAAATAGAATTGTGAATATGAATGTGTAATTGCTAAAATTATAAACTTCTATTGAAATCTGAAATAGAAGAACAAGTGAAAGAATTATGATAGTGAGCTAAACATTTTGGTTATAATGTACAAATTGAGCAATGGGAAAATATGTGGGTGAAAGGATTGACATTAGCACTATCTTATAATCTTAATGAGAATATTTATAAAATGAAGTACCATTTGCATGTGTTATCAGAGAACTATACAGAATGTATAAAGGCACTTCAAATTTACGTTCCAAATGTGAATAACAAGAAGGGATGTTTTATCATGTTTGGTAGTGTATAAAAATCAAGAAAATTCAGGATTCAAATACAAACACAGATTCAGAGGATTTTAAAAGATTAACATAATGTTGAAACCAACAAGCAGTTTTCCTTTTGGATTGATGGATGAACAGTTGATGGAAAAAGTTACCGAACTTTGCTTTTCTACATGGTAACTGCAGAGAGATAGGCACAAAGATGGAAAGATTCAGCCCTACCCACAATGGAGACACAATTGGTGAAGATGATCCAACTTTCTGAGATAGCCAAATTGTCTTCTTTGATCAGAGAAAATATTTACAGTTACTGCTGAGAGGAAACCCCTATCAGACTTTTTCCATGAGACAGACAAAATAAACTTATGTTTTATGGATTTAACGATTAAACTGGATAGATTATAGAAAGAAGAGGCTTAGGTTGTAACCATAGAGTAAGAAATAAATTTATAATTATATAACTGCTGAAAAGAAGGTAAGAAGCAACTTAGGTGTATATTTTTTCTTTCTTTTCTATTTTTCCTCCCCCCCCCCATTTATCAGAATAACGGAATAACAGAAGGGAACTTAGAGGTCTTCTAGTCCAACCCCCTGCTCAAGCAGGTAACCCTATACCATTTAAGACAAATGACTGTCCAGTCTCTTAAAAACCTCCAGCAATGGAGCAGCCACAACCTCTGGAGGGAAGTCGTCACACTGATTAATTAGTCTAACTCATCTTGCACCTTTAGCTTTCCTCTTTGATTTTGATACTTTTCTTTTTCTTACTTTATATTAGTTTATATTCGTTTTTAATCTTTTTGAAACGCCTTAAATAAAAATGATAAAAGAAAATGAGGTTATGTGAGACAATAATTAACATGATGGTGTTGACTTGTAGAAAGGACAGCAACCAAGAAATAATAGGTAAACACTAAATTCTCTCTAGACATAAATATCAAGCTTTCATACATCTACTGTCTAACTGCCTATCAGTTTTTGAACATTCTTAGGCCTTCTTTGCTTAAGACAAAAAGGAGAGTACAATATAAGTCATCAATAACATAGGAAAGTGTTTATTCAATTTCTCAGGAAAATACCAGAACTGCAGTATGTAGAAATAACTACACTGCAAAATAAAAAAAACACACACAAACACAAAACGGATTGACCTTTAAAACCTTGTTCATGACACAACACCACCTACATAAAACTATCAAAAGTTCTTGATTGTAACAAAACACAGAATATCTACCCAAGTTCCTCTGTCTCAGATATCGCTTTCCTTGCCATCTCTAAAATCTGCCAATTCTTTTTTTAATCTTGGCATCCTGATTTGATAATTTAACTGTGTTAGTAATGACGGACAGAAAGGTGATGCTGTCGAAATCTCTGCATAATCTAATGAAAAGTCTGCACCTTGATAACATGTCTCATGTCTAGACTCCTTTCAGTCCGGTTTCAGGCCTGGGTACAGCACGGAAACCGCTTTGGTCGCCCTGACCGATGATCTCTGGTGGGCCAGGGATAGAGGACATTCCTCTATCCTGGTTCTTCTTGACCTCTCAGCGACCTTCGATACCATCTACCATGGTATCCTTCTGCGACACCTGGAGGAGGTGGGAATGAGAGGCACCGTTTTGCGGTGGTTCTCCTCTTACCTCTCTGACAGGTCGCAGTCGGTGTTGGTCAGGGGGGCAAAGGTCGACCCCTAGGCCCCTCAAATGTGGTGTGCCACAGGGTTTGGTCTTGTCCCCCCTCCTATTTAACATCTACATGAAGCCGCTGGGTGAGATCATGCGACAGCACGGAGTAAAGTACCACCAATATGCAGATGATACACAGCTGTATCTTTCTGCCCCGTGCCAGCTCAGTGTAGCGGCGGACGTGATGTGCTGATGCCTGGAAGCTGTTAGGATCTGGATGGGGGTGAACAAACTTGTGCTCAATCCTGATAAGACTGAGTGGCTTTGGATGCTGCCCCCGAAGGGCAGCCTAGACAGTCCATCCTTAACCCTGGGGGGGTGAAAATTTACATCCCTCAGAGAGGGCCCGCAATTTGGGGGTCCTCCTGGATTCACAGCTGACACTGGAACATCATCTGTCAGCTGTGACCGGGGGGGGGGGGGGGGGGCTTTGCCCAGGTTCGCCTGGTGCACCAATTGCGGCCCTATTTGGATCAGGAGGCACTCCAAATGGTTACTCACGCCTTTGTCACCTCAAGGCTGGATTATTGCAATGCGCTCTACATGGGGCTACCCTTGAAAAGCGTTCAGAGACTGCAGCTAGTCCAGAATGCGGCCGCACGAGCGATATTGGGTGTACCTTTGTTACACCTGTCCTCCGCGAGCTGCACTGGCTACCAATTGATCTCCGAACGCAATTCAAGGTGTTGATTATTACCTTTAAAGCCCTACATGGCTTAGGGCCAGCATACCTTCGAGACCGCCTACTGCCACATACCTTCCAGCAGCCAGTAAGATCCCATAGATTGGGCCTCCTTCAGATGCCATCAGCCAGACAGTGTCGGCTGGCAGGCCCCCGGAGGAGAGCCTTCTCTGTGGCTGCTCCGACTCTCTGGAATCAGCTACCCTCAGAGATCTGGACCATACCCACTCTCATGGCCTTCAGGAAAGCTGTAAAAACCTGGCTGTTCTGGCAGGCCTGGGGCTGTTGACCTCATTGTTGAGGTCCAGCCCCGATTAGAATGAATGCATGTGGTTTTGTGATTTTAAACTGCCTTTTTTTTCTTGTTTTTTTCTTTCTCTTTTTTTTCTTCTTTTTTGTAAGCCGCCCGGAGTCCTTCGGGATTGGGTGGCATATAAATTTTGAAATTAAATTGAATTAAACATAGTTACAATAATGGATAGTTTTTTTAGTTTTCCTCCAAAGATGGAAGATTCACAATCATCCTTTCTTTAGAACTGAGAGATATTTGCAATATCTACCGGTAGGAGTCATTCATGTTTTTAGAAACAAAACTTTTTCTTATTTAACCACTAGACTTCTAGAAGCTTATGAGACCAGGCATCTAATCTCTTTGGAGAGCTTGTAAAAGGTAAAGGTTCCCCTCACACATACTGTATTTTTCAGAGTATTAGATGCACCGGAGTATAAGATGCACCCAGGTTTTGAAGAGGCAATTTTTTTTTTAAAAAAGTAGGTAGGTAGAGAGGGAGAGAAAAAGAAATATAGTAGGTAGGTAGGGAGAGGGAGAGAGTAGTTAGGTAGGTAGATAAAGGGATAGAGAGAGAAAAAGAGAGAGAGAGAGAAATACGGTAGGTAGGTAGGGAGATAGAGTATAGATAGGTAGGTAGATATAGGGATAGAGAGAGAGAAATAGAGAGAGATAGAGAGAAATACAGTAGATAGGTAGGGAGAGAGAGAGTAGGTAGGTTGGTAGGTAGATAAAGGGAGAGAGAAAGAAAGAGAGAAATAGAGAGAGAAATACAGTAGATAGGTAGGGAGAGAGAGAGTAGGTAGGTTGGTAGGTAGATAAAGGGAGAGAGAGAGAGAGAGAAAGAGAGAGAGATACAATAGATAGGTAGGGAGAGGGAGAGAGTAGGTAGGTTGGTAGGTAGAGGAATAGAGAGATAAAAATAGGGTGAATTTTGGTGAAGGGGTGGGGCTTCAGGAGGCAAAAAATGTTGTATTCAGTGTATAAGATGCAGCCAGATTTTCAGCCTCTTTTTAAAGGAAAAAGGGTGCATCTTATACTCCAAAAAATACGGTATGTGGTGGTCATTCCCTACTCTAGAGGGTGCTGCACATCGCAGTATCAAAGCCAAAGAGCCAGCACTGTCCGAAGATGTCTCCGTGGTCATGTGGCCAACATGACTAAATGCCGAAGGCTCACAGAACGCTGTTACCTTCCCACCAAAGGTGGTCCCTATTTTTCTACTTGGATTTTTTACATGCTTTCGAACTGCTAGGTTGGCAGAAGCTGGGACAAGTAACGGGACCTCACTCCGTTACGCGATGCTAGGGATTTGACAGCATCTTAGTCATTGAACCACTGCATCCCTATTGGGAGAGCTTTACTTGATAGCAAAAAAACAAATAAAAATAAAAAGGTAACAAGATCGGGAAGGGTGTGTGTGTGTTTAGTAACAAACTTTTCTGTTTAGAAGAAACATTTAAAACTTTTTAACTTGTATGTTAAAAATGCACTAATAGTTAGGATCATTTAAGTAATGTCCTGATTTACAAAAATATTTTAAGAAAAAAAATACAGTTGTACAAGCAGCTCCTGAATGAAATGTTAGCAACAAAAAGAGCAAAGAACAAAAGGAAGAAAAGGTCAAAAAATGAAAAAACTTTTCACCAAGACAGGAATCACTTACTCATTATTTTTTATTAAGCCACATATAGTTGAATTCCCCTATGCCAACCACAACGGTTGGGGTTAACAGAATAGCAGAACAGAAAGGGACCTTGAAGGTCTTCTAGTCCAACTTCCTGGTCAAGCAGTAAATCGTACACCATTTCAGACAAATGGCTGTCTGATCTCTTCTTAAAAACCTCCAGTGATGCAGCACCCACAACTTCTGGAGGCAAGTCGTTCCACTGATTAATTATTCTCTCAGGAAATTTCTCCTTAGTTCTAGATTGCTTCTCTCTTTGAATAGTTTCCATCTAGTGCTTCTTGTCCCGCCTTTGGATGCTTTGGAAAATAGATTGACCCTCTATTCCAGTGGGTCTCAACCTTCCTAATGCCGCGACCTTTTAATACAGTTCATAAAATTATTTTATGTTTTCCGTATTTTTTCAAAAATATGTGTTTTCCAGTGGTCTTAGGCAACCCCTGTGAAAGGGTCGTTCGACCTCCAAAGGGGTCCCAACCCACAGGTTGAGAACCGCTGCTCTATTCTTTGTGGTAGCCACTCAAATATTAGAACACTGCTACCGTTTTCCCCCCCAAAATAAGACAGGGTTTTGTTTTCTTTTTACCCCCGAAATAAGCACTTGGCCTTATTTTCGGAGAAGTGTTATTAATTTGGAGGTGCAGGAGGCAGTGAGCCTGGTCACCTCATGGCTGCTGATATGTTGCAATATTTTCATGGTGGGCTTATTTTAGCACATGTGCTCAAAAGCCCGATTGGGCTTACTATCCAGGAAGGTCTTATTTTCAGGAAAGCAGGTATCATGATACCCCTAGTCCTTCTTTTCATAAAGCTAGACATACCCAATTTCTGCAACTGTTCTTCATCTGTTTTAGCCTCCAGTCCCCAAATCATCTTTGTTGTTCTTCTCTACACTTTTTCTAGAGTCTTTTTTACATCGCGGCGACCAAAACTGGATGCAATAATCCAAATGTGGTCTTACCAAGACATTATAAAGTGTTATATAAAGGTTTATATAACAAACTAAACCTCAACCAACTAAACCACTTGAGATTTGAGATTTGAGATTTAGTTTATTTGTATGCCGCCCTTCTCCGGGAGGGACTCAGGGCGGCGAACAATTCAGAAGGGGGAAAGGGGACATAAGCACAATACACGTAATTAAAATACACAAGAATCATACAGCCATACAAGTCGAGAGGGGAGGGGAACTCATCAACCCCAGGCCTGCCGGCACAGCCAGGTTTTGACGGCTTTCCAGAAGGCCTGGAGAGAGGTGAGGGTCCGAATCTCCACGGGGAGTTCATTCCAAAGGGCCGGAGCTGCTACAGAGAAGGCCCTCCCCCGGGTGGTAGCCAGGTGGCATTGGCTGGTGGACGGAACCCGGAGGAGGCCGACCCTGTGTGGTCTAACGGGTCTATGGGAGGTAATTGGCAGCAGGCGGTCTCTCAAGTACCCAGGTCCAATTCCATGAAGGGCTTTATAAGTTACGATTAGCACTTTGAAGCGTATCCGGAGACCGATCGGTAGCCAGTGCAGCTCGCGGAGGATAGGTGTAACGTGGGTGTACCGAGGTGCACCCAAAATCGCTCGCGCGGCTGCATTCTGGACGAGTTTCACACTTTCAAGTATTAAGGAAGGTATGTGTTTTTGAACAAATGACATTAGACAGCCATGTTCTCCCGATGTTCTCCAGCATCCCACACCAACATGTCATTTAAGCCGATCTTCTTTCATCCATATAGTTTTAATACAAGAGAAATCTATGGCCCAAATAAGAATTAATAATTCCACCTACGGGTGAACACTGCATAGGCACCTGAAGACCTAATATAAATATGAAGTCAGTCACCTGTTTTTCCTTCAGGTGCATCATTACGTATAAATTAGGCCAGAGAATGGCAGCATTGGAAAATAGGAGGGAAGACTAAGGAATAAAGGCTAAATGATTAAATGTTTTAACCCCTACTTTCATGAAAATATTAATAAATGGAATAAATTACCTAAGATCATTGGTGAACCAAAAAGTGAAGCAGGGAAATGCAGCATTCCATTAACATCATTGTTCCTGAATAAAGTATAGGTTATCGTGACTTAACAACAGTTTGTTTAGTGACCATTTGAAATTGCAATGGTATTGCAAAAAGTGACTTATGACAATTTTTCACACTTATGACCATTGCAGCGTCCTTGTGGTCATGTGAACAAAATTCAGCCGCTTGGCAACTGGCATGTATTTCTAACGGCTGTAGTGTCCCTGGGGTCATGGGATCACTTTTTGCGACCTTCTGACCAGCAACAAAGGGGAAGATGGATTTACTTAACAACTATGTTACTAACTGAACAACTGCAGTGATTCACTTTAACAACTGGGGCAAGAAAGGTCATAAAATGGGGCAAAAATCACTTAACTGTCTCACTCAGCAACAGGAATGTTGGGCTCAACTGTAGTCGTAAATCGAGGACTACCTGTGTTTTAATGCTTCAGAGCCCAATCCTTCAGAATTTTTACTCTAAGGATGTCTAAGAAGAAATGCTTTTCCTTTGGAGAGCACACTAACTTTCTGTAGTTCAATTAATGAGCTAAGTTCCCAAACCTTATTGTACTCTCAAAACAGAATGAAAATATTATTCAAGGATACTTAATCACATATCCAAAAGTAATGGGATAAGGCATTTTTCTGGGAAAGGAACAGGAATGGTGCTATGTGCAAACGTCCTCTTTGCAACTGAGGAATTAAGACAACAAATCCTGAGATTTACGGTTTCATTTGCTGCCCTCAAAATATCCTGCAGCTTTGCATTTACCAAAACTTAAAGAGTCACCAACTTATTTCCTACAAACAGCAGAATTATATAAGCCTTACACAAGGCAACGCAGCAGCCCCCAAACACATTAGTTCCCATCCTCCAAAATAAAGGATGCTATAGGAGGAGAGGAAAACAGACCAATGCCAAAATCTGACAAATGAAATGCAAACTGACTTGAAACAACTCACTTAACCCACATGCTATGAAAAAAGATATCAAAAGACAGAGACAGGCAGTCTATTCAGCTGGATCCCACCAAAAGCAAAATTCACCATTAATCATTTCCAAGATATTATCAGCCACTTCCATCAGCACATTCTCTTTCACCGTTTTTGTTTTAAGGTGAAGGATATTCATGTCAAAAATATTTGAGGATGAGCCGTGGACAAAGTAGGACAAGGTGGCCAGAACTTTTTAATGAAATTGTTTTTATTAAAGAGATAGCTATCTATGTAGATAGATAGATGATAGAGATAGATAGATAGATAGATAGATAGATAGATAGATAGATAGATAGATGATAGATAGATAGATAGATAGATAGATAGATAGATAGATAGATAGATAGATAGACAGACAGACAGACAGACAGAAACTGACTTTTAATTTAAAAGTACTTTCAATGCCATTTTATTTGCATTTTAGATCTATCTTTCATCTTAGATTACAATAGAATCATTTCAAGATGGGCGACAAACAAATTCAATAAATAAATAAATTAAAATCAAGATAGTTACGTAATAACTATGTTACATTACATTAAAATGCAATAAAATAATTGCATCATATGAAGAATTAAATCATATGATTAGACCCAAATCAGTTTGAAATTGGGTGGCATCTACTGTAAATTGAATTAAATAAATTACTTGGGGGAATCTGGTATGACATAGTCAAATATCTCAGGCTTAGAAAAATACCTATTTTATTTTCAATGGGGTTTTATTCTGGAAACCTACTCACTCTCTGAAGAAGGATAATTCCAGATCCATCGCAAAAAAGATTGTCTCCCTCCACATAAATGAACTCAAGTAAACCACTGCATAATATGCAAAACATCTGCAGAGATTGTTAAAACTCTAACTAGATAGTAACCTAGTCCTAGTCCACACACTAGTTTGTTTAGCTATGGTTCAACAAGCTGCAATTTACCACAGACGTAAACCATGGTGATTAAACCACCAAGACTGCACGCACACAACATATTTAAAGTTAGACTGAATGAAGTGAGTGCACACAGTCCAGATAACCAAGCCATAAACTGTTTAGGGTTTTATAAACCAATAACATGGGAAAATGGCACTGGGGTAAAAGCTTGGCTATAGACCCATCATACATATGGTAAGGAGCCCTACCGAGCAACTTAACTGCACCATTCTGCACTAATTACAGATACCGTAGTTAGATAGCAGTAGTTTGGGAAGGAGGGAGATACAAAGCTCCAATCACAGCCACACATTTTTCTTAAATCCTAATAAATGTCCAGGTTTGAGTAAATCTTGAATCTTATTTTGAAAACTGGCAATTCTCAGTAACATCCTTCCTAATCTCTTCGTTTTTAAGTTCTTGCACCATTTGGTTGCAAGGACGTGCAAGCTTTTCCTTCAACGAGTGAGGATGCAGTTTGTCTTGGTAAGATTAGCTGTACAGCCCATCTATGAGACTACAGGTAGTCCTTGACTTACAACAGTTCATTTAGTGACCGTTCAAAGTTACAATGGCACTGAAAAAAAAGTGACAGGATCATTTTTCACACTTACGACTGTTGCAGCATCCCTGTGGCCATGTGATCAAAATTCAGAGGCTTGGCAACTGACTCGTATTTATGATGTGTCCCAGGGTTATGTGATTACCTTTTGTGATCTTCTGACAAGCAAAGTCAATGGGGAAGCCAAATTCACTTAACAATCATGTTACTAACTGAATAACTGCAGTGATTCATTTAACACCTGTGACAAGAAAGGTCATAAAATGGGGCAAAACTCACTTAACAAATCCCTCGCTTAGCAACAGAAATGTTGGGCTTCATTGTGGTCATACGTCAAGGACTACCTGTGCGCAAAAGAGCTGAAGAGCCTTCTCCAACCTGCTCATGCTCCTCTCCTCATCTGGATTTTCTAATTCCATAGTGGAGGCACTCCACCTTATAAAACTTGATAGCAATTAATGTCTTCACTATAATATGCATATTAGCTCAGCGAGGAGGCCTACAAGAAATATCTCCATTAAGAATTTAGGCTTGCTAAACTGCTATACGCCCTCCATCACTGAAGGTTTTTGGTGCAGGTGTAATTTAGAACAGACTCTTGATGCTGAAACATCTATAAATATTTTTTTCAATTTTTCTTAAATGATATCATTTCTTTTCAGGTGACAAAACACGAAAATATATTCCTCTGTATTATACCCCAAATAACCCTCAATTTGACATCTTTACCATTCCTAGTTTTTTCAACTATATCCACTTAAAACAGAAACAGGAGCTCTAATATTGCACTCCCCAAACTGGGAGTGTGTGTGTGTGGGGGGGGGGGGGCTCTTGTTAGGAGTTGAGGGTTATCCTGATCCAGCGAGTTATTAAAAAGCACTGGTACATTGATATTTATCTCTGATATTGCAATTTTCTACTACTTTTACACTTTTTGTATTATTCTTTTACAAACTTAAACCTTGTGTTTAAAAGACGTTATGTGTCACATTGGACATTTTTCACAAAGTGTTGATTAAATATAATATTTAAGCAATGAAGCTGATGGCCTACATGTGCAAAAAAAGTGCACAAAAATATTCCTGGTATAAAATTATGCCTTTTGCAGGCAGTACAAGAGATGCAAAACCCAATTCTCTGCTTTACTGAATGTGAGTACAACAGAGCTTCCGATAAAAGTATGGACCTTAATTTTCTTCTTAAGGCTTTTTTGGTATTTTGCCATGATCACAAGTCCAAAAATTCTATACCAGCGGTCCCAATCTTTTTGGCACTAGGGACCGGTTTTGTGGAAACAATTTTTCCACGGACCCGAGGGGGGGAGGGAGCATGCAACCTAGATCTCACACATGTGCAGTTTTACTCACTCGCCCCTCACCTCCAGCTGTGCAGTCCAGCTCCTAACATGGATTGGGGACCTCTGTTCTGGACAGTAAACCACCCACTGGGATGTGTTTAAGGCAGGAACTTAAATACTAGGAAAGCTAGGAACTTTTTTAAAAGAAAAAAAATACTTCATTTTACAAAAAGTGTACTACTGGTCCTGTGTTTCTTCAAGAAGACTAAACTCACTGGAGCATCATTTTTGTGTTTCAGTAGGCAACATGCTGTGTAGGAAGATGTTAACAATGGAAGCGTCCGAAGCTTTCTGAATGTGTAAAAAAGCTAGATAGGTAACTTGCTACAATCTGCAAGGTAAAGATTATCACAGACACTGCAAACAAAATGCTGCTGCTTTAGAAGACTATAGCAAAAGCAATGTAAAATCCTTATTTTTAATATGATATATGCCTATCAGTTTAAGCATTTTGCAGGGATATAGATCAAGCCAAATACTATTTTTGCTATTTAAAGACCCTTCAAAGAAGCACATTAAAACATGTGTCATCGCCCCCCCCTCCCCCCACTGATCACTTCACCTTGCAAATAAAACAACTTACTTTCAACTACTCCACAGACACTCAAACCCAATTAAAACTAGCTGGTTTAAGGATCTGGGAAAGCATTCAGATCCTTGCCATCCTCTTTCTGGAATTCAAAAGATACTTCTCAAAATGTGAGAAAGTTTCTTACGTAACACTCAGTAAGAACATGTGCCTAGAAATTCATGTTTACCATTAATTTTTTTTAAAAAAATCTCAAACTAGTTAGTAAATCTGAAGTTTGGATATCTTTCCTTTGTGATCACATGGAAGCAATGAAATTCATGCAATCCAATTAGGTTTCCACTCAGAAACTCCCCACCTAATGTTATCCTGGTCCTCAAACATGATCTTAATGACTGCATGTTCTACAGCATGACACAAAATGAGGTGAGGTGAGGTGAGGACAGAATGTAATTGGAATGTTACTGTAGACATGTCACATAGTCTCTGATGATTTTCAACTGACAGAATTTTTTCAAGAGTAGCAAATTGCACTTGCTCTTTGCTGCTTCTGTGGCAAGCTAAAACAGAGAAGTATGAAGACCTAGACATATCCTAGGACAAGCTCATCCTCCCTGAATATATTAGCATAACATTTCATTTTATAGTAGGGTTTGCTACTTTGATCACCCATGGAAAAATCTATCATGCCATGCTTTAACTTGAAAGATTTAAGTCAATGTGCACTTGAAACCCTAAATACTGTAGATGTCACATGCTACTCTGAAAAAAAATATCAATATGATTTACAGTTGTGTGGCTCATAGGTACTGTTAGAACCTGGATAATCTCAGCTTTCACTTCTTAACAAAGTTGTGTTTCTAGTCCTCATGCATGCTTACACATCTAAAGGGAAAATTAACAGGCTAAAAGTACTGGAGAAAAGCTCAAAATCTAATCTCTTTCTTCAAACATAATCTAAGAACAGCGTCCAATAAAAATGCTGTGAAGTCAACACAAAATCTCTCCTTAATTCTTGTACTACAGGCAGTCCTCGACTTACAACAGTTTATATAGTGACTGTTCAAAGTTACTACAGCACCGAAAAAAGTGGCAAGACAATTTTTCACACTTATGCCCATTGCAGCATCCCTATGGCCATGTGATTGACATTTAGATGCTTGACAACGGCTTCATATTTATGAATATGAAGGTGCAGGGTGTCCTGAGGTCATGTGATCCTCTTTTGCGACGCCCTGACCAGCAGACTCAATGGGGAAGCCAGATTCACTTAACAACCGTGTTGCTAATTTAACAACTGCAGTGATTCACTTAACAAATGTGGCAAGAAAAGCCGTAAAAAGGGGACAAAGCTCACTTAACAAATTTCTCACTCAGTGGCATAAATTCTGGGCTCAATTGCGGTCGTAAGTCGAGGGCTGCCTGTACTACCTTATTTCACAAACCACTGCAGAACAAAATGAGGTTCCAAAGGCAGCTCACCACACAAGCTATCCAACCGTGCTTAGAAGCAGAATCCCAAACGCTTTTATTTAAGCAAGAAACGCCAAACGCACAAGTCTGGAATAAAAGAGGAATTTCTCTCCGGTCTTTTCTTACCTGGTGGCAACTGAAAGTTCTGAATATTCGTTGGATTCTGAGAAGGCTGAGGCAGACGAGGTGCTAAAACAGTGGGAGTCAAAGTTGCTCGGATTCCACTGGTGGTTGCGGTTGCAGTCCTGGGCAGGCTCTGCGCCACTGTATTGGCAGCACCCTTAGCCAGACCAGTGGGAGTACCTGGAGGTCCAGGAGGTACTCCACCAGGATTAGGAGCTACGTTGGGTAGGCCAGCTTGCATAGTTTGCCCAATGATCATATTACCCCCTGTAGTACTAGGCTGGCCAGCTGCAGCCAGAGTTTGCTGCTGGGTGACTGTTTGCACGATAGTTTTAGGAGACTCCGCTTTGATGATCTGGGTGGTGGGTGCAGCAGCGGATACCCCAGATCCTGGCTGGCTGTTCACAAGAGAAGTCTGGAGAGACACCCCTGAACCAACCGTGGCGGCAGCAACAGCCGCAGTCGGAAAACCTCCCACGTTGATGGTCGAATTGATCACAGTACTGCTCCCATTTTGCGTGGCGGCAGCCAAGGGTCCTGCCGCGTGGATGGGCGGCCTTACCAATGCTACCGTTGGGCCCCCGGTCCCGATATTGGGGGGCTGTTGTGAAGAGATCACCGTAGGTGAAGGTGAAGAGGCAGAGGACACTCCAGGGCCAAGGAAAGAAGTCTGGATGACAGTATTTGAAGCAGATGGCAAGACAGCGTTCACGGTGTTGACTTTTCCAATATTTCCAGGTCCATTGTTCACAAGAGGGGCAACCGCAGGGACCACGGTAGGATTCGCTGTCACAGGAGTGGCCGAAAAAGATGCGTGGGAATTCATCACCACGTTACTTCCGTTCAAAGTCTGCACTGCGGTGGTCCCGATTTTACCATTCCTGGTGGATAAAGCTGTTGCCATGGTACTGATTACCACTGATTTGCCCTGATTAAGGGTCCCTGGGGTAATAGCAGCTTCAGAGCCACCTTGGACATTTGTGGTGGTGGTGCTGCTAGTTGTAGTGGTCCCATCCAACGCAGAACCCTGGGACCTGGCATTATGATTGATAACACTCCCTTGCACTCCACCGGCTCCTGCAAATAAAACAAAGTTTAATTATAATATAAAAGGTGGGAAAGTAAACGGGCTCGATAGGTCCAGCACAAACTATATTGCCCCTATGTCAATATGTCCCCAGTATTGAAACAACATCTGAAAGGGGGGGGGGATCTTAGCAGTTAAAGACTTTGCTTAAATGGACTCCAGAGGATGAGGACAGGAACACCTGGAGGAAAGTTGTCCATGGGGTCGCGATGGGTGGGACACGACTTTGCAACTAACAACAACAATACTTTGCTACTGTTCCCTCTACATTGATATAATAATCTTCCATTAACAGCCAAGAAGTCCCACAAACAAATGCAAATTGCATAGACATGCTACAAAAAATAAAAGTTTTCAGTTTGCCCCTTTCCCTTCTTTGGATGGTTTATAACTCCACATTAAATGACATTTGACTGCAAGTCTGCTCATGCAACAATATCAGGTTGGTGAAAAATGGGGGGTGGGAGAGGACGGGAAAAAGTTTTTAAAAAAAGGAAAACCCCATGGTCACTCACCCATTCCGTTTCATTTCATCATCTTTTGAACAAAAAATTCAAAAACTATTATATTTCTTGACTAATGAAACAACACAGAAAAAAGTGGGGCTGAAGTAGTAGAGAAGCGACATAAGTGAAAAGATTGCAAAGGTACTTTAAGGGATGTCATCCTCCCTCTTAAAATCATTAAATCCTGCTGTTTGATTGCTGTGCTTTCAAAGGAAAACAAATACAAGCAAAAAGGGAGGGATTTTTTCCCCCCTTCCTTGCTGTCCCCAGAAAGCAAATATCCCTACCAAAATCTGCCAGTGTCACTTAAATCAGTCCTGTCTCCGCGGGCTTTGCATTTAGTAAACAAAACAGAAGGACTGTAGTCAGAAACACGGGGTCACCAAAATCAGGACTAAGGGAAGGTTATTTCTCTGAAACCCCACCCCCTTTCATTAACCTGGTGTCATGACAAGCAACAGCGTCCTTGTAATATTCCAGCAACTGGAAAGCAAAGGGAGAGGGTGGGAATTATATACGGAGGAATATAATGGGAATTGTGCTGGGGTAAATGGACCAGCATTGCCTTCCTTTTCTTAAAAAAAAAAAAGGCCGTCTTCGCATGTACGGTTAAAGCAAGACCCTGAGTTTAGGAGACTCCTTCAGAGTGCACCGTCTTTTTTACAAGGGGGAAAACATTTACAGATGGACTGTCATTCTTCCAGTCCCACAGGCGGTAGAGGTTGTGCTGTGACTCTCTGCCTAGCCCCAACCTGGGCATATTATTTCAAGAAAAGCAAAAAGGTTCAGGGGGCATAACCCCTTACCGGTCCCACCCCAGAGGAGGAGCAGTTGTTGAGCGGGGTGCCGTATTTGCCAAGGGATCTATTTAAAAGGGGTTCCTGATCCTCAGGTTCCCCCATCACTTCCTCTTGCCAGGGGAAGCTGCTGCTGCTGCTGCTGCTTTGATTAATAACATTTCTTCTTTCTCTTTTTTTTTTCTCTTTCTCCCCCCCCCACCCCCCAATGCACTTCAGGCAGGGGGGAGGGGGCAAAGAATTCAAGACAGCCAGGGAATATCGAAATGGATAAGAAGAAGGGCAAGGGAGCACCATTCCTCTGATCCCAGACTCCAGCAACGCGGGCGCAAGGTGGCACAGAAGTCCAAAGGTAACGTCTCTTCCTTCCTCGTCCTCAGGAGCCCCCCAAAACACTCCAGCCTCTCGGCAAGACAAGAGAGAGAGAGAGATGACAGAAGGAAGATTAAAAAAAAAACCAAGGTGAGGAGGTTGGGGGAGACGGGGACCACCCTAGCAAAGGAAGCTGGTTTCCCTAAAGGACACCCACACACACACAAACACAGAGGCACTATTCCCTGACCATAACACTCACCCCCACCAGCCCCCATACACACACACACACACACACACACATCTGCTCCTGGCTCTAGGTGAAGCCGAGGCAGGAGGGAGATCGTCCTGGCCAAAAATAGGGTGTCGGGGAGGGGGGGTTGGCATGTGAGGAAGGCCTCTCTCTCTCTCTCTCTCTTCGCCGCCTCCCCCTCCCCAACTCCATGCCACCCACCCACCCCCTGGCACCCTCCAATTGCTGCCCCCCACCAGGGAAAGAGGGGGGGCAGGGGAGAAAGAAAGGGAGGCCAGAGGTGGGGGGCAGACCCCCCCCTCCATTCCTGAGGGAGAAGGACAAGAAGAGGAGGAAGAGGAGGCAACCCTCCCCCCCCCACTCCTCCCCGGCTTTCCTCGCCAGGTTACCTGGCTTGGTGATCTCGGGGCCACTGAGTCCCATCTTGGCGGCGACGGTGGTGCTGCTGCTGGTGGTGCTGCTGCTGCCGGTGGTGCTGCGGCTGCCGGGGCTCTCTGTTTGGACATTAGCATTGCCTCCTACTCCTCCTCCTCCTCCTCCTCCTCCCGGGCTAGGGCTAGGGCTGTTGCTGCTGCTGCTGCCGCTGCTCACAACATGGTTCCCCAGCAGCCCCCCGGCCACCCTGAGGGGCTCCTGCGCCTTGTGGTGCGGGTGGTGGTGGCCCGAGGCCGCCAGCTGAGACTCCAGGGAGCCCACCAGGTCGCTCACCACCTTCTCATCCACCTCAGCGTTTAGGAAAACCTCATCCAGCAGATCCGACCCAGCCGCCATCTTTTTTCGGAGGGTTCCTGGCGAGCGGCTCCCTCCCGCCCGCCGCCCCCCCTCCCTCCTCTCTTCACTCCTCCCCCTGCCCTCCTCCTCCTCCGCCCTCCCTCCTGGTTTCTTCCCCCCCTCCCCACCTCACTCACTCATTTTACACATACGCTGCGCTTCCCCTCCCGCCTCGGCCTCCCCCACAGAGCATGCGCGGCGAAAAACACCGCGCGAGCGGGCTGGGAAAGCTTCGGGGGGAGGGGGCGTCGAGGCGTCACCTCAGCGGCCGGAGAGGGATTCCGTCGGTTCCTGATTGGTCGGCGCCCGGCTATAAATACTGAGGCAAATGGCTGCGAGCGCTCAGACAGCGAACGGGCGGCGAGGGCCCGGCTGCGGCCTAGTAGTAGTGAGAGAGGGCCGGCCGCCGAAAGCCGGGCTGGCCGCACGCGCCGGCTGCCGGCCGAGGGGTCGATGAGGGGAAGTGGAGGCGGTGCTAAGGGTCGCGGCCGCCGACGCCTCGGGGCTGGCCGCGGCGGTCGCTGTCGTCCTTTGTCTGACGAAGCCCAAAATGGCTGCATGCTCCGCGGCGGCGGCTGGGTCGCCTCTCGCCAGCGCGCCTGGGGCTCCCCGGCCGGCTCGAGTCTGAAGGACTCCCCGCACCTGTGCCAGCTTATGAAAACCACCCGTCACTTGAACCAGGGAGGCTGGCGCAGAGCTCGGGGCCTGGTGTACGGGCAGGCCAGCCGCGTCCCGCCGCCTCGTCCTAGCGGGCGTTCCCTGCCGCCCGTCCGTGGTCCAGCCGGGCCTGGCCGGAAAAAAACCGCGACCTCCTCGTTGACCGGCCTCGGGACGCGGGCCGGGAAGGAGGTCAAGGCTCTTGCCGCGCCCTTAAGCCCGGCCTGAGCGCGCCTCCGACTTGGCTTGACTAAGCGAGGCTTTCCTCCTCGCATTTACACTTTGTGCCAAAGTTTGGGTGGCCGGTTCTGCCGGACAGCGGCCCGCGTACCCCGAAACCCCCTTATTTCCCCCACCTCTTTTCACTTTGGCTATGTGGCCCCTCACACACACACCCCACACACAAAATAACCCCCTTTTTCTGTCCCCCCTCCCACAAAAGAAAAGCTGCTGGCGTTTCGAGGGAGCTGCGGGTGTTAAAACAGCGTCCTCTCCCGCCTTTCCTTTTCAAGCGCTCAGCTACTACTTCCTTCTTTTCCGTCAACCACCGCTTGACGCGTCCAACCGCCTTTTTTTTTATTTATGGCATAATACACACTTGCACACTTTAGGGACTAGTTGCGAGCAGCTGAAAATGCGTAACGCAGCCATGTCTTCCTACCTTCTCTGTCACGGGCAGTCAAAAATAGACTCCGTTGTGCAAAAGATAAGATACAGCTGCTTTTAGGTTTTATTTTAGGGAGAAGCCAGAATAGACGTCCTGAGAAGTATCAGCCCAAGGAAGGGAGGGAGCCTCTTTATATATATATATATATTCAGGAACAAAAACCATCTGCAAAAGCATATTTTTATTTTTAAAAAAAGGTTAGGTTACGTTCTAAAATTGTTTATTCTGGTCCTTGCTGTCTCCTCCCTTCTCCAGACAAGCGAGAATGCAAATCAATACTTCACAATGTCAGATCAATTGAATAATACATCGTTCAGCACACCCTTTGTATTCCATCCCTCCTTTTCTGTTTTATAAGAATGAAATTGAAAAACATTTTGGGTTTTATGAGCGCTGTCTCCCTTGCAGAGATACCTTATGTTTCTTTTGCCCTTTATTAATTATTTCTGTCTTTTAACCCACCTCATCCTGAGGAGTCATATTGGGTGGCAATACTTTATAATTTATGCTTCTAGTCAGGCTTTTAAAATGGTGCAAATTAGAAGGGAAGTAAACATCTATTTAAATTGATAGTTTATTTTAAAAATCAGTGCAAATCTGGGGAGGGGGGATCAAAATGTATGGAATATTAAGCTCTTGAATTCAAACGAGCCATTGCTAAGACAAAAGGAGGGAGTTTTCTTATTCTAAAAAGTAGTAATAAGATTTAAGATTTGTTTATGAAAGGTCTCTAACTGGAGAGGTTAGTGCTCTTTGCAGGAGATACATTAACTGATTTTTTTTATTAAAAAGTGGTTAAGAATAATGAACACATTATTATATATAAGGAAGCTGCTCATTGTTGTGTTGTCTTTTGTCAATTTTGCAGATATTGGGAGCTAACAATGGTATACATTTCAGACAGTGTTTCTTATCTTGGGGACTTTAAAGTGTGTGGACTTCAACTCCCAGAATTCTCCAGCCAGAGAGCAAGAACAGCAACAGAGAAAGTATATCTCCCAGGTATGATGAAATTACATTGGTTTTTTTAAAGTTTTTTATTTTATTTTAAAATGAACAAAAATATACATTAAAAAGTATCAGTTACATATCTATTTAGCATGTCGTTTAGTCACAAATATTTGTGCATCACTGCTTTCAATTACATATAGAATCAGTAATTATCAGCCCAATATACATTAATACATTATCATTGTAGATCATATATTCAATTTATAATTTCTTCCTTTTGAACATGTATTCTAAGGATTAAATTCAAATATATGCTAATTATCTGTCACATCATTGTAAATCTATTAAATAGTAACAAATCTTAATGGTATCATGTATCTTATTTTAATATTTCTTGCAATATATATAAAAAAAGGATTCACCAACATATATTTGTATATCATTACTTTCAGTTATATGTAAAATCATAAAATATCTATCAAATGTATATAAATACATCTTGTATCTCATATAATCAACTACAATTATTATTTCTTCCTTTTAAACAAGATGTTCTAAATATTCCATTCATATATATACCAATGTTCCATTACTTTGTTATAAATCTATAGAATGTATATATTCAATTCATATATATACACCAATATTCCATTACATTGTTATAAATCTATAAAATCTATATAAAAGTAATATGTCTTTATAAAATCTCCTGCCACATTCTATTATTACAGTTCAAGATTATGGTAATTGTATTCATTGATAAAACAAGTCCCAAATCTTATAAAATTGTTCATCCTTGTTGTGAAATGACATTGTTGACTATATGGGATGCAAAGTACGCCAACCCTATCAGAAGTAATGGAACAGCAGAAACTGCCCTGGAGGAAGACAGTGCTGTAAATGTCCCCTGCTTTACAAATACTTACCTTCAACTTGAATTGCACGCCCACTAGTAATCTGTGCGACTTAAGTAACAGAGGGGTTAATAATTAGTGTATCAAGGCTCAATTACAGATGATCCTTGATTTATGACCACAATTGAGCCCAAACTTTCTGTTGCTAAGTGAGACATTTGTTAAGTGAGTTTTGCCCCATTTTACGACCTTTGTTGCTACAGTTGTCAAGTAAATCACTGCAGTTAGTAAAAGGGTTGTTAAATGAATCTGGCTTTCCCATTGAGTTTGCTTGTCAGAAGATCATAAAAGGTGATCACACAACCCCAGGACACTGCAACTGTCATGAGTCAGTTGCCAAGCATCTGAATTTTGATTATGTGAACATGGGGCTGCTACAACGGTCAGAAGTGTGAAACACAGTCATGTCACTTTTTCAATGTTGCTATAACTTCAAATAGTCATTAAACTGTAGTAAGTCAAAGGACTACCTGTAATGCATACAGGTGAAACTTGAAAAATTAGAATATCGTGCAAAAGTTCATTTATTTCAGTAATGCAACTTAAAAGGTGAATCTAAAATATGAGATAGAATAATTACATGCAAAGCAAGATAGCTCAAGCCGTGATGTGTCATAATTGTGATTATTATGGCTTACAGCTCATGAAAACCCCAAATCCACAATCTCAGAAAATTAGAATATTGTGAAAAGGTGCAATATTCTAGACTCAAAGTGTCCCACTCTAATCAGCTAATTAAGCCATAACACCTGCAAAGGTTTCCTGAGCCTGTAAATGGTCTCTCAGTCTGGTTCAGTAGGAATCACAATCATGGGAAAGATTGCTGACCTGACAGTTGTGCAGAAAACCATCATTGACACCCTCCATAAGGTGGGAAAGCCTCAAAAGGTAATTGTAAAAGAAGTTGGATGTTCCCAAAGTGCTGTATCAAAGCACATTAATAGAAAGTTATGTGTGGAAAAGTGTGGAAGAAAAAGGTGCACAAGCAGCAGGGATGACCACAGCCTGGAGAGTATTGTCAGGAAAAGGCCATTCAAAAGTGTTGGGGACTTTCACAAGGAGTGGACTGAGACTGGAGTCAGTGCATCAAGAGCCACCACACACAGATCCTGGACATGGGCTTCAAATGTCGTATTCCTCTTGTCAAGCCGCTTTTGAATAACAATGTCAGAAGCGTCTTACCTGGGCTAAAGAAAAACAGACCTGGTTTGTTGCTCAGTGGTCCAAAGTCCTCTTTTCTGATGAGAGCAACTTTTGCATCTCATTTGGAAACCAAGGACCCAGAGTATGGAGGATGAATGGAGAGGCACACACTGCAAGATGCTTGAAGTCCAGTGTGAAGTTTCCAGTCTGTGTTGTTTTGGGGAGCCATGTCATCTGCTGGTGTTGGTGCACTGTGCTTCATTAAGTCCAGGGTCAACGCAGCCGTCTACCAGGAGATTTTGGAGCACTTCATGCTTCCTTCCGCAGACAAGCTTTATGGGGATGCTGACTTCATTTTCCAGCAGGACTTGGCACCTGCCCACACTGCCAAAAGCACCAAAACCTGGTTAAATATATTTCATAGTCTCCATCAGAGATACATGTAGATTCCAACAGAAAAGAAAGACAGAAATATAGTAATTGACTATTTTGCAAACTATTCTACATTTGCCCTCATTTTTCCACTTGGATAATTACATATTTTGCTCAGTAACTGCTAAGGTCTTACATTAATTGAGGTCTTGATTCAGAACCATTAATTTAAACTGAATAAAAATATCTATGGTAGAAATGCTGTAGTACTGGTAAATAGGTAGTACTGTATGCAAATTACCAAAGTCCAGGTTGGCTAGGAACAAGTTACAAGTTGTCAGTCATTCTTTCCTACATAATCACGTACTTCCTTATTTATGCTTTCCTTTACCTTTGTCCTATCTGGTGCAAAGCTACTACTAAGCTTCCAAGCTAAATCATTTTGCCTCTTCTGTCACCTGCTGCGTGTGCAGAATAATTAGCAGTAACATTTGTAATCGTTCCTCAGAACAGGAAAGCCAAAAGAACGTTTACATGATACAAAATACTTCTGAAGTAGTCTTAACTGTAGCTTACGCATCAACAAAGGCATACTTAAGATTGCTGCTCAAAGTCCAGTCCACTGTTGAGGAAAGTTAGTTATGACTACATGTGGTCCATTGTCCATTTCCTATATGAAGGAAAAGGAATAGCTTGGAGCCTAGAAATACATTTGGAATATTAAGACCATGTAGTGGCATTCTTGCCATATGGCTGCTAAGGGAGAGCTTGACTATCACAGTTACAGTGTCACTACTGTGATAGTCACTTTTTTTCCCCTTCTGTTCATATCTGATTGTCAGGCAGAATTTTCGAACAGTTTTTTTGGCAAGTAATCTTTGCAGAAGTGATTTGCCCTTGCCTGCTTCCTAGGGCTGAGGGAAAGTGATTGGCCCAAAGTCAGTCAGCTGCCTTCAAAGCGGAACTCAAACTAATAGCTACCAGTTCCTAGCCTGAAGCCTTAACTATTACACCAAACTGGCTCGGTATGGTAGTCACAGCTAGTCATAAAACACCTATTTTCTATAAAGCAAACAGGTCAGGTTGCTTCCTGTTGCTTGTTTTCTGTGACCACAACATCTGTAGTTTGTCCTTCGTGTGGGCAAGTGTGCACATTGCCAATCAACACTAGGTTGCAGCTGTCCACCATTTTTATTTTATTTGTGTGGCTCTGGAGTCTGAATTTGGAAGCTTTCAAGAAAATTATTCAGTTCTGGGTTGCAGCTTTGCATCATGCAAATTGAGAAAGGAATTTAGAACACGTTTTTAAAAAATCAGGCTTTCTACTCATTGGGATAGTTGTAATGAATAGTGGATTATTTGATTTGCTTCAAGAAAGTTTTTCCTGAATGCATATTTTTACTTTGTAACTTTAAAAGAAAATCTTATTTTTTAACCAATTTCACTGTATTTAAGTACCATGACAATAAAGATTGTACTTATACTTAAAAGATCATCTTCCATATAACTGCATTCAGGCTACTCCCAGTCTAAGCATAGATTATTTAAATTATTTTAACCTCATAGTTTAAAAACAGTCCATAATGAAATAGCCACAGAAGTTTTATTTATAATTTTGATTAGTATGTATATATTCACAAAAATGTGTGGCTTATACTTAATTGAAAGCATATTTGATGTAGAAGATAAAACACTACAAAATCTAGCTTTATTAAATATTGTTTAGAATAAAAATAGATGGAATATTTATCCCACCTAAATATCCTGAATGATTAGAAAGCATGTTCTAAATCACAGGTGTCCAACCTTTTGGATTGCTTGGGTTGCACTGAGTGAAGAGGAATTGTCTTGGCTGCATATAAAATATGTAATACATATCACACAATGTTACAAGTTCTACAATCTTGTGGGGCCACATTACTAGCTGTCCAGTGCCGCATGCAGCCCATGGGCCCCAGGTTGGACAAACCTGTCCTAGATTCACATTCTGTGTCTCAATTCTTTCTCTTATTTCACTATACTCTCCTGAAGCTGTAAAACTTAAAATAGAGAAGAAAGTGTTGGATAAGGCACAAATATAGTGTATGAAGAGCAGAAGAGCCTATAATTGTGTTTTTTTTGGGGGGGGGAGCTGATGGTAAGATGAACTGATGTAAATATTTAACAATACAACACGATATTGGCCATGTAATAGTATACATGTGATTATATGTTATGAAAATGGAAAATAAAAAGTTTTCATGGAAAAAAATGCCTCTATTATATAAGATCATTATCTTCTATTAAAATGAATCAATTTAATAATATTTTGTACTTGCCCAATGATCATGTAGTAACATGAAACCATTTTTATTGTTTGGTTGGTTGTGGACAACATGGCCTCTGGCACTCCTTACACTGAACATACAAAGCTATATGAATATACAGTAGTTTATTCCCACAGTAAGATAATATGGAGAACCTAGGAAAAGTTTGGCCATCTCACTCCAGTGACGTGCGGTGAGGTTTATGGCTGGTGAGGCAGCACTTTTTTTAGACATGTGGACTTCAACTCCCACAGCCAAGCATGCTCAGTTCCGATTTAAAGCGACAGCATTTGTTTTTCTCCTTTGCTAAATAAGTTTCCTTTTTTCTTTTTCTTCTCCCTTCCCCTCCTTCCTCCACTTTTAAATTATGTATTGTTTTGTGTTGTTGTCAAATTGTTTGTATCCCCCCTTCCCTTGTTTTGAGTTGTGAGCCGCCCTGAGTCCCCCTCGGGGGAAAAGGGCGGCATACAAATGAAATAAACAGTAAAAACAGTCTTCCTCCCTTCCCCCTCTCTCAAACACACACACACAAAGTTGCACCAGTATTCAGAAAATTTAGGTTTTCCTCCTCAGCCCATGTTAGCAATACCACTAGCAGCATTTTGGCTGGCAGATATAAATAGAAGTGGAAATTCATTCTACTGAAAACATTGTTTTTGCTTATGATTGGATAATTAAAATTTCAGAAGACCCAAAGGCATAGTATTAGAGTGTTACATAGTGCATAAACTAAAGAACTGTCTCAATATGCTCCCTCCCCCCTCTCTCAAACACACACACACACACACACACACACACAAAGTTGCACCAGGAGGATGAAGTTTGAATTCCTCCCCCTCCCTCTGACCCACACGTACTTTTTCCAGCTGTTTCAGAGAGGATTTCAACTCTGCTCGTGCCTGCCATCATGAAAAGAAAAAAAATGTAAAAGGAAAAAGGCAAGAGCTGAGGTCAGGCTGGCCTAGTTGCTGCCAGAGTCACCGTGGATGACTCTACTTAGTGCTTAACTGTTTAAAAAATCCTTTAAAAAAGTGCCCTCTACAGGAGGAGGTAAGAGAACAACGTGCCTCATCTAAGTCAGGAGTTTTTCAGCTTTTAACCCTTGCTTAACTCTGCTCGAGTGCTCATAAAATGCCAGACTAGATGAGGCACGTCGTTCTCCTGCCGCTTCTGTAGAGGGCACTTTTTAAGAGGCGTTTTTAAACAGTTAAGCACTAAGCAGAGTCATCCATGGTGATTCTGGCAGCAACTAGCTCAGCCTGACCTCAGCTCTTGCCCTTTTTCCTTTCACATTTTTTTTTCTTTTCATGATGACAGTGGTGAGGCTCTGCCTCCCCTGACTGCACGTCCCTGTCTCACTCCATGTCTGAGCATGGCGATATTGCCAGGGTGAAGAAGTGATAATACTAATTACTTACTCATGAAGACTTCTAACATCATTCAGTTTTACAGAGAGAAGCCAGACAGAGAAGTAAATCCCTTGTTCTTAACATAATGAGCCTGGACAGATGATCCATACATGAAGACGTACACTGGATGCAAGATGAGGAGATTTTAGATTGTACATTTGAAACCTCCGGTAGGGGGTTAAAAAAAAAAACAACTGGCGCTCCAATTGAAATAATAAAATTCAGTATTAAACACTAGGAAAAAGATTTCTGCTATTTCATTCTGTAAATCAAACCTAAAGTGCAAGTTATTGAGAAGATGAAGGAAGCAATTCCAGAAACAGAACTGGCCAAAGTCTCGCCAGCACTATGTTCAAATGAACTGCCTGACTTAACACAACAGACTGGTTCAATCAACATACTAAGATGATGGTTAGGTTCATCTAGCTTGGTGAACCACAAATTAGCAAATACATTTTAGCATGTTGTGTGAACTTAGCCAGAGTTAAACATGTTCAGTCTTATTAAATTGAATAGTGTTGCTGTGGAGTTTAATAAAATAAACTGCTTGCTTCTGGTTGGCGGAGTCATTTTTTATTATTTGTTTTTATATCTTCTTTCAATAGAGCAGTTTGTGTAAGTACAATAGTATAATATGCTCATACAATTATAGTTGTGAACAAGGGACCCATTTGGGGTTACTGGTTAAGACACCAGGTTAGAAACCAGGAGAGAGAGTTCTAGTCCTGCTTTAGGTATGGAAGCCAACTGGATTACTTTGAACCATTGGAGACTGAATTCTAGTCCCATCTTAATAATGAAAGCTGGCTGGGTGACTTTGATCCAATCACCAAGAGATTCTCTGGCCATTTTTGACCCTGCTTGGCCAACAATCATAGTAGCTGCGAAATTAAATATATGTCCTTATTCCAGTATCCTGGGACACACATATTTACATTCATAAGGTCCTCTTTGTTTGGTCTTACTGGATGGCATTGGGAGAGGTAATCTTATAAGTACCAGGACCCCATATGCTTTAAAGCAGTATGTCAATGTCAGCATCTTAACTTGGGCTCATTAGTAATTACAGTAATGAATCACTTTTAGAACTGGTTCTCAGTGATCCTATTTCACATCCTATTCCAACACATCAATTATTTCAACAGGCGTGCACTTTGTTTTTGAGTTTCTGGACCATTCTTCAAAAAATTTCACAAAGTACTTTGCAGTAATCCAGTTATAAAGCTATTTAATGTATGAATTTCTGAAGCTAAGATATGCCAATTTAAGGTATAACAGTCCTCACCTGTTCAAAACCTAGTCAACACTTTCTTGCTATTAAGGCTACCTATATACCAGTGGTGGGATTCCAAATCTTTTCCTACCAGTTGTACAATAGAGCGCTTTGCACACATGGCCTGAAAACAGCCCCCAAAATGGCCGGAATATGTCATTCTTTTTGGCTGGTTTTCAGGCCGTTTTCAGGCACTCCGGCACCTGCGAAGAGCAGCTGGCGATGGTGCCTGTGCCCACAGAGTGTGACCGGTCAAAACCGCGCTCGACTAAGCCGCGCCCGATTAAACCGTGTCGCTGATGTCATCAACAGGGCGACAACAGCCAGCGCGGAGAAAGAAGGGCGCTTTAAATAGCGCTTTGAAAGCAAGCCAATTCAACTTAAGGTAAGGGTTAGGTTTAGCTTTAGGGTTAGGTTTAGGGTTAGGTTAAGGGTTAGGTTAAGGGTTAGGGTTAGGTTAAGGGTTAGGGTTAGGTTAAGGGTTAGGTTTAGGGTTAGGTTTAGGGTTAGGTTAAGGGTTAGGTTTAGGATTAGGTTTAGGGGGGTTAGGTTTAGGTTTAGGGGTTAATTTTAGGTTTAGCGTTTACAGCGTGCTTCTGTCTCCGCGCTGTTGTCGCCCTGTTGATAATGTCAGCTACGCGGTTTCATCAAGCGCGGTTTAGTCGAACGCGGTTTTGTGGTGGAACCCCCCCACAGAGAAGGCTCTGCATGCTACCTCTGGCACGCATGCCATAGGTTCGCCATCACAGTGGTAGGAAGTACCCACCTGCAGGGTAACAGAATTAAAAACTCTAGATTTAAGTAGGTCTGCTATAGTTAGGAGTTTGTATGAGTTTTATGAACATGTTTGTAACGTCAAATCCAAGTCATAAATAGCCATGAAAGTGGTCTGTAATAATTTCAAATGTAACATGTAAGTCAAGAACTACCTGTATTCCATTCTTTCTCCGTGATGCCCACAAGCTCATTTCCAGGCGCTACCAAGAGGAAAACAATTAAACTCCCTGCTAGCATTGCTATTCCTTTCAACTCTACCCAAGGACTCGTAGCTTCCTCTCACTATTCCTCTTCTACACCTGTGACTGCCAGCCCAATAATATTAGGACATGGGTCAATGCGCTTTCAAAAGAGCACTAAACCCACCTTCAGAAACAAAACACCTGATGAGTACTTGATCCCTAAAATCTGTTAATCCAGTTATTTGACAGGTGGCCAAGTGTGTCATTTCTTGCACAAACACTCACCCAATTCTGCCCCACCCCTGCTAGGGAGAGTGATCGGTGGTGGTTTTCTGTTTGACAGGCAACGATTGATGGGAAAGGAAGCAAAGGATGGGAGACCTGCTTAATTGCTTTTTAAAATTTCTCTCGCATTAAAACAATAAGGATTGCACCAGTTTCCATCTATTTATTATGCTCAGCCATTGGCAAACAAATTTTCTGTTGACATTCTTTTCTGCCAGCTCAAGGTCTGGTGGATTTTAATGCAGTCATCAGTATCTGTCTAACTTAATTTACAGACTTAAGCCATAAAAATATTCTGAAATGTTTTGATCTATTTTGTAATTCCATTGTATTAAAAAAATTGAATTGTCGGTTTTCTTAGCACTACAATTCATCTTCCTATTCGTCAATGCTCGGTTTTGTCCTTTCTTTACAAATCTGAAACTCGATCAGGTATTAATTTTTCTAGGCGCCATTCTGGTAGAATAAAGAAATTTTCCCTAATTGAGAAGCAATTGGATCCAATGAGTGACCTCTGTTTTCATGGGCAAAATCCCAGAGATTCAGAAATACCTACAACGTAACACCTATAAGAAGATCCTAAACTAACACTTTGTGTAGTGAAATTTCAGTTTCAAATATACCACCTATGTTTAAAATTGGAATCCATTGGTTTTTAGAACAAAAGTAATCAAAATAACAGAGTTGGGAGGGACATTGGAGGTCTTCTAGTCCAACCCCCTACTTAGGTAGGAAACCCTAAACCACTTCAGAAAAATGGATATCCAACATCTTCTTAAAACTTCCAGTGTTGGAGCATCCACGACTTCTGGAGGCAAGTTGTTCCACTGATTAATTGTTCTAACTGTCAGGAAATTTCTCCTCAGTTCTAAGTAGCTTCTCTCCATGGTTAATTTCCACCCATTGCTTCTTGTTCTGCCCTCAGGTGCTTTGGAGAATAGTTTGACTCCCTCTTCTTTGTGGCAGCCCCTAAGATATTGGAAGACTGCTATCATGTCTCCCCTAGTCCTTCTTTCTATTAAACTGGACATACCCAGTTCCTGCAACTGTTCTTCATATGTTTTAGCCTCCAGTCCTCTAATCATCTTTGTTTCTCTTCTCTGCACTCTTTCTAGAGTAAATGACAGGTGCACCTGCACACACACACAGCTCCATCCTGCACTCGCACAGATGGAGCTTTGCACACACAAGCGGAGGGTGTTTGGACTCATGGGTGAAGCTCCACTTCCCCAAACAGAGGGCACTTGTGGTCACGAGTGACATTTTACTCGCACTAGCACACGTACCATCTGCTCACGCAAGAGGAGCTTCGCACACGAGTGCAAGTGACTGCTTGCACAAGTGGCATTTTGCACATGAGCACCCTCTGCATGAGTGGAGGTTCATGTGCCCGTGCCCGTGCTTTTCTGCCACTCTTGAGGCTGAAGCTTCATGTGCGTGCATTTGCCTATCTCTCCCGTTGCCCAATTTTTAACAGGCTGTGGCCCAGTAGTAGGCCTTAGCCAGAGGTGGGTTGCTACTGGTTTGGCCTGGTTAGGCCGAATAGGTAGTAACTCAGCCTGCCATGCCCCCAAACCAGTTCTATCGCCAGTGGCGCCATCTTGATTTTCAATTCTGCACATGCGCAGACATTTTAGGTGCAAATGCGCATGCACATGAAGCGAAAACTTTTGACACTGAACCAGCAACCGACCCCTGGCCATGGCCCAGGGATTGGAGACCCCTAATCTAAAGTGACGCTTCTGTAAAATAGAAACCCGAAATCTTTCTGCTGGGAATAATCAAAGGGAAATATACAAAGAAAATTAAGTACATATTAACACATCTGCTAACTACAGCTAGAATAGCATTAACCCAATGCTGGAAACAAAATGGTACCCCCTCGGATGAATTAGTGATAAAAAAATCTTTGGATTGTGCAGAGATGGACACATTAAAACTGAAATTAAAAGATAAAGAAGAGTCGGAATATTATGAAATTTGGAATTATTGGTACAAATGGCTGCAAAACAAGAATAAAATTAATTAAGCCAAGAAACAATATATATAAATATATATAGAACCGTGTATAAAGGTGTGTAAATATAGAAGCGAAATATTATACTGTATACATGTACAGGTATGATGACATAACAACGTTGATATAATGACTGTAAGGTGTTGTAGAAGGGAAAAAATAGTTTAAAAAATCTGCAAAAAATAAAAATAAAGTGACGCTTCTGTATATAATGTATCACTTGGATAAATATATATTGTGATGAGCTGTTTACACATATAGATGTACTTTACTGGCCTATAACATATCATAGAAATTTGCAATGTATTAACGCAGATAGTCCTCCACTTACAACCATACCTTTAACAACCGCTTGAAGTTACATCTACATTTAAAAACAGGACTTATAACTGGTCTAACTTAAAACCATCACAGCATTCCCACAGTCAAGTGATCATGATTCAGGGCATGGCCACCATCACACAGGTACAACGGTCACAGCAACCTGCAGTCACTTGATTGCCATTTGTGATTTTTTTTTCCAGCCAGCTTCTGACAAAGGCAGTGGGGAAGCCAGCAGGAAAGGTTGCACGTCACATCACCTCTAGACTGGACTACTGCAACGTGCTCTACATGGGGCAGCCCTTGAAGAGCATTCGGCGACTCTAGCTTGTCCAGAATGCAGCCGTGCAAGCGATCATGGGTGCACCTCGGTTCACCCACGTAACACCTATCCTCCGCGAGCTGCACTGGCTGCCTATTGGTCTCCGGATACGCTTCAAGGCGCTAGTCGTCACTTATAAAGCCCTTCATGGTATTGGACCTGGGTACTTGAGAGACCGCCTGCTGCCAATTACCTCCACTAGACCGATTAGATCCCACAGACTAGGCCTCCTCCGAATTCCATCCGCCGGCCAGTGTCGACTGGTAACTTTACCCGGAGGAGAGCCTTCTCTGTGGCTGCTCCGACCCTCTGGAACGAACTCCCCGTGGAGATTCGAACCCTCACCACCCTCCAGGCCTTCCGCATAGCCCTTAAAACCTGGCTGTTCCAACAGGCCTGGGGCTAAAGAACAGTTGCCCCCATCTCGAATGGTATGACTGCTGTGTGTTTTAAACCATGTATTGTTTTGTGTCATTTTTAATTTTGTCTCTATCCCCCCCTTCCCTGGTTTTGAGTTGTGAGCCGCCCTGAGTCCCCTTTGGGGGGAAAGGGCGGCATATAAATAAAATCAACATTCAACATTCATGCCTATTAACTGTGGCAAAAAAAGGTAATAAAATTGGGAGTAGCTATGTGCCATCTCACTTAATGACAAATTTTCCAGTCCCTCTTAAGGTTGTATATCAAGAACTATTTATAGACAATTTTAGTTGCTTGAAAGGAGAGAAGAAAAATAAGCTTTTTTTTCATCTGGCGTAGCAAATTCAGACAACTTTCAAAATGCCAACATGGCTGTTCATAGTGATGATTTCAGCCTGAGGCTTAAACAACCCGTAGGGTAGACTAGAACTGCAAAAGAAGCCATTGGATCAAAATCTCAAGTCAGACATGAGCTTCTGCAGAGGAAATTCATTCTCAGTAGCAATCCAAACTGTAACCACTACACCACAGTACAAGTAGCTCTAAAATCTAGTTGTCAACTTCAAATCGAACCTGGCAGAAGCCATTTTTCTATGCCTTAGTTACGACACAGAGTGGGGAGGAGGAAAGGAGGATGGAATGCTTTGCTAGACGCAACACGGATCTTTCTTGCAGGAACCAAGGTCATCTTTGCAGGCGATGGATAGAGCCGGGAAGGAGTGCTTGGAGAGCCCGCCAATTAACCTAATTGGCCAACGTGACCTGAGACTGTTGGGAAGGAAGTTATTTCTTATTTTAATTATACTGAAACCGCGGGAAACATTTAGAGTTGGTTTTGCATTTGATCGTGCCAATATGATGTATCCAATAAAGAAGTTCTTTGAGGAAGTCTCTAGCCACAGAGTTCTGATTTGCTTGGCTTCGTTACTCGGAATATTGACATTAGCTAGCCTTCAATCAAATCCAGAATGACTATTTCCCCACTTCTACAGTATGATTTGGGCCTGGGTGAGGCAAAGGAACTTGTGCAGGTAAATGAAATTGTGGCCTATGTCGTCGGACATGTATATTTGCACTAGTGGCGAATATCTGTAGCTTGGGTGTAGGGTGAGGATAAAGGTTCATTCTCCGAACTTGTGGGTTGTTTCTGAACAAGCAATTCCATCAACAGACACTTCGACCTACAACCAGCCCATGGAGCCCTCAAAAGCCAAATCAACCAAACAGCCAACCAGAGACAGCCCCAACCCTCAACCAATCCATGCAATTCACCACCACCACCAGCAGTTCACCTCCCAAGGACCCTGACCTCATTAATCTCCTTATCACAATAAGACCCATCACAAGACTCACTGATGACTCATCACCTTCACTTGAAACACCCACACCTGAAGCCTTTATAAACAGAAGAACACAGACACATCCGCTGAAGATGTTACCTAGCCTGATAACAAAATGTTCGGAAACCAACCCACAAGCTCAGAGAGTGAACCTTCACCCTCAGACATGTATATGCGCACCCAGTGGAGAACCTGGGAGAGGATGGGGTCAGCGAGGGAGTGGTAAGCCACATCAGAGGTAGACGTGGGGAGGTTGAGGGCCTCGATGGACAACACCGTTGAAACCGGGGAGGGGTCAGATTCAATGGAGGGGACAGCAGCTGAGGGCATCAGCATGCCCCAGCTGCTTCCCGGGACGGTATTGCAGCATATATTGATACACTGCGAGGAATTCTGTCCATCTGGACATGTAAGGGGGCAGGATGGGAGGGGTAAGACGGTCACCAGCCAGAAGCCCAAGGAGAGGCTTGTGGTTGGTGAGCAGGGTAAAATGCCGTCCGTGAAGTTACTCGTGGAACCTTTTAATCCCGGACACTGCAGTCCACCTGTGACACAGCAAAAAAAAAAAAAAAACATTTGCTGTGCTTTAATTTCAAGTCTGCGCCCCTGAAACGAGAGAGGACCTTCTGTAAAACTTCGATGAGCCCTGATTGGCTGCTGGCAGCGATCAGGACGTCATCGAAGTAAGGGACACCACCAGGTAGCTCATGGACCAAATGCTCCATAAGGCGGGGCCACAAAAACACTAAATTGCAAGCAGCGGCAGCGGAAAGCCCCTCGGTGGGTGACGATGGTCTGGGCAGCGGTGGCCTCATCATCCACCGGTAGCTGCTGATAGGCTTGAGCCATATCCAGTTTCGTGAAGTTGCAACCCAGCCCCAAAGAGTGGCGCAAGTGCTGCACCACAGGAACTGGATACCGCAGCGATGGCAAATCTTTTTTGGCTCACATGCCATAAGTGGGGGGGGGGAGTGCAGGGGGGGGTCATGTGTGGGTGTGCCGCACCCATAATGCAATGTGCAACCCTCCCCCAGCGCGCATGCACGTATGACAGGCACTCCCCCCATTTTTGCATGTTTTTTTCGCCCTCCCCAGGTTCCAGAGGCTTTATAGGAGCCTGGGGAGGGCGAAAACAGTTTCCCCTGACCTCCCGGAGGCCCTACGGAGGCTTCAGGAGCTTCCCTGAAGCCTCCGGAACACAGGCCTTACGGGCAAACCGGAAGTTTGGGAACAGACTTCTGTTTTGCTCATTGGGCCAGTTTAAGCCCTCCGGAGCCTTCAGGGACCTTCAGGAGGCTTCCCTGAAGGCTCCTGAGGACGAAAAACGACCCAAGGAACAAACCGGAAGTCACTTTCGGTTTGCTCATAGGACCGTTTTTAGTCCTCCGGAGCCTTCAGGCACCTTCAGGAAGCCTGCCAGTCGTATGTTGAGGACTTGCGGCCGGTCATAAGTCGAGTACTTAACACCCAGTCGCAAGTTGAGGACATTACACCCATAAACCCTGGATGCAGTCATTGTACACAAACTCACAATCCCCAGTCACAAAATGTTTACAATAGTGGTGAATATCTATCACCCGGGTGTAAGATGAGGGTGAAGCAGTGGTGGGATTCCAAATATTTTCGCACCGATTCTATGAGAGCGCGCTTCGCGCAGGCGCGCAGCACTTTAAAGACCGCCCTCAGTGTCAGCGCTGGGGAGCTGAGATGTTTTCTAGCTCAGCTGAAGCGGAGCAATCTGCTCTGCTGCGCAAATCAGCTGAGCTAAAAAAACAAGGAAATATAGGACAGGGGTAGGACAGAGGTGGTATTTGCCGGTTCCCCGAATTACTCAAAATTTCTGCTACCGGTTCGCCCGAACCAGTCCAAACTGGCTGAAAGCACCTCTGGGATGAAGGATAGCCATCTACACTTAGACACCTCATATATGTATTTTTTTTAAATCTCAACTAAAGGCAACATTGCACAGAAAACATGTTAAAAAAAAACTAACTGCAATAATCCTTGTCACTGTGTTTTAATCAGGAAGAACGAAAATAATGGACATATGGAATTCATTCAAGAAAATGAGCACAGTTATATAAACATACAGGTCTAATTATACATATTTACCATGCAATGCAATCCCATGATTAAGATCAGAGCTGTGATTCCACAACTTACCACCCAGGGTAACGAGGGTAAAAGCAGTTTGGCTTAATGGTTAAGGCACCAGACTAGAAAGCAAGAGACTGTGAGTTCAAGTCCCACCTTAGCCATGAAAGTTGCTGGATGATCTTGAGCCAGTCACTCTCTCTCTCTCTCTCAGCTTAACCCACCTCACAGGATTGTTGTTGTTGTTGTGGGGAAAATCAAAGGAGGGTGGTGTGTTGGATATGTTAGCGACCTTATTTATAAAAATGATAAAGGAAGGAAATAAATAAATAAAAACTAAATGAGTTTATTAATTGATGCAATTGCATGGGTTTGCAAAGCATAGAGGCAGTCCTCAACTTAAGACCACAACTGAGCCCAAAATTTCTGATGTTAAGCGAAACATTTGTTAAGTGAATTGTGATCCATTTTGTGACCTTTCTTGTCTCAGTTGTTAAGTGAATCACTGCAATTGTTAAAATTGTTAAGTAAACCAGGCTTTCCCATTGTCTTTTCTTGTCAGAAGGTCGCAAAAGGGGATCACACGACCCCAGGGCACTGCAACGGTCATAAATATGAATCAGTTGCCAAGTGTCTGAATTTTGATCACGTTAGCATGGAGACACTGCAATGGTTGTAGGTGTGGAATATGGGTGTAAGTCACTTTTTTCAGTGCCTTTGTAACTTTGGACTGTCACTAAATGAACTGTTGTAAGTTGAGGACTAACTGGATGTACCATGGATATACAAGCTAGCCAGCTAGCCACTAGTCTAGTGTGAATTCAGCTTATAAGCAGCCAATGAAAAGTAAGGCAGCCAACAACCAATTTCCTAAGACGACAAATTATTTGGCTTGCAAAACTCCAGATGACCACTAGGAGACAGCAAAGGCCACCTTTTTTGTACTCCCGAATGGTCATCTGCCTCAAGTATGAGCCTAGATCCATGACGGTGAACCTATGGCACATGTGCTACATGGGGCACACAGAGCCATTTCTTAGGGCACGCAAAGCGTTTCCCTGTCAGCTCCGCTGATTTCAGCCTTCATTTTTGGCCGTTTTTCCCTGAAGCCTCCAGAGGGCGAAAAACAGCCCTACCGGCAACCCGGAAGTCAGTTCCCAAACTTCCGGTTTGCGCGTTGGGCTGTTTTTCACCCTCCGGAGGCTTCCCTACAGGGAACCCAGAATTCTGAAAACGGGCTGATTCCGGCCTCTGGAGGGCCGGCAGGGGGGCGGGGAAGGCCGTTTTCGCCCTCCCCAGGCTCCTAGAAAGCCTCTGGAGCCTGGGGAGGGCAAAAAAAGGGTACACCGTGACATCACATGCCAAAAGCGGGGAGAGGGGAGGGGGTCGTGTGCGCATGTGCAGGGGGAAGGGCATGCGCGCACACGACCACCACCACCCGCACTCCCCTTGCTTTTGGCACATGCTGGCAAAAAGGTTAGCCATCACTGGCGTAGATCAAGGGTGTCATTGAGGGCTGCATCAGGGTTGGCTTTGACCTCGGAGGAGCTAGGGTAGGCATGGCTGGGGTGGGCATGGCCAGCTCAATGTCACTCGGGTCAGGGGTGCCCCTGGTGGCCTGAGTGCTTTGCCAACGAAAACGGGCTCCCGAACTCCGCTTTTGTCTGCGACAGCCTCCTGCGACCCTCCGCCAGCTAAAATGGAGCTCGGGAGGGCTGTGCACAGCTCTCCCGGGTTCTGTTTTCACTGGCAGAGGCACCACGGGCCGGTTCTTCACTGATTTCAGGGTGGCCCTCTAGGCCAAATCTAAGCACTCCGCTTAGGCTGGATCCAGCCCGCAGCCTTGAGTTTGAAAACCCTGTCTTACATTCAGGCAGTACAATAAGTAAGTCTTTGGCTTACAGCAGTTCATTTAGTTTTCAATTTAACATTTTTATTGAGTTATAAGATAAAATAAGATACAAAATACGAAAGTGAATAGGAAAGCAGTAGGGAAGAAGGGAGGGGGAGAAAAGAAGGGTTAGGAAAAAGAAGCATTGACTGAATAGCGTGGCACGACAAAACCGTGCTCGTCAAAATAACAGTGATAAAATCGCGTCGCTAAAGCCACGACGTCATCAGAAGGGTGCTTTAAAACGGCGCCGTGGCAGAAAGCTGATTTCAATTAAGGTAAGGGTTAGGATTGGGTTTAGGGGTTTGTTTTAGGGTTAGGTTTAGGGTTAGGTTTAGGTTTAGGTTTAGGTTTAGGGTTAGGTTTAGGATTAGGTTTAGGGTTAGGTTTAGGGTACTGAGTGCTTGGGAATGCGCGGATTTGCCCTCCGTCATTATGTCATCGCAGTAGGGTCGCGTTTTTCCTTAGCGCTTCGAATGGCGCGAATTAGTCTTCGCACTTATGTCTCTGCGGATAAGGGCTTCGCGGATTTGTGGTGGAACCACTGACTAGGTGGCTCAGGGGCTAAGATACTGAGCTTGTCAAACAGAAAGTTTGGTGGTTTGAATCCCTGGTACAGGTCTCCCGCGTGAGCAGGGGGTTGGACCAGATGACCGCCAAGGTCCCTTCCAACTCTGTTATTGCTTAACTTCCAACTCTCTCTGTTGCAGTAAAGTAAGGCATTAACATCAAACCACAACTTTTTCCTTATTCATAATAATATAACTTAGCCATTTCTATAAGGATCTGTAAATCTAATCGGTAAAACCCAAAATCAAAGTTTTATTCTTTTCCACTTCAAGAGCAAAGTTCTGAAGGTCTCCATGTGGAAACAAAAGCACTCATATTTTTTTTTCTTTAATCAAAAGTGGTCTATTTTGCCATTTCAACCAACTCCATCAGCTTCTGCAGCCATTCGTCCATGGTAGGAATCGAAATGTCCTTCCATTTTTGTGTGTGTATAATCATCTTTCTGCGCAATAGTTTATTTAGTGACCGTTCGAAGTTATAACAGCACTAACACAAGTTATTCACCCTTACGGCTGTGGGAGCAACCCCGTGGTCATGTGATCAAAATTCAAATGCTTGGCAACAGACTTATATTTATGACGGTTGCAGTGTCCTGGGGGAATCACTTGATCACCTCTGACAAGCAAAAGCAATGGGGAAGCCAGATTCCCTTAACGACAGTGTTACCAACTTAACAACTGTAGTGATTCGCTTCACGACCATCCCAAGAAACGATTGGTGCTGGCTGTGGGTCCGTTGTTGTTTTGTGTTGTAATGGCCTGGGTGGTGGGTGGCGCTCGTTTGTTTACCAGGGCTGGTTTCCAGAGGTCTGGTGGGAGGTATCGTCACGTTTATTCATGTTGTGGGGGTGTTTCTCTATTTCGATAGCTTCCATAATTATTCTGTTGAAGTGTTCAGTTTTGGAGATTAATCTGGTTCCTTCAAAATTAATTTCATGTCCTATAACTTTAAGGCACACACGTATGCGTGGTGGAGCTGACCTGGGGTGACAGTTCACATGCCCGCATGCCATAGATTTGCTATCACGATCCTAGGGGGTGGGATCCGCAGCATTCCCTGCTTTCCCACTCTGATGGGTCAGGTAGATGTGACCAGCAAGAGACAGTCTCTCAGATAACCTGGTCCCAAGCCATGAAGGGCTTTAAAGGTGAGAACCAGCATCTTCAATTAGACCCAAAAGCAAATCAGCAGCCAATGCAGTTCCCGCAGGAGAGATGATATATGTGCACACTGTGGTTTGCACAGAACCATGCGGGCTGCTGCATTTTGCACCCGCATCCGGATGCTCTTTAAGGGGAGTCTCATGTAGAGTCAGAGGTGGGTTCCTGCCAATTCAGATCGGTTCAGCCGAGTAGGTAGTAACTTGGCTGGCCACGCCCCAAATTGGTTCTCCAAATCGGTTCTATCGGTAGCACCTAAAGCACCGCCAAATGTTTTTTTCTTTTTTTACCTACTGTACACGTGCGCATCCCTGAGCGAACCAGCAGTAGAAGCCGGAACCCACCCCTGTGTAGAGCGTGTTGCATGTAGATTGTAAATCAAGGACTACCTGCACAGTTAAAACATTGAGGAATAGGTCACAATCGGCTAAGTTTTAAATCTTTTCCTATTTAAAGCATTAAGTCAACCTGTAAAGTCAAGAGCAAATATTAGTGCTTACTAAGCCAGTGATTCTTTTATTTCTTTCAAGTGGAATTGTACGAAGTCTCTCTCACTTCCTTAGCCACTGATTGTTACAGCTGCAAAACACTTCTTATGCCTATAGCATCCCTTTTATTTGTGCATAATCTAAATGTGTACATACCCATGTTTTCCCCAAAATAAGACAGGGTCTTATTTTCTTTTGACCCCCAAAATAAGCACTTGGCCTTATTTTGGGGGAGGTCTTATTATTTTTGAGGTTCAGCAGGCGGTGAGCATGGACACCTCATGGTTGCTGCTGTGTTGCAATATTTTTGGGGAGGGCTTAATTTAGCGCATGCACTCAAAAGCCCAATTGGGCTTATTATTTGGGGAGGTCTTATTTTTGGGAAAACAGGGTAGAACCATGAAACATGTAGAAAAGACAAATAAGATGGCATGTTCTCACAATTACACTAGGCAGGTAACCAACTCCTACAGGTAATCAACAACCAAACAATCACAGTTGAGACTGGAACATCCATCGCTAAGTACAGGTAGTCCTCGACTTATAACAATTCATTTAATGTTTCAAGTTACAACAGCACTGAAAAAAGTGACTTACGACCGTTTTTCACAGTTTACAATCTTTGCAGCATCCCCGTGATCATGTGATCAAAATTCAGATGTTTGGCAATTGTTTCATACTTATGACCGTTGTGGAGTTCTAGGGTTATGTGATCCACTTTTGCAACCTTCTGACAAGCAGAGTCAATGGGGAAGCCAGATTCACTTAACAACTGGGCTTCTAATTTAACAACCACAATGATTCATTTAACAACTGTGGCAAGAAAACTCTTGCAACTCACTCATATTTATGACGATTGCAGTGTCCTGGGCTCACGTGATCCTCTTTTAAGACTTTCTAACACACAGTCAATGGGGAAGCCAGATTCACTTAGCACTTGTCACTGTAGTGATCCACTTAACAACTGGGGCAAAACTCACTTAACACATTTCTCACAGCAACATAAATTTTGGACTCAATTGTGGTCGTAAGTCAAGGATAAATGATTTGTGCCCAACTTTACAACTTTTTTGTTGAGGTCATTAAGTGAATCATGCCATCATTAAACAAATCCAGCTTCTCACATGGATTTTGCTTGTCAGAAGCTGGATGGGAAGGTTGCAACTGTGATCACATGACACCAGGATGCTGGTTGCCAACCACACAAATTGTGATCATGTGTCTTAACAGATGCTACGACAGTCGAAATTGGACCAATTAGAAATGGTTGAGGACTACCTGTATTTCCTAGCAGAATAATGGTCACAAGTCCCTCATTCCACCCTTGTGAGGATTTTGGTGACTTCCCTGGTCAAACAATCAAGCTACATGTCCTAAGACAAGGTGACAAAAATAAAATAATTTATGCTCTCATCCCACTAAGTTTTCTGCATGAATTATGGAACAAGTCACAGCTGGTTGTTATACAATACTGTAGGTCATAAACGATCATTTACAAAATATAATGGAATCAGCTAACACAGCCTGCAAAACCAACTAATGAAAAAAATATTGGTTTTGTCCAGGGGTCACCAACCTTTCAGATCTCAGGGACCACTAAATTCATAATTTTAAATCCCGTGGACCACTAATATGAGCTGCTTAATAACTGGCTGGGCGGGCGGGCGTGGCAAGGTGGTCATGTGACTGGGCGGGTGTGGCCAACTCAATGTTACTCTCATCGAGGGGCGCCTTGCCAGCCTCTACTCGCCACTACTTGCCTGCCTGCCTGCCCGGGCTCCTGTCGGAGCTAAGAAGCCAGAAAGTTGGCAAAACAGCTGGCTCATTTCAAAGTGGATCTGACTGAGAAGGAAGCTCAGCACAAGCACCTCACTGAGAACTATGAGCATAGCAGAGGTGGTATTCAGCAGGTTCTGACCAGTTCTGGAGAACCCGTAGCGGAAATTTTGAGTAGTTTGGAGAACCGGTAAATACCACCTCTGGCTGGCTACACCCCCATCTATTCTCTGCCTCCCGAGTCCCAGCTGATCAGGAGGAAATGGGGATTTTACAGTAACTTTCCCCTGGAGTGGGGAGGGAATGGAGATTTTATATTATCTTTCCCCTGGAGTGGGGAGGGAATGGAGATTTTGCAGTATCTTTCCCCTGCCATGCCCACCAAGCCACTCCCACCAAGCCACACCATAGCAATAGCAGTTAGACTTATATACCGCTTCATAGGGCTTTCAGCCCTCTCTAAGCGGTTTATAGAGTCAGCATATCGCCCCCACAGTCTGGGTCCTCATTTTACCCACCTCGGAAGGATGGAAGGCTGAGTCAACCTTGAGCCGGTGAGATTAGAACTGCTGAACTGCAGATAACAGTCAGCTGAAGTGGCCTGCAGTACTGCACCCTAACCACTGCGCCACCTCGGCTCGGTTCTCCGAAACCCTCAGCAGCCCATCCCTGTAGTGAACCCACAACAAGGAAACACATTCAGGAGAGTTGAATTAGCCAAAGTAAAACTTTATGGGACACACCATGTTGGTACTGAGGAAAGCCACACGTTCCAGGGATGAGATTCAAATTTTTTTTACTACTGGTTCAAAGTAGAGGGAAGACCTGCAGGAGTGCAAGGCCAGGTACCGGCGCCTGGAGGCTCGGCAGGCTGAGATGGTCAGACAATTCCAGACCATGATGCAGTCCCCCTGGAACAAGGCCCTCCGGCTCTTCGTCCCCAGCGTCACTTCCCTCCAGCCTTTGCCCAAAGCCCCACACCAGGAGGACGAAGGAGATCCCAAGTTGGAATTTCTGGCCCCTCCGACCTGCAAAAAAAGACCCCGAAGGAGGAGGCTCTCTGCAGCAACGCAAATGTTCATTGCACGTATCCGGCCCAGGGCCCATAGTTTGCAGACCCCCGATTTAGTGCAATATAAAAAATAAAAATATTTTTTCTGCGGACCACGAAAATTTGGTTCCACCACAAATGCGCGAACGACAAAAGCGCGCCTGACTAAACCGCGGTGACAAAACCGCGCCGACAAAACCACACCGACGAATGAGCACTGAAGCACACCGACAACAGCGCGCCGACAGAAGCGCGCTGTAACCCTAACCCTAAACCAAACCCTAAACCAAACCCTAAACTTAACCCTAAACCTAAACCTAACCCTAAACCTAACCCTAAACCTTAACTTAAATCGCGCTTCTGTCAGTGTGCTTTTGTCGGCGCGTTGTTGTCAGCGCGCTTTTGACATCGCGGTTTTAGCACCGCGGTTTTGTCGGCGCGCTTTTGACGTTCACGCATTTGTCGGATCACGGAAAATTTTCTTGGTGACCGCTGGTTTGGTGGGATATGTGAACTCATTCTGGATCTCAATTCTCAATGGAACTTCCCAGACCTTATCGGGAGATACTTCAACTTTGGAACATCTACAAGAAATTTTCTCAAGGGGGGGGGGATAAAATCCCCTGCTACTTCCTATTTTCCCGAAGCAAGGACAATGAGGATATACCTGCTCCCAGAGATAAGCAATTTCAATCTTCCAGTTTGGCCCTTCTCCTTTAATGATCATTTACACTGGCAATCAGACACCAGTTTTCAATAATCTAGTTGTGGAGTCAAATATGACAAAGTTATTCCTGAGCTGTTTTTTATTAAGGCAAAATAATGGAGCGTTACTCCTTATCCCCTTGCAAAGGTCAGTGGCTATTGGAGGAAGTTAGCACCTACCCCTCCCCTGGAAAAATGAAATATTCTAGGAAAAAGGGAAGAATATTATATTTCCCTGGATGAGAAATGGAGAAACGTGTTTTTAGGCAGGAAACAGATTCCCACCATCCTCAATAGCCCACAGCAGATGTCAGCACTTAAAAGATAAAGAGATATCTAGGTCTATTCATAGGCAAGATCCAACAAAGGTAGGATTAGCCCTCTACCCATCTCACTACATGGCACTTGGGAAGATTACATCACCCAGCAAGGCTCAACCAAGCCTGGGACACAGGACAGCCTATAGAGTCGGCCCCACATGGCCCCATGGGAGTCTGACAACCAATCAGAATACAAGCTCAAATTCAAAAGCCCAGAGAGGGTATAAAACTCAGGCACTCTCAGCTTCTCTTCCCTTTTTTATCTTCACCCAACATCTTCAAGGCATGTGATCCTGTCCACCATTAAAACCATCTTTCCAAACAGCCACCATGTTTCCCGTGTCTTTGGAACTGAACCCAGAAGGACATTTCTTCCAACACTGTGACATCTCTTGTACAATAGGTAAGCCTAAGATTTGTTAAGTATGATTGGTACTTTACTTTTTATACCTTCCTTGCCTTTTAAAAATGGCTTGATTAATCCATGTAAATTATTGAAATTATTATCCATGTAAATTTTTATATTATTTCAATCCACGTAAATATCTAAGAGCAAAATATTAAAATGTAAATTATATACTATTACTTTCACCAATCAAGCCAACAATTGCAAAGATGAGAAACTGATCGAACTGTTATGTCATAGCTCACCAAAATAAGCTGACATTGAAATACAAATGTATTTATTTTATGGTACCTTGTTATACTTACTAGCACTAACAGATCTCGCTTCTAACATGGGTGGTCTAACTTAAATCTCTTTTATGTTCTTTTTCAGTGAGACAGTCAGCGTTGATGATGTTACCTGGTTTAGGTAATGAAAGTCTGCAAGAAAACAAACAAACTCAGAGAGCAGCAAGGATCTTTCATTTCAACCAGGGGTGGGATTGAAAAATGTTAGCAACCGGTTCTCTGCCCAGTTGCTGGGTGTGGGTGGCCATGGGGGCATGGCCTAGTCGGCTTCCTGCACCATGGCGGGAGGGCATTTTTCCCTTCGCCAGGCCCTGGAGGCTTTCCTTGAGCCTCCGGGAGGGCGAAAATGCGCTCTACATGGGGCAGCCCTTGAAGAGCATTCGGAGACTTCAGCTCGTCCAGAATGCAGCCGCGCGAGCGATTGTGGGTGCACCTTGGTACACCCACGTTACACCTATCCTCCGCGAGCTGCACTGGTTACCGATTGGTTTCCGGATACGCTTCAAGGTGCTAGTCGTCACTTATAAAGCCCTTCATGGTATTGGACCTGGGTACTTGAGAGACCGCATGCTGCCAATTAACACCCAAAGACCCATTAGATCACACAGATTAGGCTTCCTCCGGGTTCCGTCTACTGGCCAATGTCATCTGGCTACTACCCGGGGGAGGGCCTTCTCTTTGGCAACTCCGGCCCTTTGGAACGAGCTCCCCACAGAGATTCGGACCCTCACCTCTCTCCGGGCCTTCCGAAAAGCCGTTTAAAAGGCCTGGGGTCGATGAGTTCCCTTCCCTTCTCGAATCGTGTGGCTGTTGGTTGTTTTAAATTCCCTTGTACTTTTTTGTTGTAGTTCTTTGTGTTTCCCTTCCCCTCCCTTGGGTTTGTGCACCGCCCTGAGTCCCGCCGGGAATAGGGCGGCATATAAATAAAATGAATCTTGAACCTTGAAAATGACCTCCCCCAGGGTTCCGGAGGCTGGAAATGAACCCCAGGCTCCAGAGATTTTCTTTGAGTCTCCGGGAAGGCAAAAGCAGCCTCCCCTGGGCTCGAGAGACCAGAAAAGGGCCCATTTCCGGACTTCTGGGAGGCCTTTTTCCGCCCTCCCATAGCCTCCATGCGGCCCCTGTACTTACCCAAAACAGGCCGCGTGGAGATTCCTGGGAGGGGAGGAGTGGCTGGGTTCAGCCAGTCCTTCCAACTATCGGTTTGGCGAACCAAATTAAAGTTAATACCCAGTTCACCCAAACCGGATTAATCCCACCCTTGATTTCAACCCTGATATACAAATATTCTCTTTTCTTGGTTCTTTTTCAATTCTGTTATTTATCCCAATACTTCCAATGGTCAGCAATTACAGTTGAAGCTCTGTATAAGGGAGATTTAATTTTTTTTTAAATAATGGGCAGAAAGGGAGAACAATGTAGTGATATAGGCTGCTATGGGTAATATATAGCATAAATAACATGATCTGTGTTTATTTCTTGTACCATTTAATAACTGCAATTTTAATAATATAATGCCTAAAAGTTGAATGAATGTGGGATAAACAAAAACAAGCCTTATGAATTAAGCAGGTTGATTTTTTTTCCATTACTACAAATAATTTTAAAGATAGCCCCCCCCCCTAAATACACTGGCTTTTTTTTTTAAAAAAAAGTCTTAATATTTGATTAATAAATTAATAATGTTCCTAACATTTTATTAGGAGTAGCAAAATGCACAGAGCTGTCAGTGGATACAACGTTCTTTTTATTGGCATGTTCAAATCACACAGTAGGGTGGGGAAGGAAAAATCCCATGTCTGAGAAGCAACAGGATAGATATTAAGCTGTCTCTTCGGTTCTTATTAATTAAATTGGAAGGGAAGCTCCCACTCTGGTTTCCACAGATCTACCAGGAGTGTCTACGAAAAGGTACCCAATAACATCCACTGGGAAATGAAGGGAAATGACCCAACAGCAATGATGACACATGGTGACATAGACCTATGTCTCCATAGCAACTTTCCTACCCTTCCATCCCTCAAAGCAACCTATGAAAAGTGAACATGCACTTCGACAGCAAAGCATAGGTGGGGAAAATGGAAGAATATGAAAGGACACAGGCATCAAGATCACATGAGATGTTAATACCACTTTATTATGCCTTGGTAAGGCCACACATGGAAGACTGCATTCAGTTTTGGTCGCCACGATGTAAAAAAAAAGATGTTGAGACTCTAGAAAGAGTGCAGAGAAAAGCAACAGAAATGATTAGGTGACTGGAGGTTAAAACATATAAGGAAGTGCTGCTGGAATTGGGTGTGTCTAGTTTGATGAAAAGACAGAGTGGGGGGTGACATGAGAGTAGTGTTCCAATATCTCAGGGGCTGCCACAAAGAAGAGAGGGGTCAAACTATTCTCCAAAGCACCTGAGGGCAAGACACGAAGCGATGGGTGGAAATTAATCAAGAAGAGAAGCAACCTAAAACCAAGGATAAATTTCCTGATATTTAAAACAATCAGTGGAACAACTTATCTCCAGAAGTTGTAAATGTTTCAATACTAGAAGTTTTTAAGAAGAGATTGGACAACTATTTGTCTGAAGTAGTATAGGGTTTCCTGCCTAAGTAGGGGGTTGGATTAGAACAGGGATCTCCAACCTTGGCAACTTTTAAGACTTGTGGACTTCAACTCCAAGAATTCCCCTGCAAAGCTGGCTGAGGAATTTTGGGAGTTGAAGTCCACAAGTCTTAAAATTGCCAAGGTTGGAGACTCATGGACTAGAAGACTTCCAAGGTCCCTTGCAAATGTTATTCTAAGTTCTAAGTATTTTATCCAAAGATGGAAGGAGTATGCTGAAATTTGTCACCGAAGATATCTTAGAGCAGCGTTTTTCAATCTGAGCAACTTTAAGATGGGTGGATTTTTACTCTCAGAATTCCCCAGGCAGTCAGAATAAATATAAACCAGCTGCCATATTTCTCATGATGGCTTCCTGGGGAATCCTGGGAGTTGAAGTCCACGCATCTTAAAAGTTGCTGGGGTTAAGAAACAATGTGTGAAAGAATATTCCTAATTTCTTCTACACTAGAAGACAAAGTTAGACCACCACTTTAGACATTATAGGTAGTCCTCGACTTACAACAGTTCGTTTAGTGACCATTGGAAGATACAACAGCTTCCAAGTGATAATGGCTTTCCCTCTGGTGTCCTATGGAAATAAAAGTTGACTTTGAAAAAGCAGAATAGAAAAATAATTGATGTTTGGAATATTTGTGTTGTATTTTCCTGAGGACACCATAGATATCCAAGAAAACGAATAAATGATTTATAGAATAAATTAATTGAGAGGTCTCAATATGGGCCAAAATGTGCAAATTATTATATCATGAACACTTTATGCAAAGACTTTCCCAGGAAATCTGTGATGGGAAAAGTTGAGACGTCTGCCCACATCTAATGAGTTTAAGATGCTGGGGAAAGTGGAATTAAAAAAAGGAAGCATAACACAGGTCTGCGACTAAAAAGTTGTTTGATTATTTTCATCTAATTTCCATGTATTTTGGTGTGCTGAAAACAAATAAAATATTGAAAAAAACTCCTAGATGTTATGATTTGCCACAACATACAAAATTGTCTTCAAATTTATCAATTTTTTTTATTTTTTGGTATTTTTTTATATTATGGGTTTTTAACCAAATTTAAAGTCCAAATTACTATTATTTAATTCACATAAATGCATTTAAGATATAAAATGCCAAAAAACCTTAAAGGGTTTGTCCGAGTTATGTAAAAAAAATATAGCACTGTAAATCTGATGGTCAGCAATATATACATAAGCTAAGCAAGTTTTAAGTCTGTGCTTCTAATGGTAGAAGGGGTTAATCTTTTCTGAAGAATCCAATGGGAGGGAGACACAGGGCAGATAGCAGCATCTCCGGTCAGTGCAGGGGGCGTGGTCAGCACTGTGACGTCTCATGTACAGACACAGAGCTGCTCTCTCCTGCATGCCACACTTGTGCACGAATCATCATCAGGTTCTTGGTTCTAGGCTGTTCACTTTTTCAACGCAATTCATGTTAGCTCTTCATTCTTCAACCGTTATGTTATGGCTCCGCGAAAGTATATTAATTCACCAGACAGTTTCTGTTTCATCTGTCGTGAATATACAGTGTTGAAGCAACAGCAGAATATTACAGACTTTGTGAAAAAAGTATACTTTGCATACTTTGGACTAAAAATTGGAGATCAAGATAAAGTTTGGGTGCCTCATAAAGTGTGCAAACGGTGTGTTGAGGACCTCCGAAACTGGTTCAAGGGTAAAAAAAAATATTTCCGTTATGGGATTCCTATGGTATGGCGAGAGCAAAAGAACCATAGTGATGACTGTTACTTTTGTTCATGCGATGTGAAAGGGTTTAATTCCAAATGGAAGCATTCCATTTCATACCCCAATCTTCACTCAGCAATTCGTCCCATCCCCCATGGCACAGATATACCAGTACCCAAGCCCCCTGCTACCTTGGAAGAGATATCTAGTTCTGATGAAGGTGAAGTCATACCTGGACCAGATGATGAATCAATTTCTGACTTTGTGAAGATGATACAAGACCAAAATTGTTTTCTCAGGAGGAGATGAATGATTTGGTAAGAGACTTGAATCTTCCCAAAGATGCCACTGAGTTACTCGGATCAAGGCTGAAAAGCAGGAATTTATTGTTGCCAGGAGTGTCATCTTCATGGTTCAGACATCGTGAAAAGGAGTTCGTTCCTTACTTCGCCCAGGAAGACAAGTTGGTTTATTGCATTGATGTTGAAGGTCTAATGGGTCAATTTAAAATCCAATATGATTCAGAGCAATGGCGTCTTCTTATAGATTCTTCAAAAAGAAGTCTCAAAGCAATTTTACTCCACAACATTTTTTACGCTTCTATACCTGTAGGTCATTCTGTACACTTGAAGGAAACCTAGAAGAACTTGGAATTGGTTCTTCGTAAACTTAAATATGAAGACCATGGTTGGCAAGTGTGTGGGGACTTGAAGGTCTTGTGCATGCTGCTCGGGCAACAAGCTGGGTATACCAAATACCCTTGTTTTCTGTGTCTATGGGACAGTCGAGACCGACAAAATCACTGGACCAAGAAGAGTTGGCAGCCAAGGTGAAAAAAATGTCCTCCGAGAAACTTTGGTACCTTCCCATAAAGTTCTTCTACCACCTCTCGACATAAAATTGGGATTGATGAAGCAATTCGTAAAATCACTTCCAAGAGATGGAGAATGCTTCAAATACTTGGTCATCAAGTTTCCATGCTTGTCGGAGGCAAAATTGAAGGAAGGTGTGTTTGTCGGACAGACATTAGAAGGCTTATAGTTGATCAAGAGTTTGTCAATACCATGATGGATCCTCAAAAAGAAGGGTGGATTGCATTTAAAGAAGTCGTACAGAAATTTTTAGGCAATAACAAAGATCCTCACTACAAAAAGATCGTCGGAAGAATGCTGAAAGCATTTCAAGTTTTAGGTTGCCTGATGAGTTTGAAAGTGCATTTCCTCCACTCGCACCTTGACTATTTTCCTGAAAATTTGGGAGTTGTGAGTGAGGAACAAGGTGAACGATTCCACCAAGACATTAAAGAGATGGAAAGGAGATACCAGGGAAAATGATGGAGCATTGCAATGATGGCAGACTACTGTTGGATGCTTCAGAGAGACATTCCAGATGCTACTCACAAGCGTAAATGCACCAAGAGGAGCCTCACAAGGAAGAAGAATCGAGTTTAGTGTGTGTAGGTGAGCTCATTTCAGTTCAAAAAAGGATTTTCATGCAAATATTGTAATAAAACTCTATTTCCATTTATTTTGAGGTATTGCCTTATTTAGCATCGTTACCTAAATTGTCAGGAAACGTGATGTCCTATGACAAAATGGAGGTCATTTTCGGATTCAGCACGCCAAAAAACATATACATGGAATAACCAAAACAGCTCTCAAAAAAAATTTTTTTGCAGACCTGTGTAACAAAATAACAGAGTTGGGCTTTGGAGGTCTTCTACTGCAACCCCTTGCTCAGGCAGAGAAAACTATAAGTAAATGATGAACAACAAATTGAATGGGCTTCATTGCAGCAATGAAGGATGCACTGGTGAAACATATGAAGGACCAGGTTGGAGATAAATTGTGCTGGAGAATTTTCATCCATGTGGTTGCTAACAATTGCTACCAATTTGATAGCAGGGAATCAGCCTTATGTATCCGTTATAGCAATTATAAACATAAAGGGGATAGGTGTTGGGATCTGCTTCTCTATAACAGTGTTTTTCAACCACTGTGCTGCGGCACACTAGTGTGCCGTAACATAGTGTAAGGTGTGCCGTGGGAGAATTACTTTATATATAGTCAATATAGGCACAGAGTTAAATTTTTTTAACATTTTCTAATGGTGGTGTGCCTCGTGATTTTTTTCATGAAAAAAGTGTGCCTTTGCACAAAAAAGGTTGAAAAACACTGCTCTATAACAATGTTTTTCCTTAGATTTTGAATATATTTGAAAAGCAAATATGTTTCCATTTCCATGTTGAACCCAATAAAGCCTTAGATCCTAGAAAGGACTAATCAAATAATTAGATTATAACTTTAATCATCCATTTCCAATTGCACATCATCAACTTAAGCCATTCCACTACTGTTACCTATAATAGTAAAGGATCAGAACACAGAGCTTGTTCTACCAGCCTCCTTATCATAGTATACTGTATTTGGAAGTGTAATTAAAGAACAAATAAATTTGTTTGCATGGTAATTTGCTACCACATGGGAGTTGTTTTGATTTCTTGTTATCAGGCAGTAAAATCTCTTGGCTTGTCTTTTCCAAAATTGGCTTGTCTTTTCCAAAATTTGGGATATGAAATGGCAAACTTTCTACTACTATAGATAGCAGTCAAGGATGAACAAACTGATCAGCTGAGAGAAAAGGAGAATAACCACTATTCTGAGATTCTTTCGCATCCTGAGAATGACATTGAATCACTCTGCTCTTACTACCCTACATGGCTGTTGAACCAGGATAAGTGGTTTTTCCATGGCTGTGTTATCTGAACTTGGTGGCCACCATTTTTACTTAGAATGAAGTAGAAAGTCATGATTGCAAATTACTGTACTTACCAGCCTTCTGTGCTTAATCACGGAATAGCTACTTTATTATGGTTAAGGAATCAAATGTGTGAAGGAATAACATAGTCAACACATTTGCATTAGATAACCAAAATAATGTTTTGAAAATACTCCAGCTTGTGTTTGAATAACACATTGATTCATGGTTAACAGCTCCATGGTTTATTGAATTAAGGCAATCTAGGCTTACACAACACTCTGAAATACAAACCAGGCAATTGCATTTTAAGCAAACATGAACCCAAACCGCATTAACAATTTTGGTTAGCAATAGTTCTGGTTTCTTCCAGTTGCTTTATTATTTTTTTGCAACCCAACAGAATTTTGGGGGAAAATATATGTAAAGGGCTCTGAAATTTGTTTGTTATTCTGTCCAGCTTCTCATTATTAGGCCAACTCTTCCAGAACACAATGGAATTAAATTTCATGCAGGATATGCTAACAAGCGAAAGCTCAAAATTTTTTAAAAATGTGTTGGATTATTCCAAATGTACAAAGAAAAATACAGTACAGAGTATATTGTATATCACCCTATAAGTGGGGCAGTGGGACAAGGGATGTTGATGAATCCTCCATTCTAAGGCCCCTCCCTCTTTTTGTTCCAGTTACATGATGCAAAATGCAGCTATTATTAAGGAATTGTAAAAGAAAATTCTAGAAGCCTCACTTTGCATGTTTTCAGGATAAATTAACTCAAGCCAAATGTTACCCAGTTGTTCTGCTCTCTATAAATGTAGCATCAAACTCTTGGCAACATACTTTAGCTGAAAATAAGATTCGGTGTTTCTTTTAACAATATTTGTTGAAAATGGCTAGGAAAAAAACCTAATAGAAATTCTCAGCGCCTTGATTGTTTTACTTTGGAATCCAATTTACCTGCCAGGTTGCTAACCCCGAGTTTTTGTCTCAAAGCCCCAGTGAGAACTTAAGTGACAAAGGTAAGTGGGGAATGTTCAAGGTGAAATCTACAATCAACATGTAGATTGCTCCCAAGGTCTCAACTTTGTCATAACAAATGGATAATATATGAATCAGCAGGCAACGCATTTGGCCTTATTTTGATAAGATTGAAATCCTGATCAAGCCTTCCACTACTGTAATCTGTTTCTCGTGGAGTTAAGCCTTGAGGATTTCTAAATTACAAGTAGTGAAAAATGCAGTTGCTAACCAGTGCAAGGTGTAGTGATTTTGGGGAATGAAAAAGATTGACAGTGTTGGTTGGTTGCCTGCCAGGCACAATTTAAGGAATTTGTTATTTACCTTTAAACAATAATCAGTAAAGAACCTATCTGAGGAATTATTTCTGCTGTCAATCTTCGTAGACTAGCATAAAGGCCCCTTTGAAAATGCCCCCTGGTTGAATGAAGAGGTCTTCTCCTAGATGGTCCCCAAAACGTTCAGGGAGGAACATTAACCCCCATTCTCTCCGTGTTTAGGAAATTGGCAAGGGTGTGATTTTACAATACCGACTGCATCATAACGTTCTAGATTGTGCTTCAATTATTGAGTGTTTACAGAATTGGGGGGGGGTTATAAATTTAATATTAAACACCACTGCTGTGTTTTTTCTGAGACATCATGGCCATGTATAACTACAGATGGAACTTATTAGGGAGAAAGAGAATCTGCTCTGCACTTAGTCTCTTGCCATCTGCTTCACAGATGTTAATTGATGGAAGACAAAATTCTCTTTGCTGCAGTCTCTGCAGCTAAATAGCCTATTTAAGAGGGGTTGTGATGTAGTTGGCTACATAGAGTCCAGGTGAATTGCCACTTTTGTCAATCTTAGGTTCCATTTAACTCAATGCAGCCTACTCTTCAAGGTCAGTGATACATACATACATACACATACATACACACACACACACACACACACACACACACACACCATCCTACTCTGGTGGATTATTGGACTTCAGTTCTTAGAATTTCAAACCCAATACACCCAGAGAAAACTAGATACAACTACAATAAACAGTGCTATAAAAAGTTGAAAAACATGTTTCATGATTGTTCAAAAATAGTCCACCAAACTAGTATGAGCCGCGGTGGCGCAGTGGTTAGAATGCAGTTTGAATCTCACCAGGCTCAAGGTTGACTCAGCCTTCCATCCTTCCGAGGTGGGTAAAATGAGAACCCAAATTGTTGGGGGCAATAGGCTGACTCTGTCAACTGCTTAGAGAGGGCTGTAAAAGCTCTGTAAAGCAGCATATAAGTCTAAGTGCTATTGCTAAATGCTAGTATCTTCATCCCACCAGCAAAAGGATTTGAGCAGAAAAATCAGGTGGTCACTGTCATTTTGAACAAAAAGTGTTTCTTGGCTAGTGGTAAAACTCATATTCACTGAATTTTGCAGGGAGAAAACTATTTTGTCCCTCTACTGCAATTAGTAAAATAGCATTGATTTTTTTCTGCAACAAACTAAGATAGTGACCTTGTTTGCACCTAATCCTAAACCCTGGTTGAAGATGTTGCTTACTTAAATCCCACCAATTTCATTGTACAAACTACCATTCTAAAAGATATTAAAAGATCCAATCCACTTTCTGCATCTACATAGCACGTGGTAAAGCTACTAGCCCAGTTCAAAAATTTTCTCTTCAAAGCAAATCTTAAAGCTGAATTGATTTGTCAGATCAAATAAGATGATGCCATATTGATTGACAAACATTTACATGTGCCTCTAAAGACTTCTTTTTCCATGTAGAATTGATAATCTTCACTTAAACTGGATCTTAGATGATTTGCAACTCCATAAAAGCTTAGCTATCAAATATGGAGACACCCATAACTTCCCCATAGCATGTAGCTTTTTGACCTGAGATTTGTGATAAAGTATATTGTGATCCTGCAAGCTTCATTTAAGAGTTGTGAATATAGAGGGAGAAAGTATACCATGAAATCATGTTTACTAAACACACTTTAAAGTTAGCATGCTAGATAAGTACAGCCAATGTGCCTGGCTGATTATTATGCGTCCACAAAAGATGTTCTTACAAATTAGCATTTAAAGTGCCCCAAGATTTTTTCCCTGCGAAATATTAACATAACTACCCTTTAGAAATTGGACATTACAGATGTATTTCCAACTAAACTTTCATTCTTCTAGGTGGAAATGTTATATATTTGTACCTGATTAGACAATCCCACCTGTTTCCAACACGTGGTCACAGAATATTCTTATTCCAACAGAAGAGTTTATATTATCTGAGGATCAATGCAAAACAGCTTCCAAATCCATTGATCAGTTTACAAATCATTATCAAATAACATTAAGTAGTGGTACACGCTCTTTGAAGAAAGAAAAGGAAATATGGTTTTTGGTTGGGAACCAGTCTGATGTAGTGGTAAAGATGCTGCCTTAGAACTCTGTAAGTTCTAGACCTCTTGGTGACTTTGGGCCAATTATTCTTTCTCAACTCACCTGAGCAGGTTGTTGCTGTGTGGAAAATAAGAGTAGCAAGGAGTATTAGCTATGCTTGTTACCTTGAGTTTTATATTAAAAAAAAATACCTTCTCACCCAGATGGGCCTGTGTCTTCTGCAATCCTGGGTCCTCTTCCAGGGGGTGGGGTGGGAATTTGAGGGTTCTGTGCCATATCTTAGCTCTTCCTTAACTAAACTCTTCTTAACAGAGAGCTCCAGTGTTGTTCCTGGAATCTGTTGCAGACACTCACTCACAGCCCCAAGTGCTCCTACTGTTACTTGGATCATTTGGGCCTTGACTTTCCACATCCTCTCCATTTCCTCCTTCAGGACCATTTCTTCCAGCAGCCCTGGTACTTTTCCATCTTCTCATATACCTTCCTGATGTTGCTGTCACTTGGCACCATTATATCTTATCATCACCAATGTCATATATACTGTATATAATCCATCTATCATGTCTTCTGGTCCTTGTGTACAGATGTAATACAGGTCTTTTTTTGTAGTATGTGTATGTATACACACATTCTATAATCTATGTATGTATGTGTGTGTGTATACACACATACATGCATACATACATACACACGGACACATATCTCTCTCGCACCTTATGCACATACTATCTATATCTATCTATCTATCTATCTATCTATCTATCTATCTATCTATCTATCTATCTATCTATCTATCTATCTAACATATATCTACATATACACATATTCTCCCTCTACACACACACACACAGAGGAAGGATATACATACAAACACTAAACACACTCATTCTTCCAAAACTCTACTTTTTCAACTCCCAGGAGATATACTTCATTTCTTACCTACCTTAAATGCTAATTATAACTGACTCTTAATATAAAGATGTTGATTGGGTAAATGAGCTTGTTTAACTAAGTTACATTAAATAAACCACATTTGGCTGAATTAGCTCAGGATAAAAAGCCATAACAATAACCAACAACTCCTGGATGCTGAAAGAAGCTGCGTTGTGTTTAGTTTATCTTGTAAATTATACCATCCAATAGTACACCTACCTAGACTACTACTACTTCTACTACTACTACTACTATTATTAATCATAATTATTTATTATTATTATTACTATTATTATTCTAGCAGAATCTGACAAGCTCCTTTTACCCGAACGCCTAATGCAGGGCACTTGAGCATTTTGAGCTTCGCTGGGTTGTGCATACCTGACCCGCGTTCCTGCTTCATTCAGGCAAACCCAGGAATTAACGGTTAACCGGGGGGAAAAACGCCCCATTTTTTTTCCTTTGAACCCCAGGAAAGGCCCATTGGGCTAAAGCCAGTTGCTAGAGATAAATGACCCAGGCCACCCACGATCTCCTAACTAAGCACGCGCATAGCTTTGCCATTCGCTGCCCAGGCTAAATTTGTGTCCTTGCGTTTTGCACTTTTTTGTTTTTAGGGGTGGGAGGAAAAAACGAAAACAAAACTGGGTTAGGGGAGATTCAGTAGTTCAAGCAACCAGGTTCCGGCTGCGCTCCAAACATCGACGGCTAAACATCCTTCTTTCCCTCCATCCCCCCCCCCCTCCGCCACATTTCCCTCCCACGTTGCAACGGCAGCAGCTGGGCCGTCACGTGACTTGCTCCGGTTTCTCCTCCCCCCCACCTCCCAAACAAGCCCGCCTACCTACTTCTCCCCGCCCCTTTTTCCTCCCGCTCCGCTCGCCAGGCTCCCGGCGCGCGCAGAGAGCCCGCGGCGCCTGCGTGGTCCCGCCCTCCTCCTCCCCGCCTCCCCCGCCTCCGCCTCTTGGTCCCTCCCGCCTGCTCTTCTTTCTCCCCTCCCTCCCCTCCGCCGCTGTCCTCGCTTCGTTCCTTTCTCTCTGGCTCCCCGCCGGCTCTTCCATTTTACAGCCCCCCCTCCCTCCCCCACCTTAAATCTGCCCGCGGCCTATAAAAGGAGCGGCCGGCAGGGAGTTTTTTCCCTCAGTCCGCTGCGGAGGCGCGAGCGGTGGGTTTCTCTGTGCCTGTCTCCCTCCCGGCAGGGGCGCGCGTGCCGCCGAGACAGCCCGTCAGCAGCGGGGAGGTGCGACGGAGAGGGAGGAGACGACGACATCGCCGAAGACGACGCCTTGCTCCGCGGGGGCCTTCTCCGGGTCGCCTTCTTGCGGCGCTCCTTCCCTCATACCTTCCCACAGCCGCTCCTCAAAAGGTCTCAGCTTGTCAGGCCCGGCCGCCGGGCTGCGTCGGAGCCGCCTTCGAGGCCTTCCCACCCCACCCCACCCCCACTTCAGCCTGCTGGGCCGACGGCCACCCACCCCCCCTCAACGCCGACGCCATGAGCTCCGGCACGCCGTATATCGGGAGCAAGATAAGCCTCATCTCCAAAGCGCAGATCCGCTACGAGGGCATCCTCTACACCATCGACACCGACAACTCCACCGTCGCCCTCGCCAAGGGTAGGGCCGGAGCGGGGAAAGTGTGCGAGGGGGGGGGCGCCTGAGGGGAAATAAAGCCCGACGAATCGGGGACGCATCTGCCTCAGCCTCTTGCCTTCCCCACAACCCTAAAGTGGTGGTGCGGGGGGGGGGGCGCTCCCTGCGTCCGGTTGCTCCCGAGGGGCTTGGATGGGAGGTGGGGGAGCCGATGGCGCAGGGCGACGGGATTTGGCTTCGCTTCCCTCGCGCGGCTCTTCTCTCCCCCCCCCCTTTTGCCTCGGGGGGGGGGGAGGGACACGCGAGCGCGGCTGGTGGTGGTTGTTGTTGTTGGGGCTCCGAGGCGTGAGGGCCGCAGCTGGGTTGTGGGGGGGGGGGGAGGAAAGGAGGAGAGCGTGGAGCCGCCAGCAGGCTCTGGGCTCCCCGGTCCGCATCCCTTTAAAGGGGCACGCGCGCCGCAGAGCTGCAAAGGGGGGGAGGATGAGGCGCAGTTTGCAAAGGAGGGGAAGCCCCTGGTGAGGGGTGGGGGGGGAGGACGGGAGCAGGGGCTAATGATGGGGAAGGGGAAGCTGAGAGGAGGGGGAATCCTTCCCCCGGGGCTCTTTTTTTTTTTTTTTTTTTTTTGGCCTTCCACAGCTGGACGGAGAGAAATAAAGGAGACATTACACGTTGGTGCTGGAAAAGGAGATGGTAGTTTGAATGCCTGGGTGGGTGAAGCGGGGGCTGGTCTGGCCCAAATAGCAACTTGTTTATTTAGTCTGTCACTCCTGTACAATATAACAGGAATAAGAAGAAACATGAATAAGAACACAGGAAATAGATACAAATAAATGGGGACCGTAGGACAGGGACCGTGGTGTGCTTAAGCACGCCCCTTATAGACGTTTTAGGAATGGAGTGAGGTCAACAGACTAAGGTTAAAGTTATGGGAGTTTGGGGAAGAAACCACAGAGTCAGAGGTACTGCATTTCAGGCGTTGACCACTGTTGCTGGAGACGTATTTTCTGCAATGGAGTTTGGTGCGGTTTACCTTGAGTTTGTATCTATTGTGTGCTGGTGTTTCCTTCTAAGGCTGATTTGTGTGTGTGTGTGTGAGAGAGAGACAGACAGACAGACACTGACTGACTGATTATGGGAAACTCCCATCACCACCACCTTGCTACTGCTTCTTGAGCTTGGTTTCAGAAGTTTCCCATGGTCAGGAAAGAGGTTGAGAGAGATGCCGCAGTTCCTTGTGGGGCTCCCCCCCCTTCTTTTACCCTACTCTGGGTTCTGAGGAGTGGGGGATGAATTGCTGCAATCTGCTGAACTTCCAGTGATTCCCTGGCCTCTTTGTGGCCAACGGATTTTTGGGTGGGATCTGTGAAGAGAAGTGTAGTAAAAGCTGCTGGTGACTTCCAAGGGCCGGTCATGTTTTTTTAGCCTTTGGGTAATATATGGATCTGGTTCTGAATGGTTTAGATTTTGGTCTGTAATACAAGTATTATTTATTTATTTATTTATTAAATAGATTTATAGGCCGCCCAATCCCGGAGGACTCCGGGTGGCTTACAAAGCAAAAAGAAAAGTAATTAATAAAAAAAAATAAAGGAAAACAATTTAAAACATCACCCATATACCCAATCGGATTGTGGCTGAACCTCAGCAGTGTGGTCAACAGCCCCAGTATAAGAAGGTGTGTTGCTTCATTTGGCTGTAATTTTGTGAACAATGGGCAAGCAAGTTGTGTGAGTAATTCTTTAACTGCTATTTCCAAGCCTCATAGTATATTGGATCCTCACATTGTTTGAGTTCAGTAAAAGCAATTGTAGTGTTTGAAACATTTCCATTCTATGTGTCTGCGTAGAAGGTTTCTATTTCCACAAGAAAAAAGTATGGATGTTCCACACTAAATGGCTATAATGCTGTTTATGTTGGGCAGTTTCAATGTTGGGCAGTTTCAGAATTGTCCCCAGAAAGCATATGTGGCAAAATACTCACACTCTTATGTGGACTGGTTGTTTATAAAGACAAAATATAATATAACTGATACTGCTTGTTTTACGCCACTGAGAAATTAAGGTATAAAATGCTTTAGGGAAAGATGTATTTTGTAAGATTACACTGGAGGGTGGGCGGGAAGTCACTCAGCATTCAAGTCATGTGGAAATTTATTGCACAGTAGTATTTTTCTAAAGAATCATTCTGTATATGAAATTTTGGGATTAAATAGAAATAATTTCCCCCATCCTCTTTAAAAAAAGAGCACTCAGAAAGAGTAAAAATGTCATTAACTGAAATCAAGGAGTCGAGTTGTGGTTTGTGCAAGAGTTTCACCCTGCTAAAATGTTTTAATGTATTTTAGGAATATATTATATAAAATGCATTTTATTTTGGAAAACAAGGCTACCAGCCCCTGTTCCATTGTTAATAGCATAACTGCACTCTCCCCAAAGTAGTAATTGGCCATTTATCTATTTGCTCTGTTTATGGAACTCATGAAGTTAGCTAAAGAGCAATGAATATTCTGTTTTATACAGCTCTCTCCCCTCCCACTTGAGAGAAAATCAAGATAACTGTGAAAAAGCTTTGAACAATGATGTAATAAATCTATAAATTAAAATTCAGTTTTTCCATATTATTATTGCCCAGTGAAATATGCAAAGCTAGAGTTGAAATGACACTTTTCCTGTGTACCGCTTGAAGAGTCCAAGCGACAGATTAAATCAGTCTGGTTGGCCTGGGACCAGAGGAATCTTTTTCCTTGGCCACCCCTCCTGGTGTTACTGGGCGCCAGAATTTTTTCTCAGTCTGCCCGTTCAGGACTTATATTTGTGAGCTCCAGCGTAATTTATTTAGGCTTGGACTCTCCTTCTAGTATTTCCTTTCTTTTTCCTTAATTTGTTTTTCCTATAATTAACAGTTCATTTGTCTCCCCTTTTTGCTTCATGTCGTTTGATTTCTCCTATAGACTCGGAGGTAGGCGTGGTGGTGGGTGGTCCGCTTGCCGCTCCACCTTTGGACGGCAGCGGAGAGTTGCCGCTTTTGCTTTAAAGCGCGGGAGGAGCAGTGAGGCTTCTGGTGGCTGCTGGCGTTTCCCTTTTTAGTTGGAATTTGTTTTGGGTTTTTTTGCGATTTTCTTGCCCTTTGGAGGGTGTAGCCTGCCACAGAGGGGTGCGCGGCCACTCTAAATCATGCAGCCGCCATCTTCACCTCCTCCCTCACACTGGAGCGGCGGCCAATTGGTAGGGCCTGAATTCACGCCTTTTCTCCCATTAGTGTTCCCACTCAGCCACGCTTCTGCAGATAGCCGCAGGGTGGCTGGCCTTGATCAGGTCTCCGGCTGGGTCACTTCCACCCACAGCGTTTCCCCAAGTGGCGCTGGCATCTTGGCCACCCTAGTGATCATACACCGGCACAGGGAGGATTTTTGTGTAAATTTTTTGCCTTCTATCCACTGATTCTCCCTGATCTATCTGCCTGGTCTTGCAGCCTCAGCTGCTTTTCCACCTTCTCACCTACCGTCGAGTGGCTGGATTCCTTGGACTCATTGCAGAGCCCCAGTTTTACTCCTCTGGATTTTTTTCCACAAACTGTTCCTGCTTCCACAATTTCTGCGTGTCTTCTGATCCAGCACCAGCCACCAGAGTGTCGTTCATCTTTGTGCCATCAGGCCATGGAGCATCCTGGCCCATCTGACTCCCCTGACAGTAGACCAGGTCCCTCTCAAGCCCCTAGCAAGGGAATTTCTGCAGGCACAGGCAAGGGGGTAAGGAAGGGCAGGGTGGCCAGTCAGGATAGCCATCCCTGTAAGGCACCTTCTGCAGCGGTGACTAGGGATGCAGAGAGGCGGCAGCGGGCCCTCGACAAACAATTCAAGAAGGCCCAACGCCAAGTTGTGAGGGCGTGCCCTTGGCCTAACCCTCCTGTTGGGGCAGTCATTCCACCACTTCCAAGGGGGGATCATCTGTCCATAATTGATGAGGAAGTGGACTCCAGGACCTCTCCCCGGATAGGTCTCTGGCTGAACTGGGCTCTCCTGCTTTTTTGTGTGTTCTTCAGTCAAGGCCCGCCCCCGAGGACCCTAACCCCCGGGGGCTCGATCCCATGCTTGCCCAGGATGTTCTTCCTCCTTCCAGGGACCCCATTGCTTCGGACTCTGCCATAGCTCAGGAACCTGAGTTATCTGCTCACATGCGGGTGGTGGTCGCCCGTGCCATCTCTCAGGGAATTGCCTAGGGGATGCAGAGACGTGACCAAGCGCCCATCGCTCCCAGCTCCTCTCAGCCCAGGCAGGAAGCTCCCTCCACCCCCAGGCGGGTCCGTCACCCATCTCTGGAGTCCTTGACGCTAAGTGAGTCTTCCATTTTGGAGGACCCGGAGCAGGAGGAGCAGGAGCTCTCGGAGGATGAGGACCTTCCTCCGGATTCTCCTGCCTTATCAGGGCTCTTTAAGCCTAGCCTATTTAAGTCCATCTTGCACAAGGCTAAGAACACCACCCAAGTGGGTACCAAACCTAAGACAATGCAGGGATCCACGGATTCCGCTCCAGTTAACCCCAATGCTAGCATGTTTTAACATTCAGGCACCTCAGCAAGATTTCTTTATGGATGTCATTCAACGGCAATGGGCCCAGCCTGGCTCCCTGTCCGCGTCCAGTGGCAGGGACAAGAAGCTGTACTCAGTTGACCCCCGCGCTGGAAAACATCCTGGTCCTACCATCTGTAGACCCCCCTATAGTGGCTCTCACTTCTAATTCAGTCCTTCCAGCTGACTTGTTGGAAGGCCTCAAGGCAGAGGACACAAAAGCGTAGAAGGCCTGCCACAAGACTCATCAGGCAGCGGCCTGGGCCATTAAGGCTTTGTCATCCGTGTCCTTCTTTAACAGAGCTTCTATCATTTGGCTGCGTGAGCTTCAGGCTAAACTACCGGCAGGAGACACTCGTCTTCACCAGGACATAACAAAAATTATTGCAGCATCCCATCATAAATCTTCTCCCTATTTCAAGAGGCAGTCCTTTCGTTCCAGTGAGTCCGCAGGATCCTCTTCCGCTCCCTCAAACAGATCACTCGGGAGATAGGTCCCAGGACAGGCAGTTCTTTCGGGACAGGGGTAGACAGCAGTTCAACTACCGCAGGTCCAACCGCGGTGGGGCCTCCAACAGCCCTTCCACAAGTCCAAGTGACCATCAACGCTCCCCTCCCATTGGGGGCCGACTCCAGCTGTTCGCTCCCCAATGGGCACTGACCACAGAGGATGCCTGGGTCCTCCAGACTGTCAGGGAGGGGCTTTCCTTAGAGTTTCTCTCCCAACCCCCTCAGAACTTCATCTGCTGTCCGACCCCTTCTTGCCCTCTCGAGAGGGAACTCATGACCCAGGAAATTCATCATCTCCTGGAGATCAATGTTGTGGAACAAGTTCCCCCCAACCAGGAAGGGAGGGGATTTTATTCCATTCTCTTCCTGGTGCCCAAGAACTCAGGGTTGGAGAGCCATATTGGATCTCAAGAACCTTAACCATCGCATACAGGAGGTTCAAGATGCAATCCCTGCAGACTATCTGGAGTCCTTCCGGATTGGGCGGCATATAAATTTTATTAATAAAAATAAATAAAAAAAATATCCTAGCGGGGATTCGCCAGGGGGACCTCCTCACGTCCATCAACTTGAAGGAGGCTTATCTACACATTCTCATTCAGCCACAACACTGAAGGTTCCTGTGGTTTTTCTATGCCGGCTGACACTGCCAGTACAAGGCCCTTCCATTCGGCCTGTCGTCGGCACCCAGAACCTTCACAAAAGTTCTGTCATTGGTTGCAGCGCAACTCAGACGCAGGCCCATAAGGCTTCAATGTTACCTGGATGACATTCTCATCCAATCAGGCTTACGGAACATCCACATTACAATGAGGTCCCTCAGGAATCACGGGTTCTCCCTGAACCTGGAAAACAGTCATCTCATCCCAACTACCCGACTCATCCATCTGGGGGCGGTGATAGACACCTCAGCTTGCAGGGTGTTCCTTTCCCAGGACAGGATAGACAGTTTAGTTTCCCTGACTCGCAAACTTCTGGGGTTGAGGCAGGTCTCCGTGCTACTCCTATCACAACTGTTGGGGAAGATGATCTGCATCTTGGTCGTTCCCTGGGCACGACTTCACTCCAGAGAGTTGCAGTGGCTTCTCCTGACCCATCAAAGAGCCAACAGGAACAACTCATCCATGAAGATGCGGATTCCCCTGACCATGAAGAGGTCTCTCAAGTGGTGGCAATCGACGGCTCTACTGAAGGGACACCTGTTCAAGGAGTTCACGAGAGTAGTCATCACGACAGATGCCAGCCTTGCCGGTTGGGGGGTGTACATGGGACATCACGTAACTCAAGGCAAGTGGTCTCCAGCCGAAGCAGCCTGCAACATCAACTTCTTAGTGCTGTGAGTGGCCAAACTCACCCTGCAACATTTTCACCGGGACATTCTTCATCAACACGTCCTCCTGATGATGGACAATGTGGCCACCAAGGCCCATATAAATCGCTAGGGCGGCACCAGGTCCAGGAAGCTCATGGTGGAGGCCCTGGGCAGGTGGGCGGAGTGTCACATTGCATCCATTCGCTCCCACATCTCGGGAGTGGAGAACATGCAAGCGGACTGGTTGAGCAGGACCACCATAGACAGTGCAGAGTGGCGTCTGGATCCAGCCCTGTTCAACCAATTGTCTCACAGATTCGGCACCCCAGTGATCGACCTGTTCACCACCCGAGCGAACACACAACTCCAGTGCTTCTTCTCCCGCTACCACTCGCCAGGGGTGATGGGGACGGATGCCCTTCGATGCAGATGGCCTCAGGGTCTTCTGTATGCCTTCCCACCGCTTCCGCTTCTACACAGGTAATGTGCAAGATCATCGCAGAAAGGGCGGCGGTCCTGCTCGTAGTTCCCCATTGGCCTTGCAGGTCATGGTATGCCGACCTTGTCAGCCTGTCGGTGTCATCCCTATGGGGAATTCCTCGAGACCAGGTCTCCCTCAGCCGGGGGCCATAGTACACCCGGACTCCCAGTGGCTCCAGATGGCTGTCTGGCACTTGAGGGGGATCTCCTGAGGAGCGAAGACCTGTCGGAGGAGTTGTGCGTACCATCCAGACGATCATCAACGGCCAGGATATATGATTCCATTTGGTCCACTTTCGCCAAGTGGTATGACAACTACCATCTCGATCCAGTCACTGCGCCTGTTTCCCATGTACTGGACTTTCTACAAGGGGGCCTAGACAAAGGTCTCGTCCCCAATACACTTCGTCGTCAGGTGGTGGCCCTATCCACCATCTGGTCCGGCGACCCGGACCAGCCCCTCAGCAAGATCTCGAAGTTTCGCTGTTTCCTTAAGGCCACCTCCAACTTACGTCCTCCGGTGGTTCACCCCTATCCCACCTGGCAGCTATCGGTGGTCTTACAGACTCTTACCTCTCTGCCCTTTGAGCCTCTACGTATGACATCTCTTTGTCACCTCACCTTAAAGACTGTCTTTCTTGTTGCAATAACATCTGCGAGACGCATCTCAGAACTGGCAGATTTATTGGTCTGGGAGGATCTATGTGTCGTCCACCTGGACAGGGTCGTATTGCGTCTGGACCCTGCTTTCATCCCAAAGATCAACACCTGGTTCCACAGAACACAGGAAGTAATCCTGCCTAACTTCTGCCTGCGCCCCAACCACCCGAGGGAACATGGTTGGCACAAGTTGGACGTCAGACAGGCCTTGCGGATATACATCAGACGTTCTGCGGACTTCTGCAGGTCAGAGGCCCTCTTTGTTTCATTCCAGCCTGGTTCCTTGGGTAAGAAGGTGACATCTACCACGGTCGGTAGGTGGTAAGAGCATGCATTGCAGCTGCATACGAACACCAGTCCAGGGCGGTACCCTGGCACGTTACCACCCACTCCACTATTAGAGCTGCCACCACCGCAGCCTGGGCCACCCAGGCTACCATTGAAGACATCTGCAGAGCAGCTACTTGGTCCTCACCATTGCCCTTTGTCAGGAACTATAAATTAGACATGTATGCCGAGGCCGAGGCATCTTTTGGCAGGCGGGTTTTACAGGCGGTTGTTTCCACGACTGAATCCCGAGACTGTTCTTCTGCCCGTCCTAGTGACATAATGGGTATGTCCTGTCGCTTGGACTCTCCAAGCGGTGCACAGGAAAATAACCATTGGCTTACCTGAAGGGTCCTTTTCTGTGCACCGCGGGAGAGTTCAACCCCCCCCCCCCTAGTTTCTCAGTCCAGGGATTGTGACCATTGTGTCAACTTGGACTTTCTTTACCTGATTCATCATGCTTCCAGCCTTCACCGTTCCAGACCATCTCAAAATTCTGGCGCCAAGTAACACCAGGAGGCGTGGCCAAGGAAAAAGATTCCTCAGTCCCAGGGCAACCAGACTGATTTAATCCGTCGCTTGGACTCTCCTACGGTGCACAGAAAAGGACCCTTCAAGTAAGCCAATGGTCATTCTCTAAGATTGCAGTACAAAGGCACAATATAGCACTGAGGTCCCAGGCAAGTAGAGGCAGGAGATCCAGCACTTTGTAGTGTTGACTTTCCATTTTGATTCAGTTTTTATGGCTTAGAATAAGAAGGTGACTTAAAATTTAAACTCTGCTCCTGAGTATATTTAGTAAAGTTTTGTGGAGAATATATGCAAACTCAAGTACAAATTAATGCATACTGTGTACATGTGAGCAGAGTGAGTAGTCGTTGAAAACACTGGATCAACTTGTTCTGTTTTTGATGTGCTGATACATGTCATTTTGGAAAAAAATGGGAATTGCTTTGTTGTTAATAGTGTGGATTGCTAGAACTATAATGCTAAGTTTGCTACAATGTTTTTTAGCTCTAAAGTCTATGTGAAAAGTCAGTCAGAACCTTTGAGAGTATTCTTTAGTTAAGATCCTCCAGAGAATGGGTGTCTTCTTTCCTGTCCTTTGATTGTTTTCAAATCAGTTTTAAACTTTACTGAGTAGCATTCATCGTGGCAAAGGTATGGATTATTTGCTTGATCAATGTTGAGACTGTTTTGAGTAACATGTGTCTTTCCTCAACTTTATTCTCTGTCCCCAATTTGCTGCTCTGTCTCCTTTTGGCAGTTGAGTTTCTTAGTGCCATATTCTGGAAGAAAATTATATGATGCCTAAGGAACAGTGCTCCATTTCTCCTTTTGATTGGTTAAGACAAAAGCTGTTTTGGAAAAGTTCAGATTATACCCAAAATAGATTTTCTTTTAACTCTGAGTGTTTGATTTTTAGCAGCTCTGGCTTTAACAATTAGTTAGAGGGTGTAAATTGGAAGAGAGGTGGAGAAGCGTTTTGAACTGTGATGTACAGGGTGGAAATATTTATAGCATTCTAGAATGTTTGTTGTTTTGCCACTGGAAAAAAATAACCAGAGTTGGGAAGCCTTACAGTTGGTAGCTTTGCTGTTTGGGTGGAGTTACCTAGAGTTGGGAAGTTGTGAAGCATTTTTGTGTAGTAATACTGGTTTTCTTTTGTTCCGGTGAGGAAAGGCTGAGGTGACTTGACTTGGTTCAGAAGAAACCATAAAGTCATTCCTGCATCATTTATGTTAGAGGGGGGAAAAATTAAAATGGAAAAGGGGGCTTTGAAAAAGTATATATAAGAAATTAAGAACTAAAACCACTGTAGCCTCCAATAAAGGAAGCGTTTTCAGATATTGCATTAAAATAAGACCACATAAGCAATAAAATCCTGTTCAAGGTGTATGGCCTTTGTGGTAAAAATAAATGGATGATGAATGAATAGTAAGTATAAAAAGTTGAAGGAGATTGGAGGGGGGGAGGAAAGCAACACAACAGACAGATTTAAAATGCACTTTTAAAACATTTCCAAAATAAAGGGAGAGAAATGCAGGATGATTGCAGGAAAGGCAGAAACAGACTTAGAGACTACAAGGACTAAGTTGAAGAAAGCATAGCCTGAATGCTTAAGAGCAGCAAGGATTTTGAATTAGCTTTTTCTTCAGGGATTGGAGCAAGGATTGTCTTTGGAGATGCTGTGTTGCCAGAACATTGTTTCTTAATGTAATACAGGATGGCAACATAATACTCATTTCTTCTATTTTCCTCACAACAACAATCCTGTGAGGGGGTTGGGCTGAGAGAGTGACTAGCCCAAAGCCCAACTGGTTTTCATGCGAAGGCGGGACTAGAACTCATAGTCTCCTGGTTTCTAAACCAGCACCTTAACTACTACACCAAAATGCAGCCTAGCTTAGCTAAATGGTTGCTCTAGTCATGGACAGGGTAATAGAACATAATGCTAATAATATTACGTAACGGGGAGAAAGTTTAGAAACTTTTAGCTGGTTACCTAATCAACCACAAGCTATTGCAGAAGAAACGAGTCCCCTAAATCAGCGGTGCGCAAAGTTTCACAGTTTTGTGGAAGACAAATTTTCCATGGACTGGGAGGAGGGAATGGGTTTGCATGCAACCTAAATCCTGTACATGCACAGAGGAAGCTTCATTTGCTCACCTGCTGCTTGTGCAGGGTTTCATAACAAGTCACGGTCCGGTACCAGTCTGTAACCCTGCCCTAAATTGTGAAAGGCTCTCATAATTTTCTTAGCTCTCAACAGTTGTGGCAAATTTATATAATGGCTGACAGCATTGATTTGACCCAGATTCCTGGAGTTATTAATGTCTGTGAGATGGCACCATTTAAAATACCAAAAGAAAAGAATTGATGAAATTATTGTTTAAATTTTAATCCTTAATTGTAATGCTTATTTTATACAGATTTCCATGCCTAAATTCCAGAAGCCTTGCAGGAAAGAGTTGTTAGCAGTTTTGATTGGCACTTGTGATTTCAGAATAGTGAAATCATTTAGACTATGATTGTGCCCAGAAGCTACCTGTCCATAGAGGTGAATTGAATGGTCACTTGGAGTGCCAAAGCTTTTAAATGAAACATAAATATCTTTGGGACTGGGGGGGACTGATTGCATGTTTGCCTATGTCCAGCAATTGCTGGCAGCTGGTTTACTACCCTGAATTGATTAACAAAGAGGGACTTACCCCATATTCAGATAAATGGCAACTGGATTAAAATAGACAGGAACCATGAAGAAGTCAGCCATCCTTTGAAACCAATGTCGATGGTAACTTATGCCAGAACTCAGCCATCCATATCACAGCAGAATGAATCAGTATTATCAATCCTGTGCCTTTCATTCCTGCAAGAATATAAGCAGGGGTCTTGTCTTTTCAGAAAAGGAATCTGTGTAGATCCAGTGTTTCTCAACCTTGGCAAACTTGTAAGACGTGGATTTCTGGCTGGTAAATTCTGGGAATTGAACTCCACACATCTTAAAGCTGCCAAGGTTGAAAAACCCTGGTATGATCACTGCTGGGCTTTTACATGGAAGGAATTACCAGCCCCTGGAGAGGGCTTAGGTCAGTTTGGAGCAAAGCTCTTTTTAACTGAAATTTTGCTAGGCAAAGCTTTATAAGCATTGTTTCTGTCGGAGGCATTGGCTTCCAGTAATGCAGAAAGCCAAATCCCTTTAGGAAGTGGCTGAAATTTGCTAATTATTCCCAGCTTCCTGTAGATCTTGAAATGGGAAAAAGGCACTTTTTGAACTACAGAGGATGTTTGGGATCCTTAATGCAGTCTAATAAGATTTGAACACTAAATAACTCCAAAATGAATTGTTATAAAAGCAAATTAAAAATGAGGGGGAAAAAATCTGTGCCTTAGAATCTATTCCAGGTAGGGAGGCATTTTGTATACTGTTAAATAAGCTTCTCCAAATGAAGCTGTTGTTGATTCTGTTACAAAATGGTGAAAATAAAAAAAAACCCTAACCAAAGAACGAATGTTTCTTCTGTTTAATTAAGAAAAGTTCTTGAGATTCAAAACACAAATGGAGAAGAAAAGGCAATTAGTCCCCTTCCATTAATCTTTTCTAAAGATTTATAATGTGTGAGAAGCAAAACATAGATATGTAAAGAAGAAAGCAAATCCAGATGGAGGATAACCCTCAACTTATAACCACAGTTGGGACCAGAATTTCTTTAGAAATTGAGCCATTATATCTTCTGCGTGTGCTAGACTGGCACCACTTCAAAGATTCCAGAATCACATCTTTGCTAAACAAGAATTCTGTAGGACTGTAAATCTACCTGTTTTTTGTTTTGAAAATAGAAGTGGATTTGGTGCTGAATGCTGCAGTCCTCTACTGGCCAAATAGTGTTGGTTGAGGTTTATTCGATTTATATGCCACTGGGTGCTACTGGGAGCCTCCATTCCTAATAGGACCTAAGAAATTGATTTGTAACTCTTCCTCCCCAAGGCAAGGAGTGTGCAAAAAATAAATACTGTATAGTAGCTGAAGAATGCTGAAATCTGTTTGCAAATCCTCATTTAACTTTATTTGCTTTAACAATGTACTTTTTGATCCTGAAGGAACTTTAAAAGTAGTACCTGGAGCAGCAGGATTTGTCCATCTAGATGTTGTGTTCTTAAACTAAGTTTGAAATGAATCGTCTATGGAGTCTCAGTCATCCAGGTCAAGGTTGCCCCAAACGTGCTTTTTTCAAGAGGCAAACAGACTTTCTTGTTTTTCTTTGAAGACGTTTTGCTTCTCACCCAAGAAGCTTCTTCAGCTCTTGAAATTAATCATTATTTCTAGAGGAGGGGCTGATTCTGTATTTTCATCAAAGCTAAAAAAAACGTTATGCACTTTTTAATAAAGAATATTGCAATTTAGATCTACAAAAATAAGACAGAGTGACTTTTTGTTTTGGAGCCCTTTGGACCCTGGGACTTTCCATTTGGGTTCTGAATGGTTGTTGCACTGCCTCAGAACCAGTGTGTAACCTGGTGATCCCCTTGGACACACAGCTCCTGAGTGAGGAGCAAGAGGCAGCTTTGGGTTGTGTTGTAGGTTGCACCCCTTCCTAGACCAGGAAGGCTGCTCAGTCAGTCATGTCCTAACGACCTCCCAATTGGAGGTTTATAATACATTCTGTATAGGGCTTCATCTGACACAGAATGTGCACCAAAATCAAAAGTGCTTTTATTATTTGGCACATGCAACATCACTGCTCTGCAAAGCTGCATTGGTTACTGGTGTGCTTCTGGGTGCAATTCAAAATGAGGGTAGTCACCTTTAAAGCCTTTCATGGCTTGAGCTTTAAGAGCTCTGGTGGCGCAGTAATTAGAATGCATAATTGCAGGCTAACTCTGCCAACTGCCAGCAGTTCAATTCTGACCAGCTCGAGGTTGACTCAGTCTTCTATCTTTCCGAGGTCATTAAATGAGGACCCAGATTGTTGGGAGGGTAATATGCTGACTATAGACCACTTAGAGTGGGCTGTAAAGCACTATGAAGCAATTTATAAGTCTTAAGTACTATTGCTATTAGGCTGGATTATTTACAAGACCATCTCTCCCTGTTTTTTTCTTTCTGTCCGATCCTGTCTAGCAGTAGGGGCATCCTGTCCCTTAGGATCCTATCTCCTAAGTAGTATCAGCTGGAACTCAAGACCAGAGTCCTTTTTGCAGTGGTGCCTGCCCTCTGAAATATCATCCCTCCACAGATTACATTGGCTCCAGATTTGCAAGATCTTGGAGGCTTGGTTCTGTGCAGTAGCCTGGGGTTCTGAATGTGCAATGGTGTCCATTTCCTGTTGTGGCACCTGATGTTTTTGTAATTTTCTTTTGGCTGCTATGAATTTTATGTGGACTTTTGTATATGAATGTGTTTTTAGTATCAGCTGCATGTCATGTATTTCAGATGAGCAGCCATATAAATCTTGCGAATGAATGCTACAGACCAATTTATTAAAACAGATTGTCATTTTCAAGCTTCTGCGGAATCCTGAAAAGAAAGTTATTTCTTTTTCAGGATTTCATTAACTTTAATGGTAAATCCTTTAAAACAGGAAAACTACTTTTCAGGGGAAATCATTGGACTGATTTAATGAGTAATGGTGAAATACTACACCACTACTGAGTTGTGCACAGGGCCATTAAAAATTGCCAGTTGGTAATCTTTTGCCTTTTAATATCTAGATCTAACTAGATAAAAATGATGTTTGATTATAAAGTAACCTTAATAGATTTAGAGCATCTTTGAATTCTTTTTAATTACTTTATTTATTGCTCTAATATAAAAAATTATTTCCCAGTCTTCTAGCGTCACTTTGGGAAAGTATCGTAACTTTCCTCTGATAGGATCTGTTGAGGAGATTCTGTTGCTAATGTTTTTCTTGGTCTGTCCTGGATGTGATCAATATGTTTTTACCTGCCTTCAACAAGTAAAGATGGAGTACCTATGATATTAGTCTTCCTAACAGAAGAGGCAATACTATGAGAGCAATAAAGTGGCCTTGACTTAGAATTAAAATTGTTCATTCGATGACTATTTGTAACTTAAGATGAGCTGAGCAAAGAGACTCATGGCCCCTGTCCAAAATTCCAAATGTCGCACTGTCCCTAGTCACATCATTAAAATGAGAGTGTTTGGCAACATGCATGCTCTTGCAACTTTGGGAGTTCGACAACTCCTCTCCATTGTGGGCTGGAAGGCACCAGTCATCTAGGGCAGTAGCCCCCAACTTTTGGGGTGCCAGAGACTGGTTCTGTGGAGAGAGGTTTTTCGGGGGGATGGTTTCATGTGCTGCATGCATCCTGCAGATGGGGCTTTGCTTGTTTGCAAGGCCCTGTTTCTGGCATGCCACGGAGCGGTGCTGGTCCATAGACCGGAGGGTTGGGAAACTCTGATCTAGAGCCATTGGTGTGCAAGTCTATTTCTTCTCCCTTCTAGTCTCAAGAGGCCTGGGCCTTTACCCTGCCCCATCATTTTACTGGCCAACTTCCTATTCCTGGTCAGCCTTGAGAAAGATTTGCCTCTGAGGAAGATTGCCTTTGCTAGCTTTCTATCTGAGCCTCACATCAACTGTGCACATCTGTCAGCAGCACCAGGGACTCAGGCATGATGGGGCAAGGAGAAAACCCACAGCTCTAGGGAGTTGGCGGGGAGGAGTAGGAGGTCCATGTACCAGTGGCTGAGGCCTCTCAAACCGCCAGGCCTTCCAAGACTCCCCACACTGAGGCACTCCTGTGCAGTTGCTTAACAACCACAATGGGGAGAATTGGGGATGTAATCTTGTGAGGCTGTCACATGAATGTCTCAGTTAATGATCACAATGATTTATGTCTAAAATTCTAGGCTTAATTGTCTTTAAGTTGAGAGTTCCTGTGCTCTGATTATACTTAGGAAGGAAATACAAGAAATACTGCTTTAAAAAAAATTGGCTGCATCTGAAGAGTTGTACAGTTGTTAACTGGTACTGAGGCATATTTTGAACATAAAACTAGACCTCTAGTTTTAATTTGGCAGCAACAAATGTGGATGAATGAGGAAGCTTGTCAGTTGTTGTAGTGAAAACAAAGGAATCTCCTGCCATGAGAATGTAGTTCTGCTAATTTGATTCAGTTCAACCTAATACACATGTAATTTTTGTCCTCCCAAAAGCGAATCCTATTATTAGGCTATAATTTTTTTCTGTGTGGAACAACTCCTTGATCTTCCTGTCCAAATGCCATGTTTCTCCTTCTTCTCCCATTGAAAACAACACAAGTCTTTGGATTGAGAATTACTGTCTTAAAACATTCCAGCTTTTTTTTTTTTTTTTTTTTTTGCTTTCTGTTGAATAAACATTTTCCATTTCTCTCAGTATCAAACTTCCTTGCTAATTGCTCCATTCTGCAGGGGTGGATAGGCATGATTTAAAGAAAACTGAGGGATGAATTACTTCAATATTTGGTTTACTTCTTTCTTCAGCCCCAAATTATATGGTTTCATTCCTGCAAGTGAGCAATGTTAGTGAAAAACAAACATTCAAGTATAATTTTGAGTAATCTATTTATTTGAAACATGAGAGAAACTTAATATGTTTAAATTTTTGGACCACTCAAACAAAACGGCATTGCTGCTTGTATTAAAACAGTGTTGTTCTATCCTCATTTAATACATTTATGTAGTATTTTTTAATAAATATTTCCAGCCAGTTCAATTTTTTAAACATGACATTATAAGCAAAATATTTATTGTTCAGGAACAAAAAAATAATGTAAAGCCTTTGGAAAATGAAATGTCTCTGCCTAATCCTGAAAACATATTGGATAGATCCTGCCTTTAGAATGCTTAGTGTAAGACCATAATTGTACATACAGATAGTCCTTGATGTACAATAGTTGATTCAGTGACCATTCGAAGTTACAGTGGCACTGAAAAAAGTGACATGACCATTTTTCACACAACCGTTGTAGCATCCCCATGGTCACGTGATCAAAATCTGGATGCTTGGCAACTGGGTCATATTTATGATGCTTGCAGTGTCCTGGGATCATACGATCACCTCCTGTCACCTTCTGACAAGCAACGACAATGGGGAAGCTAGATACATTTAACAACTGTATTATTAGCTTAACAACTGCAGTGATTCACTTAATAAGTGTAGCAAGAAAGGTCATAAAAGGAGGCAAAATTCACTTAACAAATGTCTCACTTAGCAACAAAGATGGTGGACTCAATTGTGACTGTAAGTCAAAGACTATCTTCAGTCATTTAATGTATACTCTCAAAATACGGCTTAAAAAAAGATCACATTCTATCAGCATAAGTGCTGGCTAAGCTTCTTGGAGAGAACATTAAACAGGACACCCAAGATGTCTTGTCACTCGGCCACAATTTGTCCCACCTCATGGATGGGAGAGGATACAGGGAAGAAAAATAAATTTCTTCCATTACTCTTTGGATTAGGATAACTTCAGAAATTATCAGTTAATATATTTTCCTTCGCAGGAGTTATCTGAGATCCAAAGCAACAATATAGTGTAATGGAAAGGGAGACAAAGAGGCAGTCTTTAATATTGGTCAACAAGTGATAATAACTTGGACCACTCAGTAGCCAGGTCAGTCAGTATAAGTTCTTAAAAAATACTAACTTTTGTGCTGTTGATGTTACCTACTTTGGTAATGAAATGTCTGCAAGAAAACCACCAAGCTCAGAGAGCGCCAAGGACCTCACAGTTCAACCTTGAGCTACAAATACTTTCTTCTATGAATACTAACTCCTATTTTGAGAATTGATAGCACAGCTCAAAGCACATAGCCAAAAAGATAATATGTATATAAAAATGGTGTGAAACAGGTATCGAGTTCAAGTAGTAACATTTAAGTCTTTCTTCATAGTGCGCTCATTTGGAACAGAAGATCGCCCCACAGACCGCCCTGCTCCTCCGAGGGAAGAAGTTTATGAATATATCATCTTCCGAGGGAGTGACATTAAAGATATCACTGTATGTGAGCCTCCAAAAGCACAGCATAATCTGCCCCAAGATCCTGCTATTGTCCAAGTAAGTAATTCCATTTGGAACAGATAAGCGTTTCACCTAGTATTTCTTTGGGAATGTCGAACAGTAAAAACCACCCTTACTAGGCACTAGTAGGCATATATAAATTCAACTGGGCCTGTTGATAAGTTCTAATTCAGTAAGAATGACTCTATTGTTGCTTGTTATGTTTTCTAAGATTAAATTAGTATCATAGCTTTCTGTTAAATATAGTGCTCAAGGACAAGAACAATAGAAGTGTAAGTGAAGTAGGGAATGAAAAACGAACACAAACAGCTTAACCACAGTAGTATATTAATAATCTTATTAAGACCTGTTTATTCGCTCTAGCACGATAGCAGAAATGGAAACAAATTGGAATAACAAGAAACTTCTTGCTATTCCAAAACACTAGAGTGTGATTCGGAAGATTGTAGCAATAGCGCCTAGACTTATATACTACTCCACAGTGCTTTACAGCGGTTTACAGAATCAGCATATTGCCTCCAACAATCTGGGTCCTCATTTTATCGACCTCAGAAGAATGGAAGGCTGATTATCTCACCCATTTCCACCAAGGATGTCCCCAGTTGTGATGGTATGAATGGGGTCCTCTCCCAATGAATTTACAACTCGGACAGAGCCTAATGGGGAAATATTTTCAATAGCTTGACTAGAGCAGGTTAGTGAGTCATTTGTAACATGGAAACTGGGTGTTCCCTATCCTTGGCTAATGTCAGTCTTTGGCCAGAGTTCTGTCTGAACTCATTTGAAAAATAGCCCCTGGTAAAGATTTTACTTGGAAAACCGGATGTACCTAGGGCATATTTCAACACAGCCATTTTCTGCAAATTGGTTTGGTTAGAGGTTAGACCCCCCCCCCTACTCTTATTTAAACAAAAACAGTATTAGCCATTTTAAAAAATCTGAACATTCAGGATTGAGTACAGATGTACAGTATGTTGGAGTTCCCTTGTTTTAGGAGCATATAAATGAAAACAGGAAACAAATAACCTCCTGAGTTTTAAGGTTTTTCAAATGTTTTGTCTACTATTTGACTAAGTTGCTATTCTTTCCAGTACATTAATAATTTCAGATGCTACTTGGTTTACGCTCCATGATAAATTAGCCATAATTAATAAACTGCGATGGCCGTTTAAATCTAAAATATAATGACACTTTATGTACAGTGCTTACTGAGGTCAGCTTAAAACCTACCAAACTGCATTTCCATAAGAATGTTACCCTTAGTTAGTGTTCCTCTTGGATTCTTTTTTTGTGGTTTAATCTGTTGTAATACCTAATCCATTTGATTAATTTATGGTTTAGTGTAATAAACTAGAAAATAGGTAAAGTTGGTGCCAACATTAAGTACGCTTTATGAACGCAGTCAACATGAAGTGTTTCACTTTTAGTTTAACTATTGTTAGCCATGATTTAGGATTTACTCATTTCCAAACATTGATATTGAAATGAGAGTTTAAGGTGAAATCCATCTAATCCTGTTCTAAACATAATGGCAGTACTGATCCTAGACATATTTGGATGAAATGCATTTGTATTCAATTGAGTTTGTTATTTCAAATCTTAAGACTATCTCTCTCCCTCCAACAATGAGAAAATTATTAAATTAATAATTAACAGCATGTGGGCCTTTTCTGATTTGCTGCCTGGCTAGTGTGATGGAGCCACATAGTTTTATACAGAAGTTTGACCGTTATCTCTGAATGCTTTGCCAGTGCACTCCTGTTCAAAAATTAGAACCTAGAACCCAAAAATGAAACACATTGAGGATTGGTGATTTAAGAGATAGTAATAGACACATTAGGAACTAAAATCTTGTAAATCTATCAATGGGCAAAAAGTGTCCCTCTTAAAAAAAAAAACATTATTAGCATTATATAGCACTAGGTGTTGAAGGATATGGTGAGGCAGGAAGATCTATTCTCATGACTGTGATTTGTGAAGACTATAGCAGCTGGCTTTCACCAAGACATTCAGGGTGCCTTCAAATCAGTCTTGACTCCTGGTAGCTGCCTGGATGAGTCCCTGTAGTTTTCTTGGTTTTGGGAAGTAGTTTGCTATTGCTATCTTCCTAAGGTTGAGTGTGAAGGACTGGCGTAGAACCTTCCAGATGACTTCCTATCTTAAGGTAGAACTAGAATTCTCCCAGTTTCTTACCACTACCCCAACTGTGGCTCTCTTTATTAAGATGATAATACATAATTTGGGTTAAGGTTGTCTGATTTTCATCTTCAGCTTCATGTGAAAAATTTGGGCGTATTATACAGCTGAATGAATCTTTCCTCATTTGATTTGTTAAATTGGTGGTTACAAAGATTTTCCTTTTTTCCTCATGATACTGTTCATTTCACAACATCATCAGATTTAAAGTTATCGACCAGATGTTATGCTGCCTGTCCGCATGATATTAAACCATATTTAGCAGCCACACCACTTTAGCTTCTTCAGAAACCATGATTAAATCAACAATGCCTAATATGTGCTAATCTTTGCATTTCTTAAAGCGTGTAAGAAATTTTTGGACTGTCATCCATATTGTTTTCTTCATTTTGCTAATTGTCCCACATTCATTTTTTTCAGTCATCTTTGAGCTCTGCGTCTGCATCTTCTTTTCAACCTCATGTGCCTTATAGTCCTTTCAGAGGGATGTCATCCTACAGTCAGCTTGCCGCCAATTCTTTAATTGGCCAACAATATGCAGCATCTCTTGGCTTAGGTGAGTAACAAAGACCTTTCTGTTGCTGAGATGATCAGTCTCTGGGCTGCGCTACATGTCTGCAGAGAATATTTTTCTGAGGGAGAAGTATATATTGTTGAATAAGGAAAGCCTTTTTAAAAAATAATTTGTATCAAAGTATTGCGGGAAAACATTTCATTATATAACTCTCTAATCGGAAGACATCCCACCTTGGCACCGACTGATAGAGTGAGAATTAGACTTAAAGATAGGTTGAATTTGGACCTTTTCTAAGTTGAAAGCATAGCTTTGCAAAAACCAGTGTTAAACTTTAACTTTACTGGTTTTAAACAAGGTTCTTAAGTGAAGTTTGTTCAACTAACCCACTTTTAGACAGGCTACTCACTAGGTGATATACGTGAGTAAAATGTACAAAGTAATTAATATCAGTTGAATACTTATTAGGATTCCTTCCTCTTTTCAGGGCATCGGAGCAGTTACTCTTTGGGGTTTTTTGTAGAGGTGTATGAGTGTTGGACTCTATTTTCTACACGAACACTATTTTTGGAAACAGGGTAGAATTCTCAGCAATGAGAAAATTAAGGGTTACTCATATATTTGTTCAGAAAAAAATAAATTATTCAGTGTTAAATTACATATTCATTTTTTTCTCCATTTCTTCATTTCTGTCACTTATTAAAGCATTTCTGCATAAAGTTAGCATATGATGTGTAATGTACATCTGATGGGGAGCAACTTAACAGGATCTGTCTTGCTCCCTGGTCAAATTCTTCCAAGTTTCAGAACTTTTAAGAATATGTTAGCTCAGGGGTGTCAAAATCAAGGCCTGTGGGCCACGGGACTGCCCTGGAAATGGCGAAGGACCAGCACATGGTGCCTCTGCCAGCGAAAATGGATTGTGGGAAGGCCATGTGCATGCTCTGTTTTCAGCTGTGACAGCCTCTTGCAGCCCTCTGCCAGCCGTTCATGGCCCTCCCTGGCTCCGTTTTTGCTGGCAGAGGGCTGCAGGACATCGAGCTGGCCACACCCACCCCAAATATGCCCACTTGCCTCCCCCAAGGTCAGACACAACCCTGATGCGGCCCTCAACGAAATCGAATGTGACGTCGCTGTGTTAGCTGCTTAAACCTTCTCTCCTCAGTCATCTGGATGTCAGTACTGCCGTGTGTCTCACTAGTCTCCTCCTCTGCTTTTTCTTCTCCTCCCTTGTCTGTCTTTCTAGAGAAGCTGGTAAGCCCTCCAGCATCAGCAGCTGCTTCCAGTCCTAGCACTTCTTCATCTCCTCAGCCAGTTTCAGAGCCTGACTTGTCATCAGAGCCACATCTGCTGTCTTCTAAGGGTAACAGCAGCTTGAGGATTCCAAGTATTAGAAGAATTGCATGGTGTTTGCAAAAGCTTTGGTTTTTTTTAAACCCCCCTTTCTTCTCCCCAAATAGAGTAACTTATGCAAGAATTACCACAGTAGTTTGTTTCTGAGAGACTTGGTGCCCCTGCTCCAGGTATCAGATGGGTAGATGAACAGGAACCTGCTTCTTAGCCACTCATTTAACATTCTGAGGTGAAAACTTAAGACTGAAGGGATAGGGCAGGGTGGAGCCAGAAAAATTTAAGAGCATAAACACAAGAGAATGAGCTGTTGCAGATTTGGAAGCCTTCCACTTTGCAAAATGTCCTACCTGTGCAAGTAAGAGAGGTGTGGGGGGGATACAAATTAAAGCTGGGAGAAAATTATTCTTATAACATTTAGTATATGGCAAATAATAGGACAACCACAAAGCAATCCATTTTACCTGGGCATGTTTTACGTTTGGTAAAACAGTTTCCCTAGATAAATTCTGGTCTGTTGGATTCTGCATCCTGACTAGTTGATGGTCTGGCAGTTTGCTCTTGCTTGAATTCTGTGGCAAACATGCAAGGCCAGGGTTCAGCAACAGTAGGCAAAAGTTGGGAAGAATATGGAGCAGTTTCGTATTTTGAACGTTTCTATAGTAAAATTTTCTTCAGGGCATTGCGCTTCTTGTTTTCCTCAAGTGATTGTATTATTTCTTCAATGCTTTCTGAATGCATTTTTGTGCATTTTCTTGAATAGCCTTGAGCGTAGTTAACTCTTGGTGGGGGTGGCATTTCCTTCACACTTCTTTTTGAATTTCGGATTATCTAAAGCAGAGATGGAGGAATAACTATTTGAAGTTGCAAATCTCCTCATATCTGAGGATTTGCGGGAAGCTGTGTGAGTGGCTTTTAAGGAGTAATAGAAGTATTCTGAATCTCTTGGATATTCAGAAAGGGTAATGCTATTTTGTCAGCTTGCCATCTTAGAAGTTAATTTGCAGCTCTAGAATTTTTTTTCAACTTCAGGGCCACTTAAAAAATACTTCAAGAGGTTTTGACATAACAAGCATTGCATAAATATATATTTTACTGTTTCAAGCAGTAATGAAATATGTGTGCCTGTAAGCATATGCCTACACAAATAGGAATTCATGGTTCAGATCTAATTTTCAATTATTTAGTTACAAAGTGGTCGGACTTTATCTTACTGTGGAAATGTGTATCTCTGTATGATTGCCTATTGTGTGAGTTAGTTTCAAATACAATTCCGGTGTGGTGTTTTTTTTAAAAGATATATGGGACCCAGACAAGGTTTATGGATGATTCTATTTTTTATATAATATGTTTTCTCGTATTTTATGTTTCAATCAGCATCACAGTAATGGAATATTTGATGGGAAAGAGGAGACGAACCTAATCATAGATCAAAAGGAAAGAGTTATATATTCAGTTAACTGAATTCTGCAGTTGAAGAACTACAGGAACTCGTGTATCTGCATGCTTTATTTTTCTTCCAAAACAGAAGCTTCATGTGTCCTTAGCAGGACCTTTGACTTTGCCCTGCTTCTATTTCCTTCACAACTGCTTCATGCTGTTCTCAGTGTTAAATAGCCAGAAAACATAAAGTTTAATATTTTTCAAGGGGACTTGTCAGCTCCTTGAGATAGACGAGGTCAAGAAACAATCTCTGAACTATTGTAGCTGCTTTTCTAAGTCTTTACTGGTTCATTCCTCCCCCTCAAAGGCTTTTCATACCTTCCTGAGGTCAGCTGAGGCACATAGGCTGAAAGATTGTCTCTTTCCTCATGGAGGCTTTGTTGAGTTTTCTTTGATAACAAATTTCTCACAGCTGTTCTAAATTTTGCATGTTTGAGTGGAATGGCTTCCAAATGACTCATTATGGTATTTATATTAGAAAATATTTTCTCAGGTGAACTGATAATCAGGCCAAAGATTTTCTGAAACACACCAATTCTGGTGAAAGTTGGAATGTGTGTTCTCCCAGGAAAAACTATGTTTTCCATTGAACCCAAATTATTATGGAATGTTTAGATTGGCTGCTTTTAACTTGTAGATTTGCTGCTGGATGGACAGGTCCAATCTGCTAGCAAATCCCACAAGTCTGTTGGTATGCTTTAATATTGGTATCTTTCAGTTTTGCTATTAGCTGCCTGGGTCAATATGGAGAGGAATCCATGATCATAATCACCTGACAATTGAGCAGCTAACCTTTGTAAATGTGGGTACATTCATGTGTCATTTTGAGCATTGTTACTTGTTTGGTTTCAGCTTAGCATGTGGACTTACAGTCAATTGTAACTTAGTCAAAAGAACACACTTCAACTTCGTTGTGATGTGTCAACCAGATCTTCTAATTATGTCAGTACTCGCAATTTCTGTGTGAAAGAGAGAGCTTAGCTTTCAGATTTTCTTCCCAAAGATTCAGAGGGTGTGATTTTCATCTAAATCTGAGAACCCATCTGCCTTGGTGTGAAATACGCACAGTGAAATTTATTTCAAATAACCTGTTGAAATTTGCTTATTCGGGAACTAGGGAAATTGAATTTGTGCCTTGTAGCATCTCCATCAGTGCAGTGTTTTTGATCAGTGACTAACGCTTCCTAGAGTTAAACCTCTTTCAGGAGGAGATTCTTTTTTTGAAAACCTTTTGACAGGATTGAGGGGAGCCGAGGTCTCTGAGCACAAATCAAGTTTGGTCCGAACAAATGCAGGGGTTACTAACATTGCTTGGTTTCTCTCAGGTGCTGCTTTTCCATCTGTTCATTCAGTGCGCAAAAGTCCAATGGTGGAGCAGGCTGTTCAAACTGGCCCGCTGGATAACAACTTGAATCCCAAAAAGGCCGTCAAAGCTCCTCCAGCAATTCAACGCAACACACGTCAGATTCAGCAGAATCACAAGACAAATGGTACTGAAATCTTTTCCTTCAGACAATATGCCAGTGTTTTAAATTAATAGTAATTGGAACTACCATCTGCTGTTGCCTTTCAGCATCTTGGCTCTATGGAGTGAACATATATCTATTTTGTCTTAGATATAGTTGACCCACCACCTGTGCAAACGCAAGGGCAGGTGAATGATGAGAATAGAAGGCCCCAGAGGAGGAGATCAGGTATGTTACCTGATTGTAAATTGTCCAAAGTAATTGAATTTAATTCTTTAAAGCAACTGAATTGCCTCTTTTGCGTTACTGCTGTAATGCAACCTTTCATAGAAGAATCAAGATTAATTGCTCCTAATTAATTCATTATACTTCTACTTCAGTTGAAGGCTAAAAGAGTTCAACAGCTCTATGCATGAAAAACTAAAAGAATTACAGTGAAAGGACATTGGTATAATAGTCTACAAGGATCTGAAGTCTTATGGAGTGATATGACTTTAGCAGCATTAGCCGAGGAAGCTGTGCTGGTCTAGGAGAAATATTTCAAATCTAAGTAAAAAATTAAAATGAATGAGAATGCAAGAACTTATTTCTATAAAGTTCCGTAGAGTAGAAGTTAAGCAAAATATTTATTCATTAAATAGAATTATTTTTCACTATGTTTCAATACAGGTAGCTCTCAACTTATGACCAGAATTGAGCACAAAATTTCCATTGTTAAGCAAGACAGTTGTTAAGTGAGTTTTGCCTCATTTTGCAACCTTTCTTGCCACAGTCATTAAGTGAATCAGTGTAATTGCTAAGTTAGTAACACAGTTGTTAAGTGGATCTAGCTTCCCCATTGACTTTCCTTGTCTTAAGAGCACAAAAGGTGGATCACATGACCCCAGGACACTGCAAGCTTCATAAATACATGCCAGTTGCCAAGCATCCAAATTTTAATCATATGACCACGGGGATGTTGCAATAGTCATATGTGTGAAAAATGGTCATAAGTCACTTTTTTCAGGGCTTTGTAATTTTGAACAATCACTAAGAGTATGGTTGTAAGTCGAGGACTATCTGTATAAACAAGATTCAGAAGCAACATTTCCTGAAGTTTCTGATTTGATGGAAGTCTTCTGCTGAGTGTAAGGTGATCTCCGTCAAATTCTAGGTATTCATGCCAGTCAGGCATTAATAGAATGAGAAGTACCAGATCAGCCAGCTTGCTGGCATCACTTCTGTGGAATTCAAATGTGATTGAACAACACAGCATCATGCATTGCCTTGAGCAGGGAGCATGTGAGGTCAAGCCTTGCTTTGTCTAAAATTAAAATGAATTCTCACTAGAAGATTGTAACATCTTTTGTTTAGGAAATAGAAGAACTAGGAATCGCTCCAGAGGACAGAATCGACCAGCTGCCGTGAAAGAGAATACAATCAAGTTTGAAGGTGACTTTGATTTTGAAAGTGCCAATGCACAGTTCAACCGAGAGGAATTGGATAAAGAATTCAGGAAGAAACTTAATTTCAAGGGTTAGTATTTTGGCTGTTTCTTGTATTCCAGACACACACACACACACACCACACACACACACACACACTCCTTGCTGTGAATGAAAAACAATATCTAGTACAGGGGTCTCCAAACTTGGCAACTTGTAAGACTTGTGGGCTAACTCCCAGGATTTCTCAGCCAGCACTTGTACACTTTCAGAATTCATCAGCCAGCCATGTTTGTCTGAGGGATTCTGGGAACTAAAGTCCACAAGTCTTAAAATTGCCAAGTTTGGAGACCCCTGATCTAGTAATAGTATAACTTGTTTTTATATACGCACATTTAAAATGATTCGTTCTCTCTCCTCCATCCTCCATCAGATGATAAAGTTGACACCGGAGAAGAGAAGGGAGAGCCTACTGTGGCTGCTGAAAACTGGGATGACAACCCAGATGAAGACCTACTGGGACCCAACTGTTATTATGACAAAACAAAATCTTTCTTTGATAACATCTCCTCAGAACTGAAGTCTAGGTAACAGAACTCTAGCAGCTTTATTTTATCTCTTGACACTAATTATGTCAGTTTAATATTGTTTTTGCCTGATATCCTGGTATATTGAGCAGAAATAGGCTTTTCAGCAATGTCCTCAATTCTACAGTCCCTGGTCCTTTTCCAGTTGCAAATGAATATGTTTCTCAGTTTTGTACTATAGTGTAGATTTTCCCACAGCCCTTCCCAGATTATTTGAAACCATGCTTGAAAAGTCGTAAAAGCATTTTTTTTATGTCTCTAAAGTACTCTGCAGTACTAAAGGTTTAAAATTTGGTAAGCAGTCATTGATGGGGATGAGGAAGAAATCTGAGACCAAAAGAACTTGATCAACCAAATTTTTTTTAGAAATCCTTGGATTTGAGCCTTAATCTCATTTTTGTGTGATGGGAGTCCAAAATGTTTAGAAACTCTACTCTTTGGGGCTCTTGATATCCTTGTTTCTTAACTTTTACCAAGTTCTGTCTTCAGTTAAGATTTTAATAATAGAGGGAAGCAGAAAAAAGTCAAATGTATATAACATATTCTTGGCAGAAACTTCTCATAAATACTGTTGTTTGGTTACTGAATCCTTTATGCCTAATCCATCCTTCTGAATTACTTGATCTACGTGTTTTGGAAATCTCAGCCGCAGCAATATGATTTGGAATAATTTACAATCATAAAGCGCATTTTATAGGATATTTTGTGACAGTCTTTTGTGTGGGAAATGATGCTAAGACTTTAGTCTTAGTCTTTGCTTGAGACAAGAGTTTTACAGCAGGAAGTTCAAGAAAACTGGACTGTAACAGGAAAACTGGTTACTTTTGTTCTTTAGTTCACGGCGTACAACATGGGCTGAAGAACGGAAGCTGAACACAGAGACCTTTGGTGTTTCTGGGCGATTTCTCCGTGGCCGCAGTTTTCGTGGGGGATTTCGTGGTGGAAGGGGGTCTGGAGCTGTGCGGCGAAGTCAGGCTACTCCCAGAGTTGGCACTGGAAGAGTTTGAATTCTGCAGGCAAGTTACAAAATTTAAGTATTTTAGGTTCATCTTTCTTAGAGCAGCTGGTATAAAGAAAGAAAATTAAATGGTTTGCTTATAATGAGTCTGTTCCTCAAAACTGATTAGACTCTTCGGGGGTATTTAAAGTAGTGAAATATTTGCTTTTATGGTGTTGCAAGCTTTTCTCATGGGCAGAACTTTTCAAGGTTTTTGTAATCCTCAATTTATGAACGTAATGGAACCTTACGTTTATAAGTTTTTGATGGTCATAAAGTGGATTGCCTGATTTTATGACCTTTTTTGGGGGGTGATGGTTAAGTGAATACATGGTTGTTAAGCAAATGCCAGTCATTAAGCGAACCACTGCTTACTACAGGACATTTTATGCCAAAAGAAAATGGCAGGTTTTGGTGGAAATCATATATCATAGTTGCATGACCAGGGGATGCTGCAAGTGTTCAGAAATGTAGGCCAATTACCAGGCACCCAAAATGCAATCACGTGACTGGGAGGGAGGGTGGCCATCGGATCTTCAGAACCAAGTCTTACTTGTAACTTTTGGGACATCTGCTGTAGCTTCAGTCACTCACTTAAGTGACCAGTCATAAGTGGAGGACTACCTGCACCTAGTTAGCCTTTAGAACTTAAAATACTTTCAGTGTACTTTTAAAGTGATTTCAAGCAATCAACACAGTTGGAAGGGACCTTGGAGGTCTTCAAATCCAACCCCCTGCTCAAGCAAGAGACCTTATACCATTTCAGACAAGTCTGGGAATTGTAAACACCCAATGCCCTCCAATTCTCCTGTTTTTACTTGTCCCGTATGCCTCCACCACCCCTTTATTATTCATTTGAAGTAAACAAGCATCCAGCAGAGTAAGGTAAATAAATAAAAAGAGTCAACTTGCAATGAGATGAGCAGCAAATAAACTTAATAAAATTAATTTATTGTATATTTGAAAAAAAACAACCATGTCTGTTTTATTTTAGAGCTTTCAGACACATCGCTATGAAGTTGTGTACATAGGAAGGAGGGAACAATACAAACTTGCTGCACTTAAAAAAAAAAGGATGGATGAATGAAACTTTTACCTTCACAAGCCTAAATTCCGATGGGATTATTGCTAGTCTGTCACAGCAGATGGGAGCACTGGGATTGCTTCAACAGGAGTGTGCTCGGGAATCACCGGTTCAAGGTGTTTTTTTTTTTTTCTCCCAATTTTTCTCTTTTTGCGGGTGAGGGTCTTTTGCAAGTAGTGCAAGGAACCTGTGCTGCTGCTTAAGTTCTAGCCACTGTTGTAGTTGAACAGAGGGAGGAGTGCTTGTTCTATTCCTAAAGAAAGCGATGCAATTCTGAACTCTTCCAAAAAAATGAAACCAGCAACTTAAAATTTGGAGAAGAGATAAGTCTGCTGGTATCCTTTTTCTTCTGACTTGTATGCTTTTCTCTTCACCTTCCTTCCCTTCCCCCCTTTGGAGCAGATTGTTTTGATGTCTAGAAACCAATTCTAGTGCAAACATGTTGTGCGTGTGATGTAGTGATGGGATTTGTCGCTGACCATGTTATCTGTAATTCTGACTTGCTGCTTGAGAAATCTTTCCTCTGGAGTTTTACACACTGCAGAGTTGCTTGGAGTGCTGGTCACCCCTCAGAAGAATTAGTATCTCGAAACTGATCCGGGAATGAATGCCGTTGTCTATTTTCTAATGATGAGCCATTCTAACACCCCTGCAGATTTTCTGTAGGCGGAGAAGGCTTAAAACTTAAAACTTAAAACACATCATGCCCTTTCAGCGAATCTTGAGGGATCCTTTTTATCTCTTGGATTTAAAGGGGAAAAAGTTCCAAGTTTCACATTCTCTCAAAAATGCGAGATGCAACTTCTAAATGAAGCTTGGGCTCATTCAGTAAAATTCAGTTGCTCTTCACGTCCCCCAACTTTATAAATAGTTCATTTTTTTTGTGTTTTTAAAATAGTTGTGGAGGATATGAGCACACAGGGATTATACACTTGCATGGAAATGGGTAAAAAGCCTTTAGTAATAGGTTTGTGCCACTTTTGTTACCTTGTAGAAATATTCTGTTGAAAGGTTTCCCTAGTGGAGGCCGCATCCCGCCACCTCCATTTCCATGGCTCCCCCCTAGGTCTTGCATTAAGTTGGTGTAAAGCTTTAGTTTCTTTTGTAGGCCTTCATCGCAAAGAGTGACACGTTGTGGTGAGGTCGCATTATGGAGTCATGTAAATTGTAATTATAAATAAACATGTAAATGTTTAACTGTTCTGATTTTGGGTTTTTTTTTTTTAAGTTTTCAATGAAAAGACTTAATGCTTGCAAACCAGGAAGATGCTGTAATTAGGATGCCCAGAATTAGATACATGATTTCTTGAGTTAAGAAAAAACACATACACATGCACACATTGTCTCCTTACTTCAAAAGCACTTTCATACAATATGTTAACCGCATGTCATTTAGTTTGTTCTTTATTGCTGAAGTTTCAACATTTTCTCCTGCGAGCCTAGTGACTTGCTCCTTAAATTTCTATTTTGAAATATAAATACTTTTGCCTGGATAAGAGATGCTGAAAGGTTTGGAAAATAAAATTTTAGCAATGATGAAAAATGGATTAGGTTTCCTTTTAGAGAAACCAATCTGAAGCCACCAGTTTAGTATTTTTAAATACTTAACATTTATGTCTTACAAAACATAACCTCATGCTATACATTGCTGCAGTTTGTAGGGACACTCTGAAGGAAGAGCAAAATGATTGCTTAAGAGGGAAAAATATCCTTGCAAAGCACACCCCCTGCCTGTAATTGAGCAAAAATGACAAGATCCACCGAGTCTAAACAGTTCTATATTTTTCATTGATTTCTGCCACTTATTAAATATTTAAAACAGCTAAATTTGATGATGCAGCTCAGGTTTTTTTTGCCAAATTTAAATTCAAGGTTGGATGATTTACACATCCCAAGATGTTCTGTGAAGATAGTAATTCACCTTGCAAAGAAGTCAACATTTGCCCCATGTAGACTATTCTTATTGACACTGGTTCTACAATATACCAACTTTCTAGTCCTGGCTATACATGTGATACTTCCAAGGGGAATCTGTGTTGTTTGTAACAGCAATAGCCTCTTGCTTGCACAATATTGCTGACATGCCATTTGAGTGCTCGAGATTATAGATGCTGCCCAGATAAAGCAACACTGGGATGAGCACATTTCCTTGAATTTGGTAATTGGCAGTTAGCATTAATACTGATGAATGAAAACCCATTAGAAATATATCCTTTTAAAACTACTTGCTCTGAAAGTATCACTGGTAATGGAAGCATCCTGCCATCACTTCAGAAGCCAAGTTTCTTCTGTTTTTAAATCATGTGAAACACCTATACTGAACTTGAAAATTACCGTACTTTTCCATTCATTACAATTACTATATCCTAGTCTCTTGAATCTTTTGTGAATTTTGCACTTGTGCACTACTTATCAACTTCGAATTGAACCTGGCAGAAGCCATTTTGCTATTCCTCAGTTCCACATGGGGGGAAGGAAAAGGAGGATGAAATACATTAGGCAAAAAACAACTTTCTCATGGGAATCAAGGTAATCTCTACAGATGGTGGATAGAGATGGGAAGGAGTGCCTGGACAGGCCACCAATTAACCTAATTGGCCAACGTGACTTTTGGGGAGGGAATTATTTCCTATTTTAATTGTACTGAAACCGGGGAAGCATTTGGAGTTGGTTTTACGTTTGATCATGCTGATATGATGTATCCAATAAAGAAGTTCTTTTGAGGAAGACCTCAGCATCCGAGTTCTGATATTCTTGGGTTCGTTAGTCAGGATCTTGACACTACTTTTCAAAGGCTTACAAGTATTCTCCAGTACATGTACACTGCCATAGGGCGTGGTTCAGACCTGTGAATCTTGGTTTTCTACCTTACATTATTCTATCTGGGCTGCAAAATCACAAAGGACCCATTATTGAAGGAAGATATATAGAACAGTTGGAAAATAGGGACTATTAAGTTGAATCATTGGAAAAAGGGGATTTTCTGTAACAGAGCAAATAAGCATTTCAACAAATTATATATATATATATATATATATATATATATATATATATATATATATATATATATATATATATATATATATATATATTTGTTGAAATGCTTATTTGCTCTGTTACAGAAAATCCCCTTTTTCCAATGATTCAACTTAATAGTCCCTATTTTCCAACTGTTCTATATGCAAATACTTTTCATCATACTGCATCCTTTCCCCACAAAATATACTTGATATGTATGTTTGCCAATTCTTTGAAGTTTTGGATTGTAACTCCCGTGACTTTGATGATTGCCTGGAACTGACAAAGGAACAAAACCAGATTAGCTTGGAAGAAAAGGGCTCAACACCAATATATTTTTCAAAGAAGCAAGACGACGGTAACATTTTCATAATTTCAGGGTGACATTACAACCATGGTCCCATCCGGAATCTGTATGAGAATTTCTACGATTACCTGCCAAAATGATTTTATTAAAATTTACTGCCATGCAGTTAGAAATCAATTCACACACAGATCTACTGTCAAACGTTCAACAGAGATCAGAAGTTTACATGTTATCTTTCATATTTTAAGTGCAAAACTTCAGTATGAACCATTTCCACATCATGCTGGAGTGAGGTTTCAGCAATTTTAGGCTTTGTCAGTCATTTCCCTGATGTATTTTAATAAACTGGAACAAACATTAGCAATGCAGCAGCGGTGATAAACAGTAATAGAACAATTAGTAATAAAAGGTATCTTCTATGTCAAATTGTGGGTTCCTGAACAAGTTATGAAAACATTTTCGATTTTTGTTTAGAAAAACTGGTATTATTGCAGTCTGGCTTATATATATACATATACATATAAGAATGGAGCCTCTTCTAGTAACAAGCTTAAAAAAACAGGTGGTTTATTGTAGACCTCTTAAAAGGGGCAGAGAACAAGGAAATAGAATGCTTACATATCTATACAGACTCATGATTGATTTAAAAACCAAAACTAAAGAAACTCATTCATCATGTTGTAGTTTTCTTTTGTTTCTTCTTCTCATTCTCTTCTTTCTCTTTTTCAATCTCAGAAACATATTTTTCAATTTCATCAGGGCTCAATATCTAAAGGGAAGTGATGAAAATACAATCAATAGGTCAGTTTCAAATATTATGTAACCAGAGTTTTCATTGTGGACTGTTCCCTGACAAATCTCATCCTCTGAAGGATTCTCTTTGATCCAATGGTAATAAGCAGAGTAACACTGCAGTTAAGCAAGCCAGGTAAGGGAAATACAGATAAATCAATTGCCTATTTTATTCATCCCCATCTTTTCTAGTCCTGTTAGGTCAAGGACGCTGCTGTTAACTAAATGAAAAACCGCTGTGCAATATTTTTTTTCATTTGAGACAAAATTTCAAATTGCATTTATAATGTTCTATAATAGGGGTCCCCAAACCCTGGGCTGTGGACTGCCACTGGGCTGTGGGCTGCCAGGAACTGGGTCACGTGAGCAAGCAAACCCCATTTACGCATGCACAGGATCCAGACAGCACATGAAACCATGCCCTCTACAGGCCGTGGAAAAATTGCCCTCCATGGAACCAATCCCTGGAGCCCAAAAGTAGGACCATTATTCTGGGACTGAGGAACTCTGGGAGTTGAAATCCCCACATCTTTAAGTTATCCAGTTTGAAAAACCTCTGCTTTCATGTATATATGAATTTAGGAAAAAAATTGAGTGAAACAGAACAATTTGCAATGAATTATTCCTTTATTTAGGCTTCAAGTATGTATAGAAGTCAATTATCTATTATTTATTAGGAAGCCACCCCCTTTCAAGTGCAGGGCTCTTTTGCAAGCAACTATGATATACAACCCATCTTCAAAACAAAAAAATAGTATTATTTAAGTCAGCTTACCTTGAGAGGTTGGTTTCTTCTCATAACAGCCAGCTCAATATTTTTTCCACCAGACTGTACAACCTTAAAATGTGGAAATTTAGAAAAACAATTTCCTTACAAATGTGTTACAATTGAGGATTTTTTTGCAATGAAAGATGACATCTCATTTGAACTGCATGTCAAATCTAAGAGTGCTTCAATCTAATAAACTTAGAACACCCAGAAAAAATGTCTCTCTTCCAAATAAATCTTAGAACCAGGCTAAGAACTCTGGACCTTAATTTTACTGAATGAAATTAAAGTATATTAAATTATTAGGCTTGTTGTTTATCAAAATAATCAAGTTAGGAACAATTCAAATGTTGTCGCTTACTTCAAGAAGGGCTTTGATAACAAGTTTAATTGTCAGATCATCAGTTTCAATGGCTTCATCAGTATAGTTTTTCTCCAGAAATTCCCGCACGGATTTTGCTCCTCTGCCAATTGCATTAGCCTAGGATAAGAAATATACTTGGCAAAGCTTGGCAAAATGATGAAAAATGTCAATGAAATATTTACATATTTAAATGTTTCATGTGAGAGCTTACGATGCCTCCAGCTAATAACAATTATCAGATACTATGACCCCAATTAACATCAACAATCCCCTAACATGCAATATTCTTAATGAAAGAGATAAGTTCTTTTTACCACAAAGTGACAAAGCCAATTGATGGCTATATTCCAGGTCCAATTACTGCATACCTCACCCTGAAATTAATCTACTACTCCAGGGTCTAGGGAAATCAGACAAAAGTATTTTGCAGCAAGACAGGCCCACAATATTATGATGCCTGTCCTATGTAGCAGGCTCCCTTAAGACCCCAGCTCCTCTCCTTCTTGAACAACTGGCTTTTAGGGAGACCCACTGCAAGTGTGCTTTGTGTGGTTCAGTTTGTTATATTGTACCTTTGCTATTGTACTACGATTCCTTTTAATTATTTGGTCAAGGGTTGAGCTTTAAAAGTTACTATATTGCTCTTCTTCATTATTGCTGGCTACCTGGAGTTTATATGTAAGATGGGTAACCATATGCATTTTCTATATCTAAACAAATATTTTTAACAATGAGGCAATTCCAATTGTTGACTGGGAAGTTCTACAATGCTATCAATATCAAAAAGAAGACACTCCTATAAATAAGAGAACGCAAATGACAATAGAACTTTAACCAAATAGTTGCTATAAATTATTTTGTGCCATTTTTGGCTATTTCTCCATTGATTTAGCTTTCATTTTAAAATGTACTTATTTTATTTATGTATTTATTTAATTCTTTTGCCACCTATCTTGCCTTGGGTCTACTTTTCTAGTAGCCCATTAAATCCTAAGCAAAGAACTAAATTTGCTTAACCATGTTCCATTTTGCAGGGTTCACATATCTTGTTAAACCAAACCAGTCACATTGTGGTTAGTATGATACACGAACCTAGTCTAACTCTGGTTTCTCCATATAAATAAATGCAGGAAAATACACGGATTGTGAATAATAGGGAATGTACTATTTTGAATCACAGTATGGTTAAACAGTTTTTAAAAAGAGTATGATATCTAATCCAGAATTGGAGACGAAGGAATGAGAAATTCCGGTTAAACTGTGTAATACTTTCTGATCTTTCATAGATTATGAGTGTGAGAATTAATCTGATGGAAGTATTTACTTATAGGATTTAAGTGCTCCTTCATTTTCATCTTCACAAAATCTAATGGGTCAACTCACCTTCCAAGCATGGTATGTGCCAGAAGGATCAGTCTGATATAGCCTTGGAGTTCCATCAAAATCAAACCCTACAATAAGGGCAGAAATACCAAAAGGTCTGCGGCCATTACTCTGGGTGTATCGCTGAAGAAGAACAGGGGGGAAATGGTGTTATGAAAATAGAACTATGATAAATGCCAAGTGATGTAAAAATTCATGAACAAATACTTGACAACTAAGTAATCAGATTATGTTCTGAAGAAGAGCTCAAAAGATTTTAAGTGCAAAAGTCCCTATTTCAGACAGCAGTTCAGAGTTCAAAACAGAGTGAATTTGAACCTTAGCTCCACATTAAAGAAGCAAAACATCTGAATGATCAAACAGCACTGAAATACTTCCAGTAAGTACAGAACAGATGTTTCAAACTCAGAATATCATTTTCAAATCCATGCTTTTTGAAAATTGCAAAACAGTACTCTATAGTTTTTGGAAAACATTTACTAGTAATCAAAAAGATGTTGAAGAATCAATATTTTAAATCTGTTTGCTCATTAATCTATTAAAATAGTCTGGAATTTGGATTTTTTTCAAATGCATATTTAGGAACTGAAAGGTATCCTTATCATACCCTTTAATTAAAAGAACATCACTAAGTTGTCAAAGACAGAAGCAAGTACAGGTAGTTCTTGATTTACGAACACAATTGAGCCCAAAATTTATGTTGCTAAGTGAAACATTTGTTAAGTGCCACAGTGATCCATGACGCAATGGTTAGAGTGCAGTACTGCAGGCTACTTCTACTGACTGCTGCCTGCCTGCAATTTGGCAGTTCGAATCTCATCAAGGTCAAGGTTGATTCAGCCTTCTATCCTTCTGAGGTGGGTAAAATGAAGACCCAAATTGTTGGGGGCAATATGCTCACTCTGTAACCACTTAGAGGGGGCTGTGTATATAAGTCTAAGTACTATTGCTATTACTAAGTGAGCTTTGCTTCATTTTAGAATCTTTCTTGTCACAGTTGTTAAGTGAACCACTGCAGACAGGTTAGTAGCACGGTTGTTAAATGAATCTGCTTCCCTATTGACTTTGCTTGTCAGAAGATTGTAAAAAGAGATCACACGATCCCAGCACATTGCAAAGGTCATAAATATGAGTCAATTGCCAAGTGTCTGAATTTTGATCACATGACCATGGAGACGCTACAACAGTTATAAGTGTGAAAAATGGTCATGTCACTTTTTTCAGTGATGTTGTAATTTTGAAGCCACTAAATGAACAATTACAGGTAGAGGACTACCTGTATTAAAGTTGCAAAAAAAGATCAAACATAGTATCTAATAACTGGAATAGGAAACATTATTTCCTACTATCTTTCATTACCTTTAGGGGGGGGATTAGACTTTATTTTTGCCCAATAAAAGCAGCTATATTATATTCCATTTTTGCCCAAAGTTTGCAACAAAAACCAAGGAATGAATATGGCCTTTAAAAAAATGTACATACCTGCTTCAGGCTAGCGATATAACGGGTAATATATTCAACAGTGACTGGATCTTCCACTGTGAGTCTATGGCTTTGACATTCCACTCGGGCCCTATTTATAACTATCCGGGCATCTGCGGTAAGACCTGTAAACAATAGTTCAAAATATTAAAATTTGCTTTTAGCAAAATAGACAGATAAAAAATATTTCTATTTTAGTAAGACGGTTAAATGAATTATTTATTTTATGCCCATGTTGATCCTATGTTCCAGGAAAAAAATTCTTTTGATCTGGATATATGTTACGTGTATTCCCAGCACACTTTCATTATGATATCTTATGAGTTCCTATGTTCGATTTGGAATGAAAAAGAACAGAGGAAAGGTTAACCTGACAGTTTGTGACTGCCATTCCTCCGCTCATATTGTTAAGATTGTTTAGTTTAGAAAAATAAATAAAAAAGGAGTGTTGTACCCTAAATCTGACTGTTAAGTAAAAAGATGAATCAATGCTACAGAATTCTGCCTTTAAGGGCTGGCTAACCTGATTGGTAAAATCAGGAAAACTTAATTGCAATAATCTAGTGGACTAGTGGTCTAACAGCAGTTTTAATCCTATTAAATCCACCCCCACCACCAGGTGGGAGGAATGGTGGGCGGAGTAAAACAAGGAAACTCTGCTACTGAAATATCTGACAGAAGAATGACACTATGATATTCAAGTCAAAATAATTAAATTTCCATTAATAGAAAGATGACATTTCTGAATATATATATCCTCAACATTCAAAGTAGAATACCATTTGCTTATAAAGATTTGGATTTCAAAAACAAATCATAATCAATTTTAAAGTACTTTTTTTTTAAAGGAGAGGTTTAAAATAGACCTGAAAGATAAAGAAAACAGTCCTTAATTAGGATGTTTTCAGAACAATAGAAGAGAAGGAATCCCCAGATTTTTTTTCCTAGCCCCAATATTTTTAATTTGTTGAGATTCTTTGCAAATAATAACAACAAAAGGATCCACTGGAAGGTAATTCCTAGCATTTGTAGCAAGCAATGCACTGGCTAAGAATTCTTAGATGTATAGTCTCACACAAATCTAAATAAAAGTGAAATTGGGAAAAGGCTGAAAATCCATCCTTAGAGTACCTGCAAAAGCCATGCAGACATTGTCATCAAGGGCACAGATCTTTCGGACAGTTCTCTCATCTTGCAGTTTCGCTACAGATTTTTTCTCCACGCCAAGAACTACAATATCTTTTCCTCGTACTCCAACCTGTAATATGAAATGAAGGAGTAAGTGCCATATCAAGCACCCTTCCCATATATTAGTAATTTTTTAAAAAAAAATGTCAATAGCAAAACAAATGCCTTTTTATAATTTCAGACTAGAATCATTCCCTATTCTACTGTGGTGGTTTGGCTTCTTAGATTTAACCTAGAACTTTAATTTATCCTAAACAAAACTTGAATCAAAATAACTTTATCTGATATGAAAATTTGCACTTTAACATGTATGACGTTTCTCAGTGGTTTTAACAGGTAACACAAATATATACAAACAAAACCATCCGTGCAACAGCACCATCTGGAACAAGCAACCTTATATGTGCCCACTCTCATGGTGCCTCCTATAGTATGGAATTCAATTCTGATCAACCCCAATCAGCACAACCAATAAAAAAAATTGTAGCAGCCACCTATACCAACTTTATTTACTTGTTCTATATCATACCTTTTTACTCTAGTGAATAGTCAGGACAATTTTTTAAAAAACATGAAAACTGGGGGGGGGGAAACAAAAATATAAGTTGAAGGCATCTCTCTTCAAAAGACAGATGCCTTTACAGATTTTTTAAATGATGAAAAAATAGGATCCCAAGGCATCTCTTAAAGAAGTGCATTCTAATGTCTGGAAACAATATCAAAAAAGGCCTTCAAGAAATCTCTCTCTGACAATGAGAACATTTTCAAAGAGCCCTCTCCTTTCATTCTAACCTCACAGGAGAGGTTACATCATGAGACTCCTTTAGTAATTAGATATTAAACTGTTTAGGACTTCAAAGATTTACACTGAATCTTTAAATTGTGTTTGGTAAGCAGTAAGCATCTGGTACACAAGATCATTCTATGACCACCATATCACCCATTGGTTAGCAGCTTACTTGCCCCATTTTTCACCAATTGCAACTTTTAGACACCTTTCAAGGGCTATCACTCATCAAACCTGTTGCAGCAGTCAGGAGAATAACCTGAGCACAATTTGCCAAATCTGATTTATTCAAGAAGGGTTACAGCTAGTATACTACCTTTAATGGCAGACATACTCAATATTCAGATCTCCCAAGCAAATACAGTGAAACCTGAGGGCTCTCCCACTCAAGAGATGCTGACTGTTAATCCTAATTTATTTTCTTATTAAGGAGAAGCATCTCCTTTTTCCTGAACTTCAATTTAACCTTGTTTCCCACTCCAAAACGTTAGTGATTTTCCCCTAGCAGTTTTATTACTTGAGCTTGATATTTATCTTCCAGCATTTTCCTCAAGCGAGATTGAGAAAAACAATAAGCATTCTGAAGTTCTCTTTAATTTTAAAACTGAGTCCAGTAGAACTTCTCAAGTAAAGAAAACAACTACACAAGGAAAAATATACTGATTCAATCTAAAATGTCTTTCAAAATTCCATCTTCCTATAAGTACATTCAGGCCCATCATATTGAGGCAACTTGCCTCAATTATTTTTTAATCTTAAAAACACAGGCTACAATATAGGATTGCATATACACACTGGCTATACCTGTTTGCTCACATCCAGCAATTCAATTGCTTACTCTAGGCACAAATATTTTATTTCACTCAGCCACGTTTACTTTTTTATATTGTTTTACTTATTAAACAAGGTTAACAAAGCCCCTCTCTCTATAACTAGGTTTTAATTCTTCCAACTTTTAACCAGAACTGTTGTACATTGCTCACATTTAGTTCAGTGATTGATAGAATGTCTCTAATACCTTTAACTCCTTGAAAAAGCCTGCCTCCTCAATCTGAAATTCCTATTTCTTAGTTTTGTAACTATAGCCTCTTTTCTGATCTAGTTCAGTCAAGACATTTTTTTCTGTCAATCCTTTCTATGGATTGTCTTAGGATTTTCTTATGTTGTGTTCATTTCTGGACCTGACATTACTTTATTTGATTAGGAACCTACCCCTTTCCATTTCAGGAATGTTTATAACTAAATAAAATAAAATGTTATACTTTAAAGCTTAAAACATAAGCAAACAGTATTTTTTTTAAAGTACAGTACTGGAAAAATGAAAAAGTTCTTGCCAGAGAGATAAGCTTCACCAAGAGTCTGTGTTTCACTTTCTGTTTCCCTTTAAATTACTTAGCTTTGGAGAATAATCCTTAGTTTCTCTGCAGGATAGAAAATGTGTCAACAACAAACCTAACTTTATCTAACCCCTTCAATATAAAACAATATTGTCAGAGGATGAACCCAAAGAAACAAAAGAGTTTCTCACATATAGCCCCCACTCCACTCCTTTTCTCTGACCCCCTGCTAACATCACACCAAACCACAACGTTCTGTATCACAGTTTGTGTAGTTACCCCAGGCTTCCTACAACATTAAACCAAAATTCAGACAAATTCTTTAGACGCGCACAACAAAGCTTACAAACCAAAACTCCTATTATGGCATTGTATACTGTGGGGAAACACATGTATGCCTGTGCTATACATGTACACCTATACCCACATATAAAAGGGATGCGGTGGCTCAGTGGGCTAAGATGCTGAGCTTCAAATCCCTAGCACCTCATAATGGAGTGAGCTCCCATTACTTGTCCCAGCTTCTGCCAACCTAGCAGTTCAAAAGCATGTAAAAATGCAAGTGGAAAAATAGGGACTACCTTTGGTGGGAACATAACAGCGTTCCCTGCCCTTTTGCCCTTTAGTCATGCCGGTCACTTGATCAGAGACCTCCACTAGAGTCGGGAACGACTAGCATAGATGTTCGAGGGGAACCTTTAACTTTTTTTACCCACATATATATCTTATGGGTTTAACACTATCAAAGTCACCTCCCCCCCCCCCTCGCCAGATGTGTACAGCCAAAAGTCAAGGCCCTCCTTGATGATAATTCTGGAAAATCCAATCCCAAAGTGCCTGAAAAGGAGGCCCATCTTGCCCAGCCCGAAAAGGGGCCTTTATTGGAAAGAGGCCCCTCTCCTTATTAGAACCGTCTCGAAGTGCGTCTTTTCACCCAAAAGCTTTTGGCATTTTATTTATAAACCACATTATTATGAATGAATGAATAATAACAATAACAACTTTTATTCATTAAACATGAAACTCAGTCAACTCAACATTTAAAAATGTTTCATAAATACCGTTGACTGGTTGTTGTTGTTGTTATTATTATTATTATTACTATTATTATTACTATTACTATTATTATTATATTTGCAGTTCAGGGAAATAAAAATGCACTGCCCATTGCAAAGATCTTCTAGAATTGGGCTGAAGAAGCAATCGGACAGCCATTTGTCCGGAGTGGTACAGGCCGGGACTGTCTCCAGTTCAGAGCAGGGGTGGGGGTGGACTAGAAGACCTCCAAGGTCCCTTCCAATCAGAGTCAGGCCTTCTAAATTAGAGCCTTTCCTCAGCCAATCGATGGGAAAGTTCAGGCCAGCGCTCGGACGGGACGGGCCTGGTCCACGCGGGACAAGACCGAGGCCCGGGGCTGGAGCCGAAGAACATTGGGCCGGTTCTGCCAGTAGGGCGGGGGGTGGGTGGGTGGGGGAGCCCTGCCGGCTGGGAGTGATAGGAGTTGGAGTACAAACGCGTCCCCTGCTCCGCGAGACCGAGGCCCTTTCCAACCTCTCACCCCCACCCCTCAAATTCCCTCAGGCGCGCCTTTTCTTTACCGCGGTGGAGCCTTTCTTCACGGCCTCCTGGGCATATTCGACCTGAAACAGGTGCCCGTCCGGGGAGAAAACGGTGATGGCCCGGTCGTAACTCATGACAGCGGCGAGACGACAAAAAAAGCGCCGACCGGAGCCGACAATGAAAGGAAGCAGCAGCCGCGCGAGATATTCCTTCCTCAAAAAACAGCACCGTCACCTTCCCTCAGCGCGCATGCGCCGGATGCCGCGCGTAGCACGCTATTCACGCAGCGCTCATACGCCGGTTCCTCCGCTTTTATCCCAGGCGTTTATAAGCATATGGGAGAAGGGGGGGAGGGGGAGGAAAAAAGACTGATGCCTTACGTCAAGCACGTACTTGGCAGCCGTAAGCGGCTCGACCTATCCTCGTCGCCGACGCTCTTGGCCGGACGCAACGCTCGAATGGGATTGGCTTAGCTGGCTGAGGCGTAACCCAACCTGTCAGTCCAATGCATAAGGAAGCGTACCGGGCTTCCTGGTACTCTAATAGCTTAGGCGAGGTTAACGGGTGAAGAAGGCAGCCGCCGGGAAAGCTTGGCTGACGCTACGCAGATGACGTACGCGCGTGTCTGCTCCTTCCACCTGCCGCTCCCACGCACTTGGCGTAGCGCTGCCCTTCTTCCCCCGCCCTTGCTACGCACTTGGCGCAGCGAGATGCTCTTATTGGCAAAAATCAGGGAAGAGATGCGATTCGCTCGCGACAGGAAAGCCGACAACAGGGATGCACCATGTGCAGGGCGGAGGGGGGAGGAGAGGAAGGTGGATTTGGAGAAAGAGGAGGGGGGCAGAGAAGGAGGAGGAGGAGGAGGTGGAGGCGAAGCCGCTCAGGTGGCTCGGCCGCTCTCTCTCTCTCTCCCTTAGCCCCAGCTCAGCCGCTGCTGCCTCGCCGCCTTTTGCCTTGGCGTGCAGAAGCGGCCAGGTAAAACCAAAAAGGAAAAAAAGGGGGGGAAAGGGGGGGTGTTGCGCGGAAGAACTCTTGGTGCAATGCCGCAGGCTGGTTGTTCCAGGCTCAGATTGTACCATTTCCTCCGGCTCCCCCTCTATCGTGCACTGCGGCGCAGGCTCGCCCCCCCCTCCCTCGCCTCTTCTTCTTTTTTTTTTAATTTTTTTTGCACGGCAGAAATAGCGGCCAGGAGATCATAACAAGATTAGGGCAGCCCCGGCAAAAGCCCTCCTGCATGCCTGACCCGTCTGGGTCGGAAAAGGCAAGCGGACGCCGCCCCTCCACCCACCCCACCATGTCGGTCGCCTTTGCTTCTGCACGCCCGAGGGGCAAAGGAGAGGTCACCCAGCAAACTATCCAGAAGGTAACGGGGGGGGGGGAGCCGTCGTATATATGTATGTATGCATGCATGTATGTATAGAGATAGATAGATAGACAGAAAACGGGAAGGGAGAGGAGGAAGGGAGAGGGGTGGGTGCTTTAATAGGGACCACCAGCCGTGGGTATCCCAGGGAGGGAGGCGTGCATCCAGCTTCCCCGAACCCGCTCAGCAGCTGGAGATGCACCGCTTCTTCTTTTTCCTCCTCCTCCTCCTCCTCCTCCTTCGAGGCTCCGGCTCCCACGGGCGTTTGCAAAAAAGGAAGCTGCTGTGGCCTGTGGCTGCAGCTGCAGCTGCAAGGACGGGGGCAAAAAAAAAAAAAGAGGCAGAGAACAAAGCCGAGCTCGTGCAAAACCCTCCCGAACCTCTCGAAACACACACACCCCTACACCTCTTTATTTGGGGGGGGGGGGTCAGCCCGGCTTGATTACAACCCCCCCCCCCTTCCCTTGACTGGCCGGTTCCGGAGAGCGACGTCCTGCGAGGTTTCGCTCGCTGGCGGGCGCATTGCAGAGCCGGGGCTCGGCCGAGATGCCGGGGCGTCGCTTTTGACAGCGCTCCAGCCTTTGCCGGGCGGGGGGGGGAGGGAGGGAGGGGGGAAAGGAGGAAAAAGGGCGAGGAGGGTTGAGAAGCAGCCCCCCCTCTCCCTTCTCTGCCCGACGCATCTTTTCTTGGAGGTGGGGGGGAATCGGGGATCAACGGGTTTTGTGTGATTTTGTGTGTGTGCGGGTGTATTTCACGCGAAGTGCGGCCGTGTGCGCGCCCGGAATGGGGATCGGAGGGGAGGCGGGGGCTTTATTATTGTTTGCGGGTGGAAACGCGTGCAGCGGTGGCCAGCTCCTCGCCGGGGGGGAGTTGACGGTATTCCCTTTCGGGGTTGCCTTTTGGGGGATCGTCTGTAGTTCTCTGTAAGGCTGATCTCTTTCTTTCTTTCCATTCATTCATTCATTCATTCATTCCGGAGGAAATCCCTAAAAGCTGATCGGGAAGGAAGAAACGACTGGGATAGGGGTGATTATGAGATACTGTATAGGTTCTCCTATTTGAGCAGGGGGCTGGACTAGATTTAACAGTGTTTCCCAACCTTGGCAACTTGAAGATGTCCGGACTTCAACTCCCAGAATTCCCCAGCCAGCGAATGCTGGCTGGGGAATTCTGGGAGTTGAAGTCCGGACATCTTCAAGTTGCCAAGATTGGGAAACACTGGACTAGAAGACATCCCTTCCAGATTCTATTCTGTTCTGTTCTGTGCGCTCTTCTGGATGGGAATTGAATCCCTTCCTGATCTGGAGTAAGGAAAATTTCCCCTGGGGAGTTTGGGACAGCACAAAAAGGTCCCTCCAGATGTTATCCCCACCCCCCACTCCCCACCCGTTTCCCAAGAAAGGAGCTAGTCCTTACTACTGGCCAGGCTGGATCTGCTTGAGGCTTAAACAATACCTGGGATTTTCAATGCTTGCCCCCTCCAGCAAGCCTGCCACCCACCTTCCCAGGAGCAAGGCTGGTCCACTGGGCTCTCTTTGGATGTGCTGAGACTACATCACCCAGGAGCCTCAGCCATGAAGGTGTTTTCGGAATCTTGAAAGAAAAGCTTTGACGTTTGTATCTGTTGTGTTTGACCACGAGGTGGAGGAAGATGAGAAAGAGGATGGAGCATCAGGCGGAGGGATGTGAGGAAGAGGATGGAGCATCAGGTTGGAAGGGACCTTGAAAGTCTTCTAGTCCAAACCTTGTGCCATGGTGGATAAATGCCTGTCCAACCTTTTCTTGAAAGTTTTTCACTGATGGACCACAAATGGAGCATCTAGGAAGTGGATGTTCACTGCTGAACAGCTGAGGCAGTGGGGGACCAGTCCATTTTCCTCTGTTGCAAAATGTTTTAACAGATTAACAGAGTTGGAAGAGACCTTGTAATTCATCTAGTCAAACACCCGCCCAAGCAGGAGACCCTACCATTTCTGAAAGATAGCAGTCTAGTCTCTTCTTGAAAGCTTCCAGTAATGACTGGAACTTCTGAATGGAACTTCCGTTCCATTGGTTGATTGTTCTCACTGTCAGAAAATTTCCTTATTAGCAGGTTGAATCTCTCCTTGATCAGTTTCCATCCACTGTTCCTTGTCTGTCCTGGTGCCTTGGAAAACAGCTTGACTCCCTCCTCTCTATGGCAGCCCCTCAAATATTGGAATACTCCTATCCTGTCTCCCCTGGTCCTTCTCTTCACTAGACTAGCCATGCCCAGTTCCTGCAACCGTTCATCATATGTTTTAGCCTCCAGTCCCCATGGTTGCTCTTCTCTGCACTCTTTCTAGAGTCTCATATACTTGTCAGACATACCGCAGTTTGTACTCCTAAACAGAAATGATCCTTGGCTCCATTTCTTGAGAAAGGTACAGTTTTATTTATTAGAAGTCAAGTGTATTGCAGTAATGCATAGCCAGAACTGAGAATCACGCACTGAAATCCCTAAGTTCAACTTTTTCCTCCCTTAATTACCCCCCCCGCGCTGACACCTCCCCCCCTGTCCAATCAGGTTGAAGCAAGATGTCTTTAAGAAGTTCATTTCAAGTGTATGCAGCTGCTTTTATCTCCCAGCGGGGTGACCTTGAAGCAGTGTCTCAGGAAGATGCAGTTAAAACTTTCGCTTTCCCTCCTAAAGCATTTCTCCCTCCCATCCACCATCCCCCGAGTCCATGGAAGACTGTCAACACATGGTAATGATTAATGAAGCTCTAGCACGCGTGAGGTGGCAGCTGACAGTATTTAAAAGAAAAAAAATCATCCGAGACATCATTCTTACTATTATTGGCTGGAATCAGTCTTGTTCAGGATGAAGTCGTCGGACAGTGAGGAGGTTGGGGAAGAGCATGGCCCAGTCCTGGAAGCTGGGGAAGGCTCGGACAAGGGCTCTGCGTTGGAAGCAGAGAGGAGGCCGAAGCCATCTGGCAGTGAACAGGTGCCTACGGAGCTAGACAGCAGTGAGGCAGAGGAACAGCTGGAGCCTGTTCCCAGTGTGCGCATGCGCAGAGATGCCAGAAGAAAAGAACAACTCAGAAATCAGGGTAAAGTCACAGGTGTTTGGTCCCTCCCGTAAGAAATAAAAGAGGAACGAAAGGGGAGTGGGCTTTTGCAGGAAACAATTCGTTTGTTCGGTCATTAGATTTGTTTCAGGAGTGTGAAGATCTGTCCGTGAATCTCAGAGACTCTGTGCCCAGTCTTTCCTTGCACAGCACCTCATTTGGAAACTATTTACATGGCAGCTTTCCAAGATAGATAAGGTCTGCAGTCATAAACATTCCTTTGAAAGACTGTTTGCCGGGCCTTGCTGAAGGTGAAGGAGAGGAATTCACATTCGTTTAATAAAAGTGGTTTTGTTGGGACCAGGACTCTGCCTCGTGCTTTTTGGAGAAGCCTAGGTCAGAACACTCTGTGTCTCTGGTTGGATTAGGAGTGTCCTAATTCATTACCCCAAATGTTACACCTCAGTAGCATTCTTATTTAAAGGTAGTCCTTGACTTACGACCACTTGCTAAGTGAGACAGTTGTTAACTGAGTTTTGACCCATGTTACAATCTTTCTTGTCACAGTCATTAAGTGAATCATGGCAGTTGTTAAGTTAGTAACACGATTGTTAAGTGAATCTGACTTCCCCATTGACTCTGCTTGTCAGAAGGTCTCAAAAAGTGATCCCATGACCCACTGTACCGTCATAAATATGAACCAGTCCCTAAGCCTCCGAATTTTGATTACATAGGGATGCTGTAATGGTCGTAAGTGTGAGAAATGGCCATAAGTCATTTTTTTCAATGCCATTGTCACTTTGAACAGTCACTAAATGAATAGCTGTAAGTCAAAAGCTGTATGCATATCTTTGTTCTAGTGACCTGTTGTTGTTGTTGTTACTTGTGAAGTCGTGTCTGACTCATCGCGACCCCATGGACAATGTTCCTCCAGGCCTTCCTGTCCTCTACCATCCATTTAAGCTCACACCAACTGCTTCAGTGACTCCATCCAGCCACCTCATTCTCTGTCTTCTTTTGCCCTCAATTGTTCCCAGCTTGAGGCTCTTCTCCAGTGAGTCTTTCCTTCTCATTAGGTGGCCAAAGTCCTTGAGTTTCATCTTCAGGATCTGGGCTTCTAAAGAGCGGTCAGGGTTGATCTCCTCCAGGACTGACCTGTTTGATCGCCTTGCAGTCCAAGGGACTCAATGCAGGAGTCTTCTCCAGCACCAGAGTTCAAAGGACTCCATTCTTTGGCGCTCAGCCTTCCTTGTGGTCCAACTTTCACAGCCATCCATTGCAAGTGGGAAAACCACAGCCTTGACTATACACACTTTTGTTGGCAGGGTGATGTCTCTGCTTTTTAGTCTGCTGTCTAGATTTGCCATCGCTTTCCTCTCCAGGAGGAAGCGTCTTTTGATTTCTTGGCTGCAGTCCCCATCTGCGGTGATCTTGGAGCCCAGGAAAATAAAATCTGTCACTACCTCAATTTCTTCCCCATCTATTTGCCAAGAGTTGAGAGGGCTGGATGCCATGATCTTAGTTTTCTTAATGTTGAATTTCAAGCCGACTTTTTCCCTCTCCTTCTTCACCTGTGTCAAGAGGCTCAATTTATGGCTGCAGGGAAGCCCAAACTTTCCATTGTCAAACAGGGCAGTTGTTAAGTGCATAGTTTCCCGTTTTCCAACCTTTTATCACAGCAGTTGTTAAGTGAATCATGCGGTTGTTAAGCGAATCCGTCTTCCTCCATTGATTTTGCTTGTTGAAAGCTGGTTGGGAAGGTGACAAGTGGTAATCGCATGGCCCTGGGATGGTGTATCTGTCATAAATGTATCCCAGTGGCCAAGCGCTTGAATTTTGATCACATGACCATGGAGATGTTGTAACGGTCGTAAGTGTGAAAACTGGTCATAAGTCACTTTTTCAGTAACATTGAAAGGTCACGGAGGATAAGTTATGGCAATCTCATTGAAATCATCAAGGGAATGCTTTTATTTATTTATTTTCTGAAATAATTCCCAAATGAAGGCAAATATGCGTTTGCCAGGATAATGATGGAGGATCCAATTTGGGTCGGTCACTGGGACCAGAGGTTTTGTTGTGGCCCGCCAGCAACCAGTGGAGCTGGCAGGAGAGTCAGCCAGTGAGGAGGTTGGGGAGGAACATGGGCCAGTCCTGCAGTCTGGGGAAGGCTCTGATGAGGGCTCTGTGTCAGAGGCAGAGAGGGGGCCAGAGCCATATGCCAGTTATCAGCTGCCTTCGGAGTCAGACATCAGTGAGGCAGATGAACACCTGGAGCCTGTTCCCAGTGTGTGCATGCACAGAGTTGCCAGATGAAGGGATCAGCTAAAGAACAGGGGTCGACTTAGAAGTAAGGCCACAGGCGGACGATAAATGGCCCCTCCCAGAGGAAATAAAAGAGGAGCGAAAGGGGAGTGGAGTTTGCAGGAGACAATTAGTTCACTTAATTGGTTTGTGACTCTCCAAGATCCTTTCCAAGTTTTGCAGCCTGGCAGCTCTCCAAGCCAGAGAAGGTCTGTGACCGTAAATCCTCCCTCAAAAGACTTTGCTGGGTGTGAATGAGCAGAATTCACAATAAATTAATAAAAGGTTTTTTTGTCAGAACAAGGAGTTTGCTTCATGCTCTTGGGAAGCCTCGGTCAGAACAGGTTTAGTCCAGGCATAAAATCCTCTTACCTTCGCTACCGGTTCGGAACCAGGAGCGCATGCGCAGAGCGTCCGTGATGATGTCTCGGCAGGTGAGCAGAGCCTCCTACCATCACCACTACCAGTTCACCCAAACGGGGGCGAACTGGCAGAATAACACCTCTGGTTTAGTCTTCTGAGCTTTGGGATTCCTGCTGGAGCCCATCCTCAGGAAACGTCTCTCTAGCAGAGTGTATGCTTTGGGAAGCTCCCGATTCCGAAAGCTCAGAAGACTAAGCTTCTAGTCCTGGTCATTGACCCAGATTGGATCCTGTAACAAATGGACATCTATGGAGATTTTCCATCAACCAGGCCACAGTTTGCTCAAAAAAAATCAAAGGTGCTTTTTTCAAAAGGCAATTGGACTTTGTTTTTCTTTCAAAACGTTTTTCGCTTCTCACCCAAGAAGCTTCTTCAGTTCTGACAGTTTTGACCGAACTGAAGAAGCTTCTTGAATGAGAAGCAAAACATCTTCAAGGGGGGAGGGGAAAGCATCTTTGGGACAACTACGTTGACTGCTAAAGAAGAGGAAGCGTAGTTCTTAAGGATGACATCAAAGTGGCAAATTGCCCACTTACTACCATGCCTTGTTTGGGTTTATACATAAAAAGCCATGTTTGCACACACACTCTAGTCTGTTTGATTAACTCAGCTGTGATTCATGGAACTCACACATTTTTTTCTTGCTCTCCTTGACCTCCCCACCACAGCTGGAGCTTAACGTGCTAACCTAAAATGCTGAAATGTAATCCTTTAGCTTGTTATTCAGTGTGTCCTGTGAATACAGCCATTTATAAAGCTGGGCTAGGATAATGGAAGGGGACTTGATGGCTCAGTGGTTAAGACGCTGAGCTTGTCGATCGGAAAGGTCGGCAGTTCAGCGGTTCCAATCCCTAGTGCGCCATGTAAGGGCGTGACCCGTCAAAACCGCGGTAGACTAAAGCTCGCCCGATTAAAGCATGTACGTGACGTCATCAGCAGCATGACGAAAAAAATTAAAAATAAATTAAATTAAAATTAAATTAAAGCAAGCCGATTCACATAAAGGTAAGGGTTAGGTTTAGGGTTAGGGTTAAGTTAAGGGTTAGGGTTAGGTTTAGGGTTACGTTAAGCGTTAGGGTTAGGTTTAGGGTTAGGTTAAGGGTTAGCGTTAGGTTTAGCGTTAGGTTAAGGGTTAGGGTTAGGTTTAGGGTTAGGTTAAGGGTTAGGGTTAGGGTTAGGTTTAGGGTTAGGTTTGGGGGCGTTAGGGTAAGGTTTTCGCTTTAATTTTAAATTTACCGCTCACAGCACGATGTTTTCGTCGCACTGTGATGACGTCACGTACACGCTTTCGTTGAGCGCGCTTTATTCTACCACGGTTTTGTGGTGGAACCTGTAAAGGAGTGAGCTCCCGTTACTTGTCCCAGCTTCTGCCAACCTAGCAGTTCGAAAGCACCTAAAAAAGCCAAGTAGAAAAATAGGGACCACCTTTGGTGGGAAGGTAACTGTGTTTCGGGCACCTTTGGCATTTAGTCATGCCGGCCACCTGACCACGGAGACATCTTCGGACAAGCACAGGCTCTCAACTCAACTTTTTACTTTTCCATAATAGTATAAACTAGCCATTTCTATAACAACAAACCAATCTAATCAGTAAAACCCAAAATCAAAGGTTTTTTTCCCTCCACCTCAAGCACCAAGTCCAGAAGTGGTTTCCAAGTAGAAACAAAAGTAACTGTCTTTTTCTTTTCTTTTATCAAAGCAAACAATTTAACTATTTCTGCTACGGTAACTTCATCAACTGTTGCAGCCATTTGTCCATTGTGGGGGTTCAAGTGTCCTTCCATTTTGTGTGCACAGAGTGTTCTTGCTATTGTCAGCCTATATAACTGTGATGGCGAATCTATGGCACACGTGCCACAGGTGGCATGCAGAGCCCCTCCACGATGCGTTTTGGGCCTGGAAAGCCTCCTGCACCAACCCGAAAGCCAAAATGGGGCGTGGGGGCCCACACAAGCCCCCCCCCGTGCCCCAATTTGGCCCTGGAAAGCCTCCTGCACCAACCTGGAAGCCAAAAATGGGCGAGGGGGCGGGGCACATGCGCGGGGGGGGAGCGAGGAGCTGTTCACGGGTGCATTTGTGGAGGTTACACGCTCATTTGCAGGGGTGAGGGGCACATGGGTGTCGTGCACACATTGCATTATGGGTGCGGCATGTGCTATCGCACACAATGACAGAAAGATTAGCCATCACTGCTATATAACATCAAATTTCCAACTTTTTCGCCCAAGTCTTTTTCCAATTCCTCCTCCATCTCGCCGGGTTGTTGTGCTGGTGAAAACCGGTGGGGATGTTTGCCATGTAAATGGCCTCCAGCTGACAAAAAAATACAGGCAAGCTAAATTTAAAAATTAAAATGAATTTAGATGATGGTTGAAACATTTCATTCCTGTGAATTCAAATATTATTCCCCTGCTTTTGCTAATTGCTTGTTTAGATGTCATAGTACTTAATGCCTAAATATGGTGGAAGGAGTATCAAAAGTTTTAGCAGGATCAAGTGAGGTTTCCTAGCTATGTTTCAATCAGTAATGGGCTGGATCTCTTTTGTTGCTTTTAAATCCAGATGTTGGATGAAAATCACCATCTGATACAGTGCATCATGGACTATCAGAGCAAGGGCAAAACAGCAGAATGTACTCAGTGAGTATGGATTTATAAGGTTGATGCTAAAATAATGCAATGAGTTTGTCATTTCCTGGCCAACTGTCAGCGGATGAAAATAATAATTTTGTTATTGCCAATGTGGAAAACATCAACAATTCCTTTTTCTTTAGTCAGGATCTTAACATTGTTCTTTATAGTGGGAGTCAAGAGGTCAAAAAAGGTAAGATTGCTGCAATCACGGTTCCCATGCCCTGTTTCTTGCATATACTACGCTGTTTCCCTGAAAATAAGACCAACCCGGATAATAAGCCCAATTAGGCTTTTGAGCGCATGTGCTAAAATAAGCCCTCCTCTGAAAATAAGCCCTCCCCGAAAATACTTTAACACAGCAGCAGCCATGAGGTGACCACGCTCGCTGCCTCCTACGCCTCAAAAATAATAAGACCACCCCGAAAAGAGGGCGAAGCACTTATTTCGGGGATCAAAACAAAATAAGACCTTGTCTTATTTTCGGGGAACACGGTATGGCAGTTATCTTGATTTCTTTTACTCTCCTCCATAGACCCCCCTGCCTCTAATGAAGAAGTCTCCAAACTTAACAAATTGGACTTTAACTCCCAGAATTCCTAAGACAGCTGTGGGAATTCTGGGAAATTCCTGAGCTAGCCTGCTGGCTGAGGAATTCTGGGAGTTGAAGTCCACAAGTCTTAAATTGGTCACATCTGGAGAAATTAAAGAAATTAAATTACATTAGAGAAATTAAATTGAAGCATTCGTCTCTAGAGGCGACTGTTTTCAACCATGCCTTATTTATTTTATTTAGTCTGACATTTGTTTTACATTGGTGCTACACCTATGAATGAAATTCTACCTTTATCATACAGTTTTTGGTCACCCAACAGATTAAATAACAACGGCTGGTCTCTCAACCGAAGCTGAACCCCAAATTGCCGAACCAGAGGTGATATTCAGCCAGTTCGGACCGGTTCAAGCAAACCAGTAGCAAAAATTTTGAGTAGGTTAGAAAACTGGCAAATACCACCTCTGGTTGGGCCCGCCCTTCTGCCCTTGTCGTTCCCTGTCCTATATTGCCTTGTTTTTTAGCTCAGCTGATTCGTGCGCAAAGCACACTCTCATAGAACCAGTAGGAAGATATTTGGAATCCCACCACTGTCAGTCGAACCCAGTTTAGCTTCGTGTAAGAGGTTGTGAGGTCCTTGGTGCTCTCTGAGTGTGTTCGTTTTCTTGCAGAAGATTCCTTACCCAAACTAGGTAACATGATCAGTGGTAGTAAGGAGCAATGTTTGTGTAACTTCCACTTGGGTTCAGCAGACAACGAAGCCCAGTGCAATGAAATGCACACTGAAATTGTTTCATCCCATTCTGGCAGGCTGCATCTAACCAGCCCACCTCTCTCAAACTGCAGAAATTTCTGGTGCTTTTCCCTTCCCTCTTGCACCCCCCCCCCTCTCATTTCAGGTGATTTCATTCCAGGGCACTGGATTATTCCAGGAATATTTAGCATCCATTTTAAGCCCCCCACCCAGTGTGAGATTCAGCCAGTTTGCACCACTTTAGGAGAACCGGTTGTTAACTTTCTGAACAGTTTGGTGAACTGGTTGTAGCATCAATACACCCAGTGCAGAGGTACTTTTCCAAAACACAGTGGATTTTGAGAGAGATGGGGGCTGTGGTGGGATTTAAATAATTTTAACAACCGGTTCTCTGCCCTAATGATTTCTTCCAACTTCCAGTGTTGGAGGTTTCACAACTTCTGGAGGCAAGCTGTTCCACTGATTAATTGTAATTGTCAGGACATTTCTCCTTAGTTCTAGGTTGCTTCTCTCTTTGATTAGTTTCCACCCATTGCTTCTGCCCTCAGGTGCATTGGAGAATAGCTTGACTCCCTCTTCTTTGTGGCAGCCCCAGTGATATTGGAACACTGCTATCATATCTCTCCTAGTCCTTTTCATTAAACTAGACATACCCAGTTCCTGCAACTGTTCTTCATATGTTTTGGCCTCCAGTCCCCTAATCATCTTTATTGCTCTTCCCTGCACTCTTTTTCTTGTGTCTCAACATCTTTTTTACATCGTGGTGACCAAAACTAGGTGCAATATTCCAAGTGTGGCCTTACCAAGGCCTTATAAAGTGGTGTGTAAAATGTTTCCAATATAGTTTCTTTTTCTCAGATATGTGCTGTTTTCTTATGTCTATAGATACCAACAAATCTTACACAGAAATCTGGTTTACTTGGCCACCATAGCAGACTCCAATCAGAATATGCAGTCCTTGCTGCCTGCTGTAAGTATCTTCATTCAAATCAAACCATTTATTGCTGAATGAGCCAAGTCAAAGGAAGTCTCAGTTTGAGCAGAATCCTTTGGTTCAGGGGTGAAATCTTCCTGGTTCGGCTCAGTTCAGCTGAACCAGTAGGGATGATTGTCCCTGGTTCTGTGAACCGGTGGTAAAAAAAAAGCTTCCGAGGATCACGTGGCTCAGCTATGAGCCGCGGGATCCTTAGAAGCTTTCCCCCCCATTTTTTAAAGCATTTTTTTCCTGCCTAGTATTTCCGGCAGGAAACAAATGCTTTAAAACGTGAAAAAAAAGTTGGCCATGCCTACCCAATCACATCATACACACACACACACACACACACACACACACCAAGCCACACCCACAGAACCGGTGGGCAAAAACAATAGATTTCACCACTGCTTTGGTTGTGCTTTATGGGAGGTGGGGGAACAACCAGAAACACACCCGGCGTGTGGGTTGCAGTGAAATTAATTTTTCATATTGTGGACTAAGAGATGTGGGCTGTGATTTATACCTGTGCATTGGCGCGACTGAGAAGACACAATCGATCTGATAAAAAAGAATATTTGTAGCTCTGGGTTGAAATGAGGGGTCCTTCTGAGCTTGGTGGTTTTCTTGCAGATGTTTTATTACTTAAACTACTGTGTTTTTCAGAGTATAAGACACACCTTCCCCCCCCAAAAAAAAGAGGGTGAAAATCTGGGTGCATCTTATACACTGAATACGGCATTTGTGGCCTACCGAAACCCCCCCCCCTTCAGAAAAATGGACGTGCAGTAATGGAATATTTGATGGGAAAGAGGAGACGAACCTAATCATAGATCAAAAGGAAAGAGTTATATATTCAGTTAACTGAATTCTGCAGTTGAAGAACTACAGGAACTCATGTATCTTCATGCTTTATTTTTCTTCCAAAATGGAAGCTTCATGTGTCCTTAGCAGGACCTTTGGCTTTGCCCTGCTTCTATTTCCTTCACAACTGCTTCATGCTGTTCTCAGTGTTAAATAGCCAGAAAACAATACTAGATATAAAGTTTAATATTTGTCAAGGGAACTTGTCAGCTCCTTGAGATAGACGAGGTCAAGAAACAATCTCTGAACTATTGTAGCTGCTTTTCTAAGTCTTTACTGGTTCATTCCTCCCCCTCAAAGGCTTTTCATACCTTCCTGAGGTCAGCTGAGGCACATAGGCTGAAAGATTGTCTCTTTCCTCATGGAGGCTTTGTTGAGTTTTCTTTGATAACAAATTTCTCACAGCTGTTCCAAATTTTGCATGTTTGAGTGGCATGGCTTCCAAATGACTCGTTATGGTATTTATATTAGAAAATATTTTCTCAGGTAAACTGATAATCAGGCCAAAGATTTTCTGAAACACACCAATTCTGGTGAAAGTCGGAATGTGTGCTCTCCCAGGAAAAATGGATGTAGGAGGCCTGTAAAGTGCTCCTGGGGACTGGGGAGGGCAAAAACTAGCTAAAAATGGGGCGTTTTTTGCTCGTTTTTGCCCCTCCCCCCAGACCCCAAGAGCACTCTACAAGCCTCCTAAAGACTATGTATGCCTTTCTTTGGGCAAAAAACAGGCCCATTTTTGCAAAAAACAGGCAATTTTTTGCTCATTTTTGCCCCCTCCCCCCTCCCCAGGAGCACTTTGCAGGCCTCTCAAACTCTTTGTATGCCCCCGTTTTTCACAAAAAATGAGGCATGCAGAGGGTTTGGGAGGTATGAAGAGTGCAAAAACTTTTTCCCCCCCAATTTATCTCTTCAAAATCTTGGTGCGTCTTATACTCCGGTGCATCTTATACTCCAAAAAATACGGTAGTTAACATCATCAGTGCCCACACTAATGACGTTACCTTGTTAGATAGTGAAATATTTGCAAGAAAACAACCAAGCACAGGGAGCTCCAAGAACACACACACCTCACAACATGACCGTGTAACACCTCTGTGAGGCACCCTAATTACTAGGAAATAGCAATTCAAGGTGCTGGTGATCACCTGCATAGCCTGGAACCAGGTTATATGCAGGGCCATCTGTCTCCATCCCTACTTGCTGTACCAGACCTGTCAAAATCGATGTCTTCTGGTTTCCATCTATTAGACAGTGCCATCTAGTGGCACCTAGGAGTTATGTCTCCTCTGTTGTTGCCCCTGAAACAGCATCTCTTATTGGCCTTCCGTAAAGCATTAAATCTAGATGTGATCACACTTTGTTTCTTTCTTTCAACCCCAACCTAAAAAATAGATGATGATGATGATGATGATGATGATGATGATGATGATGATGATGATGATGATGATGGCAATAGCACTTAAACTTATATACTGCTTCACAGTGCTCAACAACCCTTTCTAAATAATAAATTCAGGAGGGAGGGAGAGTGGGTAGGTGGGTAAGTAGGTAGGTAGAGGGATAGAGAGAAAGAGAAAGAGAGAGATAAATTCAGTAGAGAGGGAGGGAGAGTGGGTAGGTAAAGGGAGAGAGAGAGAGAGAGAAATACAATAGGTAGGGGGAGAGAGAGAGTGTGGGTAGGTAGGTAGAGGGATAGAGAGAGAGAGAAAGAGAGATAAATTCAGTAGAGAGGGAGGGAGAGTGAGTAGGTAAAGGGAGAGAGAGAGAGAAATACAATAGGTAGGGGGAGAGAGAGTGTGTGGGTAGGTAGAGGGATAGAGAGAGAGAGAAAGAGAGAGATAAATTCAGTAGAGAGGGAGGGAGAGTGGGTAGGTAAAGGGAGAGAGAGAGAGAGAGAAATACAATAGGTAGGGAGAGAGAGAGTGTGTGGGTAGGTAGGTAGAGGAATAGAGAGAGAGAGAAAGAGAGAGATAAATTCAGGAGGGAGGGAGGGAGAGTGGGTAGGTAGGTAGAGGGAGGGAGAGAGAGAGAGAGAAATACAATAGGTAGGGGGAGAGTGTGTGGGTAGGTAGATAGAGGGGGAGAGAGAGAGAGAGAGATAAATTCGGGAGGGAGAGAGAGAGAGAGAAAGAGAGAGAGGGAAAACCCAGCTGCTTTAAGAAATGTCTTTTTGTTCCAATCTCACAGCCACCAACACAAAACATGAATCTTGGCCCAGCTGGAATGAGCCAGAGTGCCTCCAATCAGTCTCTCCATTCACAGAGCAACCTCAGTGATGCAATCAGCACGGGGCTTCCAACATCGTCTCTCATGCAGAGTCAGATTAGCAATGGTAAGTGGTCCACGGTTGCCTGGCAACTGCATCACAAATGCTTGTACCGGGGTTTTACAACTAATCAAGGTTGAATATTTAGAGCTGGCTGGCGTATTCTGGGAATTGAAGTCCGGGTATGTTAAAGCGGCCACGGTTGAGTAACACTGGTCTAACGCATTTCTAAAACCATGGGGGAAAAACATTTGCGGGTTTTCAGTTTATATAGCAGCGGCTAGGACTCTGCAACCACCACTTTCCCCACAGTTGCAGGATGCCCAGGATGGGGGGAAGTTAAGTGTGAAAATGTTGATCCAGTCTCAAATCAGCGTTGAGCTGTTTCTCCTTTCATTTGCATTGCAAGGATATTCCAAATACTGCATAACCTTTCAGGGATCACAGTTGTAAAATGTTATTGTTGCTGTTTTGTTGTTTCTGTATCTGCCTGCCTGCCTATCACAGTCTCTCTCCCTCCCTCCCTCCCTCTCTCTCTCTCTCTCTCTCTCTCCCCCTCCCTCCCTGTATGTATGTATCTGTCTCTCATCTATCTCTAATATATATGTATGTATGTATGTATGTATATTCCGAATTCCATCTGCCGGCCAATGCCGGCTGTCAATTACCCGGAGGAGGGCCTTCTCTGTGGCTGCTCCGGCTCTCTGGAACGATCTCCCCGTGGAGATTCGGACCCTCACTACCCTTCAGGCTTTCCGTAAAGTCGTTAAGACCTGGCTGTTCCAGCAGGCCTGGGGCTGCTGAGTTCCATCCCCACTCGAACTGGTGTGCTTGTTGAGACCTTTTAAATTGGTTTTGTATTGTTGTTTGTTTTTGTTTCCTTTCCTTTTGTATTGTTCCCCTTCCCTTCGGTTTTGTTAGCCGCCCTGAGTCCCTCGGGAATAGGGCGACATATAAGTTGAATAATACCTAAACCTATATATATATATATATATATATATATATATATATATATATATGTGTGTGTGTGTGTGTGTGTGTGTGTGTGTGTGTGTGTGTGTGTGTATAGGTTCGATTCCCAGGCTAGCTGATGAGAGCTAAATAGCTTGAAATAGATCTATACTAGTCCCTCTTTATTTATTTATCAGCACAAATACAACATATATGTGTGTGTGTGTGTGTGTGTGTGTGTGTGTGTGTGTGTTTTATTTGTGCTGATAAATAAATAAAGGGAGACTAGTATAGATCTATTTCAAGCTATTTAGCTCTCATCAGCTAGCCATACCCTTACTGGGATTTGAACCTGGGCTATATGGCATACTAGGCACACTAGGCAGAGATCTTAGCCATTAGGCCATAGGCTCTTATCCGTTATCAGCGATATATATATGTAGGTCTCTAGTTGTTCGTGGTTTTTCCCGCGTAGAATTGGAGATGTATATATGTGTGTGTGTGTGTGTGTGTGTGTGTGTGTGTATAAAATCTAACTTTATCATGTCTGTCTGTCTCACGATATCTCTCTCATCTATTATTATGTCTATATCTGTCCCTCTCTCTCATCTATATTTATTATATCTATCTGTATACATGTCTGTTTGTCTGTCTCTATCATCTATCTCTGTCTGTCTGTCTATTATATCTATTGTCTGTCTGTCTGTCTGTCTGTCTGTCTGTCTGTCTGAATTCCCAAATAATTCTGGGCATCTTAACATCCCAAAGCTAAAAAGCAATAAAACGAAGAAGAAGACAGCGTGCATTTTGCATGTACGTCTACTCTAGTGACTTGTCATTTACCGTAAAAAAGATGGAAATCATGCAACTAAAACATTAAGAGTGAATTTAGATGAGCGGTAATTAAAAACCTATCTAAGGGAAGCGCCTTTGAAGACTTAAAAAGGGAGTCAAGAGGTCAGGCCCCGCAACTCAAAAAGGATTATGTTGCAAGGAATTGGAGCAGACCCAGAGAAAGCAATACGAGATTTTTGTTTCTGTTTTATTTGGGGGGGGGGGGTGCCCTGTTTTTGCAGACACTGTGATTGATCAAAAAGTATGTTTTGCTGACCGGAATGTCTCTCTCCTGCCTTTCTGTTTGCATTCTCCCTAGGTCCCAACCACGTGTCTATGCAGCAGTCGGGCCAGAGTACCATGCCCACCACTTCCCTGAGCATGACTCTCAGTAGCCATGGAACTGGGCCCACTTATAGCCACACGGTGCCTGCATCTCAGAGCGTTGCCATGCAAGGCCAGGGATCGATCGGCAACTACGTCTCGCGAGCGAATCTCAGTATGCAGTCCAACCCAGGTAGGGGTGGACTTAATCTTGGTCCTTTGCCCTGCTTGGACCAATGCAGCCTCTTCAAGTGGTCTTCAAGTGCCCACTTTGGCTTTCAATAATTACAATCAGTCCATGGCAGTGGTGGGTTTCAAAAATTGTTCGAACCTACTCTGTGGGTGTGGCCTCCTTTGTGGGAGTGGCTTGCCACCCATTTGACCAGATGGGAGTGGCTTGCCGCCCATGTGACCAGATAGGAAGATGCCGACGACACTTGTCAGAACCACCTTAAATTACCTCACACACAGTACTGGCTGCATAAGAATATGATGTAAACTTGTTTTTTAAAAGGCATCTTTGGTTTGCGTTAAAACAACTTCAACACACGCAATGTTCTGATTGCACCACAAACGCAGTAGTCATCCTTACCTTTCACAGAGGCACTGAGTTTTATTAATATGAGCATGATAGTGTAGAATAATCATATCCAAGGACCAGTGGTGGGTTTCAAAAAATATTTGGAACCTCTTCTGTAGGTGTGGCCTGCTTTCCGGGTCCACTGGTGGAACCTCTTCTAACCGGTTCGGTAGATTTGACAAACCGATTCTACCGAATAGGTGCGAACTGGTAGGAACCCACCTCTGGTCCATGGCATTAATTCATTAATTAACCCCCCCCCAATGAGATGCAGTGCAGCGGTGAGAAAAATAAAAATCTTGCATTTGGGGGGGGGGAGCAAATGTAGAAGTGTAGAATAGAAGTATTTGGGGGGTGGGTGTCAATCGATTTTCCAAATAGGGGAGGTCAACCTATTTTCCAAGGCACCGAAGGCCAGACAAGGACTAATGGATGGAAACTGACCAAGGAGAGATTCAACCTGGAAATAAAGAGAAATTTTCTGACAGTGAGACCCATCAACCAATGGAACCGAAGTTGCCTTCAGAAGTTGTGGGAGCTTCATCACTGGAGGCTTTCAAGAAGAGACTGGGCTGCCATCTATCAAAAATGGTGTAGGGCAGGAGTGTCAAACTGGATTTCTTTGAGGGCTGGATCAGCATTGTAGTTCTCTGCAGGCTGGGGGGTGGGGGGAGAGGAGATAGGACGAACAACTCCTGCAGCACCCTGCCAGCCAAAACAGGGCGCTGGGGGGGAGGCGGCCTCCCCATGCCGCCATTTTGGCTGGCAGGGTGCTGCAGGAGGACATCCAGGCGAAAAATAGGACATGAGGAAGGGCGCACGCAGCCCCCCCCCCTATTTTGGCTGCAGGAAGTACCGCAGGGTGGTCCTTTGCTATTTCCAGGCTGGCCCCGTGGGCCAGATTTAAACACCCTGCAGGCCGGATGCGGCCTTGAGTTTGACACCCCTCGTGTAGGGTCTCCTGCTTGGGTGGGGGGTTTGGACTAGATGATAAGGTCCCTTCCAACTCTGTTATTCTGAGTACCTGCATCAGCAGTAGTAAGTATGAGAGGGATCTAGGTGTTAATGTTAATACTGTTGGTTCCTTTCTCTGGAACTTAGCATATCCGGTCAACCCAAGCAGTCTTAGTTAATTAAGGGTGTTAATGGTTTGGGACAGTGTTTCTCAACCTTGGCAACTTTAAGTCCTGTGGACTTCAATTCCCAGAATTCCCCAGCCAGCACAGCTGTGCTGGCTGGGGGATTCTGGGAATTGAAGTCCACAGGACTTAACGTTGCCAAGGTTGAGAAACACTGGTTTAGGACTTTGTGCAAACTCAGAAACTGGGTTAATTCAGCAGCCAAGTTAAGCATGTTGTGGGAACCCAGCTTGCCATTTTTTTACGTTGCAGTTTCCATGATTCACCAGCAAGCAGCAACATCACATTACAACTCTCCGCAAGCGGGAAGCCAGCATTACCAAGGGCAGTCTTCCATCGCCATGATGAGCCAGAGTAATCAAGGGAACAGCCTCATGGGGCAGCGGCCAATGGGCTCTTATCGAGCTTCACAGCAAGGTGAGTGTAAAAAGGGGCTTTCCAGATTGATAAAGTTTCCCAGAGACTGTTGTGCAAATAGCAAGCCCGCTGTTCTGACCTAGGCTTCCCCAAAAAGTGCGAAGCAGATTCCTGTTCCTGACAAAACCCCTTTTATTAAACAAATGTGAATTCCTCTCATTCACATTCAGCAAAGGCTTTGGCAAACAGTCTTTCAAAGGTGAAGTTATGACCACAGACCTTATCTAACTTGGAAAGCTGCCATGTAAATATTTTCCAAACGCAGTGCTGTGCAAGGAAAGACTGGGCACAGAGTCTCTGAGATTCACGGACAGATCTTCACACTCCTGAAACGAATGAATGAACGAACGAATTGTTTCCTGCAAAATCCCACTCCCCTTTCGCTCCTCTTCTATTTCCTATGGGAGTGGCCATTCACCGCCCACCTGTGGCTTTACTCTCAAGTCGACCCTGATTTCTCAGCTGTTCTTTTCTTCTGGTCTGCGCATGTGCATACTGGGAATAGACTCCAGCTGTTCCTCTGCCTCACTGCTGTCTAACTCCGAAGGTAGCTGAGAACAGCAAGACAGCCTCGGCCCCACCTCTGCCTCTGCAGAGCCCTCGCCCGACCCTTCCCCAGCCTCCAGGAGTGGCCCATGTTCCTCCCCGACCTCCTCACTGTCCAACTCTGCTGCCAGTTGCACCCACCGCTAGCGGGCCACAACCATGACCCGTCAAAACTGCGCTTGACTAAGCCACGCCCGATTAAACCGCGTCACTGATGTCATCAACAGGGCGACAACAGCCAGCGTGGAGAAAGAAGGGTGCTTTAAATAGTGCTTTGAAAGCAAGCCGATTCAACTTAAGGTAAGGGTTAGCTTTAGGGTTAGCTTTAGGGTTAGCTTTAGGGTTAGGTTAAGGGTTAGGGTTAGGTTAAGGGTTAGGGTTAGGTTAAGGGTTAGGGTTAGGTTAAGGGTTAGGATTAGGTTTAGGGTTAGGTTAAGGATTAGGGTTAGGGTTAGGATTAGGTTTAGTGAGGTTAGGTTTAGGTTTACGGGTTAATTTTAGGTTTAGGGTTTACAGCGTGCTTCTGTCTCCGCGCTGTTGTCGCCCTGTTGATGACATCAGCTACGCGGTTTAGTCGGATGCGGTTTAGTCGAGCGCGGTTTTGTGGTGGAACCGGCCACAACAGCTGCAAACTTCTCAATACTTGAAAGGTTTCCTACTTTATGGCACCCCAAAGAAAGCTGTTGGAAATAAAAATAACAGACGGTCCAGCACTGATGATGTTACCTCGTTAGGGTAATGAAACGTCTGCAAGAAAACAAACAAGCTCAGAGAGCACCAAGGACCCCCTCAAAATAACAGACACTCTAATGCAGGGGCATCAAACTTGATTTCATCAAGGGCCGCATCAGGTATGTGTTTGACCTCGGGGGCCAGGGTGGGCGTGGCCACGGGATGCAGGCAGCGTGCAAAACCACACCCCCTCCAGTCCACTGGGCCAGTCAGGGGTAGGATTTGGAGGTTCCCTGAACCGGCCATAACGTAGCAGCCCACCAGTGTTGGGTTTCAAGTTTTTTTGGAACCTACTCTGTGGGTGTGGCCTCCTTTGTGGGAGTGGCTTGCCAGCCATGTGACCTGGTGGGAGTGGCTTACCGGCCATGTGTTTTCTCTCTCTCTCTCTCTCTCTCTCTCTCTCTCTCTCTCTCTCTCTCTCTCTCTCTCTCTCTTTCCTTCCTTTTGTCTCTCTGTCCCTTTTTTCTTTTTTTTAATCTCTCTCTCACTTTCTTTTTTCTTTCTTTCTTTCTTTCTTCCTTTCTCTCTCTCTCTCTCTCTCTCTCTCTCTGTCAGTCTGTCTGTGTGTGTGTGTCTGTGTGTGTGTGTGTGTAGCAATGGTGGGTTTCAAAATTCTTTGGAACCTCTTCTGTAGGTGTGGCCTTCTTTCTGGGTCCGCTGGTGGAACCTCTTCTAACCGGTTCGGTAGATTTGACGAACCGGTTCTACCGAATAGTTACGAACTGGTAGGAACCCACTTCTGCAGCCCACCCCTGGTTACAACACTTTACTGCAAATTTATCACCGAGTTCCATGATCTGACTTATTGTTATTTCTTCAGTTGCCTATAAAAATAGACTGTTACAGTCATAAGAACCTCTTTTCAAGTCTAATCCCAATCTAGGAATTTTTCAATGCTGCAGAGGCTGTTAATCTTTTCTGTGTCTTTCAGGCTCTTCTCAGCAGTACATGGGTCAGGAGGAATACTACAGTGAGCAATACAGTCATGGACAAGGATCTTCAGAACCCATGAACCAGCAATATTATCCTGACGGTAATGAGGCTGAACATTAGGGAGAGACATCTGCCCACATGTCACTGAATTACAAGAGGCTTAGAACATGAAATAAAACAATACAATGCAATAGCAGAGTTGGAAGGGACCTTGGAGGTCTTCTAGTCCAACCCCCTGCCTAGGCAGGAAACCCTATACCATTTCAGACAAATGGCTATCCAACATCTTCTTAAAGACTTCCACTGTTGGGGCACTCACAACTTCTGGAGGCAAGCTGTTCCACTGATTAATTGTTCTAACTGTCAGGAAATTTCTCCTCAGTTCTAAGTTGCTTCTCTCCTTGTTTAGTTTCCACCCATTGCTTCTTGTTTTACCCTCAGGTGCTTTGGAGAATAGTTTGATTCCCTCTTCTTTGTGGCAGCCCCTGAGATATTGGAACACTGCAATCATGTCTCCCCTAGTTCTTCTTTTCATTAAATTAGACATACTGTACCTAGTTCCTGCAACTGTTCTTTGTATGTTTTAGTCTCCAATTTCCTAATCATCTTTGTTGCTCTTCTCTGCAATTCTTTCTAGAGTCTCCACATCTTTTTTGCATTGTGGCAACCAAAACTGAATGCAGTTACACTTCACGTGATCTTGATTATTGAAAACAATAAACTAGAGGCTGTGACTTGAAAATAATGAATAGAATAGAATAGAATAAACAGAGTTGGAAGGGACCTTGGAGGTCTTCTAGTCCAACCCTCTGCTTAAACAGGAAACCCTACACCACTTCAGACAATGGGTTATCCAATCTCTTCTTAAAAACTTCCAGTGTTGGAGAATTCACAACTTCTGGAGGCAACTTCTGTTCCACTGGTCAATTGTTCTAACTGTCAGGAAATTTCTCCTTAGTTCTAGTTTGCTTCTGTCCTTGGTTAGTTTCCATTCATGGCTTCTTGTCCTGCCCTCAGGTGCTTTGGAGAAAATAGCTTGACTCCCTCTTTTTTGTTGCTCTTCTCTGCACTCTTTCTAGTGTCTCCACATCTTTTCTACATACAAACATGTGAAGGACAGAGTCATCACAACATATATTTAACGATTTCCACAAAATTCTAGCTTGCTACAGACATCACTGAAATTGTCATAGCAGATCTAGAAGGCATCAGGTTAGGGACATAAACACCTGATGTGCAAATTGTGTGACCTTCCTGGGAAATACCGTAGCAATAGCAATAGCAATAGCAATAGCAATAGCAGTAGACTTATATACCGCTTCATAGGGCTTTCAGCCCTCTCTAAGCGGTTTACAGAGAGTCAGCATATTGCCCCCAACAATCTGGGTCCTCATTTTACCCACCTTGGAAGGATGGAAGGCTGAGTCAACCCTGAGCCGGTGAGATTTGAACCGCTGAACTGCTGATCTAGCAGTAGCCTGCAGTGCTGCATTTAACCACTGCGCCACCTCGGCTCAAGTAGCACCTCCTACGAGTAGTTATACCCCGTGCAATACGGTGTGATCTGTCACGATGCAAGCAGAAATTGGTGCCAGGGGTGCTTTCAGGCAAAGGGGCAAAAAAGTCAACATGGCAGCCAGTTACGTGTGATTGAAGCCCCACCCTTTTTCTGTGCGTCACAGCTCCGAGTTGGTGAAAATAAATGTGGGGAAAATAGCCCTGGAGGCAGTGGGACGTGACTTGTGTGGATGACTAAAAGGGGGCAGAAACCTAGAAGGAGAAACACTACTGTATTCTCTCCTTCTGGAAAATTTCATAAGATATACTTCTCATTGGATGTGAATTTCACTGTTCTAAAATTCAGGCGGTTAAAACCACTTCTTCTTTCAGAAGTCTGCTTCTGCTGTCTTTTTCCTCGTCGATCAAAGTGTTTTTTTCCCCCCCAACGATCCTTCGGTAATTTGATCCTGCAGAACTGGAGAAATGTATTCGCTTCTCCTTTTTCTATGAAAAAGGGCAGTTTGTAAAAGAGTTCAAAGATTCTCTTAAGATTCTCTAGCAGCAAACTCCCAACGCCTAAAATGCTTTCGGGCAAGCTATAAATAGCTTGATGCAAAAAAAAAAATCAAGATAAAAATGTAGCATAAAGGGTCCCTTCTCCCTTTTACCCCATGTTGTATGCCTCTTCCCTTAATAAAGCGCAGAAATGTTTTTCTTTAAACTCTGTTTCTAACATAACTGTCTAATTTTTTGTTGTTATCTGAAAATAGGCCATGGCGATTACGCGTATCAGCAGTCGTCTTATTCTGAGCAGAGCTATGATCGATCATTTGAGGATTCCACACAACACTACTACGAAGGAGGTAGGGGATCAGCGATCTTGCAGATCCAATCAATTCTCCCAAATTCAATCATGCCTTTAAATTGCCGTAATGAAGTATGGTTTCTGCAGTTTGCAGGGGTAGGCCAGCTGAAGTGGTGGGTTACGACTGGTACGCCCCGGTACGGGTGTACCGGTGCCTGCCGGGAGCACCGCATACCGTTCCGGTATGGTGCTCCGGAGGGCCCACCCGCCCACCTGTGCTCCTTACCGGTATTTGAGCTCTTCAGGGATTATGTGCACGGAGTGTACGACGCCTGCACAACGCTCCGTCAAGCAACTGGAGCTTCGTGGAGGCGTCGTGGAGCGTCGCAGGCGGTATGTATGCATGCGCGTGCTGCGCATGTGTGCGCACAGGCTGCATGCATGTTCATGTGGTGGACGCTGGGCCCCGTTGCACCGTACTGGTTGCACCGGGATCTGGAACCCACCATAGGCCAGCTGGCATGGCCAGCTCGACATCACTTGTGTCGGGGGCACATATGGTGCCAAATGCAAAGGCAGGAGTTCTCTGAGACCCTCCCTCACTCTCATTATAATCCCTCCCTCCCTTCCTTCTTTCTTTTTCTTCTTTTTCCTTCCCTCTTCATTCTCCTTCATTCTTCCTTCCCCTCTTTCCTTATTTTTCCTTCCTTGCTCTCTTTCCATCTTCCCATCTTTTCCTCTTTCCCTTTCTCCTTCCCTGTCCCTTCTTGCATGCTCAAATGCAAAAGGGGAAACATTGGTCTTGTCCTTTTGTTTCTAGTTTGTTTTGCTAGCCGTCTGCTGGTGATGTTTTCGGCCCGTTTTCGGCCACGATGGCCTCCTGCAGCCCTTTTGTCAGTGAAAACTGAGCTCGGGGGGGCTGCGTGCGCCCCACCATCCCCTGCACCCCATTTTTGACAGCAACGGCCTCCTGCAAACCTCTGCCAGAAAAAACAGAGACACCGCTGGCCGGTCCTTTGCTGTTTCCAGGCCCACTCTGTGCACCAGATCTTAAGCATCCCACGGGCCTTGAGTTTGACACCCGTGTCTTAGAGATTCTTTGATTGGGCTATTTGCTGTTGGCTGTTTGCCAGTTTCTTAATTGGGCTATTTTGCTTGATTATTGGTCTGATTTTAACCTTGTAAATATATGCTGATCTGGTTGTTGGTTGCTGGTGGAGAGATACTTAGGTCTTCTTGTTCCCTTTTTGGCTGGTTGATTGTCTCTTTTGCCTAATCTAGAGATGCTGTTAATATCTTATGTGTCCGTTGATGGCTGATTCATCAGAGTGCCAACAGGATTCTAGAAATCCCCTGGCCTTTTGGGACTTCATCTGGTCTAGGATTGTCACATTTTCCCAATTGAAACTTTGGTTAAATCTGTTCTTTATATTGTTGTGAAATTAAAGAATTTTCATCATGCCTTCCAACTGCCAGTCAGGATTCGTGGATGCATTCTGCCAGTCTTCTGCCCGTTTGTCCTACATAAAGGTTGTTGCAATTTTTACAATTGTATATTGTAGAAGACTGTTTTCAATTTTGAGGTTGCTGGGTCTTTTGGTTTGCTTAGGATGTTTTAGAATGCAATAGAATAACATGATTGATTGATTGATTACATTTATATGCCGCCCTTTTCCCCGAAGGGGACACAGGGCGGCTCACAGTTCAATCAGGGAAGGGGGTACAGACAGGGGGATAAAAAAGACAAGACATAACAATACAAAATTTAAAAACACACAACAACCATACCATTCGAGAAGAGGGGCAAAAACTCTTTAGCTCCAGGCCTGTCGGAACAGCCAGGTTTTGAGGGCTTTGCGGAAGGCCTGGAGGGTGGTGAGGGTTCGAATCTCCATGGGGAGCTCGTTCCAGAGGGTTGGAGCAGCCACAGAGAAGGCTCTCCTCCGGGTAGTCGCCAGTTGGCATTGGCCGGCGGATGGAATTCGGAGGAGGCCTAATCTGTGGGATCTGATCGGTCTATTGGAGGTAATTGGCAGCAGGCGGTCTCTCAAGTACCCAGGTCCAATACCATGAAGGGCTTTGGAAGGGACCTTGGGGGTCTTCTAATCCAACCCCCTGCCTAGGCAGGAAACCCTATACCGTTTCAGACAAATGGCTATCCAACATCTTCTTAAAGACTTCCAGCGTTGGAGCATTCACAACTTCTGGAGGCAAGTTGTTCCACTGATTAATTGTTCTAACTGTCAGGAAATGTCTCCTTAGTTCTAAGTTGCTTCTCTTGATTAGTTTCCACCCATTGCTTCTTGTCCTGCCCTCAGGTGCTTTGGAGAATAGCTTGGCTCCCTCTTCTTTGTGGCAACCCCTGAGATTTGAAGGGCTTTACTTGGCGTGTGTGCTATACTCTGATTCCGTGTGGATGCTGCTATGTTCCTGTGTTACGGTAGAGCAGTGTTTCTCAACCTTGGCTCCCTCTTCTTTGTGGCAACCCCTGAGATTTGAAGGGCTTTACTTGGCGTGTGTGCTATACTCTGATTCCGTGTGGATGCTGCTGTGTTCCTGTGTTACGGTAGAGCAGTGTTTCTCAACCTTGGTGACTTTAAGTCCCGTGGACTTCAACTCCCAGAATTCCCCCAGCCAGCTCTGCTGGCTGGGGGGATTCTGGGAGTTGAAGTCCACAGGACTTAAAGTCGCCAAGGTTGAGAAACACTGCGGTAGAGAAACGTAATTTATACGCTGACCTTCCTTGTGTATATTATAATCCTGCCAATCCATTGCGCTGCTCTGTTGTCTTTAGGGAATTCCCAATACAGCCAGCAACAAGCCGGATACCAGCAAGGAGCTACCCAACAGCAAACATATTCCCAACAGCAATACTCAAATCAACAAAGTTATCCAGGACAACAGCAAGGATATGGTGAGAACATCCCTAAATGTGCATTTTGTTGGCCAGAGAATGTCAATTCTGACTTCAGTTTCTCAGGAAGACTGGGAGAAATTCTTAACGGGGGTCTATCCTGAGAACCTTTGTTTCTTCACACCAGATTGTGCTGAGGAAGACTGACCAGATTTAGATGTGGGTTTAGAATACAGAATAACAGAGTTGAGGGGACCTTGGAGGTCTTCTAGTCCAACCCCCTTGCCTAGGCAGGAAACCCTACACCACTTCAGACAAATGGTTATCCAACCTCTTCTTAAAAACCTCTAGTGATGGAGCACCTACAACTAATGGAGGCAAAAGCTGTTCCATGGATTAATTGTTCTGTCAGGAAGTTTCTCCTTAGTTCTACGTTGCTCCTCTCCTTGATGAGTTTCCACCCATTGCTTCTTGTTCTACCCTCAGGGGCTTTGGAGAATAGCTTGACTCCCTCTTCTTTGGGGCAGCCCCACAAAGTTTCTTGGTGGTTTGGTGTATTGGTATCCATTGATGTATTCAATACAGTAGTACTCAACTTATAAGCATTCGTTGAATGACCGTTCAGAGTTATAATGGCCCTGAAAACTCACACTTATGTCTGTTGCATCCTCATAGTCACATGATCAAAATCCGGGCACCTGGCAACTGGCATGTATTTATGGTATTGCACTGTCTTGGGATCGTGTGATCACCATTTGTGACCTGCAAAAGTCAGTGGAGAAGCCAGATTTATTTAACAACTACATGGCTCATTAACAACTGCAGATATTATCTTAACAACCATGGCAAAAAAGATTGAAAAATGAGTCTGTCTTGCTTAGCAATGGAAATGTTTGGCTCAATTGTGGTTTTAATGCGAGGATTACCTCCCATAGGGTCTATGACAATTGGCCACGGCCAACTCACCATGGCTAACTCACCACAGCCAACTTGTCACAGCCAACTCACCATGGCCAACTCGCCATGGGTAACTTGCCATGGCCAACTTGTCATGGCCAACTCACCATGGGTAATTCACCATGGGCAACTCGCCATGGCCAACTCACTATGGGTAACTTGCCATGGCCAACTTGTCATGGCCAACTCACCATGGCTAACTCACCATGGGCAACTCGCCATGGCCAACTCACTATGGGTAACTTGCCATGGCCAACTCGCCATGGCCAACTCACCATGGGTAACTTGTCATGGCCAACTCACCATGGCTAACTCACCATGGCCAACTCGTCATGGCCAACTCACCATGGGTAACTTGTCATGGCCAACTCGTCATGGCCATGACATGGCACTGTCTTGGGATCGTGTGATCACCATTTGTGACCTGCAAAAGTCAGTGGAGAAGCCAGATTTATTTAACAACTACATGGCTCATTAACAACTGCAGATATTATCTTAACAACCATGGCAAAAAAGATTGAAAAATGAGTCTGTCTTGCTTAGCAATGGAAATGTTTGGCTCAATTGTGGTTTTAATGCGAGGATTACCTCCCATAGGGTCTATGACAATTGGCCACGGCCAACTCACCATGGCTAACTCACCACAGCCAACTTGTCATGGCCAACTCACCATGGGTAATTCACCATGGGCAACTCGCCATGGCCAACTCACTATGGGTAACTTGCCATGGCCAACTTGTCATGGCCAACTCACCATGGCTAACTCACCATGGGCAACTCGCCATGGCCAACTCACTATGGGTAACTTGCCATGGCCAACTCGCCATGGCCAACTCACCATGGGTAACTTGTCATGGCCAACTCACCATGGCTAACTCACCATGGCCAACTCGTCATGGCCAACTCACCATGGGTAACTTGTCATGGCCAACTCGTCATGGCCAACTCACCATGGCTAACTCACCATGGCCAACTCGCCATGGCCAACTCACCATGGCTATCTCGCCATGGCCAACTTGCCATGGCCAACTCACCATGGGTAACTCGCCACGGCCCATTTGCCATGGCCAACTCACTGCTGGACCAGAGTTACAGTAATATCAAAGAAATAGTGGGGTAGAATCATTAAAGAAAGGATGCCAAAGGAAGGACAGAATGAAATGTGAATGACAAAAATTGAAATAATTCTATTGAATTGTCCCGCGCTGAGTGTCCTGCGGTAAATTGGCTGCAGCAAGTTGACTGTGGCAAGTTGTCCCATTCCCCATCCCATCACAACCGGAAGGCAGCTTACCCAGTAAGATTGATACCCGAGAGGAGACTCCCTCTAAACTGAACACTCCAATTTTTAGCTCCAGGCTGAACAATAACCTCAGTGAATTAGCACATCGATTCTAACTGCTGCAATTAGCTTGGCTGTAAAGGAGTTCGGTAGATAAAGAGCGTTAACACACAAGCTAATGGTTGCAACTCAGATCAAGCCTTTCGCACAAAGCGAAACCTTCAGGGGGTTCTAACTGGAACAAAAAGCATGTCAAGTCTATGGAAAGAGCCTCAAAGATAGATAGGTTGGAGAGCTTAGAAGGAAGTCCTTTATTCCAGAGCTGAATTCCAGGCCAGCAAAAGCCTGGGGTGACATCGCAAGGGGAACTAGGAGCTGAAGAAAGGCAGGTTAAGGAGCAGAAGAGCGGTTTCCAACAAAGATCGAGGTCCAGGAGATGTTCCTAAGGAGTAAGAGTTCTGTCTGTCAGGATTCCAAATAATACACCCGTAGCAAACCTCTGAGGCAAGTAGATTCTTCAAAGAATAATTTTATTGGATATATAATATTGGCACAGTTCTGGTGAAAACTGACTCTGAAGATTCCCACGGTTTTCACCTAATTAAAAGTAAACGTTTTCCCCCCCGTCCCCAAACAGTCACATGGTCCAATCAAGGTGCCGTCCGGTTGCCTGGTAACATTGCTCCTCCTCTCTCTGGCCAAGTGTTAAAATGTCCTTGGTTCCCAGGGGAAAGTATTTAATCTTGGCTAAAAAAACCCAGCTATCTCTATTCCCGCCCCTTCCTCTCCCTCAGCTCCAGTGTAGCAAAACTGAAGCCTCAAAATGGCTGCAGGCAGGTCAGCTTCAGTGTTGACACTGGCTTTGAGAACAAGTAGTCCTCGACTTACAACAGTTTGTTTAGTGACCGTGTGACGTTACAACAAAGCTTGGAGAGAAATTGAAAAAGTGACTTACAACCATTTTATGCAGCATCTCCGTGGTCATGCGATCAAAATTCAGATGCTTGGCAATTGACTCATATTTATGACGGTTGCAGAGTCCTGGGGTCATGTAATCACCTTCTGCGACCTTTTGACAAGCAAAACCGATGGAGAAGCCAGATTCACTTTACAACCATGGTACTAACTTAACAACTGCACTGATTCACTTCACTCTGGCAAGGAAAGTCATAAAATGGGGCAAAACTCACTTAACAAGTGTCTCGCTTAGCAACAGAAATTTTGGTCTCTGTTGTGGTTGTAAGTCAAGGACCGCCTTTACGTAATGGAGCCTGCCCATTATGGTTGCAAGTCACGACAGTTGTTAAGCAAGGCACCTGTGTGTTTGCTTTGCTTAAAATGACCCTCATTACTGCTCTCCCCAGTTGGTCCTTAAGAGACCATACTTAAGTGACCATTAAGCAGAGGATGGGTGCCTCATAGAATAGAATAACAGAGTTGATGGGGACCTTGGAGGTCTTCTAATCCAACCCCTGCTTAAGCAGGAAACCCTATACCATTTTAGACAAATGGTTTTCCAATCTCTTCTTAAAAACTTCCGGTGTTGGGGCATTCACAATTTCTGGAGGCGAGTTGTTCCTTTGTTTTCAGAAATTGTAACTGCTCCAACACTGGAAGTTTTTAAGAAGAGATTAGGCAACCATTTGCCTGAAATTTTATAGGGTTTCCTGCCTAAGGGGTAGAGGAGGTTCTGAATGTGGGAGGAAATCCCACCTTCATTCTCCCCACCCACCGATCACCAAGTCACATTTTTCAGTGCCATTGTAACTTTAAACAGTTACAAAACGAACTGTTTGTATGTCAAGGACTGGACAGCCACCTGTCAGAAATGGTATGGGAGTCTCCTGCTTGAGCAAGGGGTTGGACTAGATGACCTACAAACTCCCTTCCAACTCTGTTATTCTGTATTCTGTAACTTAAGGACTACCTGTAAACCAACTTGGACTCTGCTTTGTGAAGTGAAGAGTGCTTCACTTTTTACAGCTTCAACTAAAATGCGTTACTGTTATGGCCTGCCAGCAGAGCTGGGAGCAGATTCGGACAGCGAGGAGGTTGGGGAGGAACATGGGCCAGTCCTGGAGTCTGGGGAAGGCTCTGATGAGGGCTCTGTGTCGGAGGCAGAGATGGGGCCAGAGCCGTATGCCAGCTATCAGCTGCCTTCAGAGTCAGACATCAGTGAGCAGACAAACACCTGGAGCCTGTTCCCAGTGTGTGCATACACAGAGTTTCCAGATGAAGGGAACAGCTAAAGAACAGGGGTCGACTTGGGAGTAAGGCCAGATGATGAATGGCCCCTCCCAGAGGAAATAAAAGAGGAGCGAAAGGGGAGTGGAGCTTGCAGGAGACAAGTAGTTCACCAATTGGTTATTGACTCCGAGATTCTTGCTAAGTTCTGCAGATATCAGCCTGGTAGCTCTCCAAGCCAGATACGGTCTGTGACTGTAAATCCTCCTTTGAAAGACTTTGCTGGTTGTGAAGGAGCAGAATTCACACTTAAATTAATAAAAGGGGTTTTTGCCGGGACATGGAGTTTGTTTCATGCTTTTGGGAAGCCTCGGTCAGAACAGTTAGTTTTTCTCCACTTTCCACTCTCTCACCGTGCACTCAACCTTTTTTTCAAAGATTGGTGAGAAATTGTAGGCTGCCGAAGACTGCCCGTTTGTTTCTGCAGAAACCTCCTGATTGTTAATTATGAAAAGAAAACCGGCCATAGAAAATCAGGAAAACCAAAGAACTCACAACTTGGGATTTCGAGCTTTTGTCAAGGCTTCTGCTGTTTTGTTGTGTTTTTTTCCAGGACCTGCCCAAGGAACTTCATCACAGTATTCTAGCTACCAACAAGGACAGGGCCAACAGTATGGAAGCTACAGAGCTTCCCAAACCGGACCATCTGCACAGCAACAGAGGACTTATGGCTATGAACAGGTAAGCTGGGAAGGGATTGAACTGATGTGAGAAACATTAGGCTGGATAAAATGAGAATCGTAGACGAAAGGTGTATTGGGAAGCTCCAGATGTGGGAGCTTTACAGAGATAATTGGGAAATAAGACCGATTTTGCTTCAACTATTTGTTTTCAGGGTGGAGAATCTGTGTTGAGAACACTTCTACTATGTTTTAAGGCAGTGGTCTCCAACCTTGGCAACTTTAAGACTTGTGGACTTCAACTCCCAGAATTCCTCAGCCAGCTTTGCTGGGAATTCTGGGAGTTGAAGTCCACAAGTCTTAAAGTTGCCAAGGTTGGAGACCACTGTTTTAAGATAATGAGCTGTGGTGGCGCAGTGATTAGAGTGCAGTACTGCGGGCTACTTCTGCTGCTTGCAAGTTCAAATCCCACCAGGCTCAAGGTTGACTCAGGCTTCAATCCTTCCGAGGTGGGTCAAATGAGGACCCCAAAATGGTTGGGGGCAATAGGCTGACTCTATGAACTGCTTAGGGAGGAGTGTAAAGCGGTACATAAGTCTTAAGTGCTATTGCTAATTTTATGTTTTCTCTGAAATATTTAGTGTAATTTACTTTCATTTCACTCAAGGGCCTCAAGAGCATTGCGCCCACAATATTTCAGTAGGGTGTCTGCGAGTTTCCAAAATTAAACCGGAAGGATTACCTCTTAAAAAAGAAGAAAATGGATGCGAGCAAGGTTTCTTGAAAGAGAAACCACCAAGAACTAATGAAATTTGACGTTTTTTCTTTAAAAAAAAGAGAAAGGTCATTTTGGTACCTGTGGCCTCAGAGATGGACCTGGTATTTGAGAAATGATCAGTACAGGCAGTCCTCGACTTACGACCACAATTGAGCCCAAAATTTCTGTTGCTAAGCGAGATAGTTGTTAAGTGAGTTTTGCCCCGTTGTCTGACTTTTCTTGCCACAGTTGTTAAGTGCATCTGGCTTCCCCATGGACATTTGCTTGTCAGAAGGTTGTAAAAGGGGATCGCATAGCAATAGCAATAGCAGTTAGACTTATATACCGCTTCATAGGGCTTTCAGCCCTCTCTAAGCGGTTTACAGAGTCAGCATATCGCCCCCACAGTCTGGGTCCTCATTTCACCCACCTCGGAAGAATGGAAGGCTGAGTCAACCTTGAGCCGGTGAGATTAGAACCGCTGAACTGCAGATAACAGTCAGCTGAAGTGGCCTGCAGTACTGCACCCTAACCACTCCGCCACCTCGGCTCTTGGCATGACCCCAGGACACTGCAGCTGTCATAAATATGAGTCAGTTGCCAAGCCGATGGATTTGGTTCGCGTGACTGTGGGGATGCTGTAATAGTCCCAAGTTTGAAAAACAGTCATGTCATTTTTTGCCCACTTCTGTTGTAACTTCGAACCATCGCTAAACAAACGGTTGAAAGTCAAAGGTCATCTGTACTTGGCCGGAGTTTTTCTTCTGTTCTCCCTTCAAATATTTTTCCTAATCTTATCACTCTAAGATTGGAGAAGATTGTCCCTTGGCCCTCTTCCATCGCTTTTGAGAAGATCTGACGGATATTCGGAATGTTTTTCTTCGCCGCCCTTAAATTCTCTCGTGGAAAAGGATGGGCTTCAAAAATTTCAGCAAGGAGTTCTCTGCCTGGTTGCTAGGTGGGCGTGGCCATGGTGGGTGTGGCCTAATCGGCCTCCTGCACCATGGCGGGAGGGCCGTTTTCACCTTCCCAGCCTCCGGAGGCTTTTCTTGAGCCTCTGGGAGGGTGAAAACTGCCTCCCCCGCCCTCCGGAGGCCCTCTGGAAGCCCAGAAACTCCGGGACTTCCAGTGGGTCTGTTTTTCTCCCTTCCTCCAAGCATCCTCACAGGCCCTGCACTTACCTCACATCCAAAACGGGCCGCGTGGAGGCTCCTGGGACAGGAGGGGAAGGGTGGGGCATTCCAGGGGTGGGATTTGGAGGTTCTCTGAACCAGCCATAACATTAGCTTCAGGCGAACCCATAGGAGCCCATTGCTGGGTGTACTTTACAAAATGTGTAGAAACAAATTATTTACAATTAATCTCTCTCTCTCTCTTGTTCACTCTCCCGTTGTTTAACAGGGCCAGTATGGAAACTATCAGCAATAAAATGACAAGCACCCGTGTCAAATTTGTTTCAATATTTATGTCCAATTTTATGGAACTCGGCAAGTCTTTTTTTTCCCCTCCTCTTCTTCTTTTTAAATGATTGATGATTGATGGATCGTAAGGTGTTGGATACCGCTGTAGCACAAAGAAGCGTTTGTATGTGAAATAGTATTCATTTCATGCTGGATCTGAAACAGTGCATTGCAGTCCTGGCAATGAGGCGATGTTTGAACGGTCTGGTAGATTTTGGCGCTGCCGTTAATAATCCTCGGAGAGGTTCTTCCGTCACTTCTTCCCACTTCCTCTTTTGACGTACCAAACCCATTTGAGAAACCAAGAGGTCACACAGCTTTTGTTGACCTGCTTATTTTTTTCCTCCCACAAGATCATTGACAACCAAGCATCCTTCTGATCCGATGGACCACCAAGAAGCTGGAAAATATTTGCGGGTGGTGTGACAAGCACGTAACTGAATATATCTCTCGTTTTTTGTTCACCCAACCGGTTGGTCATTGGAATATCTCAACCCAGATGTATTTCAGCTATTCAGGGTTCACTTCCTTTGAAATGCGTTGGTCTTCGTTAAATTCTAATCGGGCTCAAGGTATTCTCAAACGTACTTAATTGAGCTATGAGCAAAATCACAGCTACTGGGATGCAGGGATATATACATTTGAGATTTGCTCAATGTTGTGTTTGTGTGACAGCAATTTTGTCTATGACTAACCGAGGGGTGTCAAACTCAAGGCCCACGGGCCGAATTCGGCCCATGGGATGCTTAGATCTGGCCCGCAGGGCTGGCCTCGAAATAGCAAAGGACCAGCCCACGGTGCCACTGCTAGCGAAAATGGGCTATGTGGAGGCAGTGCCCCATTTTCGGCCTGGATAGCCTCCTGCAACACCCTCACCTCTCAGTTTGGCCAGCAGGGTGCTGCAGGAGGCCGTCCAGAGTGAAAATGGGGCACAGGGGGGCACCTATGCAGTCCCCCCTCCATGCCGTGTTTTGGCCACCAGGATGGTGCAGGAGGTATCCATTCCACTCGACCGGCCCACCTAGGACAATGCTGATCTGGCCCTCGAAGAAATCCAGTTTTGTACCCCTGGAGTAACTCATCCTCAATTTGTTAGAACATAGAATAATACGGTTGAAAGGGATCTTGAGGCAGTGGTGAAATCTAAAAATCTTTGCTACCTGTTCTGGGCGTGGCTTGGTGGGCATGGCTTGGTGGTGGTGGGGTCATGCGACTGGGTGGGCGTGGCTATGTAATCATGTAACTGGGGGGGTCAAAAGACAGAAACTCACTTTAACAATGTGCTGCTGGAGAAGGGTTGGACTAGATGACCTCCAGGTCCCTTCTAGCCCTGGATTATCCTCTGAAGCTGCTTCTAGTGCCAGGTTTGTAGTCCTTCCTTCCTCTCCTTTTTCCTTCCCTCCCTCCCTCCCTCCCTCCCTCCCTCTCTCTCTTTCTTTCTTTCTTTCTTTCTTTCTTTCTTTCTTTCTTTCTTTCTTTCTTTCTTTCTCAGCACCTCCCCACCCCCCATTTTTGGCCCAGCAGGCCTCAGGGAAGCCTGCTGAGAGCAAAAACGGACATCCCCCCACCCCCACGTTTCCGGAGAACCTGTAGTAAAAAAAAAAGGTCAAAAAAGTTCCGAACATCAGCTGTGCGACGTGCAATCATTGGGACTTTATTTATTTTTTACTTTCTTTAGTATTTTTTACTATCGGTTCTGGGAACCAGTAGCATTTTTTACTACCAGTTCCAGTAGCATTTCACCCCTGCCTTGAGGGTCTTCTAATCCAACCACCTGCTCAAGCAGGAGACTGTATACCATTCTGGATAAATTACAGGTAGTTCTTGACTTACGATCCCAATTGAACCTAAAACATCTGTTGCTAAGCGAGACATTTGTTCAGGGAATTTTGCATCAATTTATGAACTTTCTCGCCAAAGTTGTTAAGTGAAACTTGGTTGTTAAGTGAATCTGGCTTCCCCACTGACTTTGCTTGACAGAAGGTTGCAAAAGGGGATCCCAGGACTCCAGGACATTGCAACCGTCCTAAATATGATTCAATTTCCAAGCATCCAAATTTTGATCATGTGACCATGGAGGTGCTGCAGTGGTCGTAAGTGTGAAAAACGGTCTTAACTCAGCTTTTCCAGTGCTGTTCTATCTTTGGATGCTCACTAAATGAACTCTTGTAAGTCAAGGGCTACCTGTATTTGATTATTTGATTGCCAGATCTTAAATCTACATTGGAAAAGACGTGGAGATGGGATGTATGATGGCCTTATAGCGCCTAACAAATGAATACCAAGGAAACATTTATCTGCAGAAACATTGGCAGATGTTACAAGAAATGTATGTTGATCCGAAGGTGCTTTCTTTCAAAAGGCTTTCAATTGGACTTTCTTGTTTTGCTTGGAGACGTTTCACTTCTCATCCAAGACGCTTCCTCAGTTCTGACTGAATGGTGGAGAATGGAAGGATTTATATTCCTTTCATTCCCAAGCACTTTGAACCTGGCTCACTGAGAATCTCCATAGACAAATGTACATTGAGATTTTTAGCAAAAACTGCTTAATATTCATACTGCGATTTTGGAGTGTCCCCCCCCCCAGCAAATTATAATTATTGTGTATTAAAATACACATTTATCCTATGTATTTTCACCTTAGTTAACCCCCCCCCCCTTAAAAAAAAACCCATCTACTGATCTTTTTCTGCCAGTCAACAATATTACTACGACATGTATTTGCACTCTGGAAGGTTAAAATGCAGATATTTTTTTTTAATGCTCAAGATTCTTTATTTAGCAGTGGGTGAACTAAGTCATACGTTGGTAGGTATAGATTTGGCTTAATGTAATTTTTATGTTGTATCCTCAGAAGAATAAAAAGCAGGTTTAACAAATTACGGTTGAAGAATTCCAGAGTCACCATGTAAGGGAGATGTGTGGCATAAAAATGTAATATATAAAATTATGGCTTAGCATTATAAGTGAACACAGCAGGTTTTCAAGTAAATAGGGACTGTTACTTCAGAGCAAAGATGTCAAACTGAAGGCCCAGGGGCTGGGTGCAGCCCACGGGGTGCTTAGATCAGGCCCGCAGCAGGCCGCCCTGGAAACAGCGGGCTTCTGCCAGCGAAAATGGAGCTCTATTTTGCTGGCAGAGGGTTGCAGGAGCCGGAAAAGGAGATTGGGAGCCCGTTTTGGCTGGCAGAGCGCTCATGTTGCCCCCTGACCATGCCCCCCCATCCTCCCCGGGCCCCCCAAGGTCAAACACAACCCTGATGCGGCCTTCAATGAAATCGAGTTTGACACCCCTGCTCTAGAGCAGTGTTTCTCAACCTTGGCAACTTGAAGATGTGCGGACTTCAACTCCCAGAATTCCCCAGCCAGCGAATGCTGGCTGGGGAATTCTGGGAGTTGAAGTCCGGACATCTTCAAGTTGCCAAGGTTGAGAAACACTGCTCTAGAGCAAGGGTAAGGAACAATGGCTCCTTTATGACTTGGGACTTCAACTCCCAGAATTCCCGAGCCTTAGGAATTCTGGAAGTTGAAGTCCACCAGTCATAAAAAAGGGCCCAAACTCTAGAGAGACCCAACCAGTGGTGAGATTCAATTTTTTTTACTACCGGTTTTGTGGGTGTGGCTTGGTGGGTGTGGCAGGAAAAGGATTCTGCAAAATCTCCATTCCCACCCCACTCTAGGGCCAGCCAGAGGTGGTATTTGCTGGTTCTCCGAACTACTTAAAATTTCTGCTACTGGTTCTCTGAACTACTCAAAATTTCCGCTACCGGTTCTCCAGAACCTGTCAGAACCTGCTGGATTTCACCCCGGAACCCAAGCAATTTTCTGCAGTCTTAGTCTCTTGAATTAACTAGCACAGACAAAATTGACTCAATTGGTATAAAAGAATCTTGCCTATAATATTATTCAAAGCCTTATTTTCAATATGCTTTTGCTTACATTTTTGAAAGTTTTAGACCGTGCCCCTGAGATTAACAGGGACAAAAATTAATTAAAAATAATAATCTCTGAAAAGTACAGATGAGATATCCCCACACCACAAAATCTCAACACTTATGGATTCTCATCTATGGATAAGAATATCCATAGCAAAACTATATAGGTACTAAGTTAGTGGTTATAAAAAAATAAATAAAGGGGATGTGCAAAATAATGTTCTTGTCAAGTGTTATATTCTTTTTTTCTCTTTTCTATCCAAAGGAGCTTGGATAATAACCAATTGATTAGTTATCAATTAAAGGAAAAAACCCCGATATATCTAGTGCTACAAATAGAAAACAAATATTTTTAAAAAACTATAACACCCTGCCCACATTTTAAGAGCTGGAATAACGTATTCCTATTTTTCTTTTCTTCCTTTAAAAAAAAAAAGTTTCCACTAGGACCAACTGAAACTCTCTAATATATTCTGCTTTGTGGTACTGTTCCTCCCACCACAACCTCTATATTTGGCCTACTTGCAGACAACGCCGGTTAAAAATTGTTGAAAAGAGCAATTGAATGTACTGACCTGCAGTTACTTCTGGCAAATTCCCTTGGCTCTTTGCGCGGAGGGAGGGAATGAAAATTGCACCATTATTTAATCGAAACAAAGCTAAATCCCACGATGAATTCATGGACAGCCCCTTGCTGTTTTCTTGGCAACTATATGGGATAGTCTCAGGGGTGGGATTCAAAAGTTTTAGCAACCGGTTCTCTGCCTGGTTGCTGGGTGGGTGTGGCCATGGTGGGCGTGGCCTACTCGGCCTCCTGCACCACGGTGGTGGTGGTGGAGCGTTTTCGCCCTCCCTGGGCTCGGGGAGCTTTCTTTAAGCCTCTGGGAGGGTGAAAACAGCCTTCCCCCAGGTTCCGGAGGCTGGAAACAGGCTTGTTTCCGGAACTTCTGGGAGGCCTGTTTTTTGCCCTCCCAGAGCCTCCATGCGGGCTCTGCACTTACCTGGCATCCAGGCTGCGTGGAGACTCCTGGGAGGGGAAGGGCTGCGTGGGCATGGCCAGCCAGTCCTTGTAATCAGCGGTTCGGCGAACCAGATGTAAAATTAGCATCCGGTTTGCCCGAATCAGTCCAAACCAGCTGAATCCCACCCCTGGATAGTCTTTATTGTCTGGTTTCATCAACTCCCCTGTCTAGACTGCCGTCCTGGGATTACCTGATTGTCTCCCATCCATGTTATTACCCAAGCCCAAGTCTGCTCAGCCAAGTTTTGAGTAGTGTGAGAAACCTGGATCAAAATATAATTTATTCTTTAAGCTGTTTCCACCTTCCCTTAAAATATTAAGAGAATCCACAATGAACTGAGAATCCGTGTTTCCACTAGGATAAGTGAAAGTCAAGCTGAAACTAAGTTAATTAAGTAAAAATAGCAAATGGGAGGGGGGGAAATCTAACTTCCTCAACCCCAAATAAGTTACCCAGACCTAATCGACATATCAAAGGTTAAAGTCTGTAAACACAAAGTTAATTAAATTAGTTATTGCAGCGGAACTGCATATCCACAAGAATAAACAACATGGATGACATATGTACACACAGATGCCCTTTAAGGGTGACCCTAGAATCAGTACATAGACACTTCCACACCTAGGACAAGATCCCCGATAAAATTCAGCCTCATTTTTCTTCAGCTGCCCCTAAAGAAAAACTTTGGTTTTAGGAATAAATATTTCTTCTTTCCTCCTGGCTTAAATTGGACCCCCAAATTATTCTTCTGACAGTAGGTGCCACCACTTGAGGGAAGATGGCTCGAAAACTGTGGACCAGTGTTTGTCAAATGTGATTTTAAAATGTATGACTTCAACTTCCAAAATTCCCCAGTCAGCCATGCAGCTGCCTGGGGAATTCTGGGAGTTGAAGTCCATACATCTTGAAGTCACATTTGAGAAACACTGCTGTGCATAATGCTTCTTAAATACCACCAGAGGATTAGTAGGAAAATAACTGCTTTTATGTTGGAATTGTAGATATCCAAAAAGGTATAACCTACCTTGCTTTTTTTTTTTTAACCAGCTTTGATATTTAATTTGTTTCTTCTATGGATATATTTTTTTCCCTAGCATTGCTGAAAATCACTTTGGAAAAAGCCACAGCAGCATTTAAACACCGACAAACAGCAACATAGCATCTGTTGGAAATGTCTTACATTAAGAATTTCTTGAATGTTGTATATAAATTGTATTTGAAAAACGCGCTTTGGAAATAGTTTGTACATTATTTCCTGGTTTATACTTGATATTTAGTGTTAATATTTCTAACTGTTAATAACAAGATAACGTGTGGTGATTTTTATGTATTGATGTGAAAACGAGGCAATGCCAGCATTTTAACAGTTTCATTACTTGTACCATATTTTTTGTTTTGTAATACAGAATGTTAAAATACACTTTAGGTTTAAAAGACTGGATTGTGAAGCCAAGCCTTGGCGCTTTTTCGTATGACGGAAAGACTTTTAAAAAGGACTGGTGTAATCATATTTGAAGTCTTGTCTTCGTTTTGTTTGTTTTTTTAAATTTGAGATTTAATGAAAATGACACATAAACTACGTTCTATTTATAATATTTGGAAATATTTCAAGTAAAGATCATTGCATGAGGAAAAAAAGCATCAATGTCACTTTTCAAAATTGTAATGATCAAGGTCAGGCTTCAACCATTTCTCTTTTAAGTAGAATAACTTTCAGAAGTGCCACGTGGAGCAGAAAAAAATTGTGTTCCTAGAATCTTCAACATCTCTGCAGAGTGACAGAATTACTGGTCCTCTTCTTGGGGAAAGATGAGATTCTTTGAAATGGAGGTTAGACAGTTTTTGAGATGCTTTTACTAGATTCCTGCACTGAACCTGGAATTGCACTTGATCTAAAGCAGTTTAAAAAAAAAAACTTGGTAACTTTCAGATGTGTAAATCCTCCAGACTATATGCTGGAGGGGAGATTCCAAGAGTTAGAGAGTTAGGATTAGGTCTGCAAATCTTAAAAGTTGCAAATTTGAAAAAACACTAAATCTGAAGGGCGCCTATCTGGATTATTTAACTGATCTGTTTGCACATGTTGCCTTTTAGTATATAAAAACTTTCTGTAGGAGGTTATCACCCAGCCCTCTCCCAGAAAAATGAAATAGCCTAGGAAATATTGAAAAGGCAGAATATTTCTCTGGATGTGAAAAGGAAGAAACGTGTTTTAAAAGACAGAATAGCTGCCTGCAGCTTCCTGCCCATCCCCACTTTGTCAATGGGCCATTAAGAAGGCCAAGCTAGTCCCTTTACATCAGGGGTAGTCAACCTTTTTATACCTACCGCCCACTTTTGTATCTCTGTTAGTAGTAAAATTTTCTAACCACCCACCCAGTTCCACAGTAATGGTGATTTATAAAGTAGGGAAGTAACTTTATAAAATTTATAAAGCAGAGTTACAGCAAACCCCTACCACCCACCATGAAAGCTGGAATGCCCACTAGTGGCGGTAGGGACCAGGTCGACTACCACTGCTTTACATAATAAAGACTTCTCCACTTCAGCTCCAGGGGAATGGGATTAAGGCATGATAATATTGGCACTTTACCCAACTCACCACATAGCATCTGAGAACTCAACCAAACCTGGATTCAAAATGCAACCTAGAGAGTTGCCCCTGCATGGCCCCATGGGAGTCTGACAACCAATCAGAATACAAGCTCAAGATCAAAGGCCAGAGAGGGCATAAAACCAGGGACTCAGCTTCTCTTTCTCCTTTTCCCTTCTCTTCTCCACCAACATTGAAGCATATGATCACTTTTTCTGTTCAGGACTCAAGCCATGTGGTCCTGTCCACCATTAAAACCATCTTTCCAAGCAGCCTCCATGTCTCCAGTGTCTTTTTCCCCACTTGGAGCTAAACCCAGAAGGACATTTCTTCCAACATTTCCAAAGGACTCACAGAAGAATGATCAAAAGCAACCAAAAAATTGTGCCAGCAGAAAAAGGCTTAAGGCAGCAGCCAAAGGAAAGATTTGGAGAACATAAATGATTTTGCAAGAGTAGCATGATCTAAGTGATTTTCAGCTTTTGCCGACTTTAAGACGTGTGGATTTCAACTCCCAGAATGCCCCAGGAGAATTCTGGGAGTTTAAATCCCCACATTTTTAAAGTTGGCAAGGTTGAGAAAACTAAGCAGGGTTGAGAGAGGGAATCCTAGGCCCGAAGATAAACCTATGGCATGCAAAGCCTTCTCTGCAGGCATGCCAGCCAGCTGGTCTTTGGGTCTGTGTCACACACGCATGGGGAAAGTGGGGTACATGCACGTAGGGGAGCTCGCATTGCATTTTGAGGGTTTGTGTCCCCCTTGTCCCCCCCCTCCTGGGTATCCTGATTTGGGCCTGGAAAGCCTCCTGCACCAACCCAGAAGCCAAAACGAGGTGCGGGGGTGCCATGCAATTCCCCCCATGCCCCATTTAGGGCCTGGAAAGCCTCCTGCACCAACCTGGAAGCCAAAAATGGGTGGGGGGGGTGGAGTGCATGCGGGGGGAGTCGTGCGTGCATACATGGGGGTGGGAAGTGCAGGGGGATCACACGTACATGTTTGGAGGGTCACCCATGTGGGAGTGGGACACGTGGGGGTGCACAAATTGCATTATGGGTGTGTGCACACACTTTCAGCATGCAACAACAAAAAGGTTAGCCATCACTGTCCTAGGCCATAGTTATAATGGGTTAATTAGATCTTAATTAATTACAGGGTTAAGTGCATAATTGTTCTCAATTTAAATTTAAATATAGCTCTCTTTTTCTATAGACCACTTGGTTATTGCATCTATTCATACTAGGAGACGTGGAAGCAGATCGATAATGAGTATTATGATAGGCTTGAGAAACTGACCATCTTTTCCATACTAGCATCCTGGCAACACATACCATTGTTTCTCTTAATAATCTATTAACTTAGTCCAGTGCAGTGTGGGGCTGACTGATCTTTTTCAGATACCACCACAATTGATGGAAGTCACTGAATGGGAAGCTAAGTGCCTTCCTGGCCACATCAACAATAAATCACAGAGTTTTCCCTCTATTAGTTCCTCATGACAGGCCAGTGGGGAAAATACTTCTGATTTTAACAACCACAAAAATGATGTTGGAAGAAAAATGTGGTCCGTTTCCAAGGTGGGAGAAAGATGCTGAAAATAAAAGGGGAGGCAGGCCACATGGAAAGGAAGTCTCTGTTTATTTGGATTTCCAGAATCTTTAGAGTGACAGCGACATGTTTCTGGGGTGGCTGACCAATTGGCTGGTTGAATGGGTGGATTTTTATAGTGGTTGATCAAACAGCACTGTATCAGTGGTGGGATTCAGCCAGTTCGCAACACTTCGGGAGAACTGGTTGTTAACTGTCTGAGCAGTTTGGTGAACTGGTTGTTGGAAGAAATCATTAGGGCAGAGAACCGATTGTTAAATTATTTGAATCCCACCACTGCACTGTATATACAATTTCTTAATCCCAAGAAGGGAAAATGGTGTTTGCTAGGTTGTGCGAATCACTGGCCAACTAACTTTGACTATCCGTTGCTCTGTGTCTTTATACAAATCCAATTCAGTATAATTAGCGCCACAAATTAGGATTGAATTCAATACTGTCAGAAGAAATGTCCATCTAGGTTCAGTTCCAAGTGAAGAAAAAGACACTGGAAACATGATGGCTGTTTGGAAAGATGGTTTAATGGTAGACAGGACCACATGTCTTGGAGCTCCTGGGTGAAAAGGGAAGAGATGCTGGGAATCCCTGGGTTTTATGCCCTCTCTGGATTTTGAACTTCCTGGGACACAGGAAGAGTATCCTGTGACCCGTCAAAACCGCGGGATACTCAGTTCCACCACAAAACCGCGGACGACAAAATCGCGCTCGACGAAAGCGCGCATTTGACGTCATCACAGCGCGATGAAAAAAATTAAAAATTGAAATAAAAATAAAATTAAAGCAAGCCGATTCACATAAAGGTAAGGGTTAGGGTTAGGGTTAGGGTTAGGTCAAGGGTTAGGGTTAGGTTTAGAGCGTTAGGGTTACGTTTAGCGTTAGGTTAAGGGTTAGCATTAGGTTTAGCGTTAGGTTAAGGGTTAGGTTTAGGGTTAGGTTTAGGGTTAGGTTTAGGGTTAGGTTTGGGGGGGTTAGGGTAAGGTTTTCGCTTTATTTTTACATTTATCGATCACAGCGCGATGTTTTCGTCGCGCTGTGATGACGTCAAATGCGCGCTTTCGTCGAGCGCAATTTTGTCGTCCGCGGTTTTGTGGTGGAACCGAGTATCCTGATTGGTTGCTGCCAGAGGTTATAGCTAGCTTTGTAGGTTGTCTGTGTGCTAGGTTTGGTTGAAACTTGGTGGGTGGTGCAATGAAGGGCAGTGAAATGGCTCTGCCTGAAGTGGGTAGATCTTTTGTTAAGTAGAATAGATTGGCTCAGGCCTTATTGGTCCATTGACAAAGGTGGTGTGCTATTAAGAGTGAATCTGTTTCCTGCCTAAAAACATGGTTCTCCATTTCTCATCCAGGGAAATATAATATTCTGCCTTTTTAATATTTCATTCTTCTAGGAGAGGGGTGGGTGCTGAGTTTCTACAATACAGTGCGTCTCATTTACCCACAGGTTAATATGTTGTATAAATACATACCTCCATCAAGGTAATTGATGGAGTTCACCTAACAGGCAGGTTTGTGGGTGAATCAGAGCTTTCTGGGAGTTGGTCCAAAGTATCTACAGGCATTCCATTCTGAAGAAGTCAGTGGTTTGCCACCACTTTCTTCCAGGATGGGAGACAATCCTGGAAGGATTTGAATGGGAAACCACTATGATTCCCAGCTGCTATTTATATTCCACCTGCTAGCTGTTATTTGGATGGGAGGCCACTAGAATTTCCTAGTGGTCTCCCATCCAAATAGCTGCTAGCTTTCTCGCAACTGTGTCATAGTGGCCTGCCACCTAGCTGGAGTGGCAAACACTAGTCCTTCTCCAAAAATAATTAAATGTACATAATGTAGTGTTTCTCAACCCTGGCATCTTTAAACTATGTGGACTTCAACTCCCAGAATTCAATATTGACTAGGGAATTCTGGGAGTTGAAGTCCATATATATGTTACAGTTGCGAAGGCTGGGAAACCCTGGCAGAATTCATAAGAAACGCTTAGTGCAACCTTGGCCACTTTTCGACTTGTGGACTTCAACTCCCAGAATTCCTCACCCAGCACGTGCTGTCTGAGGAATTCTGGGAGTTGAAGTCCCCAAGTCGTAGAGTTGCCAAGGTTGCAGACCCCTAGCATAGGGTTTCCTTTGCTACCAAGTTCTGCCAATCTCTGCGCAGCTTCCTTTCCTGACACGAAGAACCCAACCTCCACCTTGACAAAGCTCCTCCCCCACTCCTGCTAGTCCCACCCCGGGTGCTTTTCTTATCCACTCACAACGCCGCGCCTGCTTCTTTCCCTCCAATCCCATTTCCCCAGAGAAGAGTGGGGGGGGGGGAGGGAAGAGAAGAGGGAAGACGCTGCTCAGGTTCTTTTCTTTAGCCGTCCCTTCCTCGACGCGCAACTTTGGACGTCACGGCGCGCGACGCCGAACAAGAAGGCTCCTCAGAAAAGGGCTACGCGTGAAGGAAGCGGGAAAGTTTCCCTATCTCGACAAGTCTCGTGCCTGCCCCGTCCCTTATCCCTTGTTCTATGGAGCGGGGACGAAACTGAGGCGCTATAAAAGGAGCTCCAGTAAGCCAAAGGAGAGGCGGGAGGGAGGGCAGACTCCCAATTTTCATTTTGGGTGACATAGGTGCGTGTGTGTCTCAGGGGATGGGAGACGAGGCAACACGTGTGGAGGCGAGAAGCTGTCACGCGTGTTCTTCTCCCTCTGCCCCCCCTTTTATTCCCTCTTTGAGGGGATTTGAGGCTTCCCAGGTAACCTTACCTCTACATCCAGCTTTCTGAAGCTCAGCCTTGCAACTCTTGGGAGCTGGAAGTCCATTCGTTTTCAAAGTTGCTGAGGTTCATTTATTTATTTGGTTTATTTATTTACTTTGTCACTCATGTACAAATTACATAAGTACTTTGTACATGAGAATATTCAGAATAAACGTGGACATGAACAAAGGAAATGAATAAACATGGACAGAGAACAAACATGGATATGAACAAAGAATAAACATTCCATGTTCATGTCCATGTTTATTCATAAACATGGACATGAATGAAGGGAATGAGTACAAATAAATGGGGACAGTAGGACAGGGATGGAAGGCATGCTGGTGCACTTATGCACGCCACCCTTACAGACCTCTTAGGAATGGGGTGAGGTCCACGGTAGACAGTTTGAGGTTGAAGCTGTGAGGGTTAGAGCAGTGTTTCTCAACCTTGGCAACTTGAAGATGTCTGGACTTCAACTCCCAGAATTCCCCAGCCAGCATTCGCTGGCTGGGGAATTCTGGGAGTTGAAGTCCAGACATCTTCAAGTTGCCAAGGTTGAGAAACACTGGGTTAGAGGATGTAACAACGGAGTCAGGTAGAGCATTCCAGGCATTGACCACTTTGTTGCTGAATTCGTATTTTCTGCAATTGAGTTTGGAGTGGTTTACCTTGAGTTTGTATCTGTTGTGTGCTCGTGTATTATTGCAGTTGAAGCTGAAGTAGTGATTGACAGGTAGGACGTTGTAGCAGACAATGTTTAGAGGCCAGATCATAGGCGGCGTAGTTCTAGGTTCTCCAATCCCAAAATTTTGAGCCTGGTGGCGTAAGGGATTCTATTGTGAGCGGAGGAGTGGAGGACTCTTCTCGTGAAATACCTCTGGACTCACTCAATTGTGTTAATGTCCGATATACAGTGCGGATTCCAGACAGACGAACTGTATTCAAGAATTGATCTAACACTGGTGTACCTTGCAGGAATGTAAACATGGCTGAAATAATCTCTGTCCGGGGAACTTTGAGCCCTTCCAACAGAAATAGTCAATGCATTAATGAGAGAAAAGAAAAGGAGTTTGCTTAACCACACCACAAAGTGAGGGATAATCTTGCTACTTTCGAACCAACAAAAACTTTAAACCTGTCCGTTTCTCTTTATATTTTAAATTGGAGCTTACTGGTATGTTGCCTGACCCCTCCTCATGTAGGTTAAACAATATTGGAACAAGTCTTTTGCTACTTTCTGCAAGACTTAAGGATGCATGGCATAAAGTTCATACTAAACAGTTGTTGGAGCTGGAGGAAAAGGTTTTTTTTAATACATATTTTACATATAATAGGCCTGATTTACCTTTCTGTGTAAAGTTCCACAACAATAGCGTTAATATTTTTGAGAAAGCTGTTCGGAAAGTTTTTTCTAATGCTTTTTACAACCACTCAAAATCAAAAATGGAAGCAACTCATTTTGCTAGCAGCTCATTTTTGTTCCAGATGTGGTACAAAATATGTATGCTCTTTGGCATAGTTACCACCTTATTGTCTGCCCCTTACTGTTTTCTTTTCCTTCCAGGCAGTATGCTACAAATAATGGTCAGAGCTTGTTTGGAAAATCAGTGGAAGCCAGTTTATTCCCAAATACACAGTTGCTTACTGCAAAAGCAGATTAAAAACTGGCACAGGAGCCTTAGCACAACAAACACACAATGTTCAAAATTGCGGAAAACTTGTAAAGGAAGTCTATCTGAGAAGAAGCTGGTAAAGTAAACAAATATTCAGATTAATTACATATATGTAATCTGTAAATTTTTCTTAGCTACTTTTAAAGTCTCTTATTTCTCTTACACAAAGCACAAATTTATGAAAAAAATAAAAATAATTAAATTAAGATTTAAGCATTTAGATGAGAAGCCTGACACATGTTTTCAATATCCCTTGCACGCAAATGTTCTCCTGTGTTTAAGGTGTAGAATTGTATAGAATAGACAGACTTAAGGCTTCAATTGTCTACATATATAATCCACTGAATTTGGGGTTTTCCTTTGAATGAAAATGGTTATTGTATATATTTGTTTAATTTACATCCTATTGTTTTTTTCTCTGGAACACAATGTTCCATTGTGTTCTCCCTTTCAATTTTGCAGCAAGGGATAATAAATAGGGTAATGGTGACTGACCTAAATTCATCCATCTATCATTCACTTAACATCTTTTGATAGTGTTCTATATTATCCTAGCTTTTGAATTCAAATATAAAGAAATGAAATATAAAAAATCAGCATCAGACTTTCATTTTAGGTTTTATTAATGCTGATTTTCTTGTAGCTAGATCGTATCATTGGTTTGTTTCATTTGGAATATCGTAGGAGAGGTGTGTTAGTCTGTAGTAGCCCTTTTTCCAACATGTTATTAAAAGGCATGCTGCAGCATGCTATTAGGCTCTGTCTGACTATAACTGTAGCCATCTCTTCTGAGTCCCAAGGTTATGTTAATTGTTACTGAATACATCTTCTCAGGAGAGAGGTCTCTTTGTGAACTTTGGCTTTTGTGAGAGATTTCAAATTGTTGATTTTATAAATCCTTTTGGCAACAGCAAGCATGCAAAAGAGGCATGTTTTGTGAGTCTAAATAATGTACTAGTGAATATTGCAGCAATTTTCAGTTTCACCACTTGGTGATGCTATGCAAACTTGAGAAAGGATATACAAATGGTCCTCAACTTATGACCACAAGTGAGGCTGTGCACATCCTTTGTGAGGGGTGTTGCTAGGGACATTGTGTTGGAGCAAAAGCAACCTGTACTCATGAATTCAGAAAAATGGAGGGTGATAGCAGTTTGTATTCTTAACTGAGTAAATTGATAGAATTCAGGAAAAAGATCAAGCTATTTCTGGATTATAGGTCACCATAGTAGGTTTCTCTCCCAACTTTATTTTTTATCAATCGCAGTATTCATCAGATCAATCCTCAATACAAGTCGTCCTACATGTTTCCTTGAGAATTGAACATAATTGAGTAGGTTTAGAACTGAAGGCTTTTGAAACTTTAAACTTCACAAATGATTAGCATCTCTGAATAATATGTTGCCCCATTACAGACTCGATATTTTGTCGATCACCGAAAGGTTCGTGTGATAGGAGGGAAAGGAGGAGATGGTATTGCCTGTTTTCTCAGTGAACCTAGGAAAGAATTTGGAGGTCCCAATGGTGGAGATGGAGGAGATGGGGGGCATGTTATATTTAAAGGTAAGAAGGTTACTATCTCTTCTACAGACCTTTTCGGTTTTAAGAATTCTCTGCTAAACTGTCCCAATTTAGCAATTTCAGTTTGAATGACAGAATTGATCAATGTTTTTGTCGCAAGAGAGACTCTTGGGGAGGGGGGAGAGATAAGGACTTCCTATGCATTTGATCTAGTGCAGGGATATCAAACTCACAGCGCCATGGTGGCATCATGTGATGTATCGGGACTACCTCCCCCCCTTCGCTAAACCAGGCCGGGAGTTTAACAGCCCTGATCTAGTGTTATTTCTAAAGTGTTGCAGAACTGCAATAGTCCCATCTGGTAGCTGTCCTAACTGTTGGCTCTTAGTCACCTTGCTGTAGTGACCACACTGAGTGAATTTTCAGTGCTTTCAAGTTATGCATCCCTGAATTTTTTCTTCCTTAAATGTGATTAATTTTAACACATTTAATAAATAATTTTAATCCTTTAATAAATCCAAACTAATAATAATAACAATTTGCAATTCTTCCTATTGAAGGATTCAACCTGTTTATTTTAGATTGCAGCCTTATTCTATCAGCCTAGGGGTGGCGCAATGCGTCAGTGTTTAAAGTTGCATTGCTTGTCAGCTGAAAAGCTTGAGACCCGAGCACCACACAACAGGGTGACTCCTGTTACTTGCCTCACCTCCTGCCAACCTAGCAGTTTGAAAGCATACAAATGCGAGTAAAGTAATAGGTACCATTTCGGCGGGAAAGATTATTGCAGTCTATACTTTCCTGCTAGCCACATGATGATGGAAGCATCTCTCAGACAACGAAGGCTCTCTTCACTGAGAATCAGAGATAAGCACTCTGTCAATCATGACTGGATAGGGGAAATCTTTAAACTTTTTTTTATCAGCCTGAGCCACGTCCTTTTTGCCATGAGCAAATTTGACAATCCATCAGTCCCATTATCCTCCCATGTTTCTAGTCTAATCCAAGGTTCTGGACTTTAAAGGGTCAAAAAATTTTCTTTTTGTAATAAGAAAAAAAGATTGATTGACGCTCTCTGCTGTTCTCCTGTGTGATTTTGGCTATTGAGGGAGAGAAATGACTTCAAGGAAGGCTTACTTCCCTTCACCCTTAACGAAAGATTTCTCACCTGAGCCAAAAGTAGTCTAGATAGGTCTGAGAAAAATGGGAGGCAAAAGAAGTGGACAAATTTTATAAAAGAAAGCCAAGAAGAGAGAAAAAAGAAAACACATAACTGGGCAGAGTAAATATCTTTCCTCCTAGCCTGAATAAATAGATTACTGAAAGATTACTGCCCTGAAAAGGCTTTCCAAACTCCTTTTGATTATCAAAATATTTTTTGGAGACGGAGCTGGATGAGTCATAAGAAATATGCCTATTACTCTGACTAACCAAAGAGAAGAGGTTATTATTCTGGCAATGTTTCCTTACACAGATTCCCCCCCCCCACACACACATACACACTGTTTTACTAAGAAAAAAAAAAGAAAATAGCAACAGTCAAATGGGTTGCTTCTCAAAATCTTAGAATTTGGTCCTTTAATGGCCCTATCAGTTTTATTAATAAGGGGAAATATTATTGCAGTTTGTGAATGAGTGGTTTAACCACCCCGAAGCTAGGTTCAGGGGAAAATTTAACAGGAGGAATAAATTGGGGAACATTAAGCACCATGCATGTCAATGGACTCAGAACACTCATTCTCAAGTGTATTATCGTCATCAGTCTTTTATCATGTCCGGCCGTCAGCCCTTCTATGGACCAGCACTCTCCATGCCCTCTGTCTCCCACAGCCTCCTTCAAATCCCCCATCTGCATCTTGAGTGCAGGCAGGCATCAATTTTATGCATTTTGAATGTATTGAATCAAAGATACTTCCTTATAGTAATAAAACATTAAACTGTCCAAAGGCGCTATAATGTGCAAAACAATGCTTTAGTAGATGGAACATAAGTGCTTTGATCTATTTTGTTCCTGTTTTGTGAGAGCATCTAATCCAAGAGCTTCTTTCAGAATACCTGCCTTGCTATAAATTCAGCTAGTAAAACCCAACACTCAGTTCCCAGAATTTTCTTGTTTGGAAGAGAATCTTATGAAGATTTTGCTTTATTTACATTCCTATGTCATCCGGCTGGGTGAATTTGAACCAGTTATATTCTCTCTCAGTTCAACTCACCTTTCAGGGTTGTTACTGTGGGTAAAGTAGGAGGGGAAAAAGTATTAGGTATGATCACTGCCTTGGGTTACTTATAAAAATAATAAAGGCAAGGTAAAAATTGTTTTATTTATTTATTCATTTGTCCATTCATTTCTCTTGATGTAGCCTTACAATAAAGTAGAATTAGTTCATCTTGCCATTTGCACGCATGCCTGTGTATATGTATTTTAAGCAAATAATTAAAAGCATGATCATTACAATTACAAAATGCAAGATAAAATATAAAGGAGGCCAGATTTTAAAAATCCAGTAATTCAAATAATGAAACTGCTTTCAGTCTGTTCTGATTAGAATGGCCTATAAGCTCGCTACATATTAATAAATATGTAAATAAATGAGGTAAAATAAAAGAACACATCAAAGTATGTCATCATATGTACTTTAGTTTAATTCTCACAAGAATGAATGTTGAGAATTTAACTGCTAAAACAATGGGATCATTAATTATACTGTTCTTGAAATTACTAGTGAATACAATAAAAATATGAATTGCAGTTTGCCTAAGTACAGTAATTTTAGTATTTTGAAATACTAATCATAAAGTTATATTTGCAAAAATTTATTTAAACACTTTTGTCATTTAGAGAAAAGAACAGCTGGTATATCAGAAGGTAAGAAACAGATGGTATAATCAGCATTTGGTATAAAATAAAAATATAAGATTTGGCATTTGTAATGTGCTCCTATCCAGGAAACAGTTTGTTGACTCATAATTAATCAACACAGGGTTTTTTTTTCCTTTTAAAAAAAGAATTCATCATTAGCGTGTTGAATTTTAATATTTTATTTTTGACAGTGGATCGGCAAATGAAATCCTTGGCCTATCTCTACCCATTTTATAGAGGCTTCAGTGGGGAAAAGGGAGGAAGCAAAAACTGTTATGGAGCAGGTGGCAAGCCCCTTTATATTAAGGTAAGTTTTTGATACTTCTTGTTGGATGGCCAAAATTTTGTGTTTATAAAAGCTGAATCTCTAATGTCCTACATTTGGAAGATTGCTGAGCAGCTGTTTGTGCACAGATGGGAGCAAACAGCCAAGGATTGTAAATGCTTAATCTCTATTTTACTTAAATTTACCTTTGTTTTGTAGGTACCTATTGGTACCGTGATTAAGGAAGGCACTAAGGTTGTAGCTGATCTCAACCATCCCGGAGAAGAATACGTTGCAGTCTATGGTGGAGCCGGGGGCAAAGGCAACCGTTTCTTTCTGGCTAATGACAACCGAGCACCAACAACTGCGACTCCAGGAGAACTGGGTCAGGAAAGATCCCTTCACTTGGAGCTGAAAACTGTGGGCCATGCAGGGATGGTTAGTGTGTTTGTTTGTTTGTCAGTATGATACTTAACTCTGAAAAAACAAAAATTTATGTTACATCAGGAATGTTGGAAGATGGGAGATATGTATGCAGGTTTAAAAAATGCACTCCTTGCAGAGGTGGGCTGCTGCCGGTTTGCACTGGTTTGGGCGAACCGGTAGTTAAGATTCTGCGCAATTCAACAAACCAGCAATTCCCACCACTGGCTGGTCCCGTCTCCGCTCGTTTTCCGGGCAGTTTACCAGGAAACGGACTGAAAGCAGTCAAAAAACAGGCGGGGGTAGGGCCAGCCAGTGGTGGGATTAGCCCCAATCGTCTGAATCCTACTGAATCCTGAGTCTCCGAGAGGCGGGGCTGGGTGTGATGAGTGACATCACCCACCCAGTCACATGACCAACTGGCCACGCCTATCCAGCCAATTGTTAAGTTATTCAAGTCCCATCACTGGAATCATTAGGTGCCTCCTTCCCCAAATTGAAAAACAAGCTAGGGACAGATGTGGAAAATTTAGGTGGTCACTAAGAATTGACAAGGACCTGATGACACATAATTCATAGTATCTGCTTGTTGATTATTGCTTTGAAATTCTTGGCTTAGAGATAATTGGCGATCAGACTAACAACAGCCGGATAACTTGGGAGTAGGCTTCTTTTGCCATTATAGGTAGTCCTCAACTTACAACCACAACTGAGACCAAAATTTATGTGGCTGAGCAAGCAGATGTTAAGTGCGTTGAGCCCCATTTTATGATATTTTTGCCACAATCGTTAAGTGAATCACAACAAAGTAAATCGTGTGATGGTTAAGTGAATCTGGCCTCTCCCATTTGACTTTGTGGAAGCTGACTGGGAAAGTTGCAAATGATGTCATGTGATCCCAGGACCCTGCAACCTTCATCAATGCATGCCGGTTGCCAAGCACCCAAATTTGGATCCCGTCACTGTGGGGATGTGGGGAAAAAATGGTCATGTCACTTTTTCCAGTGCCGTTGTAATTTTGAACGCTTACTAAATGAACGGTTGCAAGTCAAGGACTATCTGTATTATGTTTTTCAGCCTGTAAAACAAATGGCTGAAGGGATGAAGCTTCTAAATTTTTATTTATTTAAATATTATTTGGCTGGATTTAATCTAGTCCATCTAGGGGTCAAACTTGCTGTCACACCCCGAAAGAAGACTCCGAGGCTTGAGTTTCCTCAAAGTTCCATTTTATTAGAGACGTCATATCGGCCCATCTGGGAAAACCCGAATCTGAAAGTTTTCACGTTTTCCCCACCCAAGTGAAAGATCAAGTCCCTGCCCAGCACCCACATGTCCATCACGTGGTCCAATCAAGCACTGTCCCAACTGGAGATGCCTCCCAGTCAATCCACCTCAGGTGCAGGGCAGGATGACCTTGATGCTCTGAGAAAGGAATGTTATATCTACTCCACTCCATATAACCCCCCTTCCAGTTTCCCACAGCAATAATTGTGGCAGGCCTGAAAGCCCAACGCAAAAGGCCCAACACCTGCGCCATCACGTTGCCGCTGTAACGTGATGTATCATGACTTTTTCCCTTTGCTAAACCAGGCATGGCCGCGACCAGCGCATGACACATCAGGCCTGTGGGCTGCGAGTTTCATATCCCTGACCTAGATTAATTAGATCATTAAATCAAATCTAGTGAAAAAAATTTAAAAAAATATGAAAGTTGCTAAATTCGTGTTCTACCTTGCCAGTTGAATTAAATGTAATGTTGAAGGTAAAATCTATCTCCCTTTCCAATTGGGCTCTTAATTCCAGATTGGATTCCCCAATGCTGGGAAATCGTCCCTTTTGCGAGCAATCTCCAGAGCAAAACCTGCTGTGGCTCCTTACCCATTCACAACCCTGAATCCTCACGTAGGCATTGTTCACTACGAAGATTACGAGCAGATTGCAGGTACGTCTTCATATTTCCTTTTTTTTAAAAAAGAAATGACCTTCACGGAATTATTTCCTGGGGGGAAAAATAAAGCATTTTGTGACAGCTGTTGTGGCCAGCCAGCAGAGTTGGCAGCAGATTCGGACAGTGAGGAGGTTGGGGAAGAACATGGGCCAGTCCTGGAGTCTGGGGAAGACTCTGATGAAGGTTCTGTGTCAGAGGCAGAGAGGGGGACAGCCGTATGCCAGTTATCAGCTGCCTTCAGCTGGTCAGACATCACTGAGGCAGACGAACAGCTGGAGCTTGTTCCCAGTTTCTGCATGCACAGAGTTGCCAGACGAAGGGAACAACTAAAGAGTAGAGGCTGACTTGGGAGTAAGGCCAGACAATGAATGGCCCCTCCCGGAGGAAATAAAAGAGGAGCGAAAGGGGAGTGAAGTTTGCAGGAGACAATTAGTTTGATTAATTGCCTCATGAGTCTCTGAAACTCCTTGTCAAGTTTTACAGATATCGGCCTGGCAGCTCTCCACGCCAGATAAGGTCTGTGACTGTAAATCCTCCCTTGAAAGACTTTGCTGGCTATGAATGAGCAGAATTTACTGTAAATTAATAAAAGGGTTTTTTGCCGGGACCAGGAGTTTGCTTCATGCTCTTGGTAGAAGCCTCGGTCAGAACAACAGTGATATCACTTCATAAGTTTGTTCTAAGTTGGGGGGTGGGGGGAGAAAGCCTAACTGAAGATCACCCTTTTTCATGACCCAAGATTGGAAAATAAGAAAAAGAAATGTAAAAGGAAAAAAAAATGAAGCTCCTGTAAAAAAAAAGAAAAAGAAAATTACAGATGAAGGCTAATAGACATGTCCAAGGATAATACTGCCGGATCCAATCTGGGTCAGTCTTTTGAGCCTTCAGACTCATGCTGGAGCCCATGCTCAGGGAACTTCTCTCTAGCAGAGTGTATGTTCTTTGGGCTGTTCTGTGTGAGGTATTTATATGGTGCCTGTTGTATGTGGCTTTTTGGATGTCGACTGGGGTTTTGATAGCTGGCTATTAAGACTTTGGCTGTTGTTTGCTTGTTCCGCCACCAGCTTATTGAGTACTTAAGAGGCGAGGGCTTGGCAGCACCTCTGGTCCCCGACCCAGATTGGATCTTGCAAAAATTGAAAGTGTTTTGAATGTCTCTCATTGTATGCCAACTATAAACTAATCGAGGGGTCTTGAACATGAGGGTATCCAGCTGCCCCACAGTCCTCTAGGATGTCAAACTGTGTTCCATGGAATCCTAGAGTTCTGGAAAACTTTGATGAGCTTCTCTGGCGGGAAAAAAAAAATCATGCCAACACAGCCAATTTTCTGTCATTACAATTTTGCGCCGTGATGAAGGATTATGGGATTTTTCTTTTCTTTTTAATAAATTCCATGGCCTGAAAAATTTGGAAAACTTCTGCTCCAGCTATCCAGATACTGATTTTTCCCCCCAGCCAATTTTCCTCTTTGTTTCATTCTCCAACAACCAGAATTTTATTGATCTCTTGCTGTTTTATTTTGCAGTTGTAGATATCCCTGGAATAATAAAAGGAGCCCATGAAGATCGGGGTCTTGGTTTGGACTTTCTGAGACATATAGAACGCTGCTGCTTTCTCCTCTTTGTGTTGGATCTTTCTGTGGCTGAGCCCTGGGCTCACTTGGAAGCCTTGAAGTATGAACTGGAACAGTATAAAGTTGGCTTGTCAAAGACGCCTCACGCCATTGTTGCAAATAAGCTTGACCTTCCGGAGTCCAAGAACAACTTGCTTCTCCTTAAGGAGCAAGTGAAGCAGAGGGTCATCCCACTCTCTGCTCTGACAGGAGAAAATCTGGAGGAATTGTTGGTGCATCTAAGAGAACTCTATGATGAATATCTGAAATCAGAAAAAGAACAGTTTCGCAAGCCAATGAAATGGTAGTAACGGAACTCTTCCATTATCACATTGAGATAGGAAGAACATTTGGAGTGCAAGCGTGGACCGGAGGGATACAAGCAGAATGAAATTGCTTTTTATTCTTTAATGTTGCGAGGAGATACACAGAGTCCTACCAGCAGAGTGCTGTAGAAGCAGATAAGGAAGAATGGTCAATCTGCACAAACAATAAATTAAGCAAAAGACGCGTCCACCAAGCAACAGAAAGTGACATTTTCTTAAGCCTATTGAGACGTTCAGGACGTAATTTAATCAAAGCAACATTCAATAATTTAATTTAAAAATGTTTATTTATTATATTATGGCATTTCTGTACTACCAATTCCACATGGACTCCAGGCAGTTTACAAATTCTTATAAACATCAAATATAGCACCATAGAAGTTCCGCTAGAATTGCACTTAAAACCCATAATAATCCATCCCAAACAACAGCGTAAATCAGGGTTGGGCAGTTAATTTTCTCAAGGGGATACACACGAAACTGGGACTGTTGTTATCTTCCAAGGGGAGAAAAGGACTCTTTTGAGTATCCCATGTCTGGATGTCTGCATTGGATGAATCACTTCTCTTCGGGTCAGGCTCTCCTGAACCTATCTGGGTGCCAACTTGGTGACAACCAACACAATATACATACACAATTGAAACTCAAAAACACACTAAGGCCTAAGCTTGTCCACCCCAGGATAAGACACCCAGACAAACTGGGCAATGTGATATATGCAGCACAATGCAGTGAGATGTGTACAGATCTGTACATTGGAGAAACAACAACCACTTCACAAATGCATGGCACATAGGAGAAGAAATACATCAGGACAAGGTTCAGCAGTCCATCTGCATTTGAAAGATAAAAGTCACTTTTGAAGACAGTGGAGTCCACATTCTGGACAGAGGACTACTAGTTTGAAAGGTCAAAAAGGCAATTATATTAGAACAGCCCACTCTCAACGGGGGGGGAAGGATATGACCCCACTTATCTCCTGTTTACAACAGTCCTTTCAGCAGTTCCAAGAAGCCTCCACCTACCCATTTGCATTATTCAGGTGACTGAGGGTGGCCTCCATGAACCTCAGGAAGAGTGCTAATGATCACAGGACTGCAAGGAATATAAATCCATCCTGCACCATTCAGTCAGAACCGAAGAAGCTTCTTTGACAAGAAGCGAAATGTCTTCAAGTAAAAACAAAGTCCAGTTGCTTTTTGAAAAAGCACCTTTGGGACTTGTAGGGTTTGTAAGTGATGATCAAGAGTATGGTGGCTCATGTGATTAAGGATGCATGACGAGCCAGTGTTCAAGATCCAACTGCTGCTGTGTAACGGTGAGCTCCCGTCATTCACTCCAGCTCCTGCCAACAGGCGCACCAAAGGTGGTTCCTATTTTTCTACTTGCATTTTTACATGCTTTTGATTTGCTAAGTTGGCAGAAGCTGAGGCAAGTAACTGGAGCTCGCTCCCTTATGCAGCGCTAGGGATTCATGCCATGATAACATTTAGGAGGCTATCCTGTCATGCAGGAAGGCATCTGGTCACAAAAAGGACAGCCAGATTCTTCCTATAACCCAACCTAACGCACTCACACTAATATTTCCTTGATCGGTATCAACATTTCTCTGAGGAAATTTTGCCACTCCTTTCTTCCCAATGGCTACAGACCATGTCTACAAAAAGATATTCACCCAGCAAAAAAGGAAAGGCAAATCACTTCCTTGGTCAATAGTTGGGGGGCAGAATTGGAAGGTGTGACCTACTGCATTTTAGTATTTACCTTTTAAAAAAGAAAAAAAGCCTTCATACTGTCAATTAAATTGCATAGTTGTCTGTTAGAAGGCGACAAAGTGTTCTGCAGCATGGAAAGAATAAAAGGTGCTTTTTTGCAATTCACCAGAGTTCCTTTATTTTGTAAGGAGCATGTTTTTGTTTATTCTGCTTCCTTCCTTGATGGAAAATGTCAGAGCAGAAAGTTTGATTAATCATTGTTAATTAAAATAGCAGGTGGAGAAAGATGGCTGGCTTCCATATAGTAATTCAATACCATGGTCCCAATTCTTATTAGTTTTTCTTGCGCCTGCTGTGAGCAACACTGACAAAGCTGCTGTTACATTATCTGTAAATTACTATTATTTTAATAGGACAAGATACATATTTCTAAACTTGTGTCACCCAACAAGGTAGAACAGACTATAGGTAACCTTCAACTTAACAGATAGTATGTGCATTATGGTTGTAAGTTATGAGGTCTTTGACATGCCCAACTCAATTTTACAAGGGTGTGTGTGTGTTGTGAGTGTTCTTCAGTAACCACTCTGGTCCTAAAGCAACCACTGCAGTTGTTAAGAGACCCAATTGTTCGTTATGGACTGGTTTTGCAGAAAACCAGAAGTAAATGCTGACTAGTGAAAAAAGTTATAAAGTGTCATGTGACCATGGGATGCTGCAAACTCTTGTAAATATGGGCCAATTGCCAAACACCCAAAATGCAGTCGTGTGATTACCGGTGGGTTGCTTTTAAAACTTTGGAACCTTGTTGTAAGTACTATTTGGGTGGGTCATTCATAACTATGAATGGTTGTAAATCACTATCTGTAAGAATCTGGGTATGGCTAGTCCAGGGGAAACAGGGACTAGGGGTGACATGATAACAGTATTCCAGTATCTGAGGGGCTACCACAAAGAAGAGGGGGGTCAACTTAGTTTCCAAAGCACCTGAAGGCAAGACAAGCAATGGACGGGGAAAAAGTCAAGGAGAGAAGCAGCCTAGAACTAAGGAGAAATTTCTTGACAGAAGGATTAACCAGTGGAACAGCCATTGTGGGGGCTTCGTCACTGGAAGTTTTCAAGAAGAAACTGGACAGACACCTATTTTAAATGGTATACCATTCCAGACATTTGGTTGTCCAGTCTCTTCTTCAAAGCTCTACAGAGAATCATTAAAACTGCCCAGCATATCAACAGGTTCCAGCTACCAGCCCTGGATAGCATCTTCGCATCTCGCTGTTTGAGGAAGTTGCATAACATTCTCAGAGACTCTTCCCATCCTGCTTACAATCTCTTTAGACTGTTGCCTTCTGGAAGAAGATACAGAACAATTAAAACTAGGACCTCATGTCTTCTGAATAGCTATGATCCCAGAGCTATCATTGCACTCAACAATGAACTAAAGGGCCACCACTAGTGAGCTATTGGACAGCACTGCTTGGTCTGTTATGTGGATGCTTGGGTGGTTTAGGGGCGGGGAATTTTTTGCGTGGGTGGGAGTGTGTTTGGGGATTGTTATGTGTGTTGGGCCTGGTCTCTGGGTGTTATGTGAATTTTGTTGTATGTGTATATTGTGTATATACGTACAATGACAATAAAGTAAAGTAAAAAGCCTCCAGTGATGAAGCACCCATAACTTATGAATGCAAGCTGTTCCACTGGTTAATAGTATTCGCTGTTAGGAAGTTTCTCCTTAGAAAAGCAGATTTGTAACAAACTATATAAAAATTATATTCATTGCATATATCTAATACTTTGTGTATATGATTTTTAACCTTTTTCCCCGCCTGGTGAGATTTTATTCTCTTCAGAGTTCAATATATCTAATGCTTTACAAATCTACCTCTACACACAGGGACCAAAACATGAAGGAAAGGGCATATTTTTTCAGAAAAACAGACTTGGTGGATCTGCTTACATTCTGAAAGCAGGTGTGGAGCCAAAAGGTCAAAACCAGCCCAGAATTAAATAGACGACTGACATTAATTTTTAAGACCATTATTTATAATATTCCCAGATTCTGTGCAGCTTAAAAATCTAATTACCACATTTTTTGTGCCATTTCTGGATAGTCAATAAAGGCAGGTAGAGGTGTTGCATATTAGAGGTGAAGAAGACAGACCGTGCAGCCAGTCTTGATGTCCTCCAGGAAAGTCTTGCTTAATTTTCTAACTGCCTTTTAACTCCCAATCATGGAAGAGCTTAAAGGAGAGAATTCTGGAAAGCCAAAGTAATTTCATCTTTCTTCAAATCATACCTTCTAAAACCTGGTCACTATTTCTTCACTCCCAGTTTAACAAAATCAGTAATTAGGTCTCAAAACAAGGAGCTTTTTTTAATTTTAATTTTTTAAATTTTAATTTATCATTATTTGTCAAGCATATATAAGATAACAGATATAAACATGATTATGAATACAGGAAATGGATACGAATAATTGGGGACAGTAGGACAGGGACGGTAGGCATGTTGGTGCGCTAATGCACGCCCCTTACAGACCTCTTAGGATTGGGGTGAGGTCAACAGTAGGCAGTCTTAGGTTAAAGTTTTGGGGGTTTGGGGAAGAAACCACAATCAGGTAGTGCATTCCAGGCATTGACCACTCTCTTGCTGAAGTCGTATTTTCTGCAATCAAGTTTGGAGTGGTTTACGTTAAGTTTGTATCTATTGTGAGCTCCTGTATTGTTGCGGTTGAAGCTGAAATAGTAATTGATAGGTAGGATGTTGTAGCAGATAATTTTGTGCACTAAGCTCAGGTCAGACCGAAAGCGGTATAGTTGTAAGTTGTCTAAGCCCAAAATTTCAAGCCTGGTGGTTTGTGAGCAGAGGAGTGGAGGACTCTTCTCGTGAAATATCTCTGGACTCGTTCGGTTGTATTAATGTCTGATAGGCACTGCGGGTTCCAGACAGATGAGCTGTATTCGAGAATAGGTCTAGCAAAGGTTTTATATGCCCTAGTTTGCAATACAATATTACCAGAGAAGCAGGGACGTGCAGGCAGGGGAGGCAGGGCCTCACCACTGTCATCATGAAAAGAAAAACAAATGTAAAAGGAAAAAGGCTGAGGTAGTTACTGCCAGAGTCACAGTGAATGACTCTGCTTAGTGCTTAACTGCAGGGGGAGGCGAGAGAACAATGTGCCTCCTTTACTCTATCTTTATGATCATTTGAGCAGAGTTAAGCAAGGGTTAAAAGGCAAAAAATTTCTTATGCGAAGGAGGCATGTGGTTCTCTCGCCTCCTCCTGCAGAGGGCACATTTTTAGAGGCTTTTTTAAAACAGTTAAGCAGAGTCATCCATTGGAGGCTTTGGCAGCAGCAGCTCTTGCCTTTTTCTTTTTACATTTTTTACATTTTTACAGATTCTCTCCTCTCCTCCCGGCACACACCCCACTGATTAAAGCGCTTTCTTTAGAATTCTCTCCTCTCCTCCTGGCACGCACCCCACAGATTAAAGCGCTTTCTTTTGCTCGCCTTGGGCGAAAGAAAGTGCTTTAATCTCTCTTCTCCCTCAGTGGGGTGCGTGCCGGGAGAATATCTCCTCCTGGCATGCACCCCACCGATTAAGGTGCTTTAATCTGTGGGGTGCGTGATGGGAGGAGAGGAGAGATTCTCTCCTCTCCTCCCGGCACGCACCCCACTGAAAGCGTTTTAATCAGTGAGGTGTGTGCCGGGAGAAGAAGAGAGATTCTCTCCTCTCTTCCCGGCACGCACCCCACTGATTAAAGCGCTTCCTTTCACCTGCCTGAGCTCTGCTGCAGGCGAAAGAAAGCGCTTTAATCAGTGGGCTGCCGGCAGAGAGGACTGCCTCACCAGCCATAAACTTCACCGCACGTCACTGCAGAGAAGAAGCTTTGCAAGATTAGGTTAACAACTCTTAATGTCTTTTTAACAATGCTATTACAGTGAGCTCTGGCACTTAGATAATTACAAGTGAGTACTCCAAGGTCCTTGACAGAGTGTGGGTCATCCACAAGGTTGTATCCGCCCAGTTTGTGTTTGGTATTCTGATATATTTTTTTGCCAATGCGTAAGACAGAGCATTTGTTGGTTGAGATTTGGGGTTGCCAATTGTTTGACCATTCTGACACATAATCAAGGTCTCTTTGTAGGGCAGTAGCATTGTCGGTGGTGTTGAATAGTTTTACATCATCAGCGAAGAGAACGCAGTTGCTTATTATACGCTCGCAAAGGGCATTTTTAAATGTATATTTGTCCAATTCCTATTCTCTTCCTTGTTTTTCTATGCCAGGTCTTAAATTATAAACTGCATGGGCTAAGGTTTATTATTCCCTGATAGCAATTTGCATTTGGCAAATGTCCAAGTACAATATGCCACAGACATTGATCCACCATATAGCAAAAGGGTAAAAAAAAAAAAGATCTTTCAGAGACAAGAGGAAAAAAAGGTACTGGTCATCCTTGACATACAACCACAATGGATCCCAAAATATCTGTTGCTAAGCAAGACAGTCGTTAATTGAGTTTTGCCCCATTTTATGACCTTTCTTTTCACAGTTGTTAGTGAATCACTATGTCAGGCCTGCAGTCATGTTTTCTTGTGGATCTCAGGCCTGCCACACTTTCTATTATTCTACTATGCATTTCCTATTGTGGGAAAATGGAAGTGGGGATTGTACTGTGTTAGAGATATACAGCCATAACAAAATTATTTCTAGAAAGCCAAGGTCAACCTTTGTCTTTGTCCCTCTGCACCTGACCAGAACTGGATGGGTGGAAGTTGCCAGCATGGCAGTGGGAGATTGGTCCATGCGATGGACTTGTCAATGTGAAGGCAAGATCTTGATCTTTCAACTGGGTGGGAAAACCGGGAAACCTTCATATTTGGGTTACAATACAATACAATACAATACAATACAATACAATACAATACAATACAATACAATACAATACAATACAATACAATACAATACAATACCAGAGTTGGAAGGGATCTTGGAGGTCTTCTAGCCCAACCCCCTGCCTAGGCAGGAAACCCTATACCATTTCAGACAAATGGCTGTCCAACATCTTCTTAAAGACTTCCAGTGTTGGAGCATTCACAACTTCTAGAGACCAGCTGTTCCACTGATTAATTGTTCTAACTGTCAGGAAATTTCTCCTCACTTCTAAGTTGCTTTATCTCCTTGATTAGTTTCCACCCATTGCTTCTTGTTCTACCCTCAGGTACCTTGGAGAATAGTTTGACTCCCTCTTCTTTGTGGCAGCCCCTGAAATATTGGAACACTGCTGTCATGTCTCCCCTAGTTCTTCTTTTCATTAAACTAGACATACCCAGTTCCTGCCACCGTTCTTTTTATATGTTTTAGTCTCCAGTCCCCTAATCATCTTTGTTGCTCTTTTCTGCACTCTTTCTAGAGTCTCCATATCTTTTCTACATCGTGGTGACCAAAACTGAATGCAGTATTCCAAGTGTGGCCTTACCAAAGCATTATAAAGTGGTATTAACACTTCACATGATCTTGATTCTATCCCTCTGTTTATGCAGCCTAGAACTGGGTTGGCTTTTTTGGCAGCTGCTGAACACGGCTGGCTCATATTTAAATGGTTGTCCACTAGAACTCCAAGTTCCTTTCACAGTTACTACTGTTGAGCAAGGTACCACCTATACTGTACCTGTGCATTTCATTTTTCTTGCCTAAATATAGAACCTTACTCTTTTCACCGTTAAATCTCATTTTATTAGATAGTGCCCAATGTTCAAGTTTGAGCAAAGGCAACAGTAAAAATATTGGGTTTCTGTCTGGATGGTCTCTTGTGAGGAGCCGATAGAGAAAGGAAGCAGTAGGCTTCCTCCCATATTTGGGCACACCAGGGGTTGTGACACTAAATACATACCTATTTCCCTGGCTCATCTGATAAAGGAGGAGAACCTTGTGGCTTAGTGGTTAACACATCTGCCTAATATGTAATACAGCCCAGGTTCGAATCCCAGTAAGGGTATGGCTAGCTGATGAGAGCTAAATAGCTTGAAATAGATCTATACTAGTCTCCCTTTATTTATTTATCAGCACAAATAGAACACACAAACACACACACACACACACACACACACATCTCTATCTATCTATCTATCTATCTATCTATCTATCTATCTATCTATCTATCTATCTATAAACTGCATAATACAATCTATTTTCTTCTATTCATGAATGGCTACCTCTCTTGTTTGATTGGGAAGGAGCAATTCATCAGTTTGTTTATATTAATTTGTAGTTCTGTATGACGGCAGAGAAGATAGTCCATGTGAAAGGTTGTGGGAGAGCAACTTGAGTGTGACAAATATGCAAATGTAGTTAGGTTTTGCATAAACCGGCCCCTGGGTTGATTGCCAATGATACTTTCACATATTGAATTTGTAAAACATCTACGCGGAGTTTTTCTTTTGACATAAACAGAATATTTGTATGCGAGTTATTATTTTCATAAGGTAAAGGTTCCCCTTGCACATATGTGCTTGTCGTTCCTGACTCTAGGAGGTGGTGCTCATAGCCGAAGAGCCAGCACTGTCCGAAGATTTCTCCGTGGTCATGTGGCCGGCATGACTAAATGCCGAAGGCGCATGGAACCCTGTTACCTTCCCACTAAAGGTGGTTCCTATTTTTCTACTTGCATTTTTTACGTGCTAGGTTGGCATAAGCTGGGACAAGTAACGGGAGCTTACTCTGTTACATGGTACAAGAGCCAAGATGGCGCAGTGGTTAAAGTGCTGTACTGCAGCCACTTCAGCTGACTGTTATCTGCAGTTCGGCGGTTCAAATCTCACCGGCTCAGGGTTGACTCAGCCTTCTATCCTTCCGAGGTGGGTGAAATGAGGACCCAGACTGTGGGGGCGATATGCTGACTCTGTAAACCGCTTAGAGAGGGCTGAAAGCCCTATGAAGCAGTATATAAGTCTAACTGCTATTGCTATTGCTATTGCTAGGGATTCGAATCACCAAACTGCTGATCTTTCTGATCGACAAGCTCAGCGTCTTAGCCCCTGAGCCACTGTGACCCTATAATTTTCATACTGTTTCCTAAACTGAGGCACCCCTCTAAGTTGTTCTACGTTATCAAATGATCCACTCACTGAATCTGTTGTTTGTTTTCAGTATTTTCCGATATTGCAAAACAGACAATGCAAGTGATTGTGAAACAGAGAGAGTGTATAGCAGTATTGATTTCATGTCCCTTGTTTGCCTATTGTAGTTCTTCAGCAAATTCGCTCAAACTCAATAATGCATTTCGAGCGGTTAAGCTGATCACTAGGTGGCTGCTAAAACCTTTGCTTATTCTATTTGTTATGCTTCAGCTATAATAAAACAAAGCACCGAAAACTCTTTCTTACTCTTTTGTTTAGCCCAGCGATTATACCACATACCCTCATGCCATCTAAGGGCATTTTAATTCGTCATTTGGCTCTTTGACACAAGTGCGTTGACAAGCTGCTACACAATGGATTGAGTAGGAAGAAAATGTTAATCTTTGCAAGGTGGCTTTGTGATGTTTGCATTGCAAATAACACTCATTTGGGGCAACTCAAAGGTGTTATTTAGGTCCTTCTCGGCAGTATATCATAGCAAAAATAAATCAGAAACCATTAACTATAAGTACACTGACTTATGATCAGGGCTGAGCTGCAGAATTGATCCATCAAGCTTACCTACCTTGAGAGTAACCTGTCCTCACTTTTGTTTAATTCTATAACCTGCAAGAATGGTGAAAAAAGTTGGAAAGGAAAGTTAGGAATATCAGGAATGAGACATGCAGAATTTGATCCTTGTAAGTCCTCAACTTACAACTACAATTGAGCCCAACGTTTCTGTTGCTAAGTGAAACAGTTGTTAAGTTAGTTTTACCCAGTGGTGAAATTCATTTTTTTTAAACTTATGATTCTGTGGGCGTGGCTTAGGGGGCGTGGTGTGGCTGGGTGGGCATGACAGGGGAAGGATACTGCAAAATCTCTACTCCCACCCTACTCTGGAGCCAGCCATAGGTGGCATTTGCCAGTTCTCCGAACTACTCAAACTTTCCATGACTGGTTCTCCAGAACCTGCTGGATTTCACTCCTGGTTTTACCCCATTTTATGACCATTCTTGCCACAGTTGTTAAGTGAATCTCTGCAGCTGTTAAGATAGTCACACGGTTGTTAAGTGAATATGGCTCCCCCGTTGATTTTGCTTGTCAGAAGGTCGCAAAAGGAGATTATGTGAATCTGAATTTGATGTCCATGGGGGATGCTGCAACGGTCATAAGTGTGAAGAATGATCATGTCACTTTTTTTCAGTGTCTAGCATCCTGTTGTCAGCAACATAAATGGATGTGTCTATGTGGTCATCAGGAGAGCTTAACAGTGTTAAGAAGAAATGCCCATCTGGGTTCAGTTCCAAGTGGGGAAAAAGACACTGGAAACATGGCAGCTGTTTGGAAAGATGGTTTTTAATGGTGGACAGGACCACATGTTTTGAGTTCCTGGGGGAAGAAGGGAGATCACATGCTTGAAGATCTTGAAGAAAGACAAAAGGGCAGAGATGCTGAGAGTCCCTGGGTTTTATGGCCTCTCTGGGCTCCATCTTAGAGTTTACTGCTCCTGTCCAAGAAATGCATCCCATTGGCTATCAGACTCCCAGGAGGTCTTAGCTAACTTTGTAGGCTGTCTGTCTTTTGAGTCAGTTTGGTTGAACCTTGCTGGGTGGGAATGTAATGAAAGGTCTTTGGATTTCCTATTATGGCTCTGCCTGAAGGAGGTAGATCTTTGTTATGTAGAATAGTCTGGCTCAGGCCTTAATGGCCCATTGACAGGGGGGCAGGAAGCTGCAGGGAGCTGTTTTGCCTTTAAAACATGTTTCTCCTTTCCTCATCCAGGGAAATATAATATCCTGCTTTTTTAATATTTCCTAAAATATTTCATTTTTCTAGGAGAGGGGTGGGTGCTAACTCCCTCAACAGGAGGGTGATTTAAATTTTCCTATTTTTGTAGACCAAAGCCTCAGCTGGGATGCAGTTCAGTGCTCATCATGTAACTTGCCTGATTCTTTGTAAGACGTCCAACACTGCTGATTACCAGCTGTAATGCAATCAACACAGTTTAGCGTAATCCTTTCCACGCTAAACAACTTTTGGGTTTGGCTACGTTGGGGGGCTATTTATCTCAGTAGGAACCTCTCTGAAGATCAAGACAACAAGCTAGGCCTTCTTTAATATATTCATTTTCTTACAAAGAATACACAGGAGGGTTTTTTTTCCCCCTGAGTTGCTCACAATATGTTCTTTTGCGCTGAATCCCTATTCTATCTGCTCTTAGGAAATGAGGCAATTCTTTCTTTAGAGATGCCATTTTTACATATTTTAAAAAATGGGTTATTTATTGCCACTCTTTTTGTCAATGATGGTGTTTTTTTTTTTTTTACTCTCTGAGTGAAAAGATAGCAAATATCAGTAACAACTGGTGTATAATTCAATTTTCAGACTGGACTGAGCAGCAACCAGCAGAGCTGGCAGCAGATTCGGCCAGTGAGGAGGTTGGGGAGGAACATGGGCCAGTCCTGGAGTCTGGGGAAGGCTCTGATGAGGGCTCTGTGTCGGAGGCAGAGAGGGGGCCAGAGCCGTATGTCAGATATCAGCTGCCTTGAGAATCAGACATCAGTGAGGCAGATGAACACCTGGAGCCTGTTCCCAGTGTGCACATGCACAGAGCTACCAGATGAAGGGATCAGCTAAAGAACAGGGTTGACTTGGGAGTAAGGCCACAGGTGGACGATGAATGGCCCCTCCCAGAGGAAATAAAAGAAGAGCGAAAGGGGAGTGAAGTTTGCAGGAGACAATTAGTTCGCTTAATTAGTTTGTCACTCTCTAAGACTCCTTGCCAAGTTTTGCAGATATCGGCCTGGCAGCTCTCCAAGCCAGATAAAGTCTGTGACTATAAATCCTCCCTTGACTGGAGACCCATCCACTTTGCTGGATGTGAATGACCAGAATTCACAGTAAATTAATAAAAGGGATTTTTGTCAGGAGTTTGCTTCATGCTCTTTGGAAGCTTAGGTCAGAACAGATAGATGGATAGATGGATAGATGAGTCACATTGATCTGGGGAATCCAAGGAGTGTCCATTTGGATAAAAGTGGTCCCTAGGATAAAACATTGATCTCCTTAAGCCTAAAGGGAGGCCCTGCCATCTCTACTGAGCTATTTCCCAGCAATGTTAGGCCTATTCTACTCATGCCAGATAAGAAGGCAGAAACTGGTCCCTCAAAATCAGGTGTAGAAGCTGGACTTAAATTATGGGAATAGGTAGGTTCTTATCAGTTATGTTACTTGGCATGAAATCATCACACTTCTGCGTTCCTAAACAACCTGGAATTCAAAATCCTTTGCATCAGTTATGATTGCTTATAGTTATTCTATATTTATTCCCTCTCAACTTGTAGAAGTGTGAATATATTTGTTTTCACCTTCAGACTGAAGATTCCAAGGGCAATCTCACTAACAGAAACAGGTTTCCTATTTCAATTTCCTGCTGCTTGCTTATGAAGCTCAGCTTAAATTGGAAATTCGCTTCCTATATTAGCCCCAGAAGGAAAAGAGATCTTTCTCCCTTTCAAAGTTAACTAAGTGAAATGTCTGCAATTATAAAATTAAAATGCTAGTACCAATAAAATCCAAAAGCCAGGTTTTTTTTTAAATGATTCTGAAAAAGCTAAAACTTATTTTCGAAAAATAATATAAGCACTGAGAGTATCTAAAGTAGTTTTTTATTTGGCTGCCTCTATATGCATGCATGTGTTCATTCATTCATTCATTCATTCATTCATTCATTCATTCATTCATTCATTCATTCATTCATTCATTCAAATGGTATGCTGATTTTGTACCCCTGAGTTCTTCTGAGGTCTTTCATTCTCCTTATCTGTCATGTTAGCTGCACCCAGAGGTGAAATGCTACCGGTTTGGACTGGTTCGCTTGAACCAGTAGCAAAAAATGCTACTGGTTTGGGTGAACCATTATTTCCGATGATCACTGGGCGACAATCAGCTGTGACACACAATTTATATTATCTAGAATCGTCGGCTTTCCTGCTTTCTAGCTAATCTAAATTGCGTGGCACAGCAGATTCCTCCCCCCCACACTGTTCTACTTACCTTTGCAGACTGGGAAGGCTTCAAAACGTTCCTTTTTTAGTGCTACACGGGCTCGCATGCACGCAAAGTGTGCGCTTGGTAGCAGACTCACAGAACCGGTAGCAGACTTCAGAGGATTAGACCTTAGCTTTAAATCTGGACTTCAGTCTTGTGATGAGAGGACAACATTCACTTGTAAGGATAGTGTTGGAGGAAATTAAGGGACTCGGATACCGGAATCAAAAGAAGTTGCTTTATTGGTACCAAGGTTCAGAGCAAGTTAAGGCAAAACAGCCATTTGTCATCTGAACAACAACTTATAGAAAAGACAGCCTTTATATATTTTTCAAAAGCAGCAGAACACTGAATATAACATGTTGGTGCTGATGTGTTTGTAGTTTCTGTTACTACATTTCTTGCTTAACTTGTTCCAGTAAGTTCTTGTGGCTAGCTTGTCCTTCTTGAGCCATATGTATGAACTGTAGCTGAACCTGCAGTTTTGGCTTTTAACATTTCCTGTTTTTGTACACGTCTCAAAAGCAGATCTTTATTTCTTCTTTCTGCCATATCTTACCTTTATATTTTAATTTACTTTATATCCTGCCTTATTAGAATCTGAACCAAAGATGCTTTTTCAAGAGGTGAGCTGAAGAAGCTTCTTGGATGAGATATGAAATGTCTTCAAAGAAAAACCGGAAAGTCCAGTTGCCTCTTGGAAAAAAAGCACCTTTGGGACCAACTATGACCTGGATGACGGAGAATCTCCATAGTTAGAGTCTGAACCTCACCCACCCACCCAGAACTGAGTAAAATGGGTGAGAAGGATCTAACTACAGACGTTGAGCAACATAGGTTAGAGGGTCTTTCCAAAAAGCAGGCCAGCAGAAGGGCAGACTCTAATGAATAACTTACCTTTGCCCCACATGAATGGAAGCTCACCTTGATTGGTTTATTGGCCAATATTATTTATCTATCTATATTTAAATTAATTATTTTTTATTTATGGTTCATCACACACAGACAGATGTTCACACTGGATTTGGCATTTTTGTCCACCTAACGAGTCCTTCCCGATGAACCTGGGAAATAACAGATGTGGATGTTTAATGGTGTTACAGACGTTGTCTCAGGATGTAAGCTGTTCCAAATAAAGCTGCCATCTGCAATTGACTGATGGTGAATTTGTCAATGCCGAAGGTGTTCAAGTGGTGCTCCAATTGTTTTGGGATTGCACTCTGATTTATGTTTTATTTATTTAATATTGATTAATTATTTATGGAAGGAGCATAACAAATTTGAATGAATGAATGAATGAATGAATGAATGAATGAATATATACAGTATATGTCAGGGGTAGTCAACCTTTTTATACCTACCGCCCACTTTTGTATCTCTGTTAGTAGTAAAATTTTCTAACCGCCCACCGGTTCCACAGTAATGGTGATTTATAAAGTAGGGAAGTCAACTAAATTTTAAAAAGGAAATTGCTTCATTATCGGACAAAACCCATACCGCCCACCATGAAAGCTGGAACGCCTACTAGTGAGCTGTAGGGACTAGGTTGACTACCACTGGTATATGTATACATACAATCTCTCTCTATATAAATGGCTGTGTTTGTGTCTGTATGTTCCAGCATAACTCTGGAATACCTCAAGCAATTTCAACCAAACTTAGTACACAGATGACTTACTCCCTGGAAACAAATACTAAGTAAGACACCCCTCGGGGTGTGTGTTCTGTTACGATACAGCCTGTTGTGCCATAAAATGGCTCCTACTGTACTGCCGTAAAATGGCTTCTACTGTACAGCGCAGTGGAGTTGCCATGGTAACGGCTTGACAGTACTCCACAAGGGGGCTCCCTCTGGTAAGGGGGAAAACCCAACATTAGAAATCGTGACCCGTCAAAAGCGCGGACGACAAAAGCGCGATCGACAAAATCGCGCCTTTGACGTCATCACAGCGCGACGAAAAAGATCGAAAAATTCAAATAAAAATTAATAAAAATTAAATTAAAGCAAGCCGATTCACATAAAGGTAAGGGTTAGGTTTAGGGTTAGGGTTAGGGTTAGGTTAAGGGTTAGGGTTAGCTTTAGAGCGTTAGCGTTAGGGTTAGGTTAAGGGTTAGCGTTAGGTTTTTCGTTACTTTAACGGTTAGGTTTAGGGTTAGGTTTAGGGTTAGGTTAAGAGTTAGGTTTAGGGTTAGGTTTAGGGTTAGGTTTGGGGGGCTTAGGGTAAGGTTTTCGCTTTATTTTTACATTTTTCGAACTTTTTCGTCGCGCTGTGATGACGTCACAGCGCGCTTTTGTCGAGCGCGATTTTGTCCTACGCGCTTTTGTGGTGGAACCTTAGAAATTACATTTGGTCCGGATATTTTCCCCCTATAAATAAATACCTGGGCAATGCCAGGGTATCAGCTAGTAATACATAAGGAAGAAAACACAGAGAACCCTGGCTAGGGAAATAACTAACCCTTACATTCTTTCATACAGTTTCTTTAATTTTTATATATCTGGGATGTTCTGCAGTTTGGGATTTCAGTCTTTGTGTAATGCAAAAACACACAACTGTTGGATATCAGCGTGTGTAAAAGATTCTTTCTGAGCGGTAGGAAAATTCCTGCCTCTGAATTAATATTTCAAAGATTGTTTGGTTCGCTGCAGCCAGGAAAACATCTCCTGAATGCAAATGCTTTGTGTACTTGGTTAATGTAAAGCAATGGCATCACTTGAGCTCTGAGGCATTGAAGGAGCATTTTGTTAGAAAAAACATCATTTCTTAGCAACCCAAACCCCAGACAGAACTCAACAAATAAAGAAATCTGCCGTGTTTTTATAATGGATGAATTTATAAAATTTTAATAATAGGATTGATGAATTGATTCATCCTGTGCCATCCAGTTGCTTTCGATTTCTAGCCACCAATAGATAGATTTTTCTCCACTTCATAGAAACTTTGATGATGCTTTTTGCAATGTTTGGTTTTGTATTTCATGATGTTTCTATTCAAATTCTTACAATGAAAAAGGGGCAGCAAAGTTGCAGGCAGTCAAAAGCGAACTCAGTTAAATGAAAACGTTTAAAGGTCAAGATTTCCACATGAACATTCATTTTTTTTCCCCTAGAAAAAAAAATGGCAAAATGCTAACCTTAAATTGCAGCTGTTTCAAAACAGTTCATCCCCGAAGCCACATTCAGGAGGGCATTTTAAAGGTTGCACCAGTCATTTAGAAGAATTGCAAACACCAAGAGAAATTATTACAGTGAGACAGAATGTTATTGGACAGAAATTTCTCCTCTTCAGCTGGAACAATGTCATGCAAAGAGTAGAAGAGCTATACATTAGATATGAAAATCAGAAAATTGATTCCGAACACTTGAACCATGGACCAATTCAGTGTGGATCACTTGGGATCACTTTTGGAATCTGATTTTGTGTACCTGAAGATTGTTGTTGTGGGGCACAAGCAGAGGTGGTATTCAGTCAGTTCTGACAGGTTCTAGAGAACCAGTAGTGGAAATTTTGAGTAGTTTGGAGAACTAGCAAATAGGCTGGCCCCGCCCCTGCCTGCTGCCTCCCAGTTGATCTTTTGTTGCCCTGAACAAGAGAATGGAGCTGGAAAGCTGGTTAGTGGGGTGGGGAGGGAATGGGGATTTTGCAGTAACCTTTCCCCAGGTAAAGTAGAATAAAATATGAATTAAAATGTAAGAATGAAGACGTGGCATAAAAGGGACAGTTAGAAGCTTGCTTAAAGGGACAAGGAAATGTCATCAGCCTATCTGTCTTATTAAATTGGAACTTTAAGGATCGCTCTGCCTTGGACCCTGATTTAATTCTGCATGATATTTGGAACGCTGACACATACTACATGCCAATTGCCAAGCGTCCAAATTTTTAATCATGTGACCATGGGAATGCTGCAACTGTTGTAAGTGTGAAAAACAGTCATAAGCCACTTTGTTCCATGCCATGGTAACATCAAACAATCACTAAATGAACGACTAAACAATTGCAGTGATTCACTTAACAATTGGGGCGTGAAAGCTTGTAAAGTGGGCAAAATTCACTTAACAACTGTCTTGCTTAGCCATAGAAATTTTTGGCTCATCTGTGACCATAAGTGGAGGACTACCTGCGGCAGGGTTCATGTCTGTATGTTTGAATGAGTCTTAATTCCTGGGGACTTACAGACAGACATTTTTCTTGGAAAGAGTTTTTGAAGTGCCCTTGTCATCTTCTTCCTAGATTGGTCCAAAGTCACCCAGCAGTCTTTTGTGGCTAAGGCAGGACTGGAACTCACAACCTCTTGGCTTCTAGCCTTCAACTACATTTAATCACTACATCAAACTGGCTTTCTTGACCTCAAACATTGGCCGACAGGATGCATCGTGACCAGTTTTATTCTTTCTGGGATTTATCAGATACGGGCAGCTGGATGGTATTCTATGGAATTCACACTTTCTGTTTGGAATTAAACTCACATATCATTGCATAGGGAGGGAGGTGCGTGATGCCTCAGCAGTTAAAGATGCTGAGCTTCTCAGCTGGAAAGTTGGCAGCCCGGTTCGAGACCCGAGCGCCAGGTGATTTGGGGTGAGCCCCTATTACTTTCTCCAGCTCCTGCCCACCTAGCAGTTTGAAAACATGCAAATGCAAGTAGATAAATGGGTACCACTTCAATGGGAAGATAACAGCATTCTGTGCACCTAGTTGTAAAATCAAATTGGCTGTGATGGCACAGGGGTTAGAATGCAGTACTGCAGGCTAATTCTGCCGACTGCCAGCAGTTCAATTCTCACCAGTTCAAGGTTGATTCAGCCTTCCATCCTTCCAAAGTTGGTAAAATGAGAACCTAGGTTGTTGGGGGAAATATACTAACTCTATAAACCATGAGGGCTGTAAAGCACTGTGAGGCAGTATATAAGTCTAAATGCTATTGCTATTGGTACCACTTAACAGTGTTTCATGTACTGCTGTGTTTAGCCATGCTGGCCACATGACCACATAAGAGTTTTCGGCCAATCCTGGCTCCCTTGGCTAAGAAATGAAGATAAGCACCACCACCCTAGAGTCAGAAATGACCGGACAGGGAAAATCTTTACATCATTGCACCTTGGATGACTCTGTTCAGGATACCGATTTTGGAGATACTTCAAAGGGAGTGTCAACTGTCCAATTAGCGAGCCTCAAAAAAGGAAACATTCTCGGGATAATTAAATTCCCCAAAGTAAAACTTTATTGGATACACCATGTTGGTACTGAAGAAACAAAACCAGCTCTGGTTTCTCACGGAAATGTTTGCCCAGTTAAATCATCCTTTCCCTTTTTCCCCATGCCTGGTTGATCACATTATCCAATTATGAGACGGTCTTTTGTTATGGGAACAGACCATCTCTTTCTCAAGCACTGCAACGGTGACCTTGATGGCTTCCATGCTCTCATAATTTCTGCATACATTCTCCACGTTCCATTTACTCTTTTCCTCCCTCCAATTCATTGACAAGTTGAAAAGCATTAAGGTTTGAAAGAAGCAAAGAAATTCAATCTTGACAGAGTGCCTATAGGTTAATTGCTGTTTCAAGCCAGATATTCTGTAAATATGGAAGTCCCTTCTCCTTGGTCAGCATTTTAGGTTGGCAACAATAACATCTCCTTAAAAAAAATCTATATATTTTCGTTAGTTCCTAGAGTTTATAACCCTGTTTTAGCCTGAGGTATATTTTGTCTCAAATATGATTACTTGTACCTGCGATATGTCAGTAATGTGTGGAAATTGAGGTGGGCAACTTTTTCATCAGAAGGAAATTGTGTTTGTGGTGTCCCAGGAAACGTAATACATTTGTGTCTTAACAAAAATTGTTCTTCCTTCCTTTTCTGACACTCTTACACACAGATTTTCTTTTTCTTTTTTGCTCCTCTGACTCAAATAACAGAGATTTCTTTTTTCTTCTTCTCAAATTTTTATTTTATTTGATTCAAATTTCATCTTCCATTAAACAGTGTGTCGTCTGGGTACAAATATTTTGTGCAAGTATTTTATACAATAACATTTAAAAATTAACAGTCATATTTGTTATTTTATCTATTCTTAATTTAATACTAATATTACCACACCTAATATTATAACAATCCTCTTCAACTTATTTAACTTTATTAAAACATTTTCTCTATTTCACTCCTCTGTTTTCCCCCCTTTTCATATTTATTCTCTAACCATTGATAAAATAATTCCCATACATTATAATAATCAGATTGTTCCTTCTCTTTGATTTCAAGTGTTAACCTATTCATTTCTGCACATTCTAATATTTTCCTAATCACATTCTCATCCATAGGGATTACTTTATTTTTCCAATTTTGCGCAAATACACTCCTAGCTGCAGTTATTACATGAATTATCAAATATACATTTTCTTTACTGTACGTTTCTGGTAAAATACCCAACAAAAATAATTCAGGTTTCAGATCGATATGCTGTTGTATCATCTCCTCCAACCATGTACATATTTCTATTCAATATTTTTTGGCTTTTAAAATAAGAGAGATTTCGAATGGGGTTCTCCATTAGAATTATTTTATTTAAATATGATTAAGCTAGGGATGATGGTGGAGAAATATGGCCTTTTCAGGATAATACTAATACTAATGCTGATTTATCCTTTGGGAGGACACAACAATCTAAAGTTATTGTATGTTAAGCATTGAATGCTGATCAGCTATTGATAGATGTATGGCTGTGTATTAGATCCAGATGAGCCAATCTTTCCCCTAAATATGGACATATTTTGTGCAAGTAAGAAAGCCGGGTTATTTGCATGAGATAATATAATTGCTAAATCAATGGGTATAGAGGAGGCAGCTGTCATTACAGACAAAATATCCATGTTTTGATTATCTTATTCATAAAATCATACTGTTTGGGGACCATCCATTTCCTCTTGTTTCTTGAATAATATAAATCAGAAAGTTCAGTCCCACTATTAAGTTCCTTTCTCCAAGCAGGCTGGTCATTTATCTCATTTAAAAAAAATAGACCAGTAAAATGTCATTTTATTAAATAGAAGGATCTTTTGCTGGTTTAAGGGTTTTTTTTGGTGACAAATGGTGTTCTGTTTTTTTCTCTTTATCTCTGCAATTTTCAAGTTTCCCCATCCCTTCCAAAAGCAATGAATTTATTAAATTTTAATTCCCAGATTAAAAATAATTAAAAATGTATTTAGGAAAAGATCGTTAATATTAAAGAAAATTCTCCCCCAATTGGGAAAGCAAAGCTGCATTGTTGTTGTTGTTGTTCTTAGTTGCGAAGTCGTGTCCGCCCATCGCGACCCCATGGACAACGTTCCTCCAGGCCTTCCTGTCCTCTACCATCCTCTGGAATCCATTTAAGCTCAAGCCTACTGCTTCGGTGACTCCATCCAGCCACCTCATTCTCTGCCTTCCCCTTCTTCTTTTGCCCTACATCTTTCCCAGCATGAGGCTCTTCTCCAGTGAGTCCTTCCTTCTCATTAGGTAGCCAAAGTATTTGAGTTTCCTCTTCAGGATCTGGCCTCCTAAAGATCAGTCAGGGTTGATCTCCTCTAGGACTGACCGGTTTGATCGCCTTGCAATCCAAGGGACTCGCAGGAGTCTTCTCCAGCACCAGAGTTCAAAGGCCTCAATTCTTTGGCGCTCAGCCTTTCTTATGGTCCAACCTTCACAGCCATCCATTGCAACTGGGAAAACCACAGCCTTGACGATGGGCACTTTTATTGGCAGGATGATTAATCTGCTTTTAGTATGCTGTCTATATATGTAAAGCTCAGGGATGTGCAGTCAGGGGAGGAAGGGGAGGTGGGACCTCACCAGTGTCATGAGGAATAGAAAAGAATAATTAAAAGGAAAAAGACTAGGGTAGTTGCTGCCAGACTCCAGAGTCACAGTGGATGACTGAGTCTGCTTAGTGCTAACTGCAGGGGGAGGCAAGAGAACTATGGGCCTCCTTTGCATAAGGAATTTTTCGCCTTTTAACCCTTGCTCAGAGTTAAGCAAGGGTTAAAAGGTGAAAAATTCCTTATGCAAAGGAGGCACGTGGTTCTCTGCCTCCTGATCTGGCAGCAGCAAATCATGCCTAAGTTGCTTTTTTATTTAATTTATTACATTTTCATCATGGCGGGCAGACAAGAGGAGAATTGAAATCCACAGCTGGAAAAGGTATGTGGATCGGACGGAGGGAGGGGGGGATTCAAAATTATTGTAATTTAATTTGTAATTTTTTATTGTGAGGAATTTGTGTGTGTGTGTGTGCGTGTGTTTCTTCACAGCAGTGGGGTGGGAGGAGGCAGGGGGCGAGGCGGGGGAGTGCAGCAGCGGCAGGGACATTCTCCCCGCTGTATCCAACAGGCCAGGCGTCTCGCATTTATGTCCGCCATAAACACGAGATGCCTGGCCTGTCGGACACAGTGGTGTGGTCGGAGGAAGTGGGGGGCGAGGCGGTGGAGCGCAGCAGTGGCAGGGACGTTCTCGCCGCTGTGTCCAACAGACCAGGCATCTCGCATTTATGTCCGCTATAAACGCAAGATGCCTGGCCTGTTGGACACGGCGGTGGGGTCGGAGGAGGCAGGGGGCGAGGTGGCGGAGCACGGCAGTGACATTCTCGCCACTGTGTCCGACAGGCCAGGCCTCGCATTTATATATGCCATAAACGCGAAATGCCTGGCCTGTTGGACACAGCGGTGGGGATGTTGCTTCTTTCCGCTGCCGCGCTCTTGCCTCACCAACCATAATCCTCACCGCATGTCACTGGTAAAGCTGCATTATACACTAAAGCTGCATTATACACTAGCTAAGCCTCTTTTAAATGTGGCATGTTTAACAGTTTTATTTAACCAAGAGAGAAGAAAAAAAATATCATGGATTATTCATTTTTAGCTCATGTCACCCTTGATTTCTTAATTTGTATGTTTTATTTGTAAAAGTAGTAGAACAACTTTTCCAAGCTGACTGCCCAAAAGATCCCTTGGATAAAAATTCTCATCTTATCTTCTAATAAAGGAGAATGTTTGTAGCTCAGGGTTGAAATGAGGGATCCTTGATGCTCTTTGAGCTTTGTTGTTTTCTTGCAGATGTTTCGTTACCCAAACTGGGTAACGTCCAGAGGTGGGTTGCTCCTGGTTCGGACCGGTTCGGGAGAACCCGTAGTGGGTCGCCGAACTGGTAGTGATGGCTGGCTGGCCACCCCCCCAAACCGGCTTGGTCTGACGCTCACTCTTCCTCGTCTTTGCCACATGCATCTACACAACTGCCTCCTAGTGCCTACACACAGGTAAGCAGCATGGATTGCTCAGGGAGCCCCGAGGCTTCGCAACCACCGCCTCCTAAGTGGGATCGATCCTCCCTGCTTCCTTGATTCACGGAGGCAGGAGGCAGCAGTTTCATTTGTTACCTGCGAGCTCTGGGGGGTGGGGTGGGGCCAGCAGCCAAGCGAGCATTCCAGGATCTGCCAGCTGCCTCTAATCTGAAGTTTACTCATGAGCAGGGTGCTGACTTGCTCACTCAGCTGCTGCCTCCCCCCCAATGGAGCTCACAGGCAGTGAACAAAACTATGCAGTCTTCGGACCATCCAGTTCTCCTGTGTTCAGCTTGGCGCAGCTTGGATTGCTGCTTTCTTTGGTCTCTTTTTTAAAAAAAAATGTTTTACAGCCTATTTTATTTCCGATCTCTGACCTGAAATGTTAATTTGCCAAGCCACGCCCACAGAACCGGTAGTAAATATTTTTGAAACCCATCCCTGGTAACGTTGCAGTACTGATGATTGTGGAGCTTCTCAGTCATCCAGTTCATAGTTGTCCCAAAGGACCTTTTTTCTCCGCAAGAAGTAAGTGAATTTTCTTGTTTTTTTCTTTTGAAGAAGTTTTGCTTCTCATCCAAGAAGCTTCAGAGCTGAAGAAACTTCTTGGATGAGAAGCTGAATGTCTTCAAAGAAAAAAACAAGAAAGTCCAGCTGCCTCTTGAAAAAGTAGCACCTTTGGGACAGCACTGATGATGTTACCTAGTTGGGTAATGAAATGTCTGCAAGAAAACAAGCAAGCTCAGAGACCACCAGAGACCCTTAATCTCATATGAATCACCTCCCCAATATCTAGTCAGAATCGATGTGATGATTGTTTGCAAGAGGAAGGGACTCTTTTCCCAAAATGGTAAGAAACAAATTGGCTATAGCAATAGCAATAGCAGTTAGACTTATATACCGCTTCATAGGGCTTTCAGCCCTCTCTAAGCGGTTTACAGAGTCAGCATATCGCCCCCACAGTCTGGGTTCTCATTTCACCCACCTCGGAAGGATGGAAGGCTGAGTCAACCTTGAGCCGGTGAGATTTGAACCGCTGAACTGCAGATAGCAGTCAGCTGAAGTGGCCTGCAGTACTGCACCCTAACCACTGCGCCACATCGGCTTTAAATAGAAAAGGCTATGAGTCTGTTGGAAGTTAAAACCCACCCCTCTCCTAGAAAAATGAAATATTTTAGGATATACTAAAAAGGCAGAATATTTCCCCTAAAAGAGAAGTAGAAACCAGAGAAACATGATTTTAGGCAGAAAACAGACTCACTCTTAATATATCCCCCCCCCCTTTGTCAATGGGGCCATTAAGGCCTGAGCCAGCTCATCTGCAACATAAGAGACATAATAGGACCCATTCTAGCAACAGAAATTGACCACATGATGCCTGGGAAGAAGCAACGCTCAACCAAACTTGGACTCAAAACACAGCCTACAGAATTGCCCCTGCATGGCCCTGTGGGAGTCTGACAACCAATCAGAATACCAGCTCACGTTCAGGACCCATCAGAGGGCATAAAACCAAGGGACTTTCAGCATCTCTTCCCTTTTCTGTTCAGGAACTCAAGCCATGTGATCCTGTCCACCATTAAACCATCTTTCCAAACAGCCCCCATATTTCCAGTGTCTTTTCTCCCCACTTGGAACTGGACCAATGATTTGAACTCTCCTGAGGCTAGTGATTGGAGCTGTTTTCTACAAGGGAAAGTCAGAGAGACAAAGGTAGGGGCCCTTTAACTCCATTTCATTTGAACTTTCCTGAGGCTGGTGACTACAAGGAGGGAGTCAGAGAGACAAAGAGGACTAGTCAGTAGCCCCTGCGCCGTTCGGCGCACGAATCATATATCTGTAAACCAAAACAGCAATAATACATTCTGGATTAGTGCGCTTGAGATTGTGATTTTATTTTATTTCAAAATAAAATCAATGTAATTGATTTAGTTCAATGTAATAACTGTTTTGCACCTGTCTTTCGCAGTACTCTTTTCAAATTTGGATACTGTCCCCTTTGTAAACAAATTACTAGTCTACATAGACAGATTACCTATCTAAAATCTCTAATCTGTGCTCTCCAAGCAGAAATTAGGTGCCCAATTTGGCCATTCTACTCTATGGAGATGGCACGCTACCAGCCCCTTCTACCGCAAAGATCCTGCAGGAGAAGAGCAGCCTGGACAACCGTGGGATCTGGCAGGATGAGAGCTGTGAACCATAAACACAAAGCTTTTGCTGTGACCCAGCATAACAGCTATAGCGCACTGCTGAATTTAATGGGGACACTAAAGAGACAGGTCAAGATAGTTGTGATAATGATGACTCAAATAAGCAGGGGATCGTGGTCCAAAATGAAGAACTTTATTTGGAAAGGCGAAATGGGGACCCAGATATCACACATCAATCGCACAAGAAGATCAAGGAATGTAAAAAGAGAAGTCACCTTCTGGTTGGTGATTCAATCGTAAGGAATGTAAATTTAAGAAAGGATATGGAGGTTTTAAAAGAGATCAGGTGTCTGCCACGTGCTACTGCCAGCAGAGACAAGAGGCATATTCTTAAGATAGTCAAGAATGCAAGTAAGGACTGTGACATTGATGCTATTATACATCTTGGCACAAATGATCTGTCCCAAAAAGATGTACTTTCTGTGAAGAATGATTTCCAGAGCTTGGGGTATGAATTTAGTAGTGTAGGTTGTAGGCTTAGCTTTTCAGAGGTTTTACCAGTATATAAGGAACAAAAAGGGAAGAGCCAGCATGTAGCTAAGTTTAATGTGTGGCTAAAGGAGTGGTGTAAAAGGGAAGGCTTTGATTTTATTAGTCATGATGCCTGCAGCTGGTCCAATGAAAAACTGTACAAAAGAGATGGTTTGCACCCATCCAAGAAAGGGACTGAGTTACTTGGCATTATATTCACAGATTTTCTGGATAAACATTTAAACTGAACAGCGGGGACAGAGAATTAATTGATACAGAACATTTCTGTCTCCAGCAATCTAAAACTCATAGGGTTATCAGTGCATGTATCATAGATGTTTGTTCGGATAAGATTATCACTCCTGCTGTCAAGCAAAACCAAGCATTTAATAGTGAGTGCCATACCATGTGCATGAATCATACAAGTGGCAAGAAAATAGGGACAGTCAGGCATAACACAGGTTATGTAGACAATAAACACAGGGTCAATCAAAATGGACTCAAATGTCAATACACCAATGCACAGAGTATGAGGAATAAACAGGGTGAATTAGAAATTCAAGTAAATGAGGGCAGATACAATATTGCTGTCATTACAGAAGCTTGATGGGATGAAACCCACAAATGGAACATACAGCTAGAAGGATTTATATTACTTAAAAGAAATAGACCAAATAAAAGAGGAGATGGAGTTGCACTATATGTAAGAAATAATTACATCTCTACAGTAATAGAGCACAACAATGATGAGAACTATCATGAATGCATTTGGGTCAATATTAAAGGTTGGGGGCGAAATAACATTGCCATAAGTCTATACTACAGGCCACCCAACCAAGCAGTAGATGAACTTTTTGCTAGTCAGCTAACTAAGGTATGTAGGAAGCCCACCACAATAGTAATGGGGGATTTTAACTACCCTGACATCAACTGGGAAACAAACTCTGCACCAAGTGGAAGATCCAACAGGTTCCTAACGAACCTAGCAAGCAACTTTGTTTCCCCAAAAGTAGAGAAGGGAACAAGGGGATCAGCCATATTAGACTTAATTCTCACTAACATAGAAGAAATGATAGAAGGTGTTGAAGCCATAGGAACCCTGGGGGCAAGAGACCATGCAATATTGGAATTCAACATTATGTAAACACAAGTAGTAGGACAAAGTCAAACTAGAGTCTTGGAATTTAAGAGAGCTAATTTCAATAAACTTAGAGAGAGCTTGGCAAGAATTCCATGGATGAGAATCCTCAAGGGGAAAACAACTCAAGAAGCTTGGGAAATTTAAAAAAATGAGATTACAAAAGCTCAGTCTAGTACAATACCAATGAAGAAGAAAAATAACAGCTGCCAAAAGAAACCAGCATGGCTGCATAAAGAACTCTGACAAATTGAAAGACAAAAAAGATAAGTATAAAAAGTGAAAGGGGGGGACATAACTAAGGCAGAATATCAGCAAATAGCCCGAGCATGTAAAGATAAAGTGAGGAAAGCTAAGGCTCACAATGAAGAAAAGCTTGCCACAAAAGTAAAAAATAACACACAAAAAAAAGCTTCTTCCAACATGTTAAAAACAAGAAAAAGGTTAAGGAAACAATTGGTCCATTGCTGGGAGAAAGTGGCAAGAAGGTGACAAGCAACAGGGGGAAAGCAGAACTATTTAACTCATGTTTTGCATCTGTCTTTACACAAAGGGGTAAAACAATCCAATCTATCAAAAACAGCACCACAAAAATCAGATTAGGAACACAAATTGAAATAGGGAAAAAAATGGTAAGTGAGCACCTGTCTACCCTAGACAAGTTCAAATCACCAGGACCAGACGGATTACACCCCAGGCAGTAGTGGGTTGCAGGCGGTATGCCCCAGTACGCGCATACCGGAGCCAGCCCAGAGCACTGGATACTGTTCCGGTACGGTATTTCGTAGGGCCCACCCACGCGCCCGAGCTCCTTACTGGAGTTTAAAGGCTTTTGCACTTCCGTGCAAAAGTGTGTACAACGCCTGCATGACGCTCCGCAGAGCAGCTGAAGCATCACTGTGCATGTGTGTGCGCATGCTGTGCGCGTCCATGAGGACACTGCAGGCCCTGTTCCAACCATACCGGTTGGAACAGGATTTGCAACCCACCACTGACCCCAGGGTTCTGAAGGAACTGGCAGACGAGATCTCAGAACCACTGAACTATATCTTTCAGAGATCCTGGAGCACCGGGGAACTACCAGAGGACTGGAAAAGAGCTGATGTGGTTCCCATCTTCAAAAAAGGGAAAAAAATAGATCCAGGAAATTATAGACTTATCAGCCTGACCTCAATACCAGGGAAGATTCTAGAAAAGATAATCAAGCAATGAATTAGCAAACACCTAGAAGCAAACAAAGTAATAGCCAAAAGCCAACATGGGTTTGTCAAAAACAGATCATGCCAGACTAATCTTATTGCATTCTTTGACAAAGTGACAAAATTAGTGGATGCTATCGATATAATTTACTTGGACTTCAGTAAGGCATTTGATAAGGTAGACCATAACCTACTGCTGGACCAGAAGACCTCCAAGGTCCTTTCCAACTCTGCTATTCTATTAACATATGTTAAATCCAGAGATTTGGGAAGGGAGATGTGGATGAAGGATCTGTATGTAACACATTCCTATTATGGCTCTGCCTGAAGGAGGTAGATCTTTGTTATGTAGAATGTTAATGGCCCATTGACAAAGGGGTGGTGGTGGTGGTGAGTTTCTGCCACGCTTTTAGGGGAAATACTCTGCCTTTTTAATATTTCCTAAAATATCTCATTTTTCTAGGAGAGGGGGCGGGTGCTTACTTCCTACAACATGACCTATTTGAATGCCCCGAAACATACAGTTTAAAATCAAACATTGCAGATGTCGCTGGGGCCACTGGAATTTAAAACACTTTCCTGTGGCAGAATATTTCGCAGAACTGTAGATGACTCACAGCACATAAAATAACGGCTCCAATTTCGTTTGCAATACTTGAGAAGCACTTGGAAGGTTTGTAGGTCTCATTCCCTGGAATTTATGATGCTCTTCATTTCCTCGCCATCCCCCCTTCCCTCAAACAGACAATGGTTTATTTTTCTATAGCTGATTAAACAGCAAATGTGATGCATGCATTCAGATAGAAAGAGGCCTCAACCCCACTGAACTTGTTACTATAATTGAGAACAGTAGAATTGGATTGAGCGGAATAAAACTGAGCCATGAATAACTAGGGTTGCATTCGTTCTAGAATTGGATATAGATGAGTCACAAGGATGCACAAGGTACCATATTTTTCAGAGTATAAGACGCACTGAAGTATAAGACGCACCTAGATTTTGGGGAGGAAAACAAGGGAAAAATAGCTTCCTCTGCCTCCCAGCAATTTGCCTCCTTGCAACAAATAGTACAGACAATATACACTGTTTGTAGTGTTATATTTCAGACTACACTTGTACAGATGCTGTTAAAATTGGTGTGCTTTCTGGAAGTATAGTTATTCTCTGCTATTTAAAAGAATAGCACTTTTTAAAACAACAGCACTGGGCCTCTTCAGATCAAGCATTTATTTTAAAAAGCTTCTTCATTTTGTTAAGTTGTCTATAATAATAATAAAGCAGTCTTTAAAAAATAAATTTGAACATTCTATATGCATTTATAGTTGTTGACTTACCTCCTTGCAGCAAACAGCCTGATTAGCACAAGAAAAAAAAATCTGCCTCCCAGCAATTTGCCACGTGGAGCAAACGGCAAGTTTTGCTTTCAATTTCTCCCGATCATCAGCTGTTACAGGCTGCAGGAATTGCTATAGCTTATTGAAGCCTTGTTTCCTGCAAAGAGGTATATTGCTGGGAGTCAGAGGCCAAAGGGTTGGGGCCCATGGGTAGGTGGGGCTACATTCAGTGTATAAGACGCACCCAAATTTTTGCCCTCTTTTAGGGGGGAAAAAGGTGTGTCTTATACTCTGAAAAATATGGTATGTTGGTTTAGGTTTTCTGCCCCTTGGGAAGGATCTGGATGCCCTCTTCCACAACAGTTCACCTGTAACCAGGGGTGGGTTTCAGATGGTTCGCGGCAGTCCCCGCGAACTGGTTGGTCGGCGAACCCGGAAGTAAGTAACTTCCGGGAACGCCAAAGGATCCACCCACCCGCCCGCGTTTCTTACCCGGTTTTGACGAGTTCTGTGCTTCCACGCATGCACAGAACGCATACAGCGCCTGCGTGATCCTCCAGGAGCAGCTGGAGCATCGCACAGGCGCTAGTACGCATCCGTGCACTGCACGCGTGCACGAGGACGCCGCCGGCCCCCTTCCAACCGAACCGGTTGGAACGGGGCGAGAAACCCACCCCTGCCTGTAACCCACATCAAAACAGCACATGATCTTTTTTATAATTAAAAGTTTTTTTATTGAACACAAATTAAAATATTGGACACAGCATAACTTTCCTGGCAAAATCAATGCCATACGTACTAAAATATAAAGTTATGCATTCTAACCACCATGCTTTTTAACCTTTGATCTATTCCGTTTTTAAAAATATAAAAATATCATATTTCTAACCATACTGCTTTGTTGTTATACATTTTCACTATCATAGTTTCATACATAATTCTAATCTCCATTCTATAAATCTTTGTCATTGCTTATTTCGGGTCTTTCCTGTTTTGCTCCAACCATCAATAAAATTTGTCCCAAATCCTATAATATTCTGATTCGTCCTTATTCTTCAATTCCCACGTCAATTTATCCATTTCAGTACAAGTCAGAATTTTTCTAATTATTTCCCTTTCTTGAGGAATTTCCCTGTTTTTCCAGTTGTGGACAAAGACCATTCTTGCTGCTGTGATAATATGTATTGTTAAATAAATTGCCCCCTTGTTTCTTTATTGTTTATGATTACCAAAAGAAATAGTTCTGGTGTGAATTCTATTTCCTCTTCAGTTATCTCTATCAGCCACCTTTGAATTTTCTGCCAATATTCTTTTGTTTTTTGGCACGACCACCACATATGGGTGTACGTGCCTAATTCATGATCACATTTCCAACAATTTGGCACCAACATATGATCCCACCTTAGTTCTAGTTAAGGCATAAAAGCTATCTGGGTGGCTTTGGGCCAATCACTGGGAGACTGTAAGTTCTAGTTCTGTCTTAGGCAAGAAAGCTGACTGGGTGATATTAGGCCAATCACCAGGAGATTGTGAGTTCTAGTTCTGCCTTAGGCAAGAAAGCTGACTGGGTGATATTAGGCTAATCACCAGGAGATTGTGAGTTCTAGTTCTGCCTTAGGCAAGAAAGCTGACTGGGTGATATTAGGCCAATCAGCCGGAGATTGTGAGTTCTCGTTCTGTCTTAGGCAAGAAAGCTAGCTGGGTGATATTAGGCCAATCACCAGGAGACTGTGAGTTCTAGTTCTGTCTTAGGCAAGAAAGCTAACTTGGTGATATTAGGCCAATCACCAGGAGATTGTGAGTTCTAGTTCTGTCTTAGGCAAGAAAGCTAACTGGATAATATTAGAACAAACAGCAGGAGATTATGAGTTCTAGTTGTGCCTTCGGCACAAAAGCCCTTATAGGCCAATCAATCAGGAGATTATGAGTTCTAGTCCCATTCTAGGCGTGAAAACCAGTTGAATGACTTTGGGCCAATCACTCTCTTTAACTCACAATGTGAGGCTTTGGAAACATGCCAGTTGGTCTATTCCTGTCATAACCAATGGACAACATTTGGTTGATCCCAAAAACAGTGGACCCCCTGCCTTGTGGGAAAATGCTAGGAATAAAAAGAAAAATATGAAGCTTCTGGAAGACTAGCATTTTTTGTTTTGGAAAGCACCGATGTTCCAGGAAGTTGATATTTTCCTGGTAAACAATAACAAGGCTCAAATTTAGTCTTCTGATCTGTCTTACAGCTCAGGACATAATGGCCATGAAAGCAGTGACCCATGACCAGATGGGAGGTCAAGCTCACAGTAAAGGCCACTAAGAGTTGGGCAGATTCTTTCCCATGACAGCATCATTACTAGTTTTTTCTCTCAAATGATGTGTATCAGGGAGGAAGGAAAATAGGACATGAACAACACAACAACTAAACTGCAACAATAATGTTCTGAGCGAGGCTTCCCAGGAACATGAAGCAAACTACTTGTACCAACAAAAACCCCATTGATTAATTTATTGTGAATTCTGCTCATTCACATCCAACAAAGTCTTTCAAGGGAGGGTTTACAGTCTCAGATATTCTCTGGCTTGGAGAGCTGACAGGCCGATATCTGCAAAACTTGGCAAGGAGTTTCGGAGAGTCACGAACCAATTAAGCGAACTAATTGTCTCCTGCAAACTCCACTCTTCTTTCGCTCCTCTTTTATTTCCTCTGGAAGGGGACATTCATCGTCCACCTGTGGCCTTACTTCCAAGTCGACCGATGTTCTTTAGCTGGCAACTCTGTGCATGCACACACTGGGAACAGGCTCCAGCTGTTTGTCTGCCTCACTGATATCTGATTCTGAAGGCAGCTGATAACTGGCATACAGCCCTGGCCCTCTCTCTGCCTCTGAGACAGAGCCTTCGTCAGAGCCTTCCCCAGACTCCAGGACTGGCCCAAGTTCCTCCCCAACCTCTTCGCTGTCCGAATTTGCTGCCAGCTCCGCTGGCCACTGGCAGACCACAACAAATAGCACTTAGATTTATATACCACTTTGCAGTGCTTTACAGCCCTCTCTAAGGGTCAGCCTATTGCCCCCAATAATCTGGGTTCCCATTTTACCGACCTCGGAATGATGGAAGGCTGAGTCAACCTTGAGCCTGGTAAGATTTGAACTGCCAAATTGCAGGCAGCCGGCAGGCAGCAAAAGGATGCAATACTGCACTCTAACCACTGCGCCACCACGGCAGGTTAAAGACGGGACCCTGCCTCATATGACACCAGTAGGCTGAACGTAGACAATATATTAATATACACTATATTGCCAAAAGTATTCGCTCACCCATCCAAATAATCAGAATCAGGTGTTCCAATCACTTCCATGGCCACAGGTGTATAAAATCAAGTACCTAGGCATGCAGACTGTTTTTACAAACATTTGTGAAAGAACGGGTGGCTCTCAGGAGCTCACTGAATTCCAGCGTGGAACTGTGCTAGGATGCCACCTGTGCAACAAATTCAGTCGTGAAATTTCCTCGCTCCTAAATATTCCACAGTAAGATGTCAGTGTCAGCCTCTGCTTTGCTGCTGCTTCAGCTGCCATTGTAACGGGAAGGGGGGGGTGGTATTTGGGAGGGGAATCATGATATGCTGGAGGAAGATTCTAGATGCTGACCTGACCATCTTACTGTGCATGTGGAGGAAGGGAGTTTCCCGCCAAGGTTAACTGTCCGGCATTCCATCCTGGTGATGTCTTTTGAAGTTATCTCCCATCTGACAGTTGGGTGCATTATAATTGGACTATGGACTGGGATGCCAAGGGGAGGGGATCAAATTATACATGATATTCTTTGCTTTCGCGCCTAATTAACCAGATTCAGCTTAGCTTTGCTACTGTTCGTTTATAATTAGTAAAAGTACACTTGATTTCAAACAAATGGAGTTGAGTGGTTTCTTTCCTGATTATTAAATGAAGTCGCAGCTGACAGTCAGCTGTATTATAAGAACGTGGAAGTGTTTGGGAATGACAGCAACTCAGCCACGCAGTGGTAGGCCACGTAAACTCGTCCAACATCAGTGTGTGACCTCACAAATGCGCTTCTGGAAGAATGGTCAAAAATCCCCATAAATACACTCCTGAACTTTGTGGACGGCCTTCCCAGAAGAGTTGAAGCTGTTATAGCTGCAAAGGGTGGACTGACGTCATATTGAACCCTATGGATTAGGAATGGGAGGTCACATACAGTAAATTCATATGAGTAAAGGCAGGTGAGCGAATACTTTTGGCAATATAGTGTATGTGCAATTTCCATTGTTTTAATTGGAATTTTCTCTCATTTATTAATTGGCTTGCTTGCTTAAACTTGTCAGAAGCAATTGGTACATTTTGCTGCTTCTCTGCTTGCTGTGTTTCCTTTAATTTGTTTTTCACACCATTGTGAACTTGTGAAACTCTTTGACCTTCTTAAGTGGAAGAAGCTGCATAAGCGCAGCATCCAGAATGCACAAAAATTTGAAGATGTCGGATTTAAATTTCACGGTCCAATTTTACATACAGTGTTTCCCTCTCATTTCTTTAATCTGTGGAATAACATTGGCTGTATGCTGGAGGGGGGGAATCACAACTTCCATTTGACTTTTCCATTTGGCTAATTATGTGCTGGGAACAATTATGATTATATTTCGTTAATCCACAGTTAATTCTCAAATGCTGAGTTCATAAACAATATAAAAGGCCTGGCATTTCAGCAAACAATTTTAGCTGCTCCTTGCCTTTCACTAAATGAGCATTAATGTCCCCTAGTCAATGAAGGCTGTTGCTAAAAATCTGTAACACATCTATTATGATATTAAAAACCCATTTCCTATAGCATGTTGAATTGCACAAACCCTCCTCCTCTTGAGATGATTAGCCAAACCTCATATTCCAAATGCATAGATAATTGTTACTGCTTATTTCTGGATGGACAAAACATATTGCAATTGCAAATTGATTTTTAGGTACGACTGTTCATTTCCATTTTGCTTTCATTTTTTTTGTATCACATATGAGCATTGTTCAGGTAATCTTAAATAACATGGGGGAAACTCCCCCTCCCCCAAATAACTATGAATGTTTCATTAATAATAGCATATTGTAAGATGTTGGGATTGATTATTATCACACTGCGTATACAGACCAGGGGTGGTATTCAGCCGGTTCTGACCGGTTCAACAAACCGGTAGCAGGAATTTTGAGTAGTTCAGAGAACTGGCAAATACCATCTCTGACTGCCCCCACCCCCAATCTATTTGCTGCCTACTGAGTCCCAGCTGATCGGTGTCCCAGCTGATCGGCTGCGTCTTCTTTTGTTGCCCGACACAGAATGGAGCTGGAAAGCAAGTTAGTGGGGTGGGGAGGTAATCGTGATTTTACAATATCCTTCCCGCAGGAGTGCGGTGGAAATGAAGATTTTACAGTATCCTTGCTCTGGAGGGGGGTGGTGGAAATGGAGATTTGACAGCATCCTTCCTGGAGTGGGAAAGGAATGGAGATTTTGCAGTATTATTCCCCTGCCATGCCCACCAAGCCACACCCACCAAGCCACGCCCACCAAGCCATGCCACACCCACCAAGCCGCACCCACAGAACCGGTAGTAAAAAAAAATTGAATCCCACCACTGACACAGACCCAAGTCTGATGCCTCACCACATTGGCAGACAGGCTTAAAAAAAAAAAGCAAGAAAGACACATTGTGATTCTTCCAAGCAGCTTTTTTTTTTTTGATGTTTTTTTTTTTTAATTAAATTCCATTAGTTTTTTTCTCTTCATATATATTTTTCCTCTAAGCACAATACAATACAAGAACTCTTTAGGTCTGACACAATGTACAGAAACTTCAATAATCTACAACTGCTCAAGAAGTTACAAAACCCCCAAATTCACACCAGCCACAGCCTTTATGGTACCAATAAAAAAGTAGGAGGGGGAGGGGGCTCCATACTGAGGAGGGGTCGAGGGCTTCTCCCGTCTCCTGTTGTTCTTCTATAGATAGAATCTATAGCAAACTAAAGATAAAGTTTCCCCCTCTCTAGTCATGTCCCGGGGTGGTGGTGGTGGTGGTGTTCGTCGCCATTTCTTAACCGAGAGAGCTAGCATAGTCTAAATATGCTTCCATGGTCATGTGGCCAGCATGACTTTACACCGAGGCGCACCTTCCCACTGAAGTGGTACCTATTTATCTACTCACATCTGCATGCTTTCGAACTGCTAGGCTGGCAGGAGCTGGGGCAAGTAATGGGAGCTCACTCCATTGTATGATGCTCACCCCACTGTATGGTGCTCAGGTCTCGAACCTGGACTGTCAGCTTTCCAGATGACCCACTCAGTGTTTTTAACCACTGAGCCATTGTACCACTCACATAAAGTATATACTCTGAGAACCATTAGGCAGGAGTGAGATTCAGCCCGGTCGCACCTGTCTGGTGAACTGGATGCTAATTTTACATCTGGTTCGCTGAACTGGTAGTTGCAAGGACTGACTGGCCCTGTCCACCCCACCCCTTTCCTTCCAAGAGTCTCCACGTGGCGTGTTTTGGATGCGGGTAAGCGCAGGGCCCATGCAGAGGCTCTGGGAGGACAAAAAACGGGCCTCCCAGAAGTTCTGAAAGTCCAGAAATGGGCCTCTGAAGAGCCTCCGGAGCTCAGTGGAGGCTGTTTTTGCCCTCCTGGAGGCTTGAGGAAATCCTCCAGAGAGTGAGGAGAGTGAAAAACAGTCCTCCTGGAAGTTCTAGAAGACCGGAAAGGGCCCGTTTCCAGCCTCTGGAGGACCTCCGGAGCATGTGGGAGGCTGTTTTTTGCTCTCTTGGAAGCTCAAGGAAAGTCTCTGGAGACTGGGGAGGGCAAAAATGCCCCCCTCCCATTCCATGGTGTAGGAAGCCGAGTAGGCCATGCCCACCATGGCCATGCCCACCCAGCAACCGGGCAGAGAACCCCATCCCTGCCATTAGGGAAGAGCCGTCTTCACCTTCTTTCTCTCACACAAAGTATCTGAACTTGCTTTTTGCTGTGTTAGAATGCAGTCCCTCCATCTTGGGAATCAGGATTACATTCCGTCCACGTTCAGAATGTTCTGGTGAGAGGGAAGTTCCCTGAGGATAGATTCCAGCACGAGTCTGAAAACTCAGAAGGCTAAACCTCTGGTCCTGGTGAGAGACCCAGATTAGATCCTCTTCACTGAATAATCACAGTTGCCTGAGTTCATAGCTCTTGTTATGCCCAAAAGCCATATCTTTTTCATTATACCTAAGTGATAACTACGTGAAGCTTAACACAAAAGCTTACCGAAGCTATTATACTGTCAAGAAAATAATGCCTCCAGTGATCTCTGGGTACTGCAAGATAAGACCTATACCTGTAGAGAGCTGAGTCATTTATTTATTTATTTGAAAGGAAAGGAAATAATAGGAAACTTGCCGGGAATAACAGAGACTCGATTTGACAATTCTTCTCCCTTCATTTAGCTTCCAAGGAGATATCTCCTAAGCAATGAAGACATGTGGATCCTGGCAGCTGAAAAGATAATCACCTTTTCTCCATTTCAAAGACCATCCTGGGTGCAGGGAGTTGGGGAAACGCTTTCCTTAATTTAGCTCCGACTAAAAAGTATGCTCTGCCTTTCTCCTCTTCCTTAGAGCTAACGAAATCTCTTATAATGAACTCAGAACAATGAAACAATGCAAGTAATCACAGATTATGAGACAGAACAAACCAGAAATCAAAGGGGCAGAAGGATGTGGGAGAATCCAAATGCAGGGATGCCTCATTGACCTTGATTTGAGGGAAGTTCTCCCACAGCTGAGAACAAAAGGTAGCTTGATAGTTTTCTGGACCCGCTGAGGTGGAACAAAGGTCTCCTGATGTGTGGGCGTTCTCCTTCCTTATTACTTTTTACTCGAGGTTGTGTATGTGTGACACAATCAGACAAAAAAAAATAGTATTTCTAATAGATAAAATGTGGAGGGGTTTCATTTTTTATTTTTATTTTGCTGAAAAAAGGAAGAGGGAAAACTGTTGGGATTGGCTCCCCATTGGGGGCAATTGGTCATTCAGGAAGCTACATACCTGTGTAGAATTTGGATCAGAATAAATTCAGAAGGTCAAAAAGAGTGTTGGGTATCGATCATCAAAGAACCGATCGGGAAATTGAATTTATGAGAGGCTAAAGCCTCTAAGAAAGTGAGAATCTTGTGACTGTGGTTAAGATTTTACTTCAGTTTCCTTTCCATTTTCTTCAGGTAACTGCCCCCCCCCCCCGCTTTCTCTTTAAGGACATCTTAATATAGGTAGTCCTTGATTTACAATCATTTTTTCAATGATGGTTCAAAGTTACATCAGCACTGAATAAAGCACCATATGATAGTTTTTCACAATTAAGACTGTTGCAGCATCCCTATGGTTACGTGCAATGGTGGGATTCAAATATTTTTACTACCCGTTCTGTGGGTGTGGTTTGGTGGGCATGCTAGGGAAAGGATACTGCAAAATCCCCATTCCCTCCCCACTCCTGGGGGAAGGATACTGCAAAATCCCCATTCCCTCCTCACTCCTGGGGGAAGGATACTGCAAAATCCCCATTCCCTCCTCACTCCTGGGGGAAGGATACTGCAAAATCCCCATTCCCTCCTCACTCCTGGGGGAAGGATACTGCAAAATCCCCATTCCCTCCTCACTCCTGGGGGAAGGATACTGCAAAATCCCCATTCCCTCCTCACTCCTGGGGGAAGGATACTGCAAAATCCCCATTCCCTCCTCACTCCTGGGGGAAGGATACTGCAAAATCCCCATTCCCTCCTCACTCCTGGAGGAAGGATACTGCAAAATCCCCATTCCCTCCTCACTCCTGGGGAAAGGATACTGCAAAATCCCCATTCCCTCCCCACTCCTGGAGGAAGGATACTGCAAAATCCCCATTCCCTCCTCACTCCTGGGGGAAGGATACTGCAAAATCCCCATTCCCTCCTCACTCCTGGGGGAAGGATACTGCAAAATCCCCATTCCCTCCTCACTCCTGGGGGAAGGATACTGCAAAATCCCCATTCCCTCCTCACTCCTGGGGGAAGGATACTGCAAAATCCCCATTCCCTCCTCACTCCTGGGGGAAGGATACTGCAAAATCCCCATTCCCTCCTCACTCCTGGGGGAAGGATACTGCAAAATCCCCATTCCCTCCTCACTCCTGGAGGAAGGATACTGCAAAATCCCCATTCCCTCCTCACTCCTGGGGGAAGGATACTGCAAAATCCCCATTCCCTCCTCACTCCTGGGGGAAGGATACTGCAAAATCCCCATTCCCTCCTCACTCCTGGGGGAAGGATACTGCAAAATCCCCATTCCCTCCTCACTCCTGGGGGAAGGATACTGCAAAATCCCCATTCCCTCCTCACTCCTGGGGGAAGGATACTGCAAAATCCCCATTCCCTCCTCACTCCTGGAGGAAGGATACTGCAAAATCCCCATTCCCTCCTCACTCCTGGGGAAAGGATACTGCAAAATCCCCATTCCCTCCCCACTCCTGGAGGAAGGATACTGCAAAATCCCCATTCCCTCCTCACTCCTGGGGGAAGGATACTGCAAAATCCCCATTCCCTCCTCACTCCTGGGGGAAGGATACTGCAAAATCCCCATTCCCTCCTCACTCCTGGGGGAAGGATACTGCAAAATCCCCATTCCCTCCTCACTCCTGGGGGAAGGATACTGCAAAATCCCCATTCCCTCCTCACTCCTGGGGGAAGGATACTGCAAAATCCCCATTCCCTCCTCACTCCTGGGGGAAGGATACTGCAAAATCCCCATTCCCTCCTCACTCCTGGGGGAAGGATACTGCAAAATCCCCATTCCCTCCTCACTCCTGGGGGAAGGATACTGCAAAATCCCCATTCCCTCCTCACTCCTGGGGGAAGGATACTGCAAAATCCCCATTCCCTCCTCACTCCTGGGGGAAGGATACTGCAAAATCCCCATTCCCTCCTCACTCCTGGAGGAAGGATACTGCAAAATCCCCATTCCCTCCTCACTCCTGGGGGAAGGATACTGCAAAATCCCCATTCCCTCCTCACTCCTGGGGGAAGGATACTGCAAAATCCCCATTCCCTCCTCACTCCTGGGGGAAGGATACTGCAAAATCCCCATTCCCTCCTCACTCCTGGGGGAAGGATACTGCAAAATCTCCATTTCCACCCCCCTCCAGGGCAAGATACTATAAAATCTTCATTTCCATCACACTCCTGAGGAAAGGATACTGTAAAATCCCGATTCCCTCCCCACCCCACTAACCTGCTTTCTAGCTCCATTCTGTTCAGGGCAACAAAAGAAGATGTAGCCGATCAGCTGGGACTCCGATCAGCTGGGACTCGGGAGGCAGCGAATAGATGGAGGTAGGACCAGCCAGAGGTGGTATTTGCAGGTTCTCTGAACTACTCAAAATTTCTGCTACCAGTTCGCCAGAACTGGTCAGAACCGGCTGAATACCACCTCTGGTCACGTGGTTAAAATTTGGGCACTTGGCCCAAATTGATTGTATTGATAACAATTGCATTGTCCTGGTTCCTGTGAACACCATTTGTAACCTCCTCAGCTGGCTTCCAACAAGCAAAGTCAGGGGGGGGAGCCAGATTCGCTTAACGACTGCATGATTCACTTAACAATGAAAGCACTTAACAATGGTGGCAAAAAAGGGTTATAAAAGGAAGCAAACATACTTCCTTTCTTAGCAATGGAAGTTTTGAGCTCAGTATTGGTCCTAGCTCCAGGATGACCTGCAACGTCTGCATTCAGAAATAGGCAACAATTTTTTTAAAAAAAATATATAATCCACATTTTATGGCAGTTTAAGAATATATTTTCTGGAATTCAAAGCTGCCCTTCTCTAAGGAATGAATTGGTGCAGCAATAGGAAAATCTCCCAATTAACTCTCTGCAAACTATGACGGAGATGACCGAGGAGGCATTTTTAACTGACTGCATGCTGCAGGTCTAATAGGACCAATACCTGTGGTTAATGCTGACTTCAGTTTGTGTATGTGTTCTGTGCAGAGAGCTGTGCAGAGATGATTGACTGACCCTTGCCCAGTGTCCCACCTGCTGGGAAGAAGATAGGAACGTAGACAAGACAACAGTCTGGCTCGGAATGCTGTATAGAACTTCCATGCGTTATTTGGAAGCAACACAGTGGGAGACCATAAAGGGAAAGAATCTCAATTGGGGCTGGTGTTTGGAGCTGCTTTTAAGGTTCTGTGGCTATGCTGCCCCATTCACTCACATACATACAACTGTGGTATAGTGTGTTTATTAACGTTCCCCAGCAATTCCCTTCACCAAGACTCGGAACTATCCCAAATACATCCAGCCACAAGCAAGCCAAGATTGCACATTACAGATTAACAGAGTTGGAAGCAGTGGTGGGATACGACTGGTACACCCTGGTACGGGTGTACCAGTGCCTGCTGGGAGCACCAGGTACTGTTCCGGTATGGTGCTCCGGAGGGCCCACCTGCCCGCCCGCACTTCTTACCTGTATTTGAGCTATTTGGGGCTTCCGTGCACGCACACAGAGTGTACGGAGCCTGCGCGACACTCCGCCAAGCAGCTGGAACACCACAGAGGTGTTGCGGAGTGTCGTGGGTGGTAAGTACGCATACGCATGCTGTGTGCGTGTGTGCTGCATGCATTCATGTGGTGGATGCCTGGTCCCGTTGCATCGTACCGGTTGCGACGGGATCCGGAACCCACCAATGGTTGGAAGGGACCTTGTAGCAGAGGTGGGTTGCTCCCGGTTCGGCCCGGATTGGGTAAACCAGTAGCAGCAGCAGCAGGAGGCTCTGCCCACCCGCCTGGACATTTCTGTGCATGAGTAGAAGCATTGTGTGCACGCATCCAAACTGGTAGTAAAAAAATTGGCTACCCACCACTGCATTGTAGGTCATTTCTCTGCCCTGCCTGATCTTGGTTCAGTGCAGAAGGCAGTTCCTCCTCCTCTTCACTGGCCATCTGCCCCTGCAAGCTTTCCCCAACTGAAGCCTCCTCCTTCGGCTGGCTGCTCAGAGTCATTAACAACTCTGTTTCTGACGTGCCAGGAATGGGCTCATCTTCTCTGAGGAAGAATCTGGGAAGTTGTCCAAGGGAGACATCACAGTGGCCACTACAACACACCAACCGAAAACTTAGAAAGGGGAAAACATACAGGGAACTTAGAACTGCAATGGGGAACAAGTCCCCTTTACATTTTGCTCAATCAGTTGGTTTACATCTACAAGTTAGTCCTCAATTCACAACCATATCATTTAGTGACTATTTGAAGTTACAACAGCACTGAAAAAGGTATGACCAGTTTTTACCCTTACGAATGTTGCAGCATCCCCATGCACACATGATCAAAATTCAGATGCTTGGCTCATATGGTTCATATTTATGATGTTTGCGGTGTCCTGGGATCATGTGATCCTCCTTTGTGACCTTCTGTTGTGGCCCGCCAGCGGGTGAGGGTGAGACAGTGAGGTTGGGGAGGAACATGGGCCAGTTCTGGAGTCTGGGGAAGGCTCTGCGTCGGAGGCAGAGTGGGGGCTAGGGCTGTCCGACAGGTATCAGCTACCTTCAGAGTCAGAGGTAAGTGGGACAGAAGAACAGAGCTGTCAGGAGACGGGAACAGCTAAGGAACAAGGGCTGACTCGGGAGTAAAGGCACAGGTGGGCGGTGAATGGCCCCATATGGAATAAAGAGGAGCGAAAGGGGAGTGGAGTTTGCAGGAGACAATTCGTTCACTTAATTAGTGTGAAGATTCATCTGTGACTCTCAGAGACTCCTTGCCAAGTATTTTCTTGTACAGCCTTGCGTTTGGAAGATATCGGCCTGGCAGCTCTCCAAGCCTGATAAGGTCTGTGGTTGTAAATTCACCCTTGAAAGACTGTTTGCTGGGACTTTGCTGGATGTGAATGAGAAGAATTCACATTAGCTTAATAAAAAGGGGTTTTGTCGGGACAAGGAGTCTGCTTCGTGATTTGGTGAAGCCTAGGTCAGAACACCTTCTGACAAGCAAAATCAGTGGGGGAGCCAGATTTACTTAACTATCGTGTTACTAACTGAACAACAGCAGGGATTCACTTGACATGAAAGATCAGAAGATCAGAAAGATCAGCAACAGATGTTGGCCTCAATAGTGGTCGTAAGTCAATTACTACCTGTATTTAGTTGACATGGGGAAAAAATCATGACTTAACTATACAGAAGCCTTCAAATTGATATGTATATGCACGCAGGTGGACACACACTTTGATAGATACCCACGGTTTTTTTCAAGCAGAGAACAGCACATACTTAGAAATGGAGCCAGGAGGTTAATTAGAGTTAAATTTAGAAAAAAACGAATGCTTCTAAAGATTGGTTTGATTTGGTTCCATTTGTGGGTTGAAAAACAAACAAAAAAACCCAGGTGATGTAGATAAATTTACTTTAACATTTAATACCAGGGAAAAAGATGGGAAGAGACAAAAAGACAGAAAGATAATTAGATGATTATATTTTTGTGCCGAGAAGCAAATAAGGCCTAATACAGGTAGTCCTCAACTTACGACCACAATTCAGCCCAAAATCTCTGTTGTTAGGTGAGACATTTGTTAAGTGAATTTTGTCCCATTTTGACGATCTTTCTTGCCGCAGTTGTTAAATGAAACACTGCAGGTGTTTAATCACGTAAAGAGTTGCCTAGGAATTGTCAAGAAATGGGCTCATTTCTGAAGCAGGCGAAGCATTTTCCCCTCTGATACACCTTTTGCCTCTGAAGAGGCTGATAGGCATCTATAGTTCTGTTTACTGTTTACTTCTTTTCAAAACAATACTTATCGAAGTTGCTTTGATCTCTCCCGATTTGTTATGACTTGATTGACTTGAGCTACTATAGTTCAGTGATGGCTAACCTTTTTGTCATTCCGTACCGAAAGCGTACATGCATGTGTGTTATAGCGCGCTCGAGCGCCCGCACCCATAATGCAAGGGGCACACGACCCCCCCCATGTATCCAATGGACTATGCCCCCCCATGCGCCCATTTCCCCACACATGCGCCATGCTCCCCCGTTCCCCGTTTTTGGCTTCCAGGTTGGTGGAGGAGAACTTCCAGGTGCAAAATCCACCTGCACCAACCTGGAAGCCAAAATAGGGCACGGAGGTACTGCACAAGGCCCAAAATGCGGGTGCCCCCCGAGCATGCGCCCCCCTTGCACATGCGTGCATGCGTCTCCTGCATGCAGCTGTCCCCTATGCATCCATGGCGGAGACCTGAAGAGCAGCTGGTTGGCGGGAAGCCCGCGCACATGCACAGTAGAGCTGGGCTGGGACGACAGCTGGTGTGTCCGCAGAGAGGGCTCCGCGTGCCACCTGTGACACGCGTGCCATAGGTTCGCCATCATGGCTTTAGTTCATCAGTCGGGCCTGATCAATTTGTTTCAGACAGCTATCACTCAAAGTTTAATTTCTCCCTGGTGGTTTTCATACCTAGCAACTAGGCTTAAAAATACATTTTTAAAACTCTCTTGAACTGATCTTCGTCTGGAGAAAGAAATTGCTAGATGAGGCTCCAGATTGAATTATTTGCTTTAACCGTGCTCTGTTTCTCTACACAGAATTTGATGAATCTTGATTTAAGAAAATATTTTTATTACATTTCTTACATAGTGCTATTAACATACAGGATAAAAAGCATACATTAAAAGCTGGACAAATTTGCAGGACAAAAATTCTCCATATGATGATACTGTTCCCAAAACTCAGTTAATTCCACATGCAATTCCTCATCAGACCGAGTCCATTTTCAATACCAAATATTGCATGCGTGACACAAAATGTTAGGTCTACGGCTGAAAGCATATTTATCTAACCTACAGAGGATAAACGGGTAATCCAAAGAGTGCTGAAATTTCTAGCAGAGATTTAAAATTACAGTACCATTTATGATGACTAAATAAAGGTGTTTTGGATTTTGGAAAAAAAAATAGAACAGCGCTTTTCATCACATATAGTTTACATATAATGTTCAGAAGAAAAGTCCTCCAGATTTTCAGGAAGAGATATTTGACTTAACTTGAAGTAACAATATGGCAATAAATTGAATCTATACTTGAAGCTCATAACGTCAGCAATAATACAGAGATCAGCTTGAAGACCTTGTGGCTGAAATAAACTTTGCCACTTGTTTAAGAAATAAAATTCTCTCCCCTCCCTCTCTCTCTCCCTCTCCCTCTCTCTCTCTCTCTGTCTGTCTGTCTCTGTTTGTCTCTCTCTGGGTGTCTCTCTCTTTATGTGTCTGTCTGTCTGTCTCTCTCTCTCTGTCTGTAAGCATATATAACGCGCGCGCGCACGCGCGCGCGCGCACACACACACACACACACACACACACACACACACACACCATGCTTGGACAGCAAGCATACTGTATTCTCAAATATTCAATTTCTCTCCTGAAATAACAGTGGGAACTGCTATTCTGACTATCACTTTCCCTGAACTCTTTGATGGAAGATACATCGCTGAAATGGATGAATGAAAATGAAGAATTATCTGCAGTTTTAATGTTGCCAGCAAATATGTTTGAATAGCGCCGACCTTTCCTGTGAGCAGTGAAAGGACCAGCTCTTGCCACAGAACAGATCCTCAAGCATCATGGAATAGAGCAACTTTGATTTGGGTCATCAAGATAATGGAATGTCCTCAGCATTTTGAAGTAGACCATGCCAGGAAACAGACACTGCATGAATGGGATTCAGATAATTTTGAGTTTCTTCCTCACCCTTCCCTGTCTATCAGGGCTAAGATGATGTTTATACAATCAAATCCCTTCTTCAAAGCCACTTCTATGTTTCTTTACAGAGGTAAAGAGGTCTTGATGACTTAGTTCCTTTCTCACCAGGTTGAAAAAATTCAATATTCTGCTGTTCACTCCATACTTAGAATTCCCCGTAGAATGCTGGATACCTTGCAGTAATTCAGCGAAGCGTTATTAGACTCCAAATTTAATGATTTAATTAGATTAAATTTCGTTTAGTTAAAAACAAATGGGCTAAACGTGTACCTCTTGTATTTGAGAGCTTCCTGCTCCTTCTGTTATCAAGCCAGCTTTTCCTCCCAGTGGAACAAAAAATAATATAAAAGATGCGCAGAAAGGGGAAAAAAAACCTTGTTGAACAACCTGAGCGAATGAGGGAAAATGTCATTAGTGTAATGACATCTTTCCACATAAATGCATATATGCAGAGTTAGCAGTAGTCCCCTTGTGAATGGAGCTGTTGAAAACGTTCTCTTTCTGATCACAGAAATTTAGGAAGGAAAAGGGAAAATGTATCTATAGGTTGGGGAAATCCTTATTAATATTGGCAACAGAAAACACTTGGGATCTCCCAAGTTAAACTGAAAATGTAACGTTGACTTAGCAATATTCAGATCTGACTCTTTTTTTTGGCATTATTGTTCATAAACAATTAAGTTCAGTTCGCATTGGAGCCACATTGAAAAGTAACGTACCCTTCACTATTCTTTGGAAATCATTCTACTCCAACGTGTATCACAATGGATATATGTGCTCAAATTTATTTCAAAACATAACTTTAAACCAGTGGTTCCCAACCTTCTGGGCAGCAGGGACTGCTGAAGAAATGTTTTTCCACAGGAGGTTGGACTAGAAGACCTCCAAGGTCCCTTCCAACTCTGTTACTCTATTCTACTCTAAAATGAATTTAACATGTATGACCTGATGATATGATGGTAATAGCACTTGTACCGCATGTTCACATTTCTGAATCCGTAGCAAAGGTAAATGAATCCCACCACTGCTCTCATCCCATCTCTACTAGGTAAAGTCAGGGCGACAGGATGGAGCTGAGCATTTGCTGGCCGGATGCCCTTCCTGATGCCACATGGAGTCCACAGCAAATATTGTTTTTCTTTGCACCCAGCAAGAGAAAAACATCTGCCACTACCTAGGATTGAACTCTCAACCTTCCGAACGGGAGGCAATTAGCTTCACAGCTAGGATACCACGACACTCCGACTTTTTTGCACTGTGACATGTAGAAATGTCTTTTCTCTGTAGAAGCCAAATGCAGGCGGTCCTCAGCTTATAACTATTCATTTGCCTGTGACTGTTCAAAGTTACAACTCTGCTGACAAAAGTGACTCACGACTGGTCCTTGCACTTACGACCGTCACTGTGTCCCTGTGGTCACATGACTGTGATTCAGACACTTGGTCACTGGCGTGTCTTTATGACAATTGGAGCATCCCAGGGTCACACGATCACCATTCACAACCTTCCCAGCTGGCTTCCCATGAGCAAAGTCAAGGAGGGAAGTGGATTCGCTTAGTGACCAGAGCAAAAAAGATCGTAAAATCAGTAATGGTCAGAGGATGACCCACCTAATGACCACATCACTTATGAACAGAACTTCCAGTCTCAGTTGTGGTTGTAGATCAAGGGCTCCCTCTATGTTGGACCATCGCTGGACATTTCTTTCCCTTCCTTGTATCTGAAAATCTTAACAATGTGGATTTGAAGAGCGTTTATTTAAATGCGTGTTTGCTCAAACTCAACGGGATGTATCCAGATCTACTCTGAAACCCATTTTTGACTGTACAGAACTAAACAGAAAAGATGACCCTGGACAAGATAGAAAGTTTGGCTCAAGTTCTAAAGATCTACAGGGAGTGTTAAATCTACCAGAGTTATGGCACACTTTTTTTTTCATCCTACAGATATTCAATCTTTCCCACTACTCCAAACTTTCAGAAGTGCAATTTGAGGGCTCCAGAGATACAAAAAGAGAACTGGAGGGCCACGCCCAATCCACATATCAGAGGTTACAAAGCCATGACCTAGATAAACTTGGCATCTTCTTCACCCTTTGCAACTCTTACTGTCAATACCTCTTCAAAGAAATCTTGATGCATTTACTTCTTACCCAATGAGGTTACTTCCAGCATTTCTGGAGAGAATTATGGGGCTGGATCTTCAATTTCTTTGGGCACAAGAGTTTAACAAAGGCCCTCCTGAAGCTGTAGTGACAGAGCGGATAAAGGACGGGGTTGATGGCCGAATTGACCCACAAGAGCCAGAAAGAAGCCTCATACCAATACACAGGGATACAGTGACCATGGCAAGCGGCTCGGATGATCATGAGAAGGGTGTACGGTGCCCAACATAGGCCAAAAATGCCCACAATCACAGCTAGTGATTTCGCTACTTTCTTGTCCCTTGTCAGCCTGAATCGCTGGGTCACATTCTGGGAAGCGACCTTCAATCCTTTCTCTAAAGAAAGGTTGGCTGCCCAGTCTTTATAATTCCTTTTGTTAGAGAGTTTTGCTCCCGCGTCAGGGTCCCGCGGATGTTTTTTGTTGATGCTTCCTCGCGCATCTTCTTCCGGGATGTCCCATTTTGGAGGGTTCAGGCTCCCTGGATCTTTTTCCTCCCACTCACAGCATTTCATGGAAAGCTTGGGCCCCATGCTCATTTCGATCTCCTCCACAAAATTCTGGCTGTCGTGAAGAACCTCCAGGCGGATTTTGGTCCGTTTCTGTATGTTCAGGTAGATGCTCAAGTTGAAAAACATCACGCTGAGAAAAGGGGTGAAGAACTCAAGGGTGGAGGCCGTGATGAGGAAGTACCAGTTGTAAAAAAATTCCGCATAGCATTCCCCATCGGGAATGGTGCTCCGGCCGGATATGTACTCCCAGCTGATAATGGCAGGTCCGTACAGCAAGAAAGCTAAAACCCAGACCATCGCCATCTTGAATACAGCTCGCTTGGTGTCTCCTTGCTGGGCTCGGTAGGAGACCTGGAAAAGGAAAACAACGGGCCACGTTTATTAGAGAACATCCTCTCCCTGCAGGGATAATCAGTTCAAAGGAAAATAATTGATTATCCCAGTCAAATGTTTTCTTGCTGCTTAGCGTGAACCAGAATGGCAGAGTTGGAAGGGACCTTGGACGTCTTCTAGGCCACCTCCCCCCCTGCACAGGCAGGAAACCCTATACCCGTGATGGCGAACCTATTGCACGCGTGCCACAGGTGGCATGTGGAGCCATTGCCCCAGCTCAGCTCCACCATGCATGCATGTGCCTCCTGCCAGCCAGCTGATTTTTGAGTCTCGCTGTGCATGCGTGGGGGCCGGGAGGGAGGGTTCCACCACAAGTCCTTATCCACGGAGACATAAGCGCGAAGACTAATTCACGCTGTTTGAAGCGCTAAGGAAAAACACGACCCTACCGCAATGACATAATCGCGGAGGGCAAATCCGCGCATTCCCAAGCACTCAGTACCCTAAACCTAAACCTAAACCTAAACCTAAACCTAAACCTAAACCTAAACCTAAACCTAAACCTAAACCTAAACCTAACCCTAAACCTAACCCTAACCCTAACCCTAAACCTAACCCTAAACCTAACCCTAAACCTAACCCTAAACCTAACCCTAAACCTAACCCTAAACCTAATCCTAACCCTAACCCTAAACCTAACCCTAAACCTAACCCTAACCCTAACCCTAACCCTAAACCTAATCCTAACCCTAACCCTAACCCTAAACCTAACCCTAAAACAAACCCCTAAACCTAATCCTAACCCTTACCTTAATTGAAATCGGCTTTCTGCTGCGGCACCGTTTTAAAGCGCCCTTCTGTTGCCGTGCTGTTGTTGCGCGGTGATGATGCATGGTGATGACGTCGCGGCTTTAGTGATGTGATTTTATCATTGCTATTTTGACGAGCGCGGTTTTGTCGTGCCACGGGGAGGGAGCACGAGAGAGCAGTGTTCCCCCCCCAGCGGCCCATTTTTGGTCCCAGGAGGCTTCAGGGAGGCCTCCTAGGCCCAAAACAGGCCACAGGGGTCGCATGCACATTGCAGGAGGGGAGCGCAAGGGGTTGCACACACATCCGTAGGGGGGCAGGACATGCGGGGGGTCCCGCTAGTGCATTGCATTATGGGTATAAGCCTGCATGCACTGTCGTGTGCGTGTTTTCGGCCATCACTGCCCTATACCGTTTCAGACAAATGATTATCAAATCTCTTCTTTAAAACCTGCCGTGTAGGAGCACCCACAACTTCTGGAGGCAAGTTGTTCCACTGATTAATTGTTCTCATTGTCCGGAAATTCTAGGTTGCGTCTCTCCTTGATTAGTTTCCATCCATTTCCATCCGTCCTGTCTTTTGGTGCTTGGGAGAATAGCTTGACTCCCTCTTCTTTGTGGAAGATTGCTATCATGTCACCCCTAGTCCTTCTTTTCATCAGACTAGACATGCCCAGTTCCAGCAACTGTTCTTTCAGGCTTTAACCCCTTAATCATCTTTGTTGCTCTTCCCTGCACTCTTTCTAGAGTCTCAACACCTGTTTTTACATCGTGGCAACCAAAACTGGATGTGGTATTCGAACTGTGGCCTTACCCAGGCATAATAAAGCAGTACTAACACTTCATGTGATCTTGATTCTATCTCTCTGTTAATGCAGCCTAGAACTGTGTTGGCTTTTTTGGCAGCTGCTGCACACTGCTGGCTCATATTATCTCCACTGGCTATTTTCATTCCTCCCCCTAACTTATTTAAGCAGTACACACATGTGTCATTCTCTGCGTGAGTGTTTATGTGTTCGTATGTATCAGTTTGAAGACTCCTGTATATTAAGTAATCCTCAACTTACAACTACTGTATTTGTTTAGTGACTGTTCAGAGTTACAGTGGCACTGGAAAAAGTGAGTTATAACTGTTTTTCACACTTATAACCATTGCAGCATCCCCATGGCCCTGTGATCAAAGTTCCGACACTTGGCAGCTGGTTCCTACTTATGACGGTTGCAGTGTCCCAGGGTCCTGTGGTCCCTTGTTGTGACCTTCTGACCAGCAATGTCAATGGGGGAGCCAGATTCACTTAACAACCATATTACTAACTAAACAACTGCCATGATTCTCTTAACAACGGTGACCAGAAAGGTTTGGAAAATGGGGCAAAAACTCACCGTATTTTTCGGATTATAAGACGCACCGGAGTATAAGATGCATCATGATTTTGAAGAGGTAAATTTAAAAAAAAGTTTTTGCACTCTGCAGGCCTCGTTTTTTGCAAAAAAAGAGGGGGGGGTTAAAAATACGGTACCTATCTTGCTTAGCAACAAAAACATTGAGCTCAATTGTGGTTGCAAGTCAAGGACCCCTGTATTATTTTCTTTCAACAGCTCGTTCTAGCGGGAGAAAGGGAATCTTTGACTCTCTGACATTCTTTCATTTCATTCCATTAAAGGGTCTTTTGATGAGTGTTGTTGGAGGTGTGAAGTCTTATTCTCTAGCAGCCTTAACCAGGGTGGGGTGGGGGGTGGGGATACCGGCCGTGGCCTGATTGGTTTGACCCTGTATAACAGTCCCAGTTTCTCATGTGACCCCCCCCCCTTGGGAAAATTCATTGCCCAAACCCTGGTAAGGAGCTTTGTTTGCCTTAAAGGATACAGTAATGACTACATTGTGGCATGGCCTTATACAACCCACTTTATAAAACACCATGTGTGACTAATCTCAGAGAAAAGGTTGGTATGTGTCACCAGGATAATAGGAGAAACTAATGGGATACTAGGCTGTAGTCCAACAACGTTTCCTGACAGTTAGAACAATTAAATCAGTGGAACAGAACTTGCCTCCAGAAGTTGTGAATGCTCCAACATTGGAAGTCTTTAAGAAGATGTTGGATAGCCATTTGTCTGAAGTGGTGTAGGATTTCCTGCCTAGGCAGGGGGTTGGACTAGAAGACCTCCAAGGTCCCTTCCAACTCTGTTATTCTATTCTATTCTATTTGGATGGATGGATGGATGGATGGATGGATGGATGGATGGATGGATGGATGGATGGAGGATGGATGGATGGATGGATGGGTAGGTAGGTAGGTAGGTAGGTAGATAAATAGATAGATAGATAGATAGATAGATAGATAGATAGATAGATAGATGATAGATAGATAGATAGATAGATAGATAGATAGATAGATAGATAGATAGATAGAGTCAGACTATCCTATCCTATCCTATCCTATCTTATTCTATCCCATCCCATCCCATCCCATAAAATAAACACATTACTTTTTAAGGTATCAGAAAACTAGGAAACACCTATCACCTTTCTGGCAGATTAAGAAAGAAAAGCAACCAAAGATAATAAGGGGTTTGGAGGCTAAACCATAGGATGAACGATTGAGGCAGTGGTGAAATTCAATTTTTTTTTACTACTGGTTCTATGGGCGTGGCTTGGTGGGCGTGGCAGGGGAAGGATATTGGAAAATCCCCATTCCCATCCCACTCTGGGGCCAGCCAGAGATGGTATTTGCTAGTTCTCTGAACTACTCAAAATTTTCCACTACCGATTCTCCAGAACCGGTCAGAACCGGCTGGATTTCACCCCTGGATTGAGGGAACTAGGTGTGTCTAGTCTAACAAAGGGAAAGATTAGGGGTGATATGACAGCAGTATCCCAAGACTTGTCACAGAGGAGAAAGGATCGACCTATTCTCTAAAGCCCTAGAAAGCAAGACAAGAAGCCATGGATGGAAACTAATCAAGGAGAGACGCAACCTAGAACTAAGGAGACATTTCCTGTCAGTGAGAACAATCAATCAGTGGAATGGCTTGCCTTCAACACTGGAAGTTTTTAAGAAGAGACAGGATATTTGTCTGAAATGGTTTGGGGTCTCCTGCTTGAGCAGGAAGATCTAGAAGATCTCCAAGGTGCCTCCCATGTCCATTATTCTATGTTCTCTGTTTTCACATGTGGTCACTGACTAATGCTGCTGAGTATATATTTGGATAAATGGCAAGTTGCATAAAGTGAATAGGATGCCAAGGGCTGGTGGTTCCCAGGTGTGTGGGTTTGCACACACACCTGGGAACCACCAGCCCTTGGCATCCTATTCACGTATGCACCTTGCCATTTATCCAAACATATACTCAGCAGCATTAGTCAGTGACCACATGGGGAGGATTGGGGAGGGCGAAAAACAGGCCTCCTGGAATTTCCGGAAGGCGGGAAACAGGCCTCTTTCTGGCTTTCGGAGAGCCTCTGGAGCCCGGGGGAGGCCATTTTCAACCTCTCAGAGACTCAAGGAAATTCTCCAGAGAATTTCCCCATCCTCCGGAGCCTGGGGGAAGCCATTTTCGACCTCCCGGAGGCTCAAGCTCCTAGTTCCCTCAATCCAGGGGTGAAATTCGGCCGGTTCTGACCGGTTCTGGAGAATTTCCTCGAGTCTCTGTGTGGTCGAAAAGGGCCTCCCCCAGGCTCTGAGGCTGGGGAAGACAGTGGCAGGGCAGGCACCTCCCCGCCCAGCCATGGTGCAAGAGGCTGACTAGGCCACATCCATCATTGCCACGCCCACCCAGCAACCATGCAGAGAACCCGTTGCTAAAATTTTTGAAGCCTACCCCTGATAATTCCCCTTCCAGAGCATTAAGCCCTCTGCCAGTTGGACTTCAGAATTCCTGATAGGTCTGAAGTCCAAAGGAAACTTCAGCTTTAGAAGGACAACCAGAGGCAATTCGTTCTAGTTTAAAACTGTCTATTTTTAAAAAGAGCATAGTTCTATCTAACTGCTGAGGAAACAACTGCATTTAGAAGGGGTGCGTAGTAACGCATTCAAAATAGATTGCTATTTTAATTCCTTCAATGTCAAACTGTCTACTATAGCTGTGACTGTATATTTCTCCCACACTCCCCAGTGTAATCTCTGTGCCTCTGTTTTTTTCTTCTTGCCTTACCCGGGCCATTTTAGGTTGCCTCCACTGAAGGTTTTTTTTTTTAAATCTCCATTGTGATTTTAAAATTTATTATTTTTATTTCCAGGGAAATGTGTAATTGGGATTTTTTTGAATAGACTTGAGAACTCTGACTGTGTAGGAATGGGGTTCCTGGATGGTGCTGCCTGTTAATTTGGCTAATGTCTGAAACTAGCCCTAATACTGATCCGATTTATTTTATTTTATTTTATTTTATTATTTTATTTTATTATTTTATTTTATTTTATTTTATTTTATTTTATTTTATTTTATTTTATTTTATTATTTTATTTTTTTATTTTATTTTATTTTATTATTTTATTTTATTTTATTATTTTATTTTATTATTTTATTTTATTATTATTTTACTTTATTTCACTTTATTTTATTTTATTTTATTATTTTATTATTTTATTATTTTATTATTTTATTATTTTATTATTTTATTATTTTATTATTTTATTATTTTATTATTTTATTATTTTATTATTTTATTATTTTATTATTTTATTATTTTATTTTATTTTATTTTATTTTATTTTATTTTACATTTTACATTTTACATTTTACATTTTACATTTATATTATTTATTTTATATTATTTTATATTATTTTATATTATTATTTTATATTATTTTATATTATTATTTTATATTATTTTATATTATTATTTTATATTATTTTATATTATTTTATATTATTATTTTATATTATTATTTTATATTATTTTATATTATTTTATATTATTTTATATTATTTTATATTATTTTATATTATTTTATATACCACTTCACCCTGCTTTTATAGTCCTCTCTAAGTGGTTTACAGAGTCAGCATATTGCCCCCAACAATCTGGGTCCTCGTTTTACCCACCTCGGAAGGATGGAAGGCTGAGTCAACCTTGACCCGGTCAGGATCGAACTCCTGGCAGTCAGCAGTGACTGCAGTACCACAGTCTAACCACTGCCCCAGCACAATTACTGTGTCAGTCACTTAATAACTGCACCAAAAGGTAATAAAATCAGATGTGACTCAGTTAACATCCACATCACTTAGCAATGGAGTTTCTGGTCCCAATAAGTGAAAGACTCGCCTGGAGCAATTTCAAACAAACTTGGTACACAGATGACTTACTCTCTGGAAAAAAATATTGTGTGTGTTCTGTTAAGATACAGGCTGTTGTGCCTTAAAATGGTTTCTACTGTACTGCCATAAAATGGCTTCTGTTGTGCAGCGCAGTGGAGTTGCCATGGTAGCGGCTTCACAGTACTCCACAAGGGGGCTCCCTCTGGTAAGGGGGAAAATCCAACCTTAGAAATTACATTTGGTTCAGACATTTTCCCCCTATAAATAAATACCCGGGCAACACAGGGTTATTGGCTAGTATTAAATAAAGTATGTCCTATCACAGCAGTAGTTCCACATCAATATGAAAATTAATCCACTTTTCCCCAAAGATATAAAGACTTGGTCTATTTACTTTAATGTATGCATATTCAAATCCAATCACATGTATTGTTACAATCAAAAGGCCAGTAATATGCATGCATATTCTGCAAGTGATTATTTTCTGAAATGCAATATCTTTTATATGTGAGTTACTCTAAAATAAGCCTTTGCAATTGGATTTTCCCAGAAGAACTGTTTTGTATGAAATTGTTTTCTGCATCAGAAAATATTGGAGGTGGGGTAGAGAAATCAGAGAGCAACAAGGAAATATATTCAGGTTCCCGGCTGAATGAATTTCAGCTGAAAATGGCTGCATCAATGTTTTGATTCTATTCCTTCTCCAAGAATACTGTACTGTACTAATCAGTTCTTCTGAACTTAGAGAGAGTTTAGATGTTTCTATCATCTCTCTGTCTCTGTTTCTCTGTCTCTCTGTCTCTGTCTGTCTCCCTCCTCCCCTCCCCCTCCCCCCTCCTCTCCCCCCTCCTCCCCCTCTCATATATATGTATATGTATATGTATATGTATATGTATATGTATATGTATATGTATATGTATATGTATATGTATATGTATATGTATATGTATATGTATATGTATATGTATATGTATATGTATATGTATATGTATATGTATATGCATATGCATATGCATATGCATATGCATATGTATATGCACACACACACACACATACACTATATATATACACACTATGGTATGCTGGTCTTGTTGTATTTGGGTCTTTTCTCATGTAAGATTGAGATTGTCTTGGCAACGTTTGGCTTCGATGAAGCCAAAAACACCAGCCTGAAGATGGCGAGTGGGACCTCGCTGAAACATTGCCAAGACAATCTCAATCTTACATGGGAAAAGACCCGAATACAACAAGACTAGCATATATATATTTCATTTATATCAATCTGGCTGCCCTTCTATTATCTATCTCGCTGTCTATTTATCACCTATCTCTATCTATCTATCTATCTATCTATCTATCTATCTATCTATCTATCTATCTATCTATCTATCTATCTATCTATCCATCCATCCATCCATCCATTCATCCACCCACCCACCCACCCATCCAGAATAGAATAGAATAGAATAGAATAACAGAGTTGGAAGGGACCTTGGAGGTCTTCTAGTCCAACCCCCTGCCTAGACAGGAAACCCTATACCATTTCAGACAAATGACTATCCAACATCTTCTTAAAGACTTCCAGTGTTGGGGCATCCACAAATTCTGGAGGCAAGTTGTTCCACTGATTAATTGTTCTAACTGTCAGGAAATTTCTCCTCAGTTTTAAGTTGCTTCCCTCCATGGTTAATTTCCACCCATTGCTTCTTGTCCTGCCCTCAGGTGCTTTGGAGAATAGTTTGACTATCTCTTCTATGTGGCAGCCCCTGAGATATTGGAACACTATGAGATATTCGAGCGCTGCTATCATGTCTCCCCTAGTTCTTCTTTTCATTAAACTAGACATATCCAGTACCTATTTATCTGGTTAAGGTTCATTTGCTAAGTTGTGTCTGGCTCTTTGTGATCTCATGGACCAAAGCACGCCAAGCCTCTCTGCCTTCCACTGTCTCCTGATGTTTTCCCAAACTCATGTTCATTCATCATTCTCCTTTTGCCTTCAGTATTTCCCAGCATCGGGGGCTCTTCTAACAAGTCTTGTTTTCTAATTAGGCGGGCCGAAGTATTTGAACTTCAAGTTATTTACCTCAGCGGTAGCTTCACAAATCCCTTTACAGGACTTTTTTCCCTTGCTGTGGTTTGATTCTCCTCTAGAGTTTGCATTACTGATTCTGACTGTGGCTTGGAACTATTTATTTATTTATTATCTGTCAAGCATGGATAAGATATCAGATATAAATATAAACATGATTATGAATACATGAAATGGATACGAATAAGTGGGGTTATTAGGACAGGGACGGTGGGCACGCTGGTGCACTTATGCACACCCCTTACAGACCTCTTAGGAATGGGGTGAAGTCAACAGACAGTTTAAGGTTAAAGTTATGGGGGCTTGGGGACGAAACCACAGAGTCAGGTAGCGCATTCCAGGTGTTGACAATTCTGTTGCTGAAGTCGTATTTTCTGCAATCGAGTTTGGAGCGGTTTACCTTAAGTTTGTCTCTATTGTGAGCTTGCTTGTTGTTGTTGTTGGAGCTGAAGTAGTCATTGACAGGTAGGACATTGTAGCAGATAATTTTATGTACTACGCTCAGGTCAGACTGAAGGCGACGTAGTTCTAAGTTGTCTAAGCGCAAAATTTCAAGCCTGGTGGTGTAGGGTATTCTGTTGCGAGCAGAGGAGTGGAGGACTCTTCTCGTGAAATATCTCTGGACTCATTCGATTGTATTAATGTCCGATATGCAGTGCGGGTCCCAGACAGATGAGCTGTATTCGAGAATTGGTCTGACAAAGGTTTTGTATGCCCTAGTTGGCAGTACAAACTATCTCAATCTCTTCCTCTTTCATCTCTTGCAGATATCCTCTCTGATTCCCTTCTCCCTCCACCTGCTTTGGCAATAGCGCTTTCCCTTGGTCAGTTGGCCCCCAAACAGCTGGAATTATTTGATGGCACGAATATACAAACCTTCCTATTTCGGGAATAGACAATTTATCACCTTCAGGTTACCTGTGGCTTTTAAAAAAGCCAACAACCTAATTTCAATCTCTGTTTGCAAGAGATTTGATTGATCTGCCCTTTTCTTGCAGCCTGCCCCAGGGAGAAAGGGAAAGTAGCAAAGTCCCCATCTACTTTTTGGATCTGGTTTTCTTCACAGGAAAACAATTAAATGTGTCAATATTTCATACTGGGTTTCAGAGAAGCCACTGAGATGATTTTTGGAACAAGATGCTCTGGAGGAGAAACAGGAGGAGGAGGAGGAGGAAGGGAGGAGGAGGAGGAGGAGAGGCAGGAGGTGGAGGAAGGGCAGGAGGAGAGAAAAGGGGAGAAGGGGAGGATGAAGAAGAAGTAAAAGAAAGGGCAGGATAATGAAAGGGAAAAGGAGGAGGAGGAGGAGGAGGAGGGGAGAAGGAAGAAGAAGTAAGAGAAAGGGCAGGATAATGAAAGGGAAAAGGAGGAAGGGGAGAAGGAAGAAGAAGAAGTAAAAGAAAGGGCGGGATAATGAAAGGGAAAAGGAGGAGGAGGAGAGGCAGGAGGAGGAGGAGGAGGAGGAAGAAGGGCAGGAGGAGGGAAAAGGGGAGGAGGAGGGGAGGAAGAAGAAGAAGTAAAAGGAAGGGGCGGGATAATGAAAGGGAAAAGGAGGAAGGGGAGGAGGAAGAAGAAGAAGTAAAAGAAAGGGCAAGATAATGAAAGGGAAAAGGAGGAGGAGGAGGAGGAAGAGGAGGAGGAGGAGGAAGAGGAGGAGGAGGAGAGGCCGGAGGAGGAGGAAGGGCAAGAGGAGCGAAAAGGGGAGGAGGAGGAAGAAGAAAAAAAGTAAAAGAAAGGGCGGGATAATGAAAGGGAAAAGAAGGAGAAGGAAAGGGAGGAGGAAGAAGATGTCAAGGGAAGGAGAAGATGAGAAGGAGAAGCCTGAGAAAGAGCAACATAATGAAAACAGAAAGGAAAAGGAAGAAGAGAAGGAGAGGCAGGAGGAGGGAAGGAGGAGGAAGAAGAGATGGATGAGGGAGAGGAAGGGAAGGAGGATGAGGAAGAAGAGAAGGAGAAGAGAGGAAGAGGAGGCGAAGCCAGGGAAAGGGCAGGATAATGAAAACAAAAAGGAGGAGGAGGAGGAATGCAGCATTAAATCAAAATTATTTATCAACCTTTTGAACGGCTAGAATAGAACTCACCGCTCTGGTCACCGAGAGGAATCGGTCATAACTGATCAGGACAATATTGAAGACTGACGTGGTACACAACAGATAATCCATCACCAGCCAGAGTTTGCAAAAGCTTTTTCCAAAGGCCCATCTTCCCGTGAGGACATAGGGCACGTACAGGGGAATACAAAAGGCACCTGAAACGAGAAAGCGTGATTCATGCTTTTCAAACATTTCTTCCGCTGACAGCATCAAAGGGCATGGATTGAATACAAGTCAAGGCATTTTATCTCACACAAAACACTAAGTACTGGTTGTTGCTTATTAGCTGTCATCTCCCACTGCCTTGGCTCTTCCAGAAACTGCTGAGATAGAATAGAATTCTTTATTGGCCAAGTGTGATTGGTACACACAAGGAATTTGTCTTTGGTGCATAAGCTCCCAGTGTACACAAGGAGAATAGAAATACATTCATCCAGAATAAAAAGATACAACACTTAGTGATAGTCAAGGTTACTAATAAGCTATGAAATTGTACTAGGAAACAATAACAACAATATAAATTGAAAAATACAAGCAACACGTTTATAGTCATAAATGGGGAGAGGTAGATACTAGGAAAGAAGAGAAGAATAATAATAGTAAATCAGTCTTGTTTAACTATTGACTGTGTCTTGGGAATTAGTTGTTAAGCAGAGTGATGGCATTCGGGGGGGGAAAAACCGCCCTTATGTCTAGTTGTTTTGCAATGCTCTATAGCCTCGTTTTGAGGGTAGGAGTTGAAACAAATTATGTCCAGGATGCGATGGGGCTGTAGATATTTTCACAGCCCTCTTTTTGACTCATGCAGTATGCAGGTCCTCGATGGAAGGCAGATTGGTTGCAATTGTTTTTTTTTCTGCAGTTCTAATTGTTCATTGAAATCTATGTTTGTCTTGTTTGGTTGCAGAGCCAAATCAGACAGTTATGGAGGTACAGATCAGGGATGGGTTTCAAAAATTTTTTACTACCGGTTCTGTGGGCATGGCTTATTTTGTGGGCGTGGCTTGTCAAATTTATGTTTCAGATTGGACATGGGAAATAAAACATGCTGCAAAACTTTTTTTTTAAAAAGGCCACCCCAATGCATGTGCATGCAACCCCCTCACCCACCACGCATGGGCACACATCTCCCTCATGTTTGGCATAGACTCGAAAATCAGCTGGCTGGCACAAGGAGTGAACACATGTGCAGTGGAGTTGAGCTGGGAGATGGCTCTCATGCCCATAGGGAGGGCTCCTCTTACCACCTGTGGTATGCGTGCCATAGGTTCGCCATCACAGATATAGGGTCTCCTGCTTGTATAGGGGGTTGAACTAGAAGAGCTCTGAGGTCTCTTCCAACTCTGTTTTTCTGTCTTTAAAAACACAAACATCCTGAGTATGGTTCTCAGTTAAAGACACTGTTGGAATGAAAAGACATCTGGCTCAGTTCCAAGCCGGGAGAAAGACGCTGGAAACAAAATGGAAGCTAGCGGCTGATTGGAAAGACGGTCCATTTGTTGGGGAACAGAACCACCAGGGTTTGTGGTTCTGGGGCAGCTGAACAATTAGCTAGATGAGTGCCAGGATTTTTATACAGATTTTATACAGCTTTTGTCCTGTGCTGAATCTTGGGTAAGGGGCTGCTGTGCTAATCCTACCATTCTGCTTTTTTAAGCTGTCAAACTTTGCTGTAAGGAGTTTCAAAATATCCTGTCTTGAATGGATTTCTGCTTGCAGTATTTGCTTAGCTTATGAATAGAGCTATCTAGTTAGCTGGCTTCCTATTTCAATAAGCTCTTTATCTCCCTAAGTGCTGGCGTCTGCTGTGGGTATTTAAGAAAGACTGGGGGCTGCTTTCTGCCACTAAAAACATGTTTCTCCAGTTCTTTTTTAGGGAAATATAATATTCTGCCTTTTGTTAATATTTCCCAAATTATTGCATTCTTCTGGGGCCCGGAGGAAGGGCCTTCCCACAATACCTTTGGCCACTTACAATCCAGTATTTTTGTGGAAATAGGAAAATAAAATGAATCAATTTTTAAAATGAACCTAAAGCCAGAAAACAGTTTAGCAATTGCTGTGTCTTTCTCTTTTCATCTCACTACTAGCTTTTAGCGTCACACAGTTTTTTTTATGGGTTTCATATTAGTCAGTAGATAATAGCTCAACTATAAGGAACTCCGCTGTTTCAATATGAAGGGTAATTTTAATTTAAGCGAATGGCTTTGCGATTCAGGGTATTCTACAGGTTTTCAACTCACATTTTACTTAGTATTGGCATGGCAGCCGGTACTATTTATGGAGTCCATTAAACACAATGCAGCAAATAATAAACGTTCTCCAATGTTCCCTGTTACTAACAAAGCTGTAGTTGCTTACTCAAAAGTGGTTCCTTAGTACTTAAAATTGCTTGCAATCAGACATATATTTAAAGAAAATTATTATTTTAATTTTACTGGTGGGAAATGTACTTTTGGGATTATAGCATTTCATCTGCTTTAATTTATATTTATTGTGTTTTGTGTTGCATCAAATAAACTTCACCTCTGCTTCCAGCAACTGCCCTGTGCTCTTTGGACTATTTGGCCTCCACCGGACCAAAGATTTTCTTGTAATGATACGTTACATTATGACGCCTGGCCTCTGTTCAGTTTTGGCTAAAAAAAAAAAAAAAGACATACATACCAATTTACGTTATAATAATTCACTGAAGTTAATGGCATGAAAATATCACAAACTTTGGAACTAGTGGATCCTTTTAATACCAGGGGAAATGAAGGCAAGAACAAAACTCCTCAAAATCTTGGAAGAAAATTGCAGGAACTAATCTAAAAAATTAACACTGACTGACTCAACAATACACATATCGACTGAGTGAAACCAGGCTTAATAGCAGTGACTGTGAGAGGGATCTTGGAGTCTTAGTAGACAACCAATTAAATATGAGCTAACAGTGTGTGTCAGCAGCCAAAAAAGCCCATGCAATCCTAAACTGCATTAACAGAGGGATACAATCAAGATCAAATGAGGTACTAATACCACTCTATAAAGCCTTAGTAAGAACGCACCTAGAATACTGCATCCAGTTTTGGTCATCATATTATAAAAAAGACTCTAGAAAGTGCAGAGAAGAGCAATATAGAAAGTGCAGAGAAGAGGCTGGAGGCTAAAACATATGATGAACGGTTGCAGGAACTGGGCATGGCTAGTCTAGTGAAGAGAAGGACCAGGGGAGACGTGATAGCAGTCTTTCAATATTTAAGGGGCTGCCACAGAGAGGAGGAGGGTCAAGATATTCTCCCAAGCACCTGAAGGCCAGACAAGGAATAATGGATGCAAACTGAACAAGGAGCGATTCAACCTGGAAATAAGGAGACATTTTCTGACAGTGAGAGCAATCAACCCATGGAGCAGAAGTTGCCTTCAGAAGTTGTGGGAGCTTCATCCCTGGAAGCTTCAAGAAGAGACAGGACTGCCATCTGTCAGAAATGGTGTAGGGTCTCCTGCTTGAGCAGGGCTTTGGACTAGATGACCTACAAGGTCCCTTCCAACTCTGTTATTCTAAGTAATTCTAAGACCCCGGTTACTGCAACTGTCCTAAATACATGCCTGTAACCAAGAACCCAAATTTCATTTGACCATGAGGACATTGCTACAGTCAAAGTATGAGGAATGGTCATCTTTTTTTTAGCCTCTTTGTAACTTTGAACAGAAACCAATTGTTGTAAGTTGAGACTCGCCTGTATGTTTAAGCATAAGAAGTAAGAATCAGACAGTGATAAAAATCTTGGCGAGTGTAAATATATTTCCACTGTCCAGGTATTGATGGTAGGCATATTTGCTTTCTCGCCCCTCTATCTGGTGCACTCTGGTGTTTTGTGCTATGAGTTGCATTCCTTGCAGTCATATAAATCCTTCCATTCCCCACCATTCAATCAGAACCGAAGAAGCTTCTTGGGTGAGAAGCGAAACATCTTCAAGGAAAAACAAAGGAAGTCCAGTTGCCTTTTGAAAAAGCACCTTTGGGACAACCATGACCTGGATGACTGAGGATTTCCATAGATGGTGTTCAGGCAGGAGGTTGGACTAAATGACCTACAGGGTCCCATCCAACTCTATTAATCTATTAAACAGCACCAAAATAGAAAAGAAATGGCAATCTGGATATTGAGCTGAAGGTTTCAACAAAATGTTCTGCATTTCTTGGGAGCAATCACCCCAGAATTAATTCATATAGTTTCCCAGTCATGTTCTTACTGACGTTGTATTTGGAAAAACACCTGTTTTGAAGGTATAATTCAGGTCTGGCATGGCTGGCTGAGGAATTCTGGGAGTTGGAGTCCACAAGTCTTAAAGTTGCCACGTTTGGGGAGCCCTTGTCTAATTGCTGTAGTTCCATCATCTTGTTCATGTGGTCAACAAAGCATCTGCCACAGGGGTGGGTTCCAGCAGATGCTACTGCCTGTTCGTTCATGGTTGCGCAGTGTGCGCCACACACACTTGATGGGTTCTGTGTGTGCATGCACAGAACTAAAACAAACCCCAAGATGGTGGTGCCTACGGTGCTGCCGGGAGAACTGGTTCAGGGGTGTGGCAGGCCTGGGTCACTGCCGGTTCCAGCGACCCAGGCCACCACGTTACTACCGGTTCGGCTGAACCGATCTGAACCAATAGGAACCCACCTCTGATCTGGAATGTTGCAATTTGCCAGTCAAGACAATCCCGTATTACAGGTTGTTCTCGACTTATATTAAATTTGGTTAGTGATTGTTCAAAGTTACAATGACACTGAAAAAAAGTGATTTATGACTGCTTTTCACACGTATGACTATTGTAGCATTCCTATGGTCACATGATAAAATTCAGATGCTTGACAACTGACACATATTTATGACCATTGCAATGTCCCTGGGTCATGCAACCAACTTCTGTGACCTTCTGAACAGCAAAGTCAACGGGGAAGCCAGATTCGCTTAACAACTTAACAACTGCAGTGATTCATTTAACAACAGTGGCATGAAAGCTTGTAAAATAGGGTAAAACTTACTTAACAACTGTCTTGCTTAACAACATAAATTTTGGACTCAGTTGTGATCATACCTCTATAGACTATCTATATCTCCATTCATTGAACCTGTCCGATCCATCAACCTCGGCTTAGCGCCTCACTGGCATCCTGCCATCAAAGAACCAAGGAAGCGGGGGGGGGGACGACAAATGAGCAATACATTTGTATACCTTTAGGGCTGGAATTTGGGATTGACAGCTGAAGAAGAGCAGAGCATTTTGGAATGCGGTTCATGCCTGGCAACTTCAAGGCCCTTTACCCTGGGAATGGAATTTCACCAGCCTAAACACCCCAGCATTTCCCAAAACATCTTGATGGTGTCGGATTGGCTACACACAGACAGACCGTGGGTGGGGAAGACTGGGAGAACCACGGGATTAATTCTGTATTGATGCACGAGAACTTTAGATTCCGCCTGACTTTACTACAGTCAGCATTTCTTAGTAACAGTACTTTTTTACTTCAACCCAAATGGAGTCGAGAGTTTTTCTTCCCTAAGGGATCAGACTGGGACAGGTCTGACAGTACCGTTGAAGCCCAAAATGGAATTTGTGGTTTGAAAATCACATGTGTAAAGTAAGTTGCTAAAACAAACTTTTTCTCAAGAAATAATGTCTCTTCCTTTGGGTACCGAATAACAAGCGCTACAATTCCTCCAAACCAATCCATTCAAACAGCAAGTGTTGAAATTTTACGAAATAGCCCACAGGCTTTCTTTATGGAACAGAGGTGGTTTCATGATAGATTTATGGCTCGATCTCATTGCTGACATGAATGGAAAGCGAGATTAAAATGCTTAGTGAAAGCCGAGTGTTTCTTTTCCTTTTGATTTCTATTCTGAATCCTGTTGAGAGTCTGTTGCTTTCTAACAATTGTAAGAAAAAATTAGGATAACATTGAGGCATTAGGTATTGAGTGACAGGCAGCCATATGTGAATAGAGGAATCAGTAGACGTTTTCTAAAGTAGCTGAAGCAAGATCATAAACATTATTATTTTTTCCTGGAAGACTATGAACAGCTACTAGAAACAGTAAAAACAGTCATCGACATAGAAATGCATACATGCCGAGGCTGGAAAAGAGATGTCAGATTAGATGGGAGCAGAGCTGAATAGAATGACAATTACCAGAGATTCTCTCTCTTCCCCCTCTGTCACATCTTTATCTTTCTCATCTATCTCTATTTATCTCTATCATTATTACAATACCTCTCTCTCCATCTCTTAATCTCGCTTATGTATCCTTCCTTTCTATGACCCTGCCATTTCTTAACTTGAGCTAGAGTGGGGCGACTGGATGGAGCTGTGCATTTACTGGCTGGCTGCCCTTCCTGACACCACACTGAGTTCACAGCAACTTTGTGCCCTAGGAGAGAAATATCTGTTGCTGCCTATGATTGAATTCTCAATCTTCCAAGTGAGAGGCAAGCATCTTTACTGCTAGACCACTATTCATTCATTCATTCATTCATTCATTCATTCATTCATTCATTCTCTCTCTCTCTCTCCTGTCTCTCTCCTGTCATGTCTGTCTGTCTGTCTATCGTCTGTCTATTGTCTATTGTCTATTGTCTATTGTCTATTGTCTATTGTCTATCGTCTATCGTCTATCGTCTATCGTCTATCTATCTATCTATCTATCTATCTATCTATCTATCTATCTATCTATCTATCTATCTATCTATCTATCTTCATTTCTATCTAGTCTTTGTCCTGTATATTGACCATTCCTGAAGGCTCTAGAGAGCTAACAGTAACTGATATATAATATAATGGCCCCCTTAAAACCTATATATATATATATATATATATATATGTATGTATGTATGTATGTATGTATGTATGTATGTATGTATGTATGTATGTATGTATGTGTATATATATATATATATATATATATATATATATATATATATATATATATATATATATATATATATATATATAAATATGATAAAAAGAACCTTCCTCAAAAATGCGAACACCATGTACAAATAAACTCCCTCTCTCTGAGCTTGGTTTTTTTGTAGACATTTCATTACCCAACTAGATAACACCATCAGTACTGCAAGAAAACATTGTCACTTTATAATTTTAATAATGGAGTGAGCTCCTGTTACTCACCCCAGCTTCTGCCAATCTAGCAGTTCCAAAGCACGTAAAAAAATGCAAGTAGAAAAATAGGAACCACCTTTGGTGGGAAGGTAACAGTGTTCCGTGCACTTTTGGTGTTTAGTCATGCCAGCCACATGACCACGGAGACGTCTTCGGACAGCGCTGGCTCTTCGGCTTTGAAATGGAGATGAGCATTGCCCCCTTGAGTCAGGAACAACTGGCACATATGCGGGGGAACCTTTACTAATTCTTTCTTCTATTGTTACTGGTAAATTATTCTTCTTAGAAGGACAAAGCTGAACAAATCTCTATTGGGAAAGAATTCAAATGTGTTGGGGTGGTTACTGAACATACAGTTTCTTGGGACCTGTTGGGTATCATTTCTGTAGGGATGGGAAATAGAGGGAGTTGATCTTATTCGATCTGGTTGACCGGGAAGATGAAGACAAGAGAAGGTGGTCCCACAGAGAACAAGGTCCAGAGCCATATAAAACATTAAAAAAGACAATCAGAACCTTCCCTAGATGTTCCATCTGGGTCTGCTACTGGTAAGATCAGACTTCCATTCAACAGATAAGGAGGACTGCCAAAATGGTGAAGACCAGCCCAAGACTGCATGATACTCTGGAATCAAGGACAAATTGGTATCCAGAGCCCAGGATAGGTTTCCCAGGTCAAAGCAAGAGTTAGATCAGGGGTCACCAACCTTTCGGACCTCAGGGACCACTAAATTCATAATTTTAAATCCTGTGGACCACTAATATGATCTGCCTAATGACCAGGTGGGTGTGGCTAGGTAGTCATGTGACTGGATGGGCGTGAGTAACGATGTCACATCGAGGGGCACCTTGCCAGCCTCTACTCCCCTCCCAGCCACTCCTTGCCTCCCCACCCGGGCTTCTTCGGGCCCCAACAGGAAGCAGTTGTTGGAGCTAAGCAGCCACCATGAGAAAGAGTTGGCAAAACAGCTGGCTCAGTTCAAATTGGTTCTGGCCGACAAGGAGGCTCAGAAGAAGCACCTCACTGAGGACTAGGAGCATAGGCTTTCCAAGCAGAGGGAAGACCTGCAGGAGTGCAAGGCCAGGTACCAGCTCCTGGAGGCTCAGCGGGCTGAGATGGTCAGCCAGTTCCAGGCAATGATGCAGTCCCACTGGAATGAAACCTTCCGGCTGTTTGCCACTAGTGTCCCTTCCCTCCAGCCTTCGCCCAAAGCCCCCCACCAGGAGGCTGAAGCAGACCCCAAGTCAGAATTTTTGCCTCCCTACAACCCTCACAAAAAGACCCCAAAGGGGGAGACTCTCTACAGCAACACAAGCATTCATTGCATGTATCCGGCCCAGGGGTCGTAGTTTGAGGACTCCTGATTTAGTGCAATATAAAAAAATGCAGACCCCCAGTTCGGGACCCCTGCCTTAGACTGCCATGCTATATTCCTTCTCCAGTCTGGCCAAGGCCTCTGTAGCTCTTCTCCGGTGCTCTAAATGTCAGGTTCTAGATGCATTGCTACTTCTCCACTGGGGAAAAAATTCCAATAGAAGAGAATATTTATAGCTCAGGGTTGGGTCCTTGGTGCTCTCTGAGCTTGGTTACCAAGTCGAATAATAAACCATCTGCAAGAAAACAGGAAAACTCAGAGAGCACCAAGGACCCAATAACTGGGAAGGGAGCCAGCATTTCGACTCTTTGATTGCCTTTGCCAACCTTTCAAATCCCCAGGTTGATGCCATTTGAGAAGAGCAAAGAGATGTGAGGAACCTAGCAAATTTCCCGTAATAAAGATGTATCCCAGACATCAAGATTTATCATAACGCTAGAGACAATAATAAAAATCCATCTGCATCAGTTATTGGGTTTTGAAATTTGATTACCAGTTTGAGGGGACAAGCAGAGAGAACAAATTAGGATTCAGAAAGAAGCCATAAATGCAGTAAAAGTTTTTTTTAAAAAAATCAGAAAGTTGGAGTGGAAAGATATTTCCCAGGCTGAAACACACGAAAGATATAACTGAGTATTATCTGTGGAATTGATCAAGGAAATGTTGGCAACCATCTAGCTTCCTATGAACCAATCCTCCTTTCACTTTGCCTTCACTTTGAGCTAATCCCCCCAAGGGGCAGTTGTGCAAATTGCAAATCACCCAATTCACCGTTTGATGAAAAGAGTTGATTACCAATTAAGATTAAACTTTTCCTGTGCTCTGAATGTTGATCATCTGACTTGCTTATGCTTCTATCTGTAGCTATACAAATATCGTCATTGTCGTCATCTTTGGAGAACATAACAAAACACAAAGACCTACAAATAGAAATAAAACAACTGTGGCAAAGGGAAGCAAGGCTAATACCAATAGTCATAGGTGCTTTGGGTGCAATCCAGGTGTGGGTTCCTGCCAGTTCTAACCTCTTCTATAGAAGAGGTTCCACAAATCTACAGTGCCGTTTAGAACCGGTTCCAGCTCTCTCCCCCTGCCCATCGGCACATCATCAAGATGAAGAGCAAGAGGAGGAATTCTGGGAGTTGAAGTCCACAAGTCTTAAAGCTGTCAAGTTTGAACACCCCTGGTTTTTTTTCTAAAGAGTTAGGGGTGCAAAGGTCTTGTCACTTGACAGCTTTAAAACGTGCACACTTCAATGCCAGAGTTCCTGAGCCAACATTTTGGTTGCTAAGCAAGAGCGTTGTTAAGTGAGTTTTACCACATTATACAAGTTGGCCACAGTCACATGGCTGGCAAGCCACTCCCACCCAGTCACATGGCCGGCAAGCCACTCCCACAAAGCAGGCCACACCTACAGAAGAGGTTCTAAAATTTTTGAAACCCACCACTGGTACAATCCCAAAGCAACTAGAGCACCACTTGAAAACCATTGGCATTGATAAATTGTCCATTAGTCAATTGCAAAAAGCGGCTTCACTGGGGACAGCTTCCATCCTGTGACGATATTGGTGACACCATCAAACGTCCAGATCTGCCTGAAATGGACAGAATCTAGAGCTCAAAGACAAGGATGAGACAGAATATCACAAAATCTGGAACAAATGGTACCGATGGTTAGAAATGAGGGGGAAAGGCCAGGACAGAAAAATACAGACAAGTTAAGAAATGGAAAATATGGTATTAAGAATGTGTGAAAGGTAGGAATTGGATATGTATCTGTATGACTAGTAATTATATATAAGAAAGGATCGATGGACAGGAAATCTGACTGAATGCACAAACCTATGTAATGGACATAAAATGTAATTGTTGTAAGATCTAATCACTATATGGAAACGTTTATGCCAGAAATGTCGCACTATGTCCAATGTTTTTAATGTTTATCTAATAAAAAGACTTTTAAAAAAAACATCCAGATCTGCCTATTGCAGGTCCTTGTTAAGGACTCGATAGGTAGACAACTGCCAAATCCAGTCTGAACATCTGACTGACTGCAATTATTAATAATGATAACGATAACAACAACAACAATCTTGCATTATATTTGATATTAGTGTTACACTGTTCCATGTTCCTTATTGATTAGTCAAAATAAACCTGCTTTGTTTGGGGAATAAGATCAGTTAATTATGTGTTTACTGACTGCTCTTTAGAAGGCCAGATCCTGAAGATGAAACTCAAGCACTTTGGCCACCTAATGAGAAGGAAGGACTCACTGGAGAAGAGCCTCATGCTGGGAAAGATGGAGGGCAAAATAAGAAGGGGACGACAGAGAATGAGGTGGCTGGATGGAGTCACTGAAGCAGTCGTTGTGAGCTTAAATGGACTCCAGAGGATGGGAGAGGACAGGAAGGCCTGGAGGAACCATGGGGTCACGATGGGTTGGACAGGACTTCGCAACTAACAACAATTATGTATTTCAAATAAATCCTTGAAATGTTGAGCTATAATTAATATTTCAGTTAAATGCTGCTGCTGAGCAATAGATTTGAGACTCGCATATTTAAAATGACAAGGATATTTTATATTCTCCCTAAATGTGTAAGCAGAATGAAGATACCAATAGCAATAGCAGTTAGACTTATATACCGCTTCATAGGGCTTTCAGCCCTCTCTAAACAGTTTACAGAGCCAGCATATTGCCCCCACAGTCTGGGTCCTCATTTCACCCACCTCGGAAGGATGGAAGGCTGAGTCAACCTTGAGCCGGTGAGATTAGAACCGCTGAACTGCAGATGACAGTCAGCTGAAGTAGCCTGCAGTGCTGGATTTAACCACTGCACCACCTCGGCTCTATAAGATGGCAGGAGTCACATTGGAAACACAGAAATTTTGTTTTAAAAACCACCACAGGTAGTCCCTGACTTATGACAAGAACCAGACCAGAATTTCCATTGGTAAGCAAAGTGGCTGATGATTCATGCCCAATTTAATGCCCTTTTTTGCCATGGTTGTTAAGCATCCTTTACTGACTTGGCTTATCAGAAGTCACATGGGAAGGTTACAAATGATGATCCGGTCATTCTGAATTGTTGTGACCATCATGGTTGCCAAGTGTCAGAATTTTGACCATGTGGGATGCTGTGGTGGTCACAAGTTGCCTTTTTCAGTGCCACTGTAACTTCAAAAGGTCACTAAACAAATGATCTTAAGTTGAGGACTACCTGTATTCTATAAGGCTCCATTTTATGCTGCCCATATCAGGGTTCCAAATAGCATCCAAAAGTCAATCAGAATCCGAGGCAAAAGATTCCTCAAAGTTTCAATTTATTAAGAGAGCCATGTTGGCACATTTGGGAAAACCCGAATCTGAAAGCTTCCCAGTTTTCCCACCCAGTTGAAAGTTCAAGATCCTGCCCCCACACCCACCAGTCCATCACATGGTCCAATCTTCCACTGCCACCCTGGCAGCTTCCACCCATCCAGTTCCAGCCAGGTGCAGAGACAAAGGATGACCTTGAGTTTCTAAGAAGAATGTTATTATGGCTACATATCACCCAACTCCGTATAATTCCCCCCTCCCATTTTCCCACAATAGAAAATGAATAGTAGAAAGTGTGGCAAGCCTGAAGTCCAAAAAGAAAAGATGGCCCACATATTTCACGGAAAAGTTTTGCTGGGGATCACCAGAACTTGGAAATTAGATGCAACCAGTATGCATGTTGCACTTTGGACTTTAAGATTTTGAAATTAATGTTAAAGAATGAATGTATTTTTGATTTCTGAGACATAACAAGACAAACAACTTATAAGAAGAGTTGTGGTGGCGCAGTGGTTAGAATGCAGTATTGCAGGCTAACTCTGCCGACTACCAGCAGTTTGATCCTGACCGGTTCAAGATTGACTCTCTTGTCCATCTTCCAATGTTGGTAAAATGAGGAACCAGACTGTTGGGGAGCAATACGCTGACTCTGTAAACCACTTAGAGAGGACTGTGAAGCACTGTGAAGTAAATCTAATAGCTGTTGCTATTGCTATAATGGTGCTTGAGAGATATTTTTGAGCAATTATATCAGGACTTTCAATCAATAATGTGTCTTCCTGGGAACTCTCTGTTCTCAGAGGATGTTACAGAAAAAGATACGCAACAGAACTGAATAGAACTGAAAGCAATATGAGCAATTTGGACATGATTTTGCCATGAGACATTAAAAAAACAGCCTGCCTGAGTCTTTAAAAATTCAAGAAGGAACAAAAAATGACAATTCCAGAGAACAAAAGGATTTTCTTGTTGTTGTTAGACTTTCAGAAAAGAGACTGATTTTAATGTTTTGAAGACATGGGAAACAAAGGCCAACAATCATCTGAATGAATGAAAGAGCAAGATTGTTTTAGGTGAAAAAAAGGAACACAAATGTAAAGAGAGAGCACCACACCGATTTGGTAAATAACACTTCCACTTGTTGTTAGTTCCGAAGTCCAATCCATCGCAACCCCATGGACAGCCTTCCTCCAGGCCTCTACCATCCTCTGGAGTCAATTTAAGCTCACGCCTACTGCTTCGGTGACTCCATCCAGCCACCTCATTCTCTGCCGTCCCCTTCTTCTTTTGCCCTCAATCTTTCCCAGCATGAGGCTCTTCTCCAGGGAGTCCTTCTTTCTCATTAGGTGGCCAAAGTATTTGAGTTCCATCTTCAGGATTTGTCCTTCTAAAGAGCAGTCAGTAAACACATAATTAACTGATCTTATTCCCCCCAAAAAGCAGGTTCATTCTCAATCAATAAGGAATGTGGATAACCCTCAGTGCAACAACATCAAATATAATGCAAGATTGTTGTTGTTATCATTATCATTATTAATCATTGCACAGATGTTCAGACTGGATTTGGCAGTTGTCTACCTATCGTGATCTTACCAAGGACCTGCAATAGACAGATCTAGATATTTGATGGTGTTACCGATATCGTCTATGCCGCAACTTGCTTACTCTCAAGCTTTAGACATGAATGAGGTCTTGGAGGCTACAGCTGAAAGATAAGAAGGTTGGAATTCTCCTTCTTGTGCCATATCTGTTATCGGATGTTGGCGATCATGTTGACAATCCTATTTTTGTCAATAGCCGCATGAAAAAGTGCTGCTGAGTTTTGTCCAAACCAATCCCTTAAGTTTTGAAGCCATGATGTTCTTCTTCTGCCTGGACCTCATTTGCCTTCAATCTTTCCTTGGAGGATTAAGTGAAGGATGCTGTATTTTTCTGGGTGTCGCATCAGATGTCCGAAATATTCTAACTTTTGCTTTTTTATGGTTTTGATGATTGCATTCCCCAGGCAGCTCATCACCTCCTCGTTTTGTGATTTTGTCAGCCCAGCTTATACGCAACAGCTGTCTGTAAGTCCACATTTCAAATGCTTCTAGTTTCTTTAAGTGGCTTTCTGTCAGAGACCAACTCTCCACTCTGTAGAGCAGGAGAGACAAGATGCAACATCTGACATGCCTCATTGTCAGTCTTAGACTTATGTCGTGACTGCAGAAGACCTTTTTCATTTTGAAGAACGCTGTTCGACCTTTCTCTATCCTTGCCTTTACTTCAGTGGTACTGTCCCAGCTTTCATATAAATTAATGATCCTTTCAATTTTTTCTAGGTTGAAATACATCTTCAAATTCTTGAGAAAAACTGGCAGGTTTTATCCAAAATGAAAATATCTGTTGGAGATCACCAGTCTGAGCTCAACGGCAGGGTAAAACGCATAATCAGTCTGGAGTCTCTATACCCCCTCCAAAAAAGACCTATGTCTCCAAGCCCCTTAAAGTCTGTTGACTCTTATCTGGCACCAATTTGCCTTGAACATTAGTAGATCATACACTTGTGTATAGGTAGCATGAAATAAACTTGCAATGCTTTTGAACTCTATCCTAGTTCCTGACTTCTTGCTCCTGACAATATCTTTGTAGCCTCTTATTCTCTTTCTAGGCATAATTCACACTAGTGGGATGAGGATGCCAAAAGAATCAGTTGCTCCATATTTACCCATTCCTCATCAGAACTCTAATATGATCACTCTGATTATCAGACCAGATTAACAGAGTTGGAAGGGACCTTGTAGGTCATCTAGTCCAACCTCCCACCCAAGCAGGAGACCTTACACCATTTCTGACAAATGGCAGTCCAATCTCTTCTTGAAAGCCTCCAGTGATGAAGCTCTCACAACCTCCAAGGCAACTTCTGTTCCATTGGTTGATTATTTTCACTGTCAGAAAGTTTCTCCTTATTTCCAGGTTGAATCTCTCCTTGATCAGCTTCCATCCATTATTCCTTGTTTGGCCTTTGGGTGCCTTGGAAAACAGGTTGACCCCCTCCTCTCTATGGCAGCCCCTCAAATATTGGAACCCTACTATCATGTCTCCCCTGGTCCTTCTCTTCACTAGACTAGCGATGCCCAGTTCCTGCAACCGTTCACATTTATTTTAGTCTCCAGTCCCCTAATCATCCTGGTTGCTCTTCTCAGCAGTCTTTCTAGAGTCTCAACCTCTTTTTTATTGTGTGGTGACCAAAACTGGGTGCAGTATTCCAGGTATTACTAAAGTTGAAGGCAAAACAAAGAAAATAAAAAACACCACAATTTCAATTGTGCCTCTGTTCTGGAACAATCTTGAAGGATAAGTTCCTAGCACTTAATTTGTTGACTTTTGGATGTGAAATAGAGAATACTTTATGGCACCTCAATTCCTTAATTTCTAATGAGATCCATGCAGCTTTGCAGCAAAAAACCAATTATATACCTTTTAGGAAGTCATCTAATAGCTCTTTCACTGATAATGCATTTTTATATATGCAGGAATCATACAGAAAAGTACTGTATATTATATAACACCAAAATCTACACGTCGGGCTGAACAGAACCCAAGCATTAAGATTTCTGGAATCAACCACTCACGGTATTACTTGAGTCCAAGATAAAAGCTAATTACTGCTACAAAGTAGCACAGTTCTTGCATTTACATTGTTAATCTCAGCATGATTAAAATATTGTTTTGTAAGGCTTATTGTACCTGAGAGATAATTTGGGACGCTCCCTTATGCTTCTAAATAATTTGGCCATCCCCCTGTCCGCTTCGTACCCTTTCAGTATTCATATTCTTGCATAATATTGTTCCAGTCCGGTATTAAAAAAATAACTCTGCATTGAGATCTATTTTGCTTAATCCTCCTCTCTGCTTCCATCTTCAGACTGTCAAAACGGACATTCTGTTTTTTAGAAATTTTACACTGTAAAACTGATACCGGCCAAATGGATCTCTGCTGGATAGCACAAGATGTTCTCATGATCTCTTCAGCCTTCATGAAGTTGTAGAAGACATTTTTGGGTAAAGCAACAATGAATATGGTTGTTTCATCAATGGAAGAATTTTGTTTAATTTATTATGGCCGGGGAAGAAGGAAGAACATGGAACATTTGTGTCTTGAAGGACAGGAAGTTATCTTAGGAAGGAGTTGCACGATGCATTATCCACAGCAGAAGAAATCCAGATTATAAAAAATCAAATTAATAGCCAAAATGTTCATTAACTGTTGACTACTCTAACTTTCTAAGGAAAGCAGATCTAACTGAGTGGTGTCTATCAGGGAAACAATATTTAGCAGTATTTCATAGGTAGCTTGAAAACATACCATTTTTAGAAAGAACGAAGCAATCTTGCCTCCAACACTGGCAAGCACTAAGAATGGTGCATCCTCATGGATAAATGTTGGGGTTCATCTCAAAGCATAAAGAGCCTCCATCCTATGGCTGCATTCATAAGGCATGCTCAAACTACTGAACCAAGAACAAATTAAACAGAATGGATCATGCAGCATCTTAAGCCTAATGATTTAAGCCTATACCCAAATGGTAAGAAAATTTGAATGTCAACCAAGGTAAACACATGGGTGAAACACAACATTACTGTTGTTGAATAGACCTGGTTAGGCATGTTACATGAATACAAACTCATCCCAACCCTCTGCTTTTTAAGATATTGATCAATGACTTGAAGGAAGGATTAGAAAATACTAAATCTGTAGATGACACAATATAAAGGAGATAAGTGAAAGGACAGTTTCAAGACTCAAGGGGCTCTTGATAATATCTATCTATCATCTATATCTATATATCTATCTATCAAACAATCAATCATCTGTATCTATCTATCTATCTATCTATCTATCTATCTATCTATCTATCATCTATCTATCATCTATCTATCATCTATCTATCATCTATCTATCATCTATCTATCAATCATCAATCATATCTATCTATCTATCTATCTATCTATCTATCTATCTATCTATCTATCTATCTATCTATCATTCATCCAGCTACCTACCTACCGACCTACCTACCTACCCATCTATCTACTTTCTATCATCTGTCTGTCTGTCTATCTACCCCCTCTCTCACGCACACACTTTCTCTCTCTAGCTAGCTATTTATCTAGCTATCTATCATTTCTTAACTTCCCATCTTCCTTGGTTGCAAGTTGCAATAATAGGCAGAAATCGGGATAAATGTCAACAAAAATAAAAAAAATAATTCCTACACTGGATAGAAAAAACCAATGCAATGAGGACAGAATTGAGAATAGCAAGGGGGGGGGGGGTTGAGACCCTACTTGTAAAAAGAGTTTTGAATATTTTGGTGGATCATGAATTGAAAATGAGCTAGCAATGTGATTGAAATGCAGAAAATGGAGTCCTATGCTACATTGATAGAAAGATGATATCGAGATCAAGAGAAATCATCTTCCTCCCTATTTTCCGTCGATCAGATCAGACCCGGCATATTATGACCAGTTCTGGACACCATATTTGGAAAAGAACATTGAGGAAAATGCCCAGAGAGAAGAGACCAAATGATAAGAAGCTAGCTCAGAGATGTGAATTTATGTTTATCTGGAGAAGAGGTGACAGTGAAAGAGACATAATGCGATCTTTGAGTATTTAAATGGACATCATGTAGAAAACGAGAGTTGTTTAGACTTGTTCTAGGAGATAGAAGTTATATTACAGGGAAAAATAGATTTTAATTGGATATCAAGGCGGGGAAAACATCCTAATAAAAACAACCTAATGAACTTTATCAGAAGGTAATAGACTCTTCTTTGTTGAAGGAGTTTAAATAAAGGCTAGATGGCCATTCCTTAGAAACACTGTCATGATGGATTTCTGTAGTGTGTAGGAGGTTAGAACATCTCTAATGTCATTTCCAACCATTATGTTCTATCACTCTATAAAATGCAGCAAAGAATATGAAATAAGAGTGAACTTCTAGCCTTCCACACCTGGGAGGAGACTACAGTGAAAAAAAAGAAAGAAAGCCTAGTATAATGAAAAGGGATGACATAATAACAGTGTTGTAATATGTAAGTGGTTGCCATAAAGAAGGGGGAGTCAAGCTACTCGCCAAAATATCTGAAGGCAGAACAAGAAACAAGTAATCTATAAATAAGGAGAAATTTCTGACCATTAGACCAATTAGTCAGTGGAACAAAGTTGTGGGTGCTCCAACACTGGAGGTTTTGAAGAAGAGATTGGACAAGCATTTGTCTGAAATGCTATAGGATTTCCTGTTTGAGCAGAGGGTTGGACTAGAAGACCTCCAAGATCCCTTCCAACTCTGTTGTTCTGTTATTCTGCCTGTTTCCCCTTAGTGAAACTTAAGAATAGAGTCAGGTTGAAATTCAAAGAGGCATATCTTGTGATATTGGTTCAACTTTCCCCTTGCTTTTTCCAAGCCCAATTCATACATCTGATCTCGGTCTTTGGGTTTGTCCTACACCAATTTTTCATCTTGATATAAATCAAACACCTCTTTATAGATGCAAACATATTTCATATGCTAGGAAGTGCCCACCCGCTGGGCAACAGAATGAAGACCTCTGGATTTAAATAGGCCTGCTACAGAATGAAAATAAGTTCTTTAAGTATAAGGACTTTCTTTTTAAATCAATCCATTTAGGATTTTGTGTCCCAAGCAATGCAGTATTTTAAGTTTAAATGATTCAGTTGAACCCAGCTGCAAAGTGATTGAAAAGCAATGTTTTTAGATAGCACTGTTTCTATAATAAAGAAAAATGTCCAATTGCTTTCAATTAGTTATAAATTCAACTTCCGCCCAGAGATTATGTTTTTTGGGGGTGGAGGGTCATTTTGTGGTTTGATTGCATTTCCAAAAAAAAATATCAGCATAGATCTCCTTACTTTGATGTCATCCAAGTGTATTTGGGTAGAAATTCTAAGCCAAGCCAACATAGCCAGGAGCCAAATTGGATTTGGACTGATGAAAGCTACAGTTTACCACCCATTGACATCTTCGAATTACAGGGTTGGAAAGAACCTTTAGAGGTTTTCTAATCCAGCCCAAATTTGGGGAGTCTCCAACATCATCAACAATGCTTTAAAAATATTTTACATGGCTAGCAGGATTTTCAGAGGATAGCTCTGAAACGTATGAGCAGCTGTGCTTATTTCTTAAGCATATTGCTTAAGCTGACCAGAGTCTCCTTTTGGGGAAAGACAGGCGGCATATGAATTTAATACATGAATATAAATAAATACATATTATTACATATATCTAAATGGATTACAACCTGAAGTTTTCAACTCCCTAAATCTGTGCTTTTTAAAGGTGCTGCAAAAAAAATACATCTGCAGCCTCTCACCATTTTAACAAAGGCTGTGGTGTTGGAATCACTGGATTAGAAGATCAAATATACCCACATCTCTCTGAGCCAGTTGAGTCCTTTCTTTCCCTCAAGGGGAAAAAAATGGAGGAGGCAGTGAACTGCCTTGTTTCAGGAGCAAAGAACTGCTGTAAATCTAACAAATATAACCTATCAATATTTATGGTGCAAAAAAACATTGAAATATTTCTTCCTTTCCTCTTCCTGTTGGCAGGAAGCTCAAACTGCCCAAGGAGCTGCTGATACAGTTCTACAGAGGAATTATTGAGTCTGTCATCTGCACCTCTATAACTGTCTGGTTTGGTTCTGTAACCCAACAAGACAGACACAGATTTCAGAGGATAATCAGAACTGCAGAAAAAAACAATTACTGCCAACCTGCCTTCCATTGAGGACCTGTACATTGCACCAGTCAAAAAGAGGGACGTGAAAATATTTACAGACCCCCTCGCATCCTGGACATAAATTGTTTCAACTCCTACCATCAAAACGACTCTATAAAGCAGTGCACACCAAGACAACTAGACACAAGGACAGTTTTTTTTCTCCGAATGCCATCACTCTGCTAAACAAATAATTCCCTCAATAACTGTCAAACCATTCACTAAGGCTGCATTACTATTAGTCTTCTCATCCCACTGCTCACCCATCTCCTCACACTTATGACTGCATGACTATAACTTTGTTGCTTGTATCCTTACAATTTAAATTGATATTGTTTCCTAATTACTTATTTGTGCCCTATGACTATCATTAAGTGTTGTACCTTATGATTCTTGATGAATGTATCATGTCTTTTTATATACATTGAGAGCATATGCACCAAAGACAACTTCCTTGTGTGTCGAATCACACTTGGCCAATAAATAATTCTGTTCTGTTCTGTTCTGTTCTGTTCTGTTCTGTTCTATTCTATTCTATTCTATTCAGTGTGTCTTGTGTCCAGAGAAATCATCTGCAGAACATAATTAAATGCCTTATGAATGACAGCCTTCTGGCAAGCTTTCATTAAATTCTTCAGGAATTGCACATGCTCAGGCAAGAGCATAGCAAAATAGTAACAGTGAGGAGTCCTTAATCCTCTCTGAGCTTGGTTGTTTTCTCTCAGACTAACCAAGGAGAGAAGCAACCTGATACTAAGCAGAAATTCCCTGACAGTGCGAACAATTAACCAGTGAAACGACTTACCTCCAGAGGTTGTGAGTGCTCCAACACTGGAGGTTTTAAAGAAGAGATTGGACAACCATTTGTCTGAAATGGTAGAAGGTTTCCTGCTTGAGCAGAGGGTTGCACTAGAAGACCTCCAAGGTCCCTTCCAACTCTGTTATTCTGTTATTCAGACATTTCATTGCCCAAACTAGGTAACATCATCAGTATTTGGTTAATGAAAGGTCATCAAGAAAGCAACCAAGATCAGAGAGTATCAAGGACCCCACATTTCAATTCCCGAACTGCAAATATTCTCCTTGAAAGATGGACAGTGGTACAAATATGGGTGGGTTTTGGAGTCAACTCCAGAGATATCAGAATGAAGACCCAGCCAGGAGGTGAATCGGGAAAATCAACTCCCAGAGGAGTTGAAAAACCTATTAGGAAGCTCAGAATGGTGGTGGAACAGATGATTAAATCTCACAACGGAGTTGTATATTAAAAGTGAAGGGGCCCCAACCCAGTGAACCCTGAGCGTCCCAAATGCTTTCACCCTGACCCGTGGTCTCTGGATGAAGAGAAGTGGAAACCGGGTGAGGTACTTTACCTACTAGGAAATCGGAGATGGCCAAGTTCAGGAGGAAATAATTGTTCTGCGTCCTCAAGCTGGAGTCCACCACGAAGGCCAGCATCACTAGCGCGTTGCCCACCACGGTGGCCACGATCAGCAAAGCCATCAACACCGCCAAGGCGATGGTCCAGGTCGTGGAGAAGTGGCCGGAGAGATCTTCTCCCTGCGCTTTCTCCGAACCGTTCACAGCCCGGGCGCTCGAGGGGGAGCTGTCCATTTCAGCACCATGCGCTCTCCGCAGGCTCAAACGCCCGGGCGAAGTCGCGGCGCCATCGTCAGGGACTTGGGTTATAGGATCTCTTATTGGCATGGATTATAGCCGGCCAACTCCAAGGGACTCTGAGCGGCTCTACTTGGCGGGACTCGCCTCTCACGGACGGAGGGAGTCGGAGAAAGCCGTTTCAGCATTGCGCTCTTAGCCGGTTCGTCCCTTTCCGAGGCTCATCAGATCGGCTAAGGCAGCGTTCGATCCTAAGCGGTTAGTTTTCTTTCTCGAGTTCTCAGGGAAATAATAATAGCAACATTTTTTTTAAAAAATATCTAGTGCTTTTTCTTCTTCTTTCCGTTGCTTTCCGATTTTTTTCTCCCCGTGAGACTGTAGGGTTTTTGTTTTTCTCCTCCTATTGAAACTCAGCCTTTCCTTTCTCCTTCCTCCCACTTCTTCTCCTGACTGGGAAAAAAAGAGGGGACGGCAGGAGTGGAGGAAAGGATGCGGAGGGTTGTGAGTGGGGGCTGGCTCTACTATTTGCAGCAGCTGCTTTGCTCAGCGTCGGAAGTGACTGACTCCGGGCCAAAACGAAGAGTTTTCTCCCAAGGGTGGAGCCAAGTTGCTTCTCTGCCCAGGGGGGGAAATAATTGCTGAGAAAATATAGATACAATAGATACAAAACTTATGGTAAATCGCTCCGAACGTCATTGCAGAAAATACGTCTTCAGCAACAGAGTGGTCAGTGCACTACCTGACTCTGTGGTCTCTTCCCCAAACCCCCATAACTTTAACCTTAGACTGTCTACTGTTGACCTCGCCCCATTCCTAAGAGGTCTATAAGGGCACACCAGCGTGCCTACTGTCCCTGTCCAAATGTTCCCTTGTATTTGTATCCACTTCATGTATTCATAATCATGTTTATACATATATCTGTTATCTAATGCATGCTTGATGAAATATATAAAATGAATGAATGAACGAATGGATAAATAAATAATCCGAGAGTCTACGGCTAGGCTGTGATTTCAGACAGTGTCAGGTTGAGCAGCCAGGTTCAAAGCCCAGCCTCTGCTCCTATCTCTTCCCATCTGCTCCTTTATTTCGGTCTTTCAAGCATCTCCCAGTGAGCTTCAAGCAGGCAATAGGAGCAGTGGAACCGGCCTGTTTGCTTTTGGGATAAGGTTGATGAATTGTCAATAGGACCAGGCAGAGGGGGCTGGGGACATTCTGATTAGAGGAAATAAGATCTTGTAATCTCATCCAGTACTGTGAATGGTTAATATCAGCTCCTGAGTGAAATCATACAGACAATCAAATAAGCCATAAGCAATTTAATGGCCTGAGTTTGATGATATGCTTAGCCAAAAAGAACTTAAAGGAAGTAACACTAACCAATACGTTGTGCCAATGTCTCCTTTCATGACCTCAATCAGTAATTTATGTCAACACAGCCTGTTTATCTGTGGTTGTATATGTGCAAAATAGCAGTAATAGTTGGAAGGGACCTTTGAGATCTTCTGGTCCAGCCCCCTGCTCAAGCAGGAAACCCTACTATTTCAGACAAATGGCTGTCCAGTTTCTTCTTGGAAACTTTCCGTGATGGAGCACCCACAACTTCTGGAGGAAAGTCGTTCCACTGATTAATTGTTCTCAGAAAATGCATTTGTGAGTCTTCACTATTGAAACCTCAGCCATTTGATTTATATATATAGCACTTATAGTATCCAAAGCCCATTGCGTGTTTAACTACATCGGGTAAAGAGGTAGCAGATTCATTCCTGCAGCATGCTAAACTTGGTTAGTGGTTAGCATATGTGTGTGTAATGGATTTTTGGACCTGGGCCATTTGTAGTTCAATGAGTTTTGCAAAACCACAAACTGTATGAATTCAGTAATCAGGATTATAGCAATAGCAATAGCAGTTAGACTTATATACCGCTTCATAGGGCTTTCAGCCCTCTCTAAGCGGTTTACAGAGTCAGCATATCGCCCCCACAGTCTGGGTCCTCATTTCACCCACCTCGGAAGGATGGAAGGCTGAGTCAACCTTGAGCCGGTGAGATTTGAACCGCTGAACTGCAGATAACAGTCAGCTGAAGTGGTCTGCAGTACTGCACCCTAACCACTGCGCCACCTCGGCTCTTTTAAGTGTTTATCAGGTTATACATCGGTGGAGAAAGTAGACAGGATTTTTGTTTTCTACTTTACTGTATTCTGGAATTATTATAAAAATCAAGTCTACCATAGCTGAGCTAAAAAAAAAAGTGTAGACCACTAGTAGACTGCAGAAACAAGGCTTAGAAAATAGTAAAATAAATTTATTCAGCAAGTAATTTAAAAAGGAATGAGTAAATTACAGCAATAAAAACCATGTTTGTGTGTGTGGTAGACACACACATACTCCAAAAACTTCAACACATTAAAGATGACGTCGAGGTAAATACCTTTAAAATATTGCAACCCAGAAGGCCTGCCATAATTCTATTTTTTGATACTCTGCACTGCACTCCAGAAAAATGGGAAAATGGGAAAATGGTTTTATACGACATTCACTCCAGGATTTAAAGAATGCTATTATTATAATGCACTTAGAAATTGTTGAGAATATTTATAGCTCAAGTTGAAGGTTTTGGCAGTAGTCTGTTCTCCAAGCTTGCTGTTTAGCTTCCTGACACTTTACCTATAGATCCATTAATAAACATGTTGACTTTGAACCAGCATATGAACTACTAAGGACCACTTGAATCACTAATCAGCGACAGAAGCAACTATCTCCCTCCCCAGTTGAATTTTGCACATCACAAACAACCAGTCGCTTCACCCAAAACCCTGCTGAAGTTGTTACCAACTTGGATAACGAAACATCTGGGAGCTGAACAGCAACCTCAGAGAACAAACCACTGCCAAAAAGCTATTATATCCTCTCCCACTCTTGTAATGCTTGAAGCATGAAAGCTGAGAAGACTCAAATATGAGTTCCTTGAAGTCGGCGTTCATTCAGATTTGCCACTTTCAACTAGCCCTTCCTAACAGATCTTAGAAGGGCTGTGTCAAGATTCCTATTAATGAACCCAAGCAAATCAGAACTCCGAGGACACTTGCTTCCTCAAAGAACTTCTTTATTGAGTACAACATATCGGCACACTCAGTGGAAAACCAACTCTGAATCTTTCCCGCAGTTTCAGCATAATTAAAACCAGTAATAACCCCTTCCCCAAGTGTCACTGGTCACGTTGACCAACTAGGTTAATTGGTGGGTTCCTCAGGCACTCTTCTCTATCCTCCATCCCTGGGAGATGATCTTGGTTCCCATGAGAAAGATCTACTGGTATGTTGTGTCTAGTAAGACATTCCAGCTGCTCCCTCTCCCACACTGTGTGGCAATGATGAACTAGGAAAATGGCTTCTGCCGGGTTCAGTTCAGTGTTGATTGTCTGATTCAACTCAGAGAAGGTGATCTCAAAGGCAGTTAAGGCATTAAACTATGTAGAGTTCTAAAGCCTGATTTGCAACCAATTGTCTCTCCTAATCATGATGTTCTGTGAATGAACATAAGTACTCCCATAGCTACTGAGGCATACAATCCATCACCTCTAGCTTGCATATAGTCCTCAAGGGTTGGCCTATGAAGAACAAATTGCAGTAATCCAGTTCTGAGGTGACAAGGGCATGATTGAAAGAGAATATTTCTATTTCCAGAAGTGTCTGCAACTGGCGCAGAAGATGTAATTGTGTGAGATTCTCCTTGCTACTACCTTCACCAGCTATCAAAATAAAAGAGATGACTTCAGAACCTCTAGCTTTTGAACCATCTCCAATTAGGAAAGGAGAATTGCTTTGTTGGGAATCAAAGGAGGTTTCTGATCAAAGAAGGGTTCTTTAATTTTGTTTTGTTTTGTTTTAGTATTCTTCTTCCTGTTAACTGTCACTAATGTAACATACTAGCTGGATACCCATGCTTCATGGCGAAACTATATGATTGGACTATGCAGGAGAAATTAGGTTCACAATCCATTGGCTCAGTGGTGATCCTTGATTGAAACACATAGGGGAATATCTCTCCCTTGAGTCTAGAAACAGTTCCATAGGGGGAAGGCACAGACATTTTGGTGAGGTAATGGAATGTGAGGCAACTGGCAGTTGGAACAGAGTTCTTTTCAGGTGGGGAGGGGGAGTAGAATGTCTAACTCCTTAGCATCAGAACATGTTAATTACTGTATAAGAAATACTAATGATCTGATGGTCATTTCGAGAAATCCTTTCTTAGTGAGTACCTAGAAGCCAAGTGGAACATATGTGCCAAATTTCAAGTTTGTAGGCTGTAATAATGTATTAATCAGTATTCAACTAGAGGGGATAATATGTGTATATGTGGGTTTTTTAAATGCACCTTTTAAAATGTTTTGATTATTTTATTTTTGTGCTTTTTTCTTTTTTGTCTTCTGGGCTTTTTGTATTTTAACCTGGCCTTGAAATATATATATATGTCAGACAGTGGTGGTTCCTACTGGTTTGGACCGGTTCTGCTAAACCGGTAGTAACTTGGCGGCATGGGTTGCTGGAACTGGCAGCGACCCAGGGCTGCCACATGCCCCCGAACCAGTTCTCCCACTGGCACCATCTTGTTTTTGGCTTCTGCGCATGCGCTGAGCAATTTTCATTGTATTGCGCATGCATGCACAGCACGCATCAAGCACGCACACGGAGCACGTCCCTGAGCGAACTGGCAGTAGCACCTGTTGGAACCCACCACTGGTGTCAAATGAGCTCAATCCAACTCCATCCATCTTTCTATATATTGTATGAAAAATGATTAACTATGAATCCTTCTGTATTGTTCAAATTAGTCAACTACAGAACCAGGTTCTGAACCTAATCTTTAAAAAATAATTATATTAAATATGCCAGCATAATGCATGGAGATTTTTGAGGACACCAAGATGTTTCAAGGACATCAAGTCGTGGTCCACAACAAAGAGTAAGTTTTTGAGAACTTCCATTCAACTGACAGATTAACATTCTCTTTGCTTCCTTGAAGGCATTCTCCTTTCAACTTCTTGGCCTCCTCCTCCTTCTTTTCATGGTGTTTGAGAAAATGTCACGGGTCCAGAGGCAGTCACATCAATAAATGTAGAGAGCACAAAACCCAATACAGCGGCCCTCTGGCAAATTCATATCTGCAATGATTTTCTTTTTAAAGTGAGTAATTTCGCAGTGTCATTCAGGTGAGACCCAGCTAGAGAGTTCTTGGATCGATAAAGACTGACATCAACTGATGTTGTCCTGTGACCGGGCATGATTGAAAGCGGTAAGCACCATTTCAGCCACCATTTGAGACTCAAAACAAATTGGCTGGTTTTGCAGCTCTGATCACTTATTCTAATTCTACTATAGATGATTCCACAATGTACAACCGCAATTGAGACCAAAACGTCAATTGTTAAGCAAAACAAGGGTTAAGTGAGTTGTGCCCAATTTTCCCATGGTTGTTCAGTGAATCGCTGTAGTTATTCAGCCCCCCCACACACACACATTAACTTGGTTTGCCAGAAGACCGCTAGGTTAGTTAATGCCAGACAGTGTCGGCTAGCGACTCCCAGGGGGAGAGCCTTCTCTGTGGGAGTGCCTTCCCTCTGGAATGAGCTGCCCCCGGAGCTTCGTATAATCCCCGACCTCCGGTCCTTCCGACGCGCCCTAAAAAGTTGGCTTTTCCAGCAAGCCAGCCTGGCCTGAACAAAACAAAATAAATTATTGATCATTGTTAATTTTAATTGAATTTTCTTTAAAATGTCATTGTTAATCTTAATTGGGTTTGTTTTTTGGATACTCTATCTAATTTTTTTAACTTTTGTAATATGTGCTTTTTTAATGTTGTACACTGACCTGAGTCCTTGGGAGAAGGGCGACATATAAATCCAATCAACCAAACCAAACCAAACCAAACCAGTTAGTTTACTTCATTGTCATTGCAACTTGTACCATGAAATTAAATGCGATCTTCAGTGTACAATAACAATTCAGGTTGTGGTTGTTAAGGAATCATGTGCAGGACGGTTGCAAATGTTGGTCGCACGACCCTGAGACATCACAAGTGTCCAATCAACATTTTTATTGAATTATAAAATAATAAAATACCAAAAAAAATAATAAAGTCAGGGGGTGGGGAGGGAGGAAAGGAGAAGTGAGGAAAGATAAGAAAAGAAAAAGAAGCAGTGACTTCCGACTTTCTCTGTTACAATAAAATAAGGCATTAACATCAAATCACAACTTTTTGGGTTTTTTTTCATAACAATATGAATAAGCCACTTCTATAAGGATCGATCAGTCTAATTGATAAAACCCAAAGTCAAATTTTCATTCTTTTCCACATCAAGCACGAAATTCCGAAGCGATCCACATGTGGGAACAAAAATACTTATGTTCTTTCCTTTAATCAAAGTAGTCAATTTTGCCACTTCAGCCAACTCCATTGCATCATCATCATCATCATCATCATCATCATCATCATCATCATCATCATCATCATCACCTTTTATCCCTTGCGGGATGGAATCTGGGCAACCGAATAGAGCTAGCAGTGTTTAATGGCCAGATGCCCTTCCTGTCGCCAATGTGGACTTCTGTTCAGCAGATACTATTCTCATTGTGCCCAGAAAGAGACCAAACTCCATCACATAACATGTTGTGAATACTGTATTTTCCAGACTATAAGACACACTGGAGTATAAGACGCATCAAGATTTTGAAGAGGTAATTTTTTTAAAGTTTTTGCACTCTGCAGGCCTCCCAAATCCTTTGCACACCTCATTTTTTTTTGTAGCAAATGGGGCATGCAGAGAGTTTGAGAGGCCTGCAAACTGCTTCTGGGGCTGAGGGGAGCAAAAACGAGCAAAAAATGGCCTGGTTTTTTTTTGTGCTTGTTTTTGCCCTCCCCAGCCCCCAGGAGCACTTTGAGGCCTCCCAAACCCTCTGCAGGTCCATTTTTGTGAAAAGAGGTGGGATTTCGGGAGGCCAAAAATGCTGTATTCAATGTATAAGACAAACCCAGATTTTCGCCCTTTGGGGGGGGGAAGGAAGGTGCATCTTATACTCTGAAAAATACGGTACATACCTCCAAGTGCCCAAATTCTGATCACATGACCATGGAGACTCTGAAAGTGTAAGGCACATTTTTCAGTGCCTTTGTAACAGGAATCACTGAACAAATGGATGGAAATTGAAGATTGCTGGTATATGGCTCCTGTTCCTCCTATTCATGGTTCTGAATTGGACCTGTAGCTTCAGGCTATGTTCTGTTTGATTGTCTTTCCACATTAACTTCTAGTTTATAGGTTAGAAACATCTCTCTGTGTTTTTGAGATGACACTGCTGATTTGTTCTGAACATGGGAAAAGCAAGGCTCTGTGTTCTGATGCATAAAGCGGGGTTCCTTTCTTAGAACTTATATTCAGAAAGCTCATCTTTCTTTAGGAAAGGGACAGAATTAAGCTAATAGCATCCAAGTTGGAAGAATTTCCCCTTCAAATGAGCTATTTTCCGAAGTAGTTCAACTGTCGGCGTCTTTTTGAAAATGTGATGCGCGGAACAAAACCCTGTCTTTCAAATGCAGCCTCGCTAACATTGAAGAGAGCAGGATTATTACATCTTGTGATTTTGAAATGATATGCCTCTTAATGCAATCTGAATTAGCTCATTTAGGGGAGCTCTATTATAACTGATGGCACAACGTCTTTCTTAAGCTTTCTCATTTTCTCACCCATTACTCTTATTTCTTTTCTTTTTCTTCTTCTTTTCTTCCTTCCTTTCCTAAAAGAAGCACTACGGTTATCCCTTCTTCTGGGGTTGGGTTTAACAATCCAGTTTATGCTGCACCAGGGGTGAAATACAGCAGGTGCTGACAGGTTCTGGAGAACCGGTATCGGAAATTTCGAGTAGTTCGGAGGACTGGCAAATACCAACTCTGGCTGGCCCCAGAGTGGGGTGGCAATGGAGATTTTGCAGTATCCTTCCCTTGCCACGCCCACCAAGCCACGCGCACAGAACTGGTAGTACATTTTTTTGAATTTCACCACTGTGCTGCACCGAAAGTATGAAAAAAGGGGTGGTAGAATGATATACCAACAATTAAAAGGGCTATACAAATAATAAATCAGAATTGCGATCTGGATTCCATTAACAAAAATTGCAAAATGTTTACAAACGAGGCTTGTTAAAGCTCAAGTATTTTGTGAGAAGGGATGAAGAAAAAAAATAAAAATACATAAAGCACCAGGACAGTACGGGTAGTCCTCGACTTATGACCACAATTGAGGCCAAATTTTTGTAACCTTTCAAAGTTGGAATGGCACTGAAAAAAGTGGTTTCTTATTGGGTGGCTTTGGAGGAGGAGGAGGAGGAGGAAGAAAAGAGGCAGAGGAGGATGAAGAGGAGGAGGAGGAAGAGGAGAGAAGAGGGAGGAGGAGGAGGAGGAAGAAGAAGAAGTGGAAGGAGGAGGAGGAAGAGCAAGCGGAGGAGGAGGAAGAGGAGGAGGAAGAAAAGAGGAGGACGAAGAGGAGGAGGACAATGACAAAGAGGAGGAGGAAGAAGTGGAAGAAGGAGGAGGATGAAGAGCAAGAGGAGGAGGAGAAAGAAGAGGAGGAAGAGGAAGAGGAGGAAGAAAAACAGAAGGAGGAAGAAGGGAGAAGAGCGGGGAGGAGGAAGATGAAAAATTAGGAAAAACTTAGATAATTCAAGCTAAAATAGCTTTCTCCAATCTGAATTTAAATCTGTTGGGCTTTAATTTCCATGTACTGGATATCGCCATATTGGAAAGATCCACTTTGGGGAAGACAAGATTAAGGATGCGTAGGAAAGCAATAGATAAGCTCGCCATGTGTAACTTTTGCTTCTGCAAAATGAGCTCTGAAAATCATGGGGTCCCTACCAACAGCTTTGTAAGTCCTTTCCCTTTGCAAAAATAAAGACGTGCCACTGTAAAAAAAAATTCACAGGGCAAGAATGGCTATTGATCCAAATACTTCTGTAAAGAGGCAGTAACCCAACTTGGCCCTTTCAGATTAGGAAAAGCTGAACATCTTGTAGTTATGTTGCCATTTGGACATAGGGTGGCACTGTTTGCTTTTAATCTCTAACGGCTCGGGCCCATAGACAAATTAAAACCCAGGGTGGGGAGGGCAAAGCAGTAAATTAACGTTAGTGGGGAGGGGGAGGAAAGAGTTTACAAAGAAAAAAAAAATACATAAAGCACCAGGACAGAGGGAGGAGGAGGAGGAGGACAAGAAGGAGGAGGAACTTGGTTATGACGAATGAAACTTGGGAAGCAGATATCAAAAGATGAGCATTTCTATTAGAAATTATTATAGTGCCTTGCTCTGTACCAGCCTTTGATAAAAAAATAAAACATCTTTTTCTCTTATGGATTTATTACATTTTTAAGCTGCCCATCCCTGGTGTTGCAGTGAATTAGAATTCAGTACAGGTAGTCCTCAACCTACGACCACAAACGGGATCAACATTTCTGTTGCTAAGTGAGGGATTTGTTAAATGAGTTTTGCCCCGTTTCATGACTTTTCTTGCCGCAGTCGTTAAGCGAATCACCGCAGTTGATAAGTTAATAACCTGGTTGTTAAGGGAATCGGGCTTCCCCGTTGACTTTGCTTGTGAGAAGGTTGCAAAAGGGCATCACATGACCTTAGGACATAAATCTGAACCGGTTGCCAAGCCTCTGAATTTTGATGATGTGATCATGGAGATGCTGCAAGAGTCATAAGTGTGAAAAACGGTCATAAGTCACATTTTTCAGTGCCATACTAACTTTTAGTGAATAGTCACTAAACAAACCGTTGTAAGTCGAGGATTTCCTGTACTGCAGGCTAACTATGCCCACAGTCTGCAGTTTGAGTCTCACCGGCTCAAGGTTGACTCAGCCTTCCATCCTTCCGAGGTCGGTAAAATGAGGACCCAGATTGTCAGGGGCAACAGGCTGACTCTGTAAACCCCTTAGAGAGGGGTATAAAGCGTTGTGAAGCGGTATATAAGTCTAAGTGCTATTGCTATCACTTTCTCCCCTACGAGGTGACTCTCGTCAACTTACCTTTTTATCAACAAGGTACCCTGTATTACCTTTATAATTTAAACATTATTTTTCATCAACGAGGCTGTCTAACACACTTTATATATACTGTAGCTTATATGGATAGGCACATTTTATATTATTTTGAAGGCACCATCACAAAATTGCTTGCTAAAAACTTACCACAGGTTGGCTAAAAAAAAAACAGGATTAAGAACAGGGTTAGAACAATACCTAATTTTATTAATATACTTATTGTTACATAAGCATCTGCAGTATGTTTTTTTTGTAAATTCTAGCTCAGAGATGCTGTAAGTCCCATTTTTTAATAAAAAAATAGCATCCTGCAATTTGTTGTCTTGTCAAAAGAATGATTCACATCTGAAGTCAGACCTGTCTGAGGCAAATATGCTACAATGTTTGGGAAGAAAACCCCCCAAGTGCATCCAGCCATGGCTGTTTTTATTTTTTTGAATTATCTTCTCCATGTTGGTGGATTTATCTGAAGCATCATCTTTGAGGTGATGATATCGGAGTCATGAAAACAAACTGAATGTGTGACCAGAATAATTTCTGCTACTTTCAAACTACATGAAAAACACAAACACTTGAAAAACACCCCAGCTCTTAACTGTTTCTTTGCAGAGAATGGATTCAAACATTAACGAAAAAGTATGGTATTTACCAACTGGTGATATTAGAGGTATGTATGTATGTATGTATGTATGTATGTAGGTAGGTAGGTAGGTAGGTAGGTAGGTAGGTAGGTAGGTAGGTAGGTAGATAGATAGATAGATAGATAGATAGATAGATAGATAGATAGATAGATAGATAGATAGATAGATAGATAGATAGATAGATAGATAGATAGATAGATAGTTAGTGTTGGAAGAAATGTCCTTCTGGGTTCAGTTCCAAGTGGGGAAAAAGACACTGGAAACGTGGAGGCTGCTTGGAAAGATGATTTTAATGGTGAAGAGAACCACACGGTTTGAGGTCCTGGGGGAAAAGGTGATCACATGCTTCAAGATGTTGAGTGAAGAAGAAAAGAGAGTGAGATGCTGAAAGTTCCTGGCTTTATACTCTCTGTTTGGCCCCACCTCCCTGTTTCCAGTTCCTGTGTAAGAAATGTATTCTGATTGGTTGTCAGACACCATGCAGGGACAATTTATCTAGGCTGTGTTTTGATTCCACGTTTGGTTGAGCACTGCTTCTTCCCAGATGACATGTGGTGAGTTTCTGTAGATGGTTATTCCTATCTTTGTTATGTAGAGTAGACTAATGGCCCATTGAGAAAGGTGGGGGATATTAAGAGTAAGTCTGTTTCCTGCCTAAAAACATGTTTCTCCATTTCTTATTCAGGGAAATATAATATTCTGCCTTTTCAATATTTCCCAGGATATTTCATTTTTCTAAGAGAGGGGTGGGTGATAACTTCCTACAGATGGATGGATGGAAACTTAACATTAAAGTTAAACTTAAGCAGAGTTTGGCTTCTTAATAGTTCTAGACTTGCATGCTAAACTGGGAAGTTAAATAAAATCCCCGAAGAAGGAAGTTGCAAACCACTTTCCTATGTGAAGCACCCAGGTTTTTTAATCGGTAAGGAGGACAAGCAGATGTTTAATTGAATAAGGATGTGTCGGTAACTATAGACATGGCCACACAACCAACTTCCACTTATGAATTGTAGTGGACCTCAATTTATGTCTGTCATTGGGATCAGAACGCTAAGCGAGGCAGTCATTAAGTGAACCGTGCCTGATTTTACAATCTCTCCTATCATGGTCATTAAGTGAATCTGGTTTCTGCCATTGATTTTACTTATTGGAAGACAAGTGGGAAGGTCGCAAATAGCAATCACATGACTCTAGAAAGAGTGCAGAGAAGAGCAACAAAGATGATTAGGAGCCTGGAGGCTCAAACATACGAGGTTGCACGACCTGGGCATGGCTAGTCTAGTGAAGAGAAGATCCACGGGAGACATGATAGCAGTTTTTTTTTTAATATTTGAAGGGCTGCCACAAAGGGGAGAAGCTATTTTCCAAAGCACCCAGAGGCCAGACAGGGAATAATGGATGGAAACTGGACAAGGAAAGATTCAACCTGGCAATGAGAAATTTTCTGACTGTGAGAACAATGAATCAATGGAGCAGAAGTTGCCTTCAGAGGTTGTGGGAGCTTCATCCCTGGAAGCTTTCAAGAAGGGACTGGACTGCCGTTTGTCAGAAATGGTGTGTGGTCACCTCCTTGAGCAGGGTTTCGACTAGATGACCTACAAGGTCCCTTCCAACTCTGTTATTCTAAGTAATTCTAAGACCCCGGTTTCTGCAACTGTCCTAAATACATGCCTGTAACCAAGAACCCAAATTTTGATCAGGACATTGCTACAGTCAAAAGTATGAGGATTGGTCATCTTTTTTTCAGCCTCTCTGTAACTTTGAACAGAAACCAATTGTTGTATGTTGAGACTCGCCTGTATGTTTAAGCATAAGAAGTAAGACTCAGACAGTGATAAAAATCTTGGCGAGTGTAAATATATTTCCACTGTCCAGGTATTGATGGTAGGCATATTTGCTTTCTCGCCCCTCTATCTGGTGCACTCTGGTGTTTTGTGCTATGAGTTGCATTCCTTGCAGTCATATAAATCCTTCCATTCCCCACCATTCCATCAGAACCGAAGAAGCTTCTTGGGTGAGAAGCGAAACATCTTCAAGGAAAAACAAAGGAAGTCCAGTTGGCTTTTGAAAAAGCACCTTTGGGACAACCATGACCTGGATGACTGAGAATCTCCATAGATGGTATTCTAGATCAGTGTTTCTCAACCTTGGCTACTTGAAGATGTCTGGACTCCAACTCCCAGAATTCCCCAGCCAGCATTCGCATTCGCTGGCTGGGGAATTCTGGGAGTTGAAGTCCAGACATCTTCAAGTTGCCAAGGTTGAGAAACACTGTTCTAGATGGTTCCTTGGTGAGACTGTTGTTTAGTGTTAGTTGTTTCTCCGAATCGGTAGTTCCTGGATTGGGGTATTGTTTCTTTCTTGATTGTTGGGTTATCATTTACTCTTGCTGTTAATCTCTGCTTATCTGGATGTTGATTGCTGGTGAGAAGGTATTTTGGTCTTTCTGTTTCCTCTTGGACTTTGTCTGTTTTGAATAATATGTGGATATTGTTTATCTGTAGGTGCCTGTTAGTGACCAATTCATCTGAGTGCCAGGCTTCCAGAAATTCTCTCGAGTTTTGGATTTGACTTCATTTCATTTCATTTCATTTATTGAATTTCTATGCCACCCAATCCCGAGGGACTCCGGGCGGCTTACAGAAATGAAAAAAAATAAAAAGAATTTTTAAAAACAATGGGGCACAACAAAGTTAAAAAAGGAACACAACAAACACCCAATCGAAAGGGGGCTGGACCTCAATTGAGCGGTCAACAGCCCCAGGCCTGCCGGAAAAGCCAGGTTTTAATGGCTTTGTAAAAGGCCATGAGAGTGGGCAGGGCCCGGATCTCTGGGGACAGCTCATTCCATAGGGCCGGTTTTGAAGATCGAGGGTTGAAGGGAAGACGCGAGAGCCAGGACTTCCAAAAGACAAGGTTTATTTCAAACAGAGCAGTGACAGCGATTCAAAGAGACGAAATCCGTGCCAAGGTATTTATATAACATTTGTTTAACGGGGAACCAATGGGAGGCCGGGTAGCGTCCAGCAACTGCTGACGCAGTACCTCGGCCAATCAGAATGGGTTGGCTGGCTAGCAACAGGCTATGCTGCGCCTCAGCCAATCAGGGCTCAGCATAGGCTGTTGCTGGCCTCCTAGAGAATTTATTAATACTTAACAGCCGGAGCGGCAACAGAGAAGGCCCTACTCCTGGGCGTCGCCAGCCGGCATTGTCCCGCTGTAGGCACCCGGAGAAGGTCCATCCTGTGCGATCTTATTGGTCTAAGGGAGGTATGTGGCAGAAGACGGTCTCGCAGGTATCCGGGTCCTAGGCCATGTAGGGCTTTAAAGGTGATAACCAGCACCTTGAATTGTGCTCGGAGACCAATGGGCAGCCAGTGCAGCTCGCGGAGGATAGGTGTGATATGGGTGTACCTTGGCACATCCAGTATCGCTTGCGCAGCTGCATTCTGGACTAATTGCAGTCTCCGAACACTTTTCAGGGGCAGCCCCAAGTAGAGCGCATTACAGTAATCCAGTCTTGAGATGACGAGGGCATGAGTGACTGTCTGACGTGCCGGTCCAAATAGGGTCGCAACTGGTGCACCAGACTTGATTTGGATGCTCATTGTTTCCCAGTTGAAATTATGTTTATGTTCATCCATGTGTTGTGAAATTGAAGAGTTTTCTTAACTTTCATAATACTTAAATATTTTAACTCTTTAAGGAGTTGTTTAAAAAAACGGATTTTTTTTTTAAAAAGCTACTGAGTTTGAAGGCAGACTTGACATTTAAATCCCTGTATTTTTGTGTTCCGGGAAAGGCACACCATCTGTCATGCTCAAAAGAGAAGGAAAGATATTGAGATCCAGATAAGAAGGACTCTATCCACCAAGGACACAGATGAACATCATAACTGTTTGCCCTTCACAAGGTCTTCTAGATTTCAGCCGAGCCAAGAAAGCCAATTATCCTTGACTAGCTTCAGATGTCAGCCAAGGTCATTGGAACAGAATATGGTTTTTACACATTCACCACCTCTGTCTTCCCCAACATGAGGAAAATTGCATCCTCTAATACAGTGTTTCTCAACCTTGACAACTTGAAGATGTCTGGACCTCAACTCCCAGAATTCCCCAGCCAGCATTCGCTGGCTGGGGAATTCTGGGAGTTGAAGTCCAGACATCTTCAAGTTGCCAAGATTGAGAAACACTGCTCTAATACAATGTTTCCCAATGTCGGCCATTTTAAGATGCGTGGACTTCAACTTCCAGAATTCTGGGAGTTGAAGTCCATGCATCTTAAAATGGCCGGCATTGGGAAACACTGCTCTAATACAGTGGTCTCCAACCTTGGCAACTTTAAGACTTGTGGACTTCAACTCCCAGAGTTCCTCAGCCAGCAAATCAATATGGAAGAAAAGTGAACAATTGCACACACCCTCCAAATAATATAAGGTGAAGGAAAAGTATTTTTTAGGTTTTTAAAGATTTTTTTTATCTTGTCTTTATTGCTTTATAGGTAGGTAACTCAAGGCAGTGAATGTACTGCCTTAGTCCTCCTATTTTCATCAGCACAACAACCCTGTGAGATGGGTTGAGCCTAAGAGACTGGCCCAAAGTCACCCAACAGTCTTTCATGACTAAGGCGGGACTAGAACTCCCAGTCTCCTGGTGATTGGCCCCAAATCATCCAACCAGTTTTCATGCCTAAAGCGTGACTAGAATTCACAGTCTCCTGCTGATTGGCCAAAAACCACCCTGCTGGCTTTCATGGCTGAGGCAGGACTAGAACTTACAGACTTTTTGTGATTGGCTGAGCCAGCCATCTCTCATGCCTAAAGCGGTCTCTTAGTTTCTAAGCCAATACCTTAACCACTAGGCCAAGCTGGCTATTTAGATGGTTTAGATCTGCAGTAATCCAACTAGTCTCTGTCTAAAACTGCAGACCATTTCTCTATAGCAGTGATGGCTAACCTTTTTTGGCTCCCGTGCTAGTTGGGTCATGCGCGGGCGTGCCACACCCATAACACTATGTGCGTGCCCTCCCATTTGGGCATGCACGCACAACCAGCAACCAACCACCTTCTTTTAGCATGTTTTTTTCGCCCTCCCCAGGCTCCCCAGGCTTTGTAGGAGCCTGGGGAAGGCAAAACAGCCCCCTCCCAGAGTCCCTCCGGAGACTTCAGGAGCTTCCCTGAAGCCTCCGGGGAGCAAAAAACACACCTACGGGAAACCCGGAAGTTCAGGAATGGTGACTTCCGGTTTGTCCATAGCGACAATTTTCGACCTCCGGAGCCTTCAGGAAGCTTCTCTGAAGGCTCCGGAGGACGAAAACTGGTCCTATGGACAAACTGGAAGTTACTTCCAGTTTGCTCATAGAGCCAGTTTTTGCCCTCCAGAGCCTTCAGGGAAGCCTCCTGAAGGCTCCGGAGAGCAAAAAACGGGCCTACGAGCAAAACGGGAGACCGTTCCCAAACTTCCAGTTTGCCCATAGGGCTGGTTTTTTGAAAAATGGCCTCAAAAGAAGGCTGAAGTCAGCTGATCAGGGAGCTGACAGGGCAACACGTCACGTGCCCTAACAAATGGCTCCGCGTGCCACCTGTGGCAGGTGTGCCATAGGTTCGCCATCACGGGTCTAAAGTCTTTGAATAGCTGTGATCATTTGGAGCAGTGAGCTGAACTGTTCCTAGATTACAGGGAGGGTTTCCTTTGAGGGAATCTGTGGGACACCTAAGCCCTGTGTTATCCTAGATAGGAAAAACATACATCTAAATCAGTCCCTTTTTAAAAACAAAAACTCAAATAAATAACCCTGTGCCTTAAGCTTTGTTTTCATTGTCTCTTCACATTCGCCCCCAACTTGTAAAACCAGAACTGAGGAATCTGAACTTTCTAAATCCAGTTTATGTTCTTTGCAGATGATAACAAGAAGAGGAAATATGCCAAGGTCATTGGCCTGTTTTCCTCCCGAGTCCCATTACCACCAGAATCTGTAACAACACAAACCCACATTCTCACCCCCGATGAAATATTTAAAAGACTTCCTGAAACAATTAAGCAAATGAGATTGTATGGCATCTCCTGTTATCTCTTCTCCATTTAAAAAAAAAATGACGGTGAGTCATTTCCTGCTGTCACTCAAAACAGCTGGCTAAATCCACATAAACCCTGCTGTTTGGCCTTCTTCCTGGATATCCAAGGAGGAATTTACCTTTTGCTGGAGTGAAAGTAGCAATCATCCAGGTTGGTTCCCCGTCCTCTGCCAAATATCAGCTGTGGTTTATTTGGACCAGTCTTTCTCAACCTTGGTAACTTTTAAATAAGTGGACTTCAGCTCCCAGAATTCTCCAGCCAGCACTCTGGGAGTTGAAGTCTATATATCAGTGATGGCGAACCTTTTAGAACCATGCCCAAACTGCATGCGTGCATGTGCCCAAATTGAAAGTTGCATGTCTGTGTGCATGGACATGCGTGCATGTGTGCTCAGTAGAGGTGGGTTCCTGCCAGTTCTAACCTCTTCTATAGAAGAGGTTCCACAAATCTACAGTGCTGTTTAGAACTGGTTCCAGCTCCCTCCCACTGCCTATCCGCACATCATCAAGATGAAGAGCGAGAGAGGAATTCTGGGAGTTGAAGTCCTAAAGCTGTCAAGTTTGAACAACCTTGGGGTTTTTTTTCTAAAGGGTTAGGGTGCGAGGGTCTTGTAACTTGACAGCTTTAAAACTTGCACACTTCAATGCCAGAGTTCCTGAGCCAACATGATTGGAGGAGGAATTCTGGGAGTTGAAGTCTACAAGTCTTAAAGCTGTCAAGTTTGAACACCCCTGTGGGTTTTTGTTTCTAAAGGATTAGGGGTGCAAGGGTCTTGTAACTTGACAGTTTTAAGATTTGTGTGCTTCAAATGCCAGAGTTTCTGAGCCAACATTTTGGTTGCTAAGCAAAAGCATTGTTAAGTGTGTTTCACCACATTTTACAAGTTGGCCACGCCAACCCAGTCACATGGCTGGCAAGCCACTCCCACAAAGCAGACCACACCTACAGAAGAGGTTCTAAAAAATTTTGAAACCCACCACTGCTCTGGACCCTCGATATTGTATTAATGTCCGACATACAGTGTGAATTCCAGGCAGGTGAGTAGTATACAAAGATTGGTCTAGCAAAGTTTTTGTATGCCCTAGTTAGCAGTATAGTGTTACCAGAGAAAAAACTTCGTAAAATAAGGTTGACAACTCTTAATGCCTTTTTGGCAATGTTGTTACAGTGAGTTCTTTCTTGGGCTTCATGGCAACTGTGAGGGCAGCACAAAATGTCTTCAGCCAGGTTCGCTTCAGAGTTGACAATTCCAATATTTGAGGAAATATTGATGGGGTCAACCTATTCTCCTGAAGGCAGGACAAGAAACAATGGATGGAAACTAATCAAGGAGCGAACCAACCCAGAACTAAGGAGAAACTTCATGACTGTGAGAAAAATCAACCAGTGGAATGACTTGCCTCCAGAAGTTTTGAATGCTCCAACACCGGATTTTTTAAAAAAGAGCATCGACAGCCATTTGTCTGAAATGGTATAGGCCAGTGATGGCTAACCTTTTCCCCAACATGTGCCAAAAGCAGGGAGGTCCTGCGCGCATGTGCCCACACCCATAATTCTATGCATGTGATCCCCCCCCCCAGCGTTTGGAAATGGACTTCCAGGTTGCCCGTAGGGCCATTTTTCGCACTCCAGAGGCTTCAGGAGGCTTCCCTGAACACTCCGGAGGGAGAAAAACGGTCCAATGCACAAACCGGAAGTCTGTTCCCGAAATTCCGGTTTGTGCGTTGGATGGTTTTTCGTCCTCCAGAGGGCAAAAAATGGCTGAAAATGAAGGCCAAAACCAGCTGGACAACATGCGCATGTGCGCTGGAGCTGACTGGGCAACGCCTCACGCGCCCTAAGAAATGGCTCTGCATTTGCCATCACAGGTATAGGCAGTGGTGGGTTCCTACCGGTTCAGACCGGTTTGGCCGAACTAGTAATGGTTTGGCGGCCTGAGTCGCTGGAACCGGCAGCAACCCAGGCCTGTTACGCCACTGAACCGTTTTTCCGGGCGGCGCTGTAGGAGCCACCATCTTGTTTTTTACTTCTGCGCATGTGCAGAACAATTTTTATTGCACTGTGCATGGGTTCACCCACAAATGCGCGAACGACAAAAGCACGCCTGACTAAACCGCGGTGACAAAACCGTGAGTTCTAAAGCGCGCTGACAAATGAGCGCTGAAGCGCGCCGACAACAGTACGCCGACAGAAGCGCGCTGTAATCCTAACCCTTACCCTAACCCTAACCCTAAACCTAAACCTAAACCTAAACCTAAACCTAACCCTTACCTTAACTTAAATCGCGCTTCTGTCAGTGCACTGTTGTCAGCGCGCTGTTGTCGGCGCGTTGATGACATCGTGGTTTTAGCGCCGCGGTTTTGTTGGTGCGCTTTTGACGTTTGTGCATTTGTCGGGTCACGCTGTGCATGCAGGTGGGGTGTGTACTATGTATGTGTGTGTGGCGCGCCGATGAACAAACCGGCAGTAGTGACTGCCGGAACCCAAACCTGGGTATATAGGGTTTCGTGCTTGAGGAGAGGGTTGGATTAGAAGACCTTCAAAGTCCCATCTAACTCTTGTTATTCTGTTATTTCCAATTTTACCTTCATGTCAGCAACATGAACTCATGTTTTACTGTCTTAGGCTCCAGAAAAGGAACGTGTAAGGAAAGCAGACTAATGCTTTTCGGCCCAAAATCAAAGCCTCACTGTTCCCCCAAGGAACTTTGCTTTTTGTATTCCAGTTTGAAAAACTCACTAAATTAAACAACAAAAAGAAACCGGTGCCAAATCTAACCTTGTTTAATAGATTCAGGGAGACGTGGCTACTGTGGATAAATCTGTCGCTGTAAAACATTATACAGCTACTGCCCACAATTTTATAGCAAAAAAGAAAAGAAAGAAAGAAAAACCAGATGTATTGTGAGAATAAGCAGCTGTGTTAGAGGCTGCAGTTCACAAAAGCTTAACTCGTATTGAATCTTAATTTATTGTTGCCAGATATCTTGTTGGCAGGATTCCCAGTTGTTCATACTTCATATGGTTTTTAATTGCTGATGGAGATCACAACATGGACACCAAATGGTTTTCTGGATATTGCAGAATAGGGCAAGAATTACCTACTTTCCATCTCTATTGTGCTAATGCAATGTATATAGAACACAGACTAATAGGTTGGAAGCAGTGGTGGGTTTCAAAATGTTTTAGAACCTCTTCTGTAGGTATGGCCTGCTTTGTGGGAGTGGCTTGCCAGCCATGTGACTGGGTTGGCTTGGCCAACTTGTAAAATGTGGTGAAACTCACTTAGCAACGCTCTTGCTTAGCAACCAAAATGTTGGCTCAGAAACTCTGGCATTTGAAGCACACAAATCTTAAAGCTGTCAAGTTACAAGACCTTTGCACCCCTAATCCTTTAGGGAAAAAACCCCCAGGGGTGTTCAAACTTGACAGCTTTAAGACGTGTGGACTTCAACTCCCAGAATTCCTCCTCCAGTCATGTTGGCTCAGGAATTCTGGCATTGAAGCATGCAGGTCTTAAAGCTGTCAAGTTACAAGACCCTTGCACGCCTAAACCTTTAGGAAAAAAAACCCAGGGGTGTTCAAACTTGAGAGCTTTAAGACTTGTGGACTTCAACTCCCAGAATTCCTCCTCTCGTTCTTCATTTTGATGATGTGCGGATGGGCGGGGGGGAGAGAGCTGGAACCGGTTCTAAACAGCACTGTAAATTTGTGGAACCTCTTCTATAGAAGAAGTTAGAACTGGCAGGAACCCACCCCTGGTTGGAAGGCACCTGGAGATCTTGTAGTCCAGCCCCCTGCTTAAGAAGGAGACCCAATATCGTTTGGGTTTTCCAATCTCTTCTTGAAAACCTCCAGTGATGGAGCACCCACAACATCTGGAGGCAAGTCGTTCCACTGATTTAATTGTTTTTGCTGTCATAAAACGTCTCCTTGGTTCTAGGTTGGATCTCTCTTTAATAGGTTTTCACTTGTTCTGCCCTCAGGTGCTTTGGTGAATCTGTAGACCACTCTCCTCTGTGACAGTCCTTCAAGCAGGGGTGAAATCTAGTTTCTGAAAATGTGATGCGCGGAACAAAACCCTGTCTTTCAAATGCGGCCTCGCTAGCATCGAAGAGAGCGGGATTATTACATCTTGTGATTTTGAAATGATGTGCCTCTTAATGCAGTCTGAATTAGCTCATTTAGGGGAGCTGCATTATAGCCGATGGCACAACTTCTTTCTTAAGCTTTCTCGTTTTCTCACCCATTACTCTTATTTCTTTTCTTTTTCTTCTTCTTTTCTTCCTTCCTTTCCTAAAAGGAGCACTACAGTTATCCCTTCTTCTGGCGTTGGGTTTAACAATCCAGTTTATGCTGCACCAGGGGTGAAATACAGCAGGTGCTGAGAGGTTCTGGAGAACAGGTAGTGGAAATTTTGAGTAGTTCGGAGAACCGGCAAATGCCATCTCTGGCTGGCCTCAGAGTGAGGTGGGAATTGAGATTTTGCAGTATCCTTCTCCTGCCACGCCCACCAAGCCATGCTCACCAAGCCACGCCCACAGAACCAGTAAAAAAAAAAGAATTTCACCACTGCCTTCAAGTCCTTGATTTATGACCACAACGGAGCCCAACATTTCTGTTACCAAGCAAGATGGTTGTTAAGTGATGTTTGCTACTTTTTACGACTTTTCTCGCCACAGTTGTTGGGGGGAATCCCTGCAGTTGTTCAATTAGTAACATGATTGTCAAGGGAATCTGGCTTCCCCATTGACTTTGCTTGTCAGAAGGTCGCAAAAGGAGATCGCATGACCCCAGAGCACTGCAACCGTCATATGTACACGCCAGTTGCTGAGCATCTGAATTTTGATCACATAACCATGGGGATGTTGCAAGGGTCATGTGAAAAATAGCTTTAATTCACTGTTTTCAATGCCACTCTAACTTCAAATGGCCACTAAATAAATGGTTGTAAGTTAAGGACTATCTGTACTGGAAAACTGCTATCATATAATCCCTAGTCCTTCTTCCCCTCGCACCTATGTGCTAGTCGTTCCCAACTCTAGGTGGCGGTGCTCATCTCCATTTCAAAGCCAAAGAGCCAGCGCTTTCCAAAGACGTCTCTGTGGTCATGTGGCTGAAAGCACAAAGAACATCTTCCCACCAAAGGTGGTCCCCATTTTTTCTACTTTCATTTTTACGTGCTTTCAAACTGTTAGGTTGGCAGAAACTGGGACAAGTAACGGGAGCTCACTCTGTTACACGGCACTAGGGATTCAAACCGCCAACATGCCGACCTTTCTGACTGACAAGCTCAGCGTCTTAGCCCCTGAGCCACCGTGTCCCTTTCATTAGACTAGACATACTTAGTTTTCTCAATCATTCATCTTATGGTTTATCCTCCAGACCTCCTTATCATTTTTGTAAATATAAAAGGCTTAAAGATGGAATAAGCAATACTCCCTATGAAATTGTCCATTCTACCTTCACACAGAATTGTCTTCAGTGACTCTGGAAAGTGCTGTGTTTTTCTAATGTACATATGGTAAAATATAGATAACGTGGATTGTTGAATTAAATCCTCTCTCTTTCATCTGCCACCCATTGTTAATTTCTCTCCTCAGCACATTGCATTTGCCTGTCGTTAGTCTTGTTTGTGCCAATTAACTGGGTTTTATTTTTTTTGATGTTTGCTAATGTTGAATAAATAAATATCAGACTGTCTTTTTTGCTGGCTGAATGAGGTGTGGGTGCACTTGCTTTGATCTGGGTATTGGGATGGTGTTGGAGGTTGCTGGGTACAAATTAAACCGGAGATTACCTGTCATCATTTCCCCTTCAGCCAGTTCTGACAGGTTCTGGAGAACTGGTAGCAGGACTTTTGAGTAATTTGGAGAACTGGCAAATAGGCTGGCCACGCCCTTGCTGCCTTCCAGCTGACCTTCTTTTGTTGCCCTGAACAGGAGAGCGGAGCTGGAAAGCAGGTTGGGTGGGATGGGGAGGGAATGGGGATTTTGCAGTGTCCTTCCCCTGCCATTCCAACAAAGCCACGCCCACAGAACTGGTAGTAAAAAAAAATTGGAATCCCATCACATGTATGTGATGGTGTCTTAACCGGCAGACCAAACTGGCTCTCATTTTACACAAAGTCTGTTTGGCAAATTTGTTGATGACATCTTAGTTTGTAAGTTTGTAAGTTTGATTTTATTTATAGGCCGCCCAATCCCGAAGGACTCCGGGCGGCTTACAGAAGGGAAGAGAAAAAAAATAAAAGAAAGTAAAAATAAAATAAGACAAGTTAAAACGACACAAATACATTCATTTCAATCGGGGCTGGATCTCAACAATGAGGTCAACAGCCCCAGGCCTGCCGGAAAAGCTAGGTCTTGACAGCTTTTCTGAAGGCCATGAGAGTGGGTGAGGTCCGGATTTCTGGGGGTAGTTCGTTCCAAACGGTCAGGGCAGTCACAGAGAAGGCTCTCCTCCGGGGAGCCGCCAGCCGACATTGTCTGGCTGACGGCATCTGAAGGAGGCCAACCCTGTGGGATCTCACCAGCCGCTGGGGGGGAGTGTGGCAGTAGGCGGTCTCGCAGGTATGCTGGTCCTAAGCCATGTAGGGCTTTAAAGGTAATAACCAACACCTTGAATTGCGTCCGGAGACCAATGGGTAGCCAGTGCAGTTCGCGGAGGATAGGTGTTTCATGGGTGTACCTAGGTACACCCCATATCACTCTCGCGGCTGCATTCTGGACTAGTTGCAGTCTCCGAACGCTTTTCAAGGGTAGCCCCATGTAGAGCGCGTTGCAGTAATCCAGCCTTGAGGTGACTAGGGCATGAGTGACAGTTTGGAGTGCCTCCCGATCCAAGTAGGGCCGCAATTGGTGCACCAGGCATCTTCCAAGACATTGTGACTTTTTTGGGACATGGATACAAATTCTGCTCTTCCAGAAAAAGCGCCAGACATCTTGAGAGGTTGACCTGCCTTCTCTCTTCAGCAATGGTTGCCTGCATATCTTTCACACCGTATCAACATTTCATGAAGGATTGTGACTTTCACCTCCCATTAGCCAAACTGCTACCGAATAGATCTAGTTATTTTCAATAATAAAAAGAGAGTGTTATTTCCCCCCCTCCTCCAATCTGGATATAAAAGAATCTTCTCTTAAGGTTCGGCTTGCGCTCTGTACACAAAGCAAAAGTCACTTCATTCATTTCAGCAGCTGCTGAAGCATTTAGGAATATAGATAGTTCAGTTGCCTCTTTCATCACGCTAAGAAGATTGCGTTTTAATGGCCTTAGGTTCGGTGGTGGTGCTGTGGATAGAGCAGATCAGTGGTGGGTTCCGGATTCCGTTCCAACCGATACGATTGGAATGGCCCCGGCATCACCCATGCGTCATGCTTGCCAGCGACGCTTCCCCAAACCTCCGTGATGCTCCAGCTGCTTGGCGGAGTATCGCACAGGTGCCGTGTGGGCCGTGCGTGTGTGTGGAAGCCCCAAAGGCTTAAAGGACAGGTAAGGAACTCGGGCAGGTGGTTGGGCCCTCTGGAGCACCGTACTGGAACGGTATCTGGTGCTCCGGGCAGGCTCCGGTACCCCCGTACCTAGGCCTGCAACCCACCACTGGAGCAGGTGATTTGTCCTTAAACCAAGTTCCTTGAGATTTCAATAGTGACTTCAACACAGAGGGCATGTGGGTTTACAAAGAATACACCTCTGCCCCCACAAAAAACTTACTTTTTTCTTACTTTACATTCTTCCCCCATCCTTTTGTCTCTCAGCCTTCACAACAAGGATGAGCACAATGGGTGACACACATTTTTTTACACTCTTATTGCTTGCATGTAAACATGGTACAGATGCAGAACAATAGGTAATACCGTAAAGCATTTTTTTATACTACAGTATTGGAATATTTTATTTCAGCATTAATAGAATAGAATAGAATAGAATAGAATAGAATAGAATTCTTCTAATTATCCATTGAAGTCTGTGTCTGTCTTGTTTGGTTGCAGAGCCAAACCAGGCAGTTATTAACAGTTATTGATTTTATTAATACAAAGTTATTAATTTTATTAATACAAAATTATTAATTTATTAATAAAGGTATTAATTTTATTAATACAAAGTTATTAATTTTATTAATACAGTTATTAATTTATTAATACAAAGTTATTAATTTATTAATAAAGTTATTAATTTTATTAATACAAAGTTAATAATTTTATTAATACAAAGGTATTAATTTTATTAATACAACGTTATTAATTTTATTAATACAAAGTTATTAATTTTATTAATATAAAGTTATTAAGAGCCAAACCAGACAGTTATTAAAGTTCAGGAATCATGTCCTTTTTTGTTTTATTAGTCGGCTGTCTTAAACTTCATTGTTTGCAGACCTTCAAGGTAGTTTATCCAGGGAAGTGAGATAAGCCAGCTGGAACCACTGGTTGACTTTGGGCCAATCACTAGGAGACAGTGAGTTCTAGTCCTGCCTTAGATATGAAAGCCAGCTGGGTGATTTGGAGCCAATCATTAGGAGACGGTGAGTTCTAGTCCTGCTTTAGGAGGGAAAGTGGCTGGGTAATTTTAGCCCAGTCCCTCTCTCGTAGCTTAACCCACCTCACAGGGTTGTTGTGCAAAAACTAGGAGATAAAAAAGTATTAGGTATGTTCACCACCTTGAGTTATTTATAAATGAATAAAAATGGGAGAAGAAAGAAAGAAAGAAAGAAAGAAAGAAGGAAAGAAGGAAGGAAGGAAGGAAAGAAAGAAAGAAAGAAAGAAAGAAAGAAAGAAAGAAAGAAAGAAAGTAGATAACAAGGATAAATAAGGTGTACATCCCAAGATTTCTCCTTAGACAATTATTCTCAGAAACTTTAGAAGTCCTGGCAAGGAAGGAAGTTCTTTATTTGGAATGATGTGGGAAGTAAAATGCGTTACTGAGTAAGGGGGTGGCATTCTATAGCATGGGCTGATTGTAAGGTATATAAACTATTCTGGGTGGAGAGATCATTTGTGGTTGCCCAGCTAACAGCTGGCTGTCCTTGTTCTTGGGTGAGGAATAAGGGACTGTTTGCTGGATCTCAACTCAAAAACACCTTTCATAAAATATTCTTTCCAAGAGGTTGGCACTTGGGGCTCTAAATGTTTCCGATTGTGTTGCAGGATGAGTTGGGAAATCAGAAAAAATGTAGCATCTAGGAATTCCCAATATATGGAGTGAGATGTTCAAGTCCTTCTTCCAGAGGTGAAATCTCGCCACTGGTCTTCAATCATCTATATCAGTGATGGCCAACCTTTTTGGCACCGAGTGCCCAAACTGGAATATGCGTGCATCAGTGGTGGGATTCAAATAATTTAATAACTGGTTCTCTTCCCTAATGACCCTCTGGGTATGCATAGCTGGGTGGTCATGTGACCATGTGGGCATGGCCAAATCAACGTCAATCATGTCGATGGGCGCTTCGCCTTAGTTGTTACAACGGAATAAGGGTGAACCGGAGAGGCAGTTTCTGTAAGCAGGACAGTAAAGATTAAGCTAGAAACAACAGCAGGATGTTTCCTTCCTGCCTTCCTTACAGGATTAGCCCTGTAAAGTGGGGGGGGGGAAGGAGATTTTTCCCAACAACCGGGTCTCCAAACTGCTTAGAAAGTTAACAACCGGTTCTCCCGAATAGGTGCGAACTGGCTGAATCCCACCACTGGCGTCCATGCATGCATGCCGGAGTGCCAGAAACCTAAAGACCAGCTGGCCGGTGTTCACATGCCTGTTTTGGGGGCATTTTTAGGCTATTTTCAGGCTTGTTTTCGGGTTGTTTTGGGGCCATTTCAGGCCATTTTTCAGTCTGATAACAGCCTGAAAAATGGCCAAACAGCTTGTTTTTTTAAACCAGAAGAGCAGCTGGCAACAGCATGCGTGCCCACAGAGAGGGTTCATGCCATAGGTTCCCCATCACAGATCTATATCTTTTTAGGTAAAGGTTTCCCTGTCCAGTCATGTCCATCTGTAGGGCATGGTGTTCATCTCTGTTTCTTGGCTGAGGAGCCAGCACTCAGACATTTTCCGTGGTCATGGGTTCCAAGCAGGGGTGAAATTCGACCAGTTCTATCCAGTTTGGGCGAACCGGTAGTGCCACCAGCGGGAGGCTCCGCCCACCCACCCAGATGTCATCTCGCCCTGTTTTTGATGTTCTGCGCATGCACAGAAGGCCCTGTGCATGCTTGGAGGTGGCGTGTGCGCTCATATTTACGATCTGGTGGCAAAGGTAAGTTGATTTCACCCCTGGTTCCAAGTGACACCCCCAACAGAAGTAAAACTCCAAGGCAGGCATTTCCCTCAAAGCTACATTTTATTAGAGATGTCATATTGGCACCTCTGGGAAAACCCGAATCTGAAAGTTTCCAGGTTTTCCCCACCCAAAGGAAAGTCTTACCTGCACCCACATGTTCATCACATGGTCCAATCAGGCCCCTGTCCTAACTGGAGTCGTTTCCCAGTCACACCCCTCCAGCTGCAGGCTGAGCATCCTTGACTCTCAGGGAAAAGAATGTTGTTATGGCTATCCATCTCACCCTGTCTCCATCCACCCTATTCCCGTGTCCCACAGCATGCCCATCTGCCAAGATCCAAAGTAAAAGATGGCCTCCACATCTGAGAGCCAGTGTGGGCTATATGCCAATGGTGCCTAGAACTCTTATCTTCCCATTCAAGTGGTACCTATTTATCTATGAACATTACAGGGGTTGGTTCTAACCTCTTCTATAGAAGAGGTTCCACAAATCTACAGTGCCATTTAGAACCGGTTCCAGCTCCCTCCCCCTGCACGTCCGCACATCATCAAGATGAAGAGCGAGAGGAGGAATTCTGGGAGTTGAAGTCCACACGTCTTAAAGCTGTCAAGTTTGAACACCCTTGGGGTTTTTTTCCCTAAAGGGTCAGGGGTGCAAGGGTCTTGTAACTTGACAGCTTTAAGACTTGCATGCTTCAAATGCCAGAGTTTCTGAGCCAACATTTTGGTTGCTAAGCAAGCGCGTTGTTAAGTGAGTTTCATCACATTTTACAAGTTGGCCACTCCCACCCAGTCACATGGCCGGCAAGCCACTCCCACAAAGCAGGCCACACCTACAGAAGAGGTTCTAAAAAAATTTGAAACCCACCACTGGAACATTTGCATGCTTTTGAACCGCTAGGTGGGCAGGAGGTGGGACAAGTAACAGGAGCTTACCGCATTGTGTGGCACTCAAGTCTTGAACCTGGGCTGTTGGTTTTCCAGCTGACGAGCTCAGCATCTTTAACTGCTGTATCATAACACCCCCCCCATAAAAACCCCTCCCTTTTTATGACCCTATAATCCCTTATTTCGGGGTAGAGTTGGGGCAACTGGAGAAGCCGAGCAAACATTTCTAGTAGGTAAGAATTCTGCTATTCCTTGATTTCCCTAATGAATTCTTAATTGAAGCCACTTGTCTTCCAGCTAATGACCAAAATGTTCAGCTTTTGGATCTGTCTATTCAATGAGGCCGGAGGCCATAATTATTTGGGATGAGGTCCTGGCTATTTTCTGTTAATGCAAAAAGTCTCATCCACTCCCTCCCTCCCTACACAAAAGCTCTGGCTTTTCTCTGGGTTACTATCATTGATTCCTCATCCATTCAGATCCTCTTTTGATGTTTGACACACATCAAAGGGGAAAAAAATTAAGCCCTTAAAGTAAGACCAAGGGCTGGGTCAGAAGGAGAGGCAGAGAAGGAAGCACGCATATGCTGCTTCAAAGGTGGGGGAAAGGAATGGAGGGAACAGAAAAGTTAGCAATTGATGGGGCATAGATGCAGACTTAAAGAAGGGAGAAGAATTTCATATGGAAACATTTAGAGATATATCTTCCTGTTTGGGAGAAGCTCTGTCTAGGCCAGTGATGGCTAATCTTTTTGCCATCGCGTGCCAAAAGTGGGGGGAGCCCGGGGGGTCATGCGCATGCATGCCCACACCCATAATTCTATGCATCCTCTCCCGCGCATACGCAACTGACCCCCACTTCCCCCGCTTTTGGCATGTGATGGCACTGTCGACCCGTTTTTTGCTCCACAGGCTTTCTAGGAGTCTGGGGAGGGCAGAAATGCCCCCCGATCCCTGGAGGCCCTCAGGAAGCTGAAACAGCCCATTCTCTGACTCCTGGTTTGCGTGTTGGGCTGTTTTTTGCCCTCTGGAGGCATTTCCCTGTCAGCTCCAGTGCACATACGTGCGCTGGCCATCTGATTTCGGCTTTCATTTTTGGCCGTTTTTCAGGGAAGCCTCTGGAGGGAGAAAAATGGCCCAAAGGGCAAACCGGAAGTTCATTCACAAACTTCTTGTTTGCACGTTGGGCTGTTTTTCGCCCTCCGGAGGCTTCCTTGAAAAAGGGCCAAAAATGAAGGCTGAAATCAGATGGCCAGTGCAATGCCTCACATGTCTTAAGAAATGGCTCCGCCTGCTACCTGTGGCATGTGGCAGGTTTGACATCACAGGTCTAGGCAGAAAGAGAAATGCAAATTATCTGTCTTGCTCCAGTGATTAGGATTAGGATTAAACATAGAGCTGTCCATCTACTAGAACACCAGCCCCTAATCTTTTGGGCTCCAGTGATGGGTTCCGGGGAGGGTGGTTTTTCGGTGGACCAGGAGGGCGCATGGTTTTGCATGCTGCCTGGATCCTGCACATGCACAGATGGGGCTTTACACACTTGCATGGATTGGTTCCTGCCAGGCCATGGACCAGTGCTGGTTGGGGACCCTGGTCCTAGAAGAAACTCTGGGTAGCCAACACAAGAAAAACCCAATGCACTAAAAAAAGTATTGAAAACAACAAACAATATTGAGATATTCATCTTGTCTGATGACAGTTTTATCCATTCAGTTCTATCTGACTCTTGGTGATTTTATGGGCCAGGTCTCTACAAATCTTCCGATCTCGCACACTTTCTTTGAGTTCTATGCTCTGGCTGGTGTCAGCTTGGATGGTGTCCATGGTACTCATTGGTACCATGATGGTGTCCATGGTATTCATTGGCGGCCTGATTTCTTTTTACCGCTAACTTTTCCAACATAATTACTTTCTCTAGTCAATTGCCCTGGAGAAAGTAATTGGCCAAAGTAAGTGAGACACAGTTTTATGATTTTACATCTTGTCTAGGGGAGACCACCGTATTTTTCGGAGTATGAGATGCACTCTCAAAAAAGAGAGTGAAAATCTGGGTGCATCTTCCATTATTGTAATGTGCTCTACATGGGGCTGCCCTTGAAGAGTGTTCGAAGACTCCAATTAGTCCAGAATGCAGCCGCGCGAGCGATTGTGGGTGCACCAAGGTACACCCATGTTACACCTATCCTCCGCAAGCTGCACTGGCTACTTATTAGTCTCCGAATCCGCTTCAAGGTGCTGGTCGCTACCTATAAAGCCCTACATGGCATCGGACCTGGGTACCTGAGTGACCGCCTCCTGCCGATTACCTCTCTCAGACCAATTAGATCGCACAGGTTAGGTCTCCTCCAGATTCCATCTGGCAGTCAATGTCGGCTGGCGACTCCCCGGGGAAGAGCCTTCTCTGTTGCAGCTCCGGCCCTCTGGAACGAGCTCCCTGTTGAGATCCGGACCCTTACTACCCTCCAGGCCTTCCGCAAAGCCACCAAGTCCTGGCTGTTCCAGCAGGCTGGGGGGAGCTGAGAAGCATCTACCTCCACAGAAATTGTGAATGTTGGTTTTGTTTTTAATATGTTGTCTTTGTCTTGTTCCCGTCTTTTGTGAGCCGCCCGGAGTTCTCCGGGAGTGGGCAGCATACAAGATAAATAAATAAATAAATAAATAAATAAATAAATAAATAAATGAATGAATGAATGAATGAATGAATGAATGAATAAATAAATAAATAAATAAATAAATAAATAAATAAATAAATAAATAAATAAATCTTATACATTGAATACAGGATTTTTGGCCACCCAAAACCCTGCCCTCTTTGCAAAAATGGCTGTGCATATCCTTTAGGAGGCTTATAGAAAATGAGCAGAAAATGGGCCGTTTATTGCCATTTCCCCCCCCCCCCCCAAACCCCAGGAGCACTCTACAAGTCTCCTAAAGGCTATGCCTGCCTTTTTTTTTTTTTTTTTTTTGACAAAAAACGGACCGTTTTTGGGAGGTCTGCAGAGTGCAAAAACTTTTTGTTTTAATTTACCTCTTCAAAATCTTGGTGCGTCTTACACTCTGGTGCGTCTTATACTCCGAAAAATATGGTAATTCTTCTATAGGAACCATGGTGCCATAGTGGTTAGAATGCAGTATTTCAGGCTAACTCACTGCTCACTGCCAGGAGTTCGATTCTGCCCGGCTCAAGGTTGACTCAGCCTTCCATCCTTCCAAGGTTAGTAAAATGGTGATCCAGATTGTTGGGGGGCAAGGAGCTGACTCTGTAAACTGTTTAGGGGTGTAAGGGGGTGTATCACTATGGTGCAGAATATGTCTAAATGCTGTTTTTTATTGCTATTGCTATATCTGAGAAGCTACTTTGGATCAGGTCAGGCTTTGTGGCCATATCACAAAAGGAAGCTACAGAGGGGTGTCAAACATGATTTCATTGAGGGCTACATTGAGGGTTGTGTTTGACCTCAGGGGGGCAAGGTGGCTGTGGCCAGCTTGACATCACTCATGTTGGGACTGCCCCGTGGGCCAGATCCGGCCTACGGGCCTTGAGTTTAACACTCCTGATCTAGAGCTTGTTAAGGTTAGATGTGCCCTCAGCCTTGATTGTGTCACTATCCACCACCCCCAATGCTTTCAAATTATAAACTTTTAAGTTTTTCTTTGTATTCGTCCGCATGGAGAGATATTTGTGATGTTGACCTACACCAGCCCTGGACAGCAGAGAAATAAAATCCCTTAGCTACAGCACGTTGTTAAGCCTAACCAGTAATGGTCTGAAACTGCAAGCAGAAATTCCTGAATAAAAAACCTCATTTATTTTGTCATTTTCTTTCTATTCACTCTCATTTGAATCAGAATTGCAGAATATTAGATGGACGGTGCCATCCGATAAAATTTCTTCCTCCCTTTTCTGTTCTCTCTTTTAAGTTTGAAAATGAAGCTCATCTTTAGAATTAATATAAAAGGAACTGAAGGATCAGATAATGGAATGTATGTACAGATGAGGCCCTGGGGATCAGAGGAAGGGTCACAGGTGGAGATGGGACCCAGGTGCGGATGGAATGGACATGAGAGTGAGGAACATGAATGCTGAAAAAAACATTTTCTCTTGTCTTCATTTCTTTGCCTTAACAATAAAGAGCAATGCTCCTTCCTGTCTCTCTCACTGAAGAGGGGGGGGGGGGTTCTGTCTCAGACAAAAATTTTAAACTGCTTTTATTTTTCTCTGCGGAAGGAGGGGGGTCGCGGGGGAGATAAAACTGTTTGTTCTTTTATTCTGCTCTGCAATAGGAAATGGGGGTGGGGGCTGCACATTAACAATGAGACAGATCTTAAAATCACTAATCAGGATATTAGGAACAAGAATAGCTTGCTTATAAGAAAAAACCCCAAAACCCACATAGCTGGCACACTTTACAAGATACCCTTGACCTGGGGTGAAAAAAAGGTGACGTGGCATTTACAGTATTTTTCGGAGTATAAGACGCACCTTTCCCCCCTAAAAGGGGGTGAAAATATGGGTGCATCTTATACACTGAATGTAGCCTCACTCACCCACCGGCCCCAACCCTTTGCCTCCCAGCAATTTACCTCCTTGCAGCAAATGGGGGCTTGCGGAGGCTTCAATAAGCTATAGCAATCCCTGCAGCCTCAAACAGCTGATGATCGGGAGAAATTGAAAGTGAAACTTGCTGATTGCTCCACATGGCAAATTGCTGGGGGGCAGAGGCAGATTTTTTTTCCTCGTGCTAATCAGGCTGTTTGCTGCAAGGAGGTAAGTCAATAACTATAAATGCCTATAGAATGCTCAAATTATTAGACTTGTTTTTTTAAAGACTGCTTTATTATTATTCTAGACAGCTTAACAAAATGAAGAAGCTTTTTAAAATAAATGCTTGGTCTGAAGAGGCCCAGTGCTATTGTATCTTCTTTTAAATAGCAGGGAATAACTATACTTACAGAAAGCACATCAATTTTGACAGCATCTGTACAAGTATAGTCTGAAATGTAACACTACAAAGTGTATATTGTCTGTACTGTTTGCTGTTTGTTGCAAGGAGGCAAATTGCTGGGAGGCAGAGGAAGATATTTTTCCCTTGTTTTCCTCCCCAAAAGCTAGATGTGTCTTATACTTCGGAGAGTCTTATACTCTGAAAAATATGGTAGCTATTCAATATAACAAGCGTAAGGGTTTAGGGAGGTGCTGAAATCCAAATAACCAATCAATATTATTTGTTATGCCTGAACTATTAAGGACAAAGGGTTGAATCAACCACACTTTGACTATAAAAACTTCTGTAAGATTCTAATCTTGGCCCTTTGGTTGCTTTTTCAAAACCGGGGTCCTTATATCTTGGTACCAAAATAAAAGTATAATTCTGTATCACACCTTGTGTCTGGTGACTTATCGGCTTTGACACCAAGCAAGAGCCCAGATTTGGGGACAACAGAACACCTGAACTTTGGGGTATTCATTGAACTCATCTGCCAGCTCCAAATGGTAGCCACAGAAATATCAAGACTGTCAGGTGCTAAAGATCAGATCCACATGTGGAGGTCCAATTAAACTGATTTATTCCTACTCCGTATGAATAGAAACGACAGAGCCCAGGGATAGAGTTAAGAGAGTGCTCAGTCTAGAATCATTATGTGTCCGCAAACACTCCGAATTCACCCTTGAATTCTTAGATACAATACAAGATACAATAGCAGAGTTGGAAGGGACCTTGGAGGTCTTCTAGTCCAATCCCCTGCCTAGGCAGGAAACCCTATACCATTTCAGACAAATGGCTATCCAACATCTTCTTAAAGACTTCCAGTGTTGGGGCATTCACAACTTCTGGAGGCAAGCTTTTCCACTGATTAATTGTTCTAACTGTCAGGAAATTTCTCCTTAGTTCTAAGTTGCTTCTCTCCTTGATTAGTTTCCACCCATTGCTTCTTGTTCTACCCTCAGGTGCCTTGGAGAATAGTTTGACTCCCTTTTCTTGTGGCAACCCCTGAGATATTGGAACTCTGCTATCATGTCTCCCCTAGTCCTTCTTTTCATTAAACTAGACATACCCAGTTCCTGCAACCGTTCTTTGTATGTTTTGGCTTCCAGTCCCCTAATCATCTTTGTTGCTCTTCTCTGCACTCTTTCTAGAGTCTCCACATCTTTTCTACATCATGGTGACCAAAACTGAATGCAGTATTCCAAGTGTGGCCTTACCAAGGCATTATAAAGTGGTATTAATACTTGATGTGATCTTGATTCTGTCCCTCTGTTTATGCAGCCTAGAACTGTGCTGGCTTTTTTGGCAGCTGCTGTACATGGCTGGCTCATTCCTTTGACTTTTGCCTAGCATCAATTTAGTGCAGACCATTAGTTGACTAGAATCTTTGTGTACAGTAGTCCTTGACTTACCATCACAATTGAGTCCAACATTTCAGTTGCTAAGTGAAATATTTGTCAGGTGAATTCTGCCCCCTTTTACGACCTTTCTGGCCACAGCTGCTAAGTTAGTAACAAAGTTGTTAAGGAAATTGGCCTTTCAGATTGACTTTTCTTGTCAGAAGATCGCAAAAGGGGACCACGTGACTGCAACTGTCATGAAGATGAGTCGGTTGCCAAGCATTTGAATTTTGATCACAAGATCATGGGGATGCTACAACAGTGGTAACTGTGGAAAATGGTCATAAGTCACTTTCAGTGCTGTTGTAACATCGAACAGTCACTAAATGGACAGTTGTAAGTCCAGTGCTACCTGGATATGAAGAAGATACAACAGTGGTAACTTGAGAGCAGGTCAGAAACCCTGACAGATAGATAGATAATGTTAGATAGATAGATAGATAGATAGATAGATAGATAGATAGATAGGTAGGTAGGTAGGTAGGTAGGTAGGTAGGTAGGTAGGTAGGTAGGTAGGTAGGTAGGTAGGTAGGTAGGCAGGCAGGCAGGCAGGCAGGCAGGCAGACAGACATGTAGGTAGGTAAGTAGGTAGGTAGGTAGGTAGGTACGTACGTGCGTACATATGTAGGTATATAAATATAGATACAGACAGAGATATGTAGGTAGGTAGATGTGGATATGAATAGGATATAGATCTAGAGAGAGAGAGAGAGAGAGACAGACAGACAGACAGACAGACAGACAGACAGACATAGATATAGATATAGATACAGATGCAGACAGAGATAGACAGACAGTCACATACAAAGACACAGATAGAGATAGAGATACTGATACTGATATGGATGGAAGGATGGACGGACGGACGGATGGATGGACGGATGGATGGAAGGATGGATGGATGGATACCTTTGCAACATTTGAAATCTTCTTTTGCAAATATATTTCAGGTTCCTGTTTTCCCTACTGCATAATTTTATTTAGAGTAACATATTCTATTACACTACAAATTAGCCTACAGGTTAAAAGGAAGGTATGTCTGCATTTAAACCAGAGCATTAATATTTTGCATCACAAAAGATGCCTTGCCAAGCGGGGACTGCAAATGTGTCATACAGCTGGACTTCTATTTTCTGACCTTATTTTATCTTTCTACACGGGAGAGCCATAGATACATAGAGCACCATTTGATGACAAAGTAAATTATGCCCGATATCATATCTCATCTCATCTCCATATAAGCAAAAACAAAAAACAAAAACACTGCAGTCCTTGGATACCAAACTAACATCCAGGTTTAGTATGTAAAAATGTTTGACTTCGTGTAATGTTTAATATTTTAAAGTGGAAAAAAAATGGGACTAAGAATCCAATTAACTCTGCATCATTAGGCTAAGCATTTTAAGGCAGAATTAGAAAATCCAGTCAGAATTGAATTCCCACCCATTTCAATATCAATATCTGGGATCATATTTTTAAACAGCCATTATTATTATTTTACTAAATTACAAAAAAATCAGTGGATACATTAATCCAATAAATAATGGTTTATAAAAAAGAAAAGCTCAACCAACTGATAATTAAACCCAAACACAAGCATTATGGCTTAATACATAGCCTAGTTCATAAGAGTCAATGGTAGGTTTCACATTTTGTTACCACTGGTTCGCTGGTGCGCCCAGCCTTCCATGCATGCACTTTGCTAGTGCATGTCTTCCACGCATGCGCCCAGTCTCAAAAACGTGTCTAAATAGGATGGCATAGAGTGGGTGTGGGTGAATGGGGCCAGCCATGATTTCCACTACTGGTTCGGGTGAACTGGTCCGAACCGGCTGAATACCACCTCTGGTAAGATTTCATTAAAGCATAACATGGTTTCTTTGGTTTGACATGTTGGAAGTACATATGTCCTTCTGGGTTCAGCTCCAAGTGGGGAAAAAGACACTGGAGACATGGGGGCTGCTTAGAAAGATGGCTTAATGAGGGACAGGATCACATGGCTTGAGCTCCTGAACAGAAAAGGGGGGGTAACAGGCTTCCAGATGTTGGGTGAAGAAGAGAAGAGAGCGAAGAAAGGGCTTGCTGGGTTTTTAATACTCTGTTCGGCCCCACCTCTCTGTTTCCTTTTCCTGTGTAAGAAATGTATTCTGATTGGTTGTCAGACTCCCATGGGGCCATGCAGGAGCAACTCTCTAGGTTGCTTTCAGTCCCAAGTTTAATTGACTTTCCAGATGTCATGTGGTGAGTTACTGTGGAAGGCTGATCCTATCTTTACTACAGAGGTGGGTTCCTACCAGTTCACACCTATTCGGTAGAACCGGTTCGTCAAATCTACCGAACCGGTTAGAAGAGGTTCCACCAGTGGACCCGGAAAGCAGGCCACACCTACAGAAGAGGTTCCAACATTTTTGGAAACCCACCACTGGTCCTTGGATATGATTATTCTACACTATCATGCTCATATTTATAAAACTCAGTGCCTCTGTGAAAGGTAAGGATGACTACTGCATTTGTGGTGCAATCAGAACATTGCGTGTGTTGAAGTTGTTTTAACGCAAACCAAAGATGCCTTTTAAAAAACAAGTTTACATCATATTCTTATGCAGGCCAGTGCTGTGTGTGAGGTAATTTAAGGTGGTTCTGACAAGTGTTGTCAGCATCTTCATATCCGGTCACATGGGCGGCAAGCCACTCCCATCCAGTCACATGGGCAGCAAGCCACTCCCATCCAGTCACATGGGCGGCAAGCCACTCCCATCCGGTCACATGGGAGAGAAGCCACTCCCACAAAGGAGGCCGCACCCACAGAGTAGGTTCGAACAATTTTTGAAACCCACCACTGCTTTACTATGTAAAGTAAACTGAAGGAAGTAGATCTTTATTATATAGAATAGCCTGGCTCAGGCCTTAAAGGCCCATTGACAAAGGGGTTGGGGGCAGGAACGTGCAGGGAGCTACTTTGTCTTTAAAACATGTTTCTCCCTTTTCACATCCAGGGAAATATAATATTCTGCCTTCTTAATATTTCCGTTTCCTGGCAGATATTTCAGTTTCCTGGCAGAGGGGTGGGTTTTAACTTCCTACAGACAGAAGCATTGCGCAAACCTAACCGCTAATTGATTTATGAAATATGGTTTGTGGCTTAGCATGATTTGGCACCCACACTGTGGCTTGTTCAACAAACAGGGCTAAGCAAATTATTTCTCATCACTGTGTTTTGCTACTGAACAGCTAATAATCCAACCTGCCTATTTCGGTCATTCTTCTTGACACTTGATAGAAACAACATTCTTTGAAATTTCCTTCTGCGACAGAAAACAAATTTGCTTTATCATCTATGATATCTCTCCAAATATTTCAGAACAGTTTGCGCAAATGATTTGTCTCTTTTCCCCTGAAATTTCTCTTGGGGAAAATAATGTCACTTCATCACAAGGACACATGGAAACTACTGTTTCAAGGACATAAGCAATGTATCTTATTCACCATTACAGCAAGGGCAGAGGCCAGATGTTCTATTTCCAAAAGGCAATTGGTGGTGTTATGTAACTGTTTTCTATGGGCATTATTATTTATATCTTGTCAGCCAGCAAATACCTACAATGACACTTAGCAAAAATGGGAGGAAAAAAATAAATATGCTAAAATCTAAATACCGTGGATTTGTGTTAAACCAGCCATGATTAAAACAATTAAATAGGAGCAGAATCAGGAATTAAATCTGTCAGAGTTTGTAGCAGAAAAATCAAATCCAGAAAGCACACATAGATAACTGATTCAGCTGGATTCATTAACTTCTTTTATATACATAACAACACATGAATAAATGTACAATACCAGCAGTAGATTCTTTCAGTGTGGCAGAAGTTACAAGCAGAACACAACCAGGAGAGAACACTTAGTTTCATTTTCAGAGTTCAGCCTTGTTTCAGTTTCAATCCTCAGCACAGACCAGATCTGTTTAAGCTCCCATTAGCTCACTTGCTGTATTTTTCGGAGTATAAGATGCACCAGAGTATAGGACACACCCAGGTTTTGAAGAAGCAATTTTTTTAAAAAAAAAGTAGGTAGGTAGGAAGAGAGAGAGAGAGAGAGAGAGAAATACAGTAGATAGAGAGAGAGAGAAGGAGGGTAGGTAGGTAGGTAAAGGGATAGAGAGAGATAAATAGAGAGAGAAATGCAGTATCCTAGTATTTGAGAGGCTGCCTCTCGATGGTGTGTCAATACAGAATAGCTCCTCTCCTGGAAATACAAGAGATATAAAAGATTGTCAACAGACATGATTGATTCTCTCTGGCAAAATGGATTATCCGAATACCAAGTTATGCTTGTCTCACCAACCGATTCTTGAATTCCCAGGTGACATGTAATCATTGTGAAAGCAGCAAAATCTTGATCCAGAAATCCTCCACGGATTTGGTGTCCTCCCCTCCTGCCAAACCAACGGAAATATTTTTGGGCATGGGTAATTAGAAGCATGACATCTGGAAGACTGCAAAACTTCCAGCCCTCAACCATCAGAAATCAAGCAAAACTAATTTGTTCATGCGTTGGATTTCTACAACTGCCCATCTCAAACAAGTGACTGGACAGTGAGCAACCAGGAAATACAATAGAATACAATAGGAGAGGTGGAAGGGACCTTGGAGGTCTTCTAGTCCAACCTCCTGCCTCGGCAGGAAACCCTATACAGTTTCAGACAAATGGCTATCCAACATCTTCTTAAAGACTTCCAGTGTTGGGGCATTCACAACTTCTGGAGGCAACTTCTGTTCCACTGATTAATTGTTCTCACTGTCAGTTTCTTTTCTCTCTCTCTCTCTCTCTCTCTCTCTCTCTCTCCTTGACTCTCTCTTTCTTTCTCTGCTTTCTCTCTCTCTTTCTCTCTCTCCCCCTCTCTATATCTGTTTTTCTTTTTTCTCTGTTTTCTCTCTCTGTTTCTCATTCTCGCTCATTCTCTCTCTCTCTCATTCTCTCTCTCTCATTCTCTCTCTCTCCCCTCCCTCTCCCCCTCCCCCTCCCTCCCTCTCCCTCCCTCCCTCCCTCCTTCCCCCCCCTCTCTCTCTCATGATTAAAAGCATTCCAAAATCTTTGGAAAGAGCTTAGAGAAGAGCAACAAAGATGATTAGGAGGCTGGAAGCTAAAACATAAGAATTGTTACAGGAATTGGATATGTTTGGTTTAATGAAAAGAAGGACTAGAGGTGACATGATAGCAGTGTTCCAATATTTGAGGGGTTTCTACAAAGAAGAGGGAGTCAAGCTATAATCCAAAGTACCTGAAGCAATGGATGGAAACTGATCAAGGAGAGAAGCAACCAAGAACTAAGGAGAAAATTCCTGACAGTTAGAACAATTGGTGGAACAACCTGCCACCAGAAGTTGTGGGTGCTCCAACACTGGATGTTTTCAAGAAGAGATTGGGCAACCATTTGTCTGAAGTGCTGTAGATTTTCCTGCCTGAGCAGGGGGTTGGCCTAGAAGACCTCCAAGGTCCCTTCCAACTCTGTTATTCTGTATTCAGTTACAAAACAATACAAATGCCCAAAATTTGATCATATGACTGTGGGGATGCTGCAATGATCTTAATTGTAAAAACCAGTCATAAGTCCCTTTTTTCAATTCCATTGCAACATTGGTCACTAAATGAATGGTTGTAAGTCAAGGACTACAGGTAGTGCTCAATGTGCTCAATTGCCAAGTTTTGCAGATGTCGGCCTGTCAGCTCTCCAAGCCAGATAAGGTCTGTGACTGTAAATCCTCCCTTGAAAGACTTTGCTGGATGTGAATGAGCAGAATTCACAGTAAATTAATAAAAGGTGTTTTTTTTTTTTGTTGGGACAAGGAGTTGCTTCATGCTCTTGGGAAGCCTCGGTCAGAACACCCTCAATGAAATTGAGTTTGACACCCCTGCTCTAAACAGTTATGCTTTCAAAGCTTCTGGTCCCCTGTATCCTAATAAATGCATTAGGTATAAGATGAAGAGCAGGCTTTGAAAAGCTTTATTATTATTTTTTCAAAGGCCTTAGATCAAGTTTCAGAAGAGTATTAAGTCAGGCTAATACCATCTATCATTACTGTTGTCCCAGGTTGATATAGGTTATAGAAAAATATAGACATTATATTTATTGGAAAATTACTCATGCTCTCCCTTTATCTTTGCATCACTGTCCCAAATCAATCTTGTTTCGCCTTTGATCGTCTTTAAAGTAGGGCATCTTTGATATTGTTTCTGGTTTGAAATGCGGCTCCTCTTTTTTCTTTATTTCTTTAATTGCACTTTAATTCTGTACCCTGTCATTCGTCATCCCTCCAGGAGCCTTAATACAAACAGGCAAAATTATTCAAAAATGGAACCCAAATTGCTGCAATTCTTAAAACTGGGATCAGAGTGAGGGTCAGGATATCTGCAAATCTGACCACCAACTTTCCTCCAATTTTAGAACTATTGGTTCGAGTGAACCGATCCGAACCGGCTGAATACCATCTCTGCTTTTATGTACACGGAGAGCTTATGCACCAAAGACAAATTCCTTGTATGTCCATTCACAATTGGCCAATAAAGAATTCTACTCTATCACAGAAGGTTGGGATAGCAGCCACTTTCTACCCTAGAATCCCAGAAAAATCCCTTGCAAAATCAAAGGCTAGATTACTTTTCAATCAAACACAGGATCACAGAAGGGACCTGGGGGCTGGCTAAGTGAACATCTATGGAGATTCTCAATTATCCAGATCATGGTTGTCCCAAAGGTGCTTTTTCCAAAGGAAACTGGATTTTCTGGTTCTTGAAAACATTTCGCTTCTCGCCCAAGAACCTCCTACAGTCCTGACTGAATGGTGGGGAATGGAAGGATTTATCTCCTTTGCAATTATCTGGTTGTTAGCACTTAGTTCTCTGAGGGTCGCTTGAGGCCACTTGGGGGTTTATCTGTATCCTCAGAGTCACCTGAATCAGAGGGACTCAAACGGGTGGGGAACCTTCTTGGAACTGCTTAAAAGTACTGTTGTCAGGCCTGCAGTCATATTCCTTTTAGGATCTTTGGCCTGCCACACTCTCTCTTATTTTACTATGCTATTTAATTAGTGGGGTAATTGGGAAGGGGGAATAGCAAGGAGTAGAATGTGTTAGATCCGTGGCACGACAAAACCGCGCTCGACTAAAGCGCGCCCAATTAAACCGCGCCGCTGACGTCATCAACAGGGCGACAACAGCGAGCGCGGAGAAAGAAGGGCGCTTTAAATAGCGCTTTGAAAGCAAGCCGATTCCAGTTAAGGTAAGGGTTAGGTTTAGGGTTAGGTTTAGGGTTAGGTTAAGGGTTAGGATTAGGTTTAGCGTTAGGTTAAGGGTTAGGTTTAGGGTTAGGTTTAGAGTTAGAGTTAGGTTAAGGGTTAGGTTTAGGGTTAGGTTTAGGATTAGGTTAAGGGTTAGGTTTAGGGTTAGGTTTAGAGTTAGGTTAAGGGTTAGGTTTGGGATTAGGTTTAGGGGGGTTAGGTTTAGGTTTAGGGGTTAATTTTAGGTTTAGCGATTACAGCGTGCTTTTTTCTCCACGCTGTTGTCGCGCTGTGATGAAGTCAGCTACACGGTTTCATCGAGCGCCCTTTAGTCGAACGCGGTTTTGTGGTGGAACCGTTAGATCGGCTGAATGTAGGCACACTCAGGCTTCAGAGTAATAAATATCTCTTTATTAGCACAAGTCAACTATGTACAATCCAGCGAAAGTTCAATCTGACAGCAGCCCTTTTATAGGGAGCTGTCAGACCCTTTGACCAATCAGATTGAATCTCTGTTCCCGCCGGAACAGAGGACCCTGGTGTAAACCATTACCAATGTTTCTGGTATCTAACAAAAACATTCCTTTCTAGAAGCCCAAGGTCATTCTTTGTCTCCGTACCTCTGCGCCTGACCAGAACTAGATGGGTGGAAATGCCAGCGTGGCAGTAGAAGATTGTACCATGTGATGGACTTGTGGGTGTTGGGCAAGATCATGAACTTTCAACTGGGTGGGAACTCCAGAAAGTTTTCAGATTCGGGTTTCCACAGATGTACCAACACGTCTCTCATTAAATTGGAACTTTGAGGAAAGCTCTCCTTTGGACTCTGATTTAATTGTGGATGTTATTTGGAACACTGACAACTGTGTTGCAAACAGGAGATAATGGTGTTGTATCCCTCCCCCTCTATTGAGAGAAGACTGTTCAGTTTTAACACAATGGCCTCTTTGATCCCTCTTTCAAACCAGCGGTCCTCTCTGTCCAGAATGTGAATGTTACTATCTTCAAAAGATTGGCCTGTGTCTTTTAAATGCAGGTGGCCTGCTGAATTTGGTCAGTGGTGGGGTGCTGCCAGTGTAACAACCAGTTCGGTGAGGGCTTTGTACGCGCGCCTAAAGCACTTGCACGCAGCACTGAAAATGGAGCAGTTACACCTCAGTTGCTTACTATCTAAGTCAGCAATGGTAAGTAGAATACCAGGGGTGGGGGAATCAGCTGTGCCATGCGATTGTGATAAGTTAGAAAGCAGGAAATAAAGGACAGGATAGGGCGGGCTGGGTGGGCGGGGCCATCTGATTGTCGGAGCTACTGGTTCGCCCAAACGGGTCCAAACCGGCTGAATACAACCTCTGAATTTGGTGCCCTGGCTATGTTCTCAAAGGTTTGTGTGACCCTTTGAGAACCAGCGCATACATTTGTTGGAAGAAATGTCCTTCTGGATTCGGCTCCAAGTGGGGGAAAAGACACTGGAAACATGGAGGCTGCTTGCAAAGATGGTTTAATGGTGGACAGGACCACATGGCTCGAGCTCCTGAGCAGAAAAGGTGATCACATGCTTCAATATTGGGTGGAGAAGAACAGATAGACGGAGAGAGAGAGTGAGGAAGGGGCTTGTTGGGCTTTACATAATCTGTTTTTAGAGTTTTTTAGAGTTTTATTGAACACTTATAGGCCGCCCTTTTGCCTGAGGGGACTCAGGGCGGCTTACAATAATGAGGGAGGGGAGTGCAAGACAAGACATAAAAGAAAATGTGAGTAAAAAAAATAATTAACAATAAAAGCACAACATTCACTCAGCATTCGGGCGGGGAGAGAGTAAAGTCCTATCCCCAGGCCTGACGGGATAGCCAGATCTTGAGGGCCGTGCGGAAGGCCTGGACGGTGGTGAGGGTGCGGATCTCCACGGGGAAGCCTCACTTCTCTGTTCAGCCTCACTTCTCTGTTTCCTGTTCCTGTGTAAGAAATGTATTCTGATTGGTTGTCAGACTCCCATGGGGCCATGCAGGGACAACTCTCTAGGCTGTGTTTTGAATCCAGGTTTAGTTGAGTTCTCAGATGCCACGTGGGGAGTGGGTAAAGGCTAATTATGCCTTAATCCCATCACCCTGCAGCTGAAGGGGAGAACTCTTTATTATGTAAAGGGGCTGGCTTGGGCATCTTAATGGCCAATTGACAAAGGGGAATAGGCAGGAAGCTGCAGGGAGCTACTTTGTCTTTAAAACATGTTTCTCCCTTTTCACATCCAGGGAAATATAATATTCTGCCTTTTCAGTATTTCCTAGGATATTTCATTTTTCTAGGAGGGGGATGGGTTTTAACTTCCTACACATTCATAACCTTCTACACCAGAAGGGAAACTGAGTGAGAAACAGCACCACACTTGCGAGTAAGATCCAGCATTGAGCAGCGGGGTCCAAAAGAAGACCCTTTTCTGTTGTGGCTTCTACTGTCTGGAACATCTTCTCCGCAAGGCCAGATTGGCATTCACCCTTTTGGTGTTCCGAAAGCTCTTGAAGACATGGCTGTGTCAACGAGGCCCCAATGAGGGTGTGGCACTTTGGAGGTGGTTAATGGAGAACCTCCAACTTCTCCCTGAGGACACAGATAAGCCTCCAAGTAGCCTCCAAGGGCTCTCTCAAAGGATGCAAATGACCAAGCTGCCTGCAAGGAGTATAAATCCTTCCATTCCCCACCATGCAGTCAGAGGTGAAGAAGCTTCTTGGATGAGAAGGAAAACATCTTCAAAGAAAAGACAGAAAGTCTTGAAAAAAGCACCTTTGGGAAAGCATTCTTAATTTACAGCATGTTTGCAACACGACTGTTCAGGACAGGTAGTCCTCAACTTACAACCAAAATTGAGCCCAATGTTGTTAAGTGAGAAATTTGTTAAGTGAGTTTTGCCCCTTTTGATGACTTTTAAGTGAATCACTGTGGTTATTAAATTAAAAACACAGTTGTTAAGTGAACCTGGTTTAGCCATTGATGTTGCTTGTCAGGAAGCCACGGAAAGTGATCACATGACCCCGGAACATTGGATCCGTCATTTAATGTGAGTCAGTTGCCAAGCATCTGAATGTAAATCATGTGTGTCAGAGTTCGTGGCAGAAAATCAAATCCAGAAAGCACACACAGGTAACTGATGTAGCAGGATTCACTAACTTCTTTATATACATAATAACAGATGAATACAATGTACAATACCAACAGTAGATTATTTCATCGTGGCAGAAGTTACAAGCAGAACACAAGCGGGAGAGAACACTTAGTTTCATTTTCAGAGTTCAGAGCAAACAGAGACCAGTCTTGTTTCAGTTTCTATCCTCAGCACAGACTCAGATCTGTTTAAGCTCCCATTGCCTGAGTTAGTTGCTATGCCTATTCATTGGCTGACATTGATACTGATAACTGATTCAGCTGGATTCATTAACTTCTTTATATAAATAACACATGAATAATACAATACCAATAGTAGATTCTTTCAACATGGTAGAAGTTACAAGCAGAACACAAGCAGGAGAGAACAGTTTCATCTCAGAGTTCAGAGCAGACGGAGAGAGCAGACAGTTTCAATTCTTTGCACAGACTCAGAAGGCTGCAGGTTAAACCACGCCCTGGCCCCCTAGCTGTTTCAGCTCCCATTGGCTGACCTTGTTGCTATGCCTATTCATTGGCTGACCTTGTTATGATGTCTTTCCCAGTCATGATTATTCTAACAATGTGACCATGGAGCAGTGGTGGGTTGCAGGCGGTACGCCCTGGTACGGGTGTACCGGAGCCTGCCCGGAGCACCAGATACCAATCCAGTACGGTGCTCCGGAGGGCCCACCCACCCGCCCAAGCTCCTTACCGATCTTTTAAATCTTTGGTGCTTCCACACACGCGCATGGCGTGTACTGCCCCTGTGTGATACTCCACTGATCAGCTGGAGTGTCGCGGAGGCTCGCGGAGGCGCTAAGAAGCATGCACACACTGTGCACATCCATGTGGACGCCGCAGGGCCCATTCCAACCGTACCAGTTGGACGGGATCCAGAACCCACCACTGCCATGGAAATGCTAAAACGATAATAAGTGTGAAAAATGGTCATAAGCCAGTCTTTTCAGTGCCGTTGTAATTTTGAACAGTCACTAAAGGAACTGTTGTAAGTCAAGGACTACCTGTACTGTACATTTTTGTCGACATTGCTTTTGCTTATTTTTTATTTTTTGAAATGTAAACCATTTAGAGCCATTCTTGAGTCGAGTAACATAAAAATTTGATGGACATGCAATGGCTGCATAGGGCTGCTTTTAACAGCACAAGCTACAACGGATGTCTTCAGAGGGTGTCCCATTAGTCAAGCTGATGACCACAGCCCTACAATTGCACATACATCAACGTCTTTAAAAAATGGCTGGTAGTTTGATCAGCAGTCATAAGCATCATCTTTTTTGACAGCATAAGAGTAGGGCAATAAAAAAAGAAACAAAATATAGCTCTAGTTCTGTGATTATATGCCGTTTTTTAGACTTTATAATTTTTCTTTGTCTTTCATTCGTTCTTGTGTTTCCTTCATTCTCTTTCCTTCTTTCATTTTCTTTTTCTCTTTGTCCTTTTCTTTGTCTCTTTCATTTTCCTTCCTTCTCTTTCTTTCCTTCCCTCTACCTTCTTTCCTTCTTTCTTTCCCTTTCCTTCCTTCTTTCCCTTCTTTCTTTTCCTTACTTTCCCTTTCCTTCTTTCTTTCTTTCTTTCTTTCTTTCTTTCTCCCTTCCTTCTTTCCCTCTTCCTTTCCCTCCTTCTTTCCCTCTTTATCTTTCTTTTTGCTTTCTTTCTTTCTCTCTTCCTTCTTTCCCTCTTCCTCTCCCTACTTCTTTCCCTCTTTATCTTTCTTTCTTTCTCTTTCCCTCTTCCTTTCCCTTTCCTTCCTTCTTTCCCTCTTTCTCTTTCTTTCTTTTTCTCTCTCTCCTCCCTCCCTCCCTTCCCTTCCCTCCCTCCCTCCCTCCCTCCCTCCCTCCCTCCCTTCCATCCATCTTGGTGTTTAGACAAGCGGCCAATACTTAATTCCATCTGATGTTTATTCCTCTGGAGAAAGGTGTCCATTCTGGAGCCACATGCCATAAACTGTGTTAGGTAAGCTCCCTGTTGGGAGAGCGAGTGCGTTCAGAGAAGCGTTGTGAGAGTTGTGTTGGAGAACACACAAACCAGCATACAGAGACACTGCAGTTTAAATAGGCTTTTACTTTCATGGAAATAGAGGTATCAGAGTCCATCAAACAGTCCAAGTCATACATGGATAAGACAGTCAGTCATCAATGTCTTTCAGTTAAGGGATAAGCCAAATAACATAGTCCATAATCATACAAACAGTCTGGTACTCAGTTGCAAAACTTACAATAGCTCACGGCACTTTCTAACCGCCAGCTTCCAAAACACTCAGATCAGATCAGCCCAGCATCTAACAAAACAGAGAGCTAACAGTCATTCTGGCTCCCTCTTATGGCCGATTGAGGAAACAGCAACCAATCACATTTTACAGTATGATTTAAAGAAACAGGTATAGCATTGTTACATGATTTATATATTGCTAACCCAACCGTTAGATTATATTCCTAACAAACTGGATTAAGATGCAGGGTTTTTTTTCTTCTTCAACTTCAAAGAAGGGGGTTTTGAACATGCAAGAACTGTCACTTTCTCATCGCCTCTCCCCACCCCCAACTGGCAGGTGCAATTAAGCTTTGATTTTGCTCTTACCTGGGATCTGTGTGGGATGCTTTGATGACAGCACAGCTTGGCAACTGATGCCTCCCTTTACTAGTCAAGGCTTTGGATGCTGTTACCCAAACGAATTTTAAAGTCAAAGTACCCTGGCAATAAAGCAGCAGCACTCAGTATTCAAAGGCTGTATTTTAGGCGGTTAAAAATAGATCCTGCTAAATGGAAATAATGCTACGGTGCAGCATTCACAATAGCAGGCTTGCAGTCTATCCCTCTGAATAATTGAAGAAATGAATAAAATATAAAATCACCTAAGAAGGAGTGAGTTAGACAGCTGTCTTTTCAAGTTTTATTCCATATACAAATAGTAGTCCTTGACCGACAACAAATGTGACTTATGGCCGTATTTCATAGCTACAACTTTTGCAACATCCCCCTGATCACGCGATCAAAATTCAGACTCTTGTCAACTGGTTCATATTTAGAATAGAATAGGAGATTTGGAACACAGCAGCAGCCATGAAGTGACCACGCTCGGCACCTCCTGCACCTCAAAAATAATAAGACCTCCCTGAAAATAAGGCCAAGTGCTGGTTTTTTTGGTGGGGGGTGTCAAAAGAAAATAAGATCCTGTCTCATTTTCGGGGAAACGTGGTATTTAATTCTGTATTGTTTTGTAACTGAATACAGAATAACAGAGTTGGGAGAAGGAGAGAAGAAAGGAGGGAAGGAAGGAGGGAATGTAGGAGAGAAGGAAGGGGGGAAGGAAGGAGGAAAGGAAGGGGGAAAGGAAGGAGAGAAGGAGAAAAGAAAGGAGGGAAGGAAGGAAGGAGGGAAGGAAGGAGGGAAGGAAGGAAGGAGGGAAGGGGAAGGAGGGAGGGAAGGAAGGAGGGAAGAAAGGGGAGTAGGAGAGAAGAAACGAGGGAAGGAAAGAGGGAGGGAGGGAAGAAGAAGTAGGACCGTTGTAAGATAAGATGGATCTATGGGATGTTAAGAAAGCAATCTTCAAGTATATTGTCAACTGTAGGGAAAAATTGTTATAAATACATATTATTAATAACAGTTATGAGATCATATAATTGTGAATGTATATATAAAATTGATAAAATAAAAAATAAATAAATAAATAAAAACAGAATAACAGAGTTGGAAGGGACCTTGGGGGTCTTCTAGTCCAACCCCCTGCTCAGGCAGGAAAACCTACAGCATTTCAGACAAATGGCTATCCAATCTCTTCTTCAAAACCTCCAGGATTGGATAATTCACAACTTCTGTAGGCAAGTCATTCCACCGGTTGATTTTTCCCACTGTCAGGAAATTTCTCCTAAGTTGCTTCTCTCCTTGATTAGTTTCCACCCGTTGCTTCTTGTTCTACCCTCAGGTGCTTTGGAGAATAGTTTGACTCCCTCTTCTTTGTGGCAACCCCTGAGATACTGGAAGACTGCTATCATGTCTCCCCTGGTCCTTCTTTTCATTAAACAAGACATACCCAGTTCCTGCAACCGTTCTTCATATGTTTTAGCCTCCGGTCCCCCAATCATTTTTGTTGGGTTTTTAGCAAGTTAGATTTTCAACCTTTGTTATCCTCTTGCAGGTGGGATTTAATTTCCTGTCTCCACTCAGTTTGTGATATTCACCAACTGCTGAGAACTTCATGACTTCAGAACTGCCAATGAAATCTCCAGGTGAAAATACTTGCAATATTTATAAAGTTTTCACCACAGGTGTTCTTCAACTCAGTGGTAGCCCAACTTTCCAGCATCTTTTGCAAGATGATTTTTTTTGGCGTAGAACAACTTCAGCCTTAAAGACAGCTCTGTGTGTGTGTGTGTGTGTGTGTGTGCGTGCATACTTGCGTGCGCACATCACATATTTTTAAAATGACCAGATTTTAAGATGGGTAAAGCGGGACACCATTGACGAGGGAGGGGGCTTGGAGCACCTGAGCTGTAAAAAAAAAAAAGAAGGCTGTAAAAACCATGAAGTGTTACCCCTGCCGCCACCGCTGCCTCCTCCGCCGTGCTTTTGAGGAGCTTCCGACGGCTGAGCCGCTTGGCCCGGGACCGAACCTCCTCCTCGCCGCACTGCCGCTGCCAGAAAGCCCCCACCCCCACCCCCACCTGAGGCCGCCGGACGGCTGTCGCAAAAACGTCATACATCGGCGTGCACACAGGCAGGAGGGGAGGGAGCCTTGCCACTTGTCGGGCGCTGCGAGCGAGCCGAGTGGAGGGAGGGAAACCACTGCCCTCTAAAGGCCACATCGAGAACAACACTTCAGAGAAATAAAAACTTTTTTTTTAACGGCGTCCTTTTTAAAATTGATGATTCGGCGTCTTTTCTTTCTTTTGGAAAATTGGGACTTTTTGAACACGGCGCGGGACACGGGACAAATTTTGAAAAATCACGACTGTCCCGCCAAAAGCGGGACGTCTGGTCACCTTACATATTTTGGAGTCTGCCAATATTTCAGGGTCTGCCACTGAGAAGAGAGGGGAATCAACCTATTTGCCAAAGCCCCTGAAAGCAGAAGAAACAATGGATGGAAGCTAATCAAGGAGAGAAGCAGCCTGGAATTAAGGAGATGTTTCCTGACAGAACAATAAACCCAGTGGAACAGCTTTGACTTTAGAAGTCGTGGAGGCTCCATCACTGAAGAGATTGGACAACCATGTGTCTGAAACGGTATAGGACTGGGATGATGAACCTATGACATGCGTGCCACAGGTGGCACACAGAGCGGTGTCTGTGGACACGCAAGCTGTTGCCCTAGCTCAGCTCCACCACACAGGCGTGTGCATTCCCGCTGGCAAGGGGGTGGGGCACTTGCAGGAGGTGCGTGCGCATGCGCAGAGGGCCAGGGGGAGTGGGGGGGGTGAAGCATGCCCCCTCATAGCCCATTTTTGGTCTCAGAAGGCTGCAGGGAGGCCTACTAGGCCCAAAATGGGGCATTGGGAGAGTCGTGCGTGCATGCGCGGTGGGGCAGGGTGTATGTTGCACGCACATTGCATTATGGGTGTGGGCGCATGAGCTTTCAGCATGCGATGAGAAAAAAGTTAGCATCACTGGTATAGGGTTTCCTGCCTAAGCAGGAAGTTGGGCTAGAAGACCTCTAAAGTCCCTTCCAACTCAGTCATTTTATTTATTTATTTAATTTTTTTATTAACAAACATGTAAACACAAAACTTAGATGTACACCACATTTACACAATACAATACGAACAGGAGCTTCCTGTTATTTCTAATAGCAATTATCAATCGATACCGCTCACCTTGTATTATTTCCCCTTCTACTGTATTTCATTTGGATTTCACCATTCTTAACCCTCTTATTTTACTCATAACTATTATTTTTTGAGTTTTGTTATATTCCTTCATTGATTCTTGTTACTTTCCTCCACCCACCTATACCATTTATCCCATATCTGGTGGAATTCTGATTCTTCTTTTCCCTGGATTTCTTTAGTTAGTTTGTCCATTTCAGCACAATCCATAACTTTTCTTATTATTTCATGTTTGCTTGGAATTCATGTGTTCTTCCATTTTTGGGCAAAGGCAATCCTTGCCGCCATAATTATACGTAGTATTAAATACTGGATTTCTTTTTTGTATTTCGCAGACATTATTGCTAATTAAAAAAACTCAGTCATTTTATTATGCCTTCTTAAGCCTCTCTACCTTACGATTCCTAACCATCTCTGAAATAGAATTATGTAATTCTTTTTGTTTTTAAAAATATTTATTGTCATGATGACGACGACATTGACACAAATACTTGTTTTTGAACAGTAACAAAACCTGTTCCAGGGCCTGGATTATAGAGATATGTATATCGATAGCCCAGGCTCTAATCCCAATGATCTAGTTATCTGAAAACTGCAGCAGAACCAGTTTTCTGGATTGCACCTTTAAAAAAAGGAAAACCCCAGGTACATTGCTGAGTGCAATAACCTCACCACTCCAAAAGAACCACCTCAGTCTTTAACCTATAGTCTAAATGCTAAAACCATGATAAAAATCTGATATATAATGGCATTTCTCCCAAATCACATTCATTTGTGTAAAACATTTTTTGGGGCTTCTCGGTGTTTTGAACTTAATGTGTTGTTCAAGCAAGCTGCTCTTAAGACCCTTAATCCTTAAAATGATGCCTTCCCTGGCTGTTTTTTTAAAAAACAAAATTAGTGCAATTTTAAACTTGGGTAAAGGAATGCATTGCCTTTTTAGGACCCTTTGCTTTTATTGTTTCTAAAATACTTGCAAATGCCAATACAGATAATCCTCACTCACAACAGTTTATTTAGCGACTGTTCAGTGGTGGGATTCAACATTTTATACTACTGGTTCTGTGGGCATAACCTGGTGGGCGTGGCATGGGAAGGACACTGCAAAATCCCCATTCCCTCCCCACTCCAGGGGAAGGATGCTGCAAAATCCCCATTCCCTCCCGTCTCTCGGGGGAAGGATACTGCAAAATCTCCATTCCCTCCCCACTCCAGGGGAAGGATACTGCAAAATCTCCATTCCCACCCCACACCAGGGGAAGGATACTGCAAAATCCCCATTCCCTCCCCTCTCCTGGGGGAAGGATACTGCAAAATCTCCATTCCCACCCCACACCAGGGGAAGGATACTGCAAAATGTCCATTCCCTCCCCTCTCCTGGGGGAAGGATACTGCAAAATCTCCATTCCCACCGCACTCCAGGGGAAGGATACTGCAAAACCTCCATTCCCTCCCCACTCCAGGGGAAGGATACTGCAAAATCCCCATTCCCTCCCCTCTCCTGGGGGAAGGATACTGCAAAATCTCCATTCCCACCCCACACCAGGGGAAGGATACTGCAAAATCCCCATTCCCTCCCCTCTCCTGGGGGAAGGATACTGCAAAATCTCCATTCCCACCCCACACCAGGGGAAGGATACTGCAAAATCCCCATTCCCTCCCCTCTCCTGGGGGAAGGATACTGCAAAATCTCCATTCCCTCCCGACTCCAAGGGAAGGATACTGCAAAATCTCCATTCCCACCCCACACCAGGGGAAGGATACTGCAAAACCTCCATTCCCTCCCCACTCCAGGGGAAGGATACTGCAAAATGTCCATTCCTTCCCCACTCCAGGGGAAGGATACTGCAAAATCTCCATTCCCTCTCAATCAGCTGAGACTCGGGAGGCAGAGAATAGATGGGGGCCAATCAGAGGTGGTATTTACTGTTTCTCCGAACTACTCAAAATTTCTGCTACTGGTTCTCCAGAACTGTTAGAACCTGCTAAATACCATACCTGGTTCAAAGTTACAACAGCACTGAAAAAGGTGGCTTATGACCTTAGCAGCATCCCCATAGTCACGTGATCAAAATTCAGATGCTTAACAACTGACTCATATTTATGACCATTGCAGTGTCCCAGAGTTATCTTTTGCGACCTTCTGACAAGCAAAATCAATGGAGGAAGCCATAGTCACTTAACAATGTATTACTAACTTAACCGTTTTTCCACACTTAACGACCATTGTAGCATCCTTACTGTCACCTGAACAAAATTCAGACGCTTGCCAACTGACTCATGTTTACGATGTCCTGAGATCATGGGATCATTTTTTTTTTGCAACTTTGGACAAGCAAAGTCAATGGGGAAGCCAGAATCACAACAACCATGCTACTAACTTAACAACTTCAGTGAGTCCCTTCACAACTGTGGCAAGAGAGGTCGTAAAATGGAGCAACTCTTAACCATTGTCACACTTAGCAGCAGAGATTTGGGGCTCCATTGGGGTTGTAGAAAGTCAGCACCCACCTTCCTAGAAGAATGAAATATTTTGAGGAATATTTTTAAAAAGGCAGAATATTGTATTTCTCTAAATGAGAAATGGAGAGGTATGTTTTTTTAGAGGCAGGAAGCAGACTCAGTCTTTCTTAATAGCCCCCAAGCAGAAACTGAGGAGGCAGCTTTTAGAAATGCAGATTTGGTAATCCATTCAAGACAGGATCAGAGGTGGTATTCAGCAGGTTCTGACCGGTTCTGGAGAATCGATAGTGGAAATTTTGAGTAGTTTGTAGAACCGGTAAATACCACCTCTGACTGGCCCCGCCCCCATCTATTCTCTGCCTCCTGAGTCCAAACCTGGGAGCTCAGACAAACACCTGGGATTTGCATTTCCTCTTTTGCCTATACAGCCAGCTATGACCCCTACATGACCACATAGGAATCTGACAACAGCCAATAGAATACATGTTCTTGCACAGGAACAGGAAGCTCAAGTGCAAAGCCAAAGAAGGTATTAAAATAACCCCTACTCTCAACTCCGTTTTGTCACCTGCCCAGAACCACAAACCCATGTAGTTCTGCTTCATCAATAAACCATTTTTTTTCAATCAGCTTCCATGTTTCCAGAGTCTTTCTCCCAGCTTGTATATTTCTTCCCACAGGGTCATAAGTCAAGGCCTATTTATAAGCTCATGGTCCCTTTAATGATGTCACCGTGATGGCCCTCCTTACATCTTGAGAATGTTGAAAACCTAGATGTTAGTTCCGTGGAAGAGTTGCCACTTCTGGTTTACTGCACATTATCCAATTTGTTAGGATTTCAGCCTGCCCTGGAGCAAAAGTGTTGAAATCGTGGTGTGTGTTTTTTAAATTGTTTTCTCAAATATGTTTTATTTTCATTTTCATTTCATACAGTCACATATATACTGTGCATGACCGGGGCCATATAACGTTGAGCAATAAACACAGCCATCTTTGTCAAAAATACTCCCCAAAATACAAACCCAATATACCACTTCAACCCTCCATACACCCTTTCTTTCACCCCACTCCAACTTTCCTTTCTCCCCTCCAACATTCCCCTCTCCTACTTCCCCTCCCCCTCTATCACTCCTTTCTCCCAATACACTCCCTCCCTTCCATCTCACCCTCCTTCCGATCCTCTCTCCCACCCTCTCTACCCCTCTTTCTTCTTTCCCTCTGCTCCTCCCTTCGGTGTATTTCTACTATGTTCAGCTTCTTATTTTTACACTAGAATTAAAAAAACAACAGTATACAAGTGCAATCATGTTACTTTAAAATCTGGCACATACTATATTTCCCCCCTCCCCCCTCCCCCCTATGACCCCACCTCCCTCCCCCCCCCCGACTTCCCAGAGCCCGTACACGGTATAGCTTTTTATCAAACACAGTCTAAAATATATTAAAATTGTTTTCATAGACATAACTTAGGTTTAGGTTTATTAGATTTATAGGCCGCCCTTCTCCCAAGGACTCAGGGCGGCGTACAACATTAAAAGAAACACATAATACAAAAGTTTTAAAAAATTAAATAGAATAACCCAAACCAACCCTTGACCTTGTATAGGTAATAACATCTATTTGCACTGTGATTTGGAAAGGAGGGGCCAGAATCAACATTCTTAAAGTAACCTTCCTGTATTACTTGAAGGATTGTCAAACTATTTTACACAAGAGGTGTTTGCTCATGTATTTTAGGATCCTGCTGTACCGTGGTTGATCAGGGCTTGGGTTTTTTTTTTTTTTTAATGAGACTAAAATTTCCAGCCGCAGAACCAGTAGAACCAACTCAATTCCTTAAAATATATATATATAATTAACAGATTAACAAAGTTGGAAGGGACCTCGTAGGTCATCTATTGTAGTCCAACCCCCATACCCAAACAGGAGACTCTACATCAGTGATGGCGAACCTTTTTTTGGCTCCCGTGCCATAAGGGGGGGGGAGCACAGGGAAGTCTTGCACAGGCGTGCTGCACCCATAATGCAACGTGGGACCACCCCAGTGCGCATGCACACATGAGAGGCACTCCCCCCATTTTTTGCATGCTTTTTTCGCCCTCCCCAGGCTCCAGAGGCTTTATAGGAGCTTGGGGAGGACGAAAACAGCCTCCCCTGCCCCCCCCCCCAGAAGCCCTCCGGAGGCTTCAGGGACCTTCAGGAGGCTTCCCTGAAGCCTCCGGAGGCTTGAACCGACCCTACGATCAAACCGGAAGTCCGTTCGCAAACTTCCGGTTTGCCCATAGGACTGTTTTGTTGCGCACTGGAGGCTTTAGGGAAGCTCCTGAAGCCTCTGGAGGGTCTCCAGGGGGCGCAGGGGGGCTCTTTTTGCCCTCCCCAGGCTCCTATAAAGTCTCTGGAGCCTGGGGAGGGAGAAAAATGGCTTTAAAAAAGGCTAAACTCATTCTCAGCCTCGCGTGCCCTGACAAATGGCTCCGCGTGCCACCTGTGGCAGGAGTGCTGTAGGTTCACCATCCTGGCCCTACACCATTTCTGACAAATGGCAGTCCTATCTCCTCTTGAAAGCCTCCAATGATGAAGCTCCCACAACTTCCGAAGGCAACTTCTGTTCCATGGGTTGATTGTTCTCACTGTCAGAAAATTCCTCTTTATTTCCAGGTTGAATCTCTCCTTGATCAGTTTCCATCCATTGTCCTTTGTCTGGCCTTTGGGTGCCTTGGAAAATAGCTTGACCCCCCTCCTCTCCATGCCCAGCAACTAGCCATGCCCAGTTCCTGCAACCGTTCTTCATATGTTTTAGTCCCCTAATCATCTTCTCTGCACTTTTTCCTAGAGTCTCAACATCTTTTTTATAGTGTGGTGAACAAAACTGGATGCAGTATTCTAGGTGTGGTCTTACTAAGGCTTTATAGAGTGGTATTAGTACCTCACTTGATCTTGATTGTATCCCTCTGTTAATGCAACTTATTAACTTATTATCCTGCTTCATTAAGTGGAACCACAGTTGACGCTCTCTTCACTCCAAGAGGACAAATTTAAAAGAAAATTCCAGGGTTTCCTAGTGCTATATGCTAGCTATCAAGTTTCCTTTTCCGAGCTCCATTAACGAGCTGGCTGAATTTTTTTTTTTATCATGGTACCTGACCTGGCTTTTAACAGCTTAATTAATGCTGCTAACGTCCCCCTTCTTCCTAGAAATTCTCCTTTCCTCCTGACAACCATGGTGCTGTTTCAAAGCTTTTAATTTTTTCCTCCCATGTTGGAGAAGTAACTCACACAGACAAAACTGAGGCTGACCGTGTGTGGCGGTACCATGAATATTAATGAAGGGCCTCTTCTCCTGTCCTTACTCCCTTTCTTGTTTCAAATTTCTTTTATCATGACTGATTAACAAAGGAGAGGAAATTAAATGAGGCTAACCTAGAATCTAACCAAAGTTGGGAGGGCTATCGGTCTCTTTTCAAAACTGTAAAGGAATAATATTTAAAACAAAAATAGAAAGAAGAAAAAAGAGTGAGAAATAGTAAGCCAAAAGAATATACGATACAAAACAGGAACACTAGACATAGAATAGAATAACAGAGTTGGAAGGGACCTTGGAGGTCTTCTAGTCCAACCCCCTGCTCAGGCAGGAAACCCTACATCACTTCAGACAAAACGGCTATCCAACATCTTCTTAAACATTGTTGTTGGAGCATTTACAACTTCTGGAGGCAATTTCTGTTCCACTGATTAATTGTTCCCATTGTCAGGAAATTTCTCCTCAGTTCTAAGTTGCTTCTCTCCTTGGAAGAAAGAAACATGGAGTTAAAGTACAGGAGGTTTTAAAGAAGATAGTGGGCAACCATGCCTTGCCTGAACAGCGGGTTGGACTAGAAGACCTCCAAGGTCCCTCCCAACTCTGTTGTTTGGTTAAATATTAAATAATCTTAGTATTTCTCCAACATTTCCCAGTTTCCTAACAATGAATTGTTGCTCCTGTCATGTCCATATACAATTTAACGTGTTGTCCTCTGCTCTTTAAATTTCCCACTTGCCTATTTTTAAAGTTTTATCAGCTCCATTCAACTACAGGCAGTCCTAGACTTATGACAGTTCATTTAGTGACTGTTCGAAGTTACAATGGCACTGAAACAAATGACCTATGACTAGTGGTGGGTTTCAAAAATTGTTCGAATCTACTCTGTGGGTGTGGCCTCCTTTCTGGGAGTGGCTTGCCGCCCATGTGACCGGATGGGAGTGGCTTGCCACCCATGTGACCGGATATGAAGATGCCGACGACACTTGTCAGAACCACCTTAAATTACCTCACACACAGCACTGGCATGCATAAGAATATGATGTAAACTTGTTTTTTAAAAGGCACCTTTGGTTTGCGTTAAAACAACTTCAACACACGCAATGTTCTGATTGCCCCACAAACGCAGTAGTCATCCTTACCTTTCACAGAGCCACTGAGTTTTATAAATATGAGCACGATAGTGTAGAATAATCATATCCAAGGACCAGTGGTGGGTTTCAAAATTTTTTGGAACCTCTTCTGTAGGTGTGGCCTGCTTTCCGGGTCCACTGGTGGAACCTCTTCTAACCGGTTCGGTAGATTTGACGAACCGGTTCTACCGAATAGGTGCGAACTGGTAGGAACCCACCTCTGCCTATGACTGTTCTTCACACTTACGACTGCTGTGGCATCCCCACGATCATGTGAACAAAATTCAGGTGCTTGTCAATTAACTCATATTTATGACGGTTGCAGTGTCCTGGGGTCATGGGATCACTTTTTGTGACCTTTGGATGAGCAGAGTCAATGGGGAAGCCAGATTCACTTAACAACCGTGTAACTGACGTAACAACTGCAGTGAGTCACTTTACAGCTACGACAATTATGAAATGGGGCAAAACTCACGTGACAATTGTCTTCCTTAGCAAAAGAAATTTGAGGTTCAAGTGTGGTCATAACTCAAGGACTACCTGTATAACATTCTCAATCTTCCCCTTACTCAAATACATTCTATTTTCTTTTATATATTTGCTTTGAAGTTCCATGGTTATCAGGTATGAAATCCACTTACCTTCACTACCGTTTGGAAGCAGGAGTGTGCGTGCGCACACCCGCTTCGCTCACACGCAGCGCTTCTGCACATGCACAGAGCGTCCGTGATAATGTCTGGGCGGGTGGGCAGAGCCTCCCACCGCCGCTACTACCGATTCACCCGAACTGGGGCGAACCGGCAGAATACCATCTCTGATGGTTATTCGTTCTGTCCAAACAACCATTCCTAAACACTTATTTCATTCACTATGCCTCTTCATCTCTCTTTCCCAGTGGTGGGTTGCAGGCGGTATGCCCCGGTATGCACGTACTGGTGCCTCCCGGAAGCAGCAGCTACCATATCATAACGGTGCTTTGGAGGGCCCGCCCGCCCTCGTTCTTTACCTGTATTTGAAGGAAACTGGCTTTCTGAGCACACGGGCGCACCGTATGGCACCAGAGTGATGCTCTGCCAAGCAGCTGGAGCATCACAGGCGGTAGATGCACATGCATGCACAGTGCAGGTGCCCATGGTGCACGTCTGGCTCCCATTGCAGCGTACCAGTTGCAACAGGAGCTGAAACCCACTACTGCTTTTTCCCCTTGTATAAAATACTCCGTCAAGTTGATATCTTGTCTCATGTATAACCCTTAGTTCTTTATACTTTTAATTATTATCTTTTCATTGGAAGTTTATAACACATACAGCAGTGGTGGGTTCCGGATCCCGCTGCAACCGTTACGGTTGCAATGGGGCCCGGCGTCCACCATAGGCACACACGCAGCGTACACATGCGTCCTTACCTCTTCCCACACCTCTGCGAGCCTCTGCGATGCTCCAGCGCCAAAGAGCTCAAATACAGGTAAGGAGTTCAGGTGGGCAGGTGGGCCCTCTGGAGCACCAGAACGGAACGGTACTGGGGCGTACTGCCTGCAACCGGCCACTGACATACAGTCACAGATTCTGTAGAACTCAACAGAGTATTATTTCTGATTGCCTCATGTCATAATTGGTTATTTGCCATCAGGACATCTTAATAGGATAAATATTCTTGTTTAAAATACATTCAGTCAAAGTGATTTGTTGAACTGTGTGTTGGATTAGCTACTACCTCCTTGGATTTCTGTCTTCAGAAACACAGAGAAAAATCTGGACGGTTGATTGAAGTTACGCTAGTACAATCATCTTTAATTCAATTGCTCTGGTTGGATTGTTTTTTTTTTTTTTTTAACGTCTTCCCAAAAATCCAGGGCCAATTTCTAGAACCATTAATATTCTCAAGATGAAGTGAAAGCGTTCTTACTGGCAACCTATCAAAAAGTCTGGCAAGTAAAAACTAAATGAGATACAAAGAACGTCTAATGCTTCACAAATAAAGCGGGGGAGGCAGCAATTAAGATGTAAGAAAAAAAAAAGAAGACCAATCTTTTAAGGCAGATTAGAAGCCAAATACATTCTTCATGCAAGCATAGAATGGCGCCTGAATTCAGCATAGTGGATTTGAAATAATCCTTGAAATATGTCTAGCTAGACATTCTAAAATTCTACTTTATTATTATATGTGGTTAATCTTTGGTGAGATTCACAGCCTTTGGGGCTGGTTGGTAGCTCAACAGCTCGAGTCCTGACCAAGGACCTAGGAACTGTTAAGGTAACATCAGAGGATATAAGCTGTTCCAAGTAGGGTGGTTTTTTGTAGAATCAGAATGTTCAAGTCTGATAAATTTAAAATTTCCAAATAGTGAGGTAGCCCTTTAGGTATTGCTCCAAGGGCTCCAATTACAATCGGGACAACACGATTTCTTTTTCCATAGTCGCTCAATTTCAATTTGCAGGCCCCGGTACTTTGTGATTTTTTTCTTGCTGTTTATCTTCAATAAAGTGCGAAATTTTCAGTCCTTTCTTTGCAAGTTTGTATCCACAGTTCACCTTCTTCAAAATGATTGTCAGTGGTAGCATTGAGAGTATAAAAAGTAGGGGTGAAAGGGAATCGCCCTGGAAAATGCCTCGTTTAATTTCAACTTCACCCAGTACTTCTTCATTAGCTATAAGCTTCGTTTTCCAGAGGTTCCTTGAAGTTTCCATGAATTTTTGTATGTTGTTGCTGATGCCAAAGATTTTCAGGCATTTCTTCATCCAGCTATGGGGAACCGAATCAAATGCTTTCTTATAGTCTATCCAAGCCATGAACAGGTTGGTTCGTCTTTCTTTGAATTCTTTAGGATTAGTTTGTCAATCAGCAGTTGATCCTTTGTTCCTCTTGAATTTTTGCAGCATCCTTTCTGTTCTACAGGAAGCAAGTTATTTCTTTCCAAGTATCCATAAATTTGGTTTGCAATGATACCAGTAAGGAGCTTGTATGTTGTTGGCAAACTGGTGATTGGCCCATAGTTTCCATGATCCTTTGCTTTTTCTTTATCTTTTTGGATCAAAAATATCCTTTCAGTTGTCATCCATTCATCATTTTCTGGTGTTTTTAAGATCTGGTTCATTTGGGCTGCCAATCTTTTGTGCAAACTTGTAAGTACCTTTAACCAGAAGCCATGTAACTCATCTGGTCCAGGTGCACTCCAGTTATTCACTTTTCTTGACTGTCTTTGCACCATTTCTTTCGTTATTTTCACATCTTCCATTTTATGCACTATAATAGAATCCTCAATCTGTTTGATCCATTTTGCATTTCTGTTGTGCTTCTTGTTGTTTTCCCACAAATTCTTCCAGAATTTCAGAGCTTTCTCTTTATCAGGCTTTTCATTTGTTGTTACTCCATCTCCACTTTCTAAGCTCTTATAAAACTGGTGCTGATTTGCTCTGAACTGTGAGTTTTCCTTGAATTAAGAAATGTAGTCTGATTGGCTGTCAAGACTCCCTTGGGCGGTGTGGGGGGATGTCTTAGATAACTTTGTAGGTTGTGTGTCTTTTGAGTCCTAATCTTGGTTGAGTTCCCCGATGCCATGTGGTGAGTTTCTGTTGCAGGCTAATCCTACATTTGTTATGTAGAGTAGACTAGCTCAGGCTTTTTAATGGCCCATTGACAAAGGTGGGGGCTATTAAGAGTGAGTCTGTTTCCTGCCTAAAAACATGTTTCTCCATTTCTTATCCAGGGAAATATAATATTCTGCCTTTTCAATATTTCCCAGGATATTTCATTCTTCTAGGAGAGCGGTGGGTGCGAACTTCCTACACTTTAAAGACTACTTTACCAATAGAAGTGAGTATCTGTAGCTCCGGGTTGAATTGTGGCGTTCTCGGTGCTCTCTGAATTTGGCTGTTTGCTTGCAGACATTTCATTACCCAACTACGTAATATTATCAGTGCTAATGGTGATAAGTGCACTGCTGATGTTACCTAGTAGCTGGGTAATGAAATATTTGCAAGCAAACAATCAAACCTGCCATTTTCCTTTTGGTGTTTTTCTCCTATCATTTGACTGAGTTTAGTAGATGAATATAAGTAAAGGCACCAATTCTTTGGAATTGCTCTGGAAGGAATCCCATCTAGGCTTTTCAGTGGCTGCATTCGAACACTGCAGTATGCCAATCATCATTTAAAACATAAAGTGGAATGGCTGGGCCTATATATGATGCAAAGTCCCATTTGAGGGTTGAGGACTGCAACAATATATACAGTATATAAAATGAGAGCAAACCCTACTCCCTTCCAAGCACTGACCACGTTACAGGTAGCCCTCAACTTATAACCATTTGTTTAGTGACCAAGGTTACAGCAGCACTGAAGAAAGTGACTTACGGCCGGTTTTCAAACTTACAACCATTACAGTATCCCTGTAATCATGTGATCAAAATTTGGATGCTTCGCAACTGGATCATATTTATAATGGTTGCCGTGTCTTGTGGTCATGTAATCCCCTTTTGCGACAAGAAAGAAAGCCAGATTCACTTAACAACCATGTCATTAACAATTGCAGTGATTCACGTAACAACTGTGGCAAGAAAAGTCATAAAATGGGGCGCTACTCCCTTCACAAATGTCTCACTTAGCAACATAAATTTTGGGCTCAATCGTGGTTATAAATTGAGGATTATGTATGGTAGTTGGATAGTGAAATGTCTGCATGACGACAACCTGGCTCATAGAGTACTAAGAACCCCACAATTCAACCCTGACCTGCAAATATTCTCTACTATGGATGTTTGAAAAGTCTCTTGCAATCAAATGTTACAAAATGGGTGTAACTCAATCTAAACAATTGTGAATAGCTCACCAGTTCAATGAATTAGCTAAGAGAGTTATACTTATTTGTTTAAGTTCAAAGGAACAAGTACAACTCCCCAGTCCACGTCAGTTTTCTAATACAGGTAGTCCTCAACCTACAGCCACAATTGAGCCCAGAATTTATGTTGCTAAGTGAGAAACGTGTTGAGTCTGGCCCCATTTGTGAAGTGAATCACCGCAGTTAGTAAATTAGTAGCCTGGTTGTTAAGTGAATTTGGCTTCTCCATTAACTTTGGTTGTCAGAAGGTGGCAAAAGGGGATCCCATGACCCCAGGACACTGCAACCGTCATAGATGTGAGCCAACTGTCAAGCATCCCATGTGACCATTGGGATGCTTCAAACGGTCGTAAGTGTGAAAACTGGTGATGTCACTTTTTTCAGTGCCATTTCGCACTGTCACTAAATGAGTTGTTGTCAGTCGACGTGTGTTAGAATTAAAGCTGTCACAACGTCCTTCCAAGTGTGTTAGAACTACAGCTCTCACAGTCGACGGCCATACCAGCAAGGGATTCTGGGAGTTGTGGTCCCAACACACCTGGAGCATCCCTGGTGGAGGAAGGGCTTCTTTAAACTACAAGACACCTATCTGGTCTTGGCGGTTGGACATCAACAATCAAAATGAAACGCTTGCAAAGGGGGCACAGCGCCCGTTTTCTTCACCAAAGGCTTTCGGAGATCACGAGCTGTCCGACCGCATTCCGCGCCGAGCTGCTCGCCGGGATTACTTTCCCCCATCTCATTTGCATGGCCTCGCCTCTTCGGAAGAACGCCATTGGCCGAGCAGAACTGCCTTAAGGTGGAGTCCGCAAGACAATGCGCGAAAACTCGGGAGGAACTCCGGCGCCTCAGGCTTGTTGATTAGCATAATCCCCGCCCGTTTCCTTTCTCTCGCCATCCATTGGCCCGCTTGCGGGAGGAGAGCGAGACGGCACGCCCGGGGGAAGAAGCGGAGGGGAGACGGCACGCCCGGGGGAAGAAGCGGAGGGACGTCTTTAACGTCACGTCACGTCGCTAGTCGCTGCTAATTGGACGGCTCGACGCGTCTGTCAAGCGCGGACGGGGAGTGGGGAACATTGAGAGAGGAGGGGGTGGCAGCGGGTCGTACTTCCGCCTCGGGGAGTGTCAACGGGTCTCGCCGGGGGGCTCGAGGCCAGAGAGGCGTGTGCGCGTGCGCACGCCCGCACCGCAGGACGTGGACGCACCGGGCGACAGGTAACCCACCGCCGGCGGGGTTGGAAAACAGCTGCCGGCCCTCGCCAACCTTCTGGGGCACCGCAGCTCCAGCCGGGTCGAGAGCTCTACGGTCCCTCTGGCCTGGTTGAGGGAGAGGGAGACGGAGGACGGAAGGCCTCGCCGCCTGGGGAGGATGGGGAGGCCGGCCGAACCATCTCCTGGGGTTGGGGAGGGGGAGCAGGCCGGGCTGAGGGGAAGAATCCCCCCCCCTCCAGTGATGGGGAAATGGGAGATGTCTCTCCCCAACCATCGTTTGGGAAACGTCGAGGCATGGGGACGGAAGACCCCGCGGTGATCAAAGCATGGGGGAGGATCGTGAATCTGCTTTCTCAGCCCCCCCCCTCTTTCAGGCTCATTTGGGGGGTCTTTCTGCCGGGAAAAGAAAGAGCGTGCTTGGCTGGGCAGCTCGGCCTTTGCGGAGGTTTTCAAGAGAGTCAAGCGGGATTCTTCCCTAAATGGGTTTCTAGGGAAAGTGCAGTTAGTTCTCGATTTACGACGGTTCATTTTTTTAAAGCACTTTTAAAGGTGGGAAAAGGAGTGTTTTGTCCCCTTGAGACCCCTTGGTTCTATTGTTGTTGTTAGTTGTGAAGTCGTGTCCGACCCATCACAACCCCATGGGCAACGTTCCTCCAGGCTTTCCTGTCCTCTTCCATCCTCTGGAGTCCATTTAAGCTCACACCTACTGCTTCAGTGACTCCATCCAGCCACCTCATTTTCTGTTGTTCCCTTCTTCTTTTGCCCTCAATCGTTCCCAGCTTTGGATCGCCTTGCAGTCCAAGGGTCTCAATGCAGGAGTCTTCTCCAGCACCAGAGTTCAAAGGCCTCAATTCTTTGGCTCTCAGCCTTTCTTATGGTCCAGCTTTCACAGCCATCCATTGCAACTGGGAAAACCATAGCCTTGACTATACGCAGTTTTGTTGGCAGGGTGAGGTCTCTGCTTTTTAGTATGCTGTCTAGATTTGCTATAGCTTTCTCCCTAGGAGCAAGTGTCTTCATTTCTTGGCTGTAGTCCCCATTTGTCCTGATCTTGGAGCCCAGGAAAATAAAATCTGTCACTAGCAATAGCAATAGCAGTTAGACTTATATACCGCTTCATAGGGCTTTCAGCCCTCTCTAAGCGGTTTACAGAGTCAGCATATTGCCCCCAACAACAATCCGGGTTCTCATTTTACCCACCTCGGAAGGATGGAAGGCTGAGTCAACCCTGAGCCGGTGAGATTTGAACTGCAGAACTGCAGTCAGCTGAAGTAGCCTGCAGTGCTGCATTTAACCACTGCGCCACCTCGCCACTAGCTCCATTTCTTCCCCATCTATTTGCCAGGAAATGAGAGGGGCGGATGCCATGATCTTACTTTTCTTAATGTTGAGTTTCAAGCCAACTTTTGCACTCTCCTTCTTCACCCGCCTCAAGAGGCTGTTTAGTTCCTCTTCACTTTCTCCCATTAGAACACTGGTTCTGTTGCTCCCCTACTTACAATCGTTCATTTAGTGACCGTTCAAAGTTACGAAGGTGCTGGCAAAAAAATGACTCGTGATCGCTTTTCATGCTCCCCACCTTGCAGCATCCCAGGGGGTCACCTGATTAGAATTCAGATGCTCAGCGACAGACTCGTATTTATGACGGCGGCGGGGTTTTGCGATTCCCTTTTGTGATCTTAAGAAGCAAACTCGACAGGGAAGCCGGATTCACTTAACAATTGGGCCAAGAAGGGACATAAAAAATGGGGCAAAATTCACTTAACAGATGCCTGGCTTAGCAAACATAAATTTTGGAGCTCGATTGTGGTCGTATGTTGAGGACTTACCTGTACCGGGTTGCTTTTCCTTTTGGGGGCTTCCGACCCGAAGTTCAGGGTAGGCCAACTTGCTTCTGAGCTGAAGAGGCCTGTGGAGTCCTCGGCTTTCTCTCTTAGCTTCCTTGCTGGGCTTTTAGGAGATGATAGAGCAGCTTGGCCGGCAAGGGATTACTAATAGAATAGAATAGAATTCTTTATTGGCCAAGTGTGATTGGGCACACAAGGAATTTGTCTTTGATGCATATGCTCAGTATACATAAAAAGACAAAGATACATTCATCAAGAATTATAAGGTACAACATTTAATGATAGTCATAGGGTACAAATAAGCAATCAGGAAACAATATCAATGTAAATGGTAAGGATACAAGCAACAAAGTTACAGTCCTGCAGTCCTAAGTGGGAGGAGATGGGTGATTGGTAGGATGAGAAGACAGTAATGCAGCCTTAGTGAATGGTTTGATAGTTATTGAGGGAATTATTTGTTCAGCAGAGTGATGGCATTCGGAGAAAAAAAACTGTCCTTGTGTCTAGTTGTCTTGGTGTGGACTGCTCTATAGCGTCATTTTGAGGGTAGGAATTGAAATAATCTATTCCTTTTTTTTTTTGAAGGCAACCTTCATTTTTAATTGAAAATTTCTCAACAAGAGCAAAGCAAATCCATAAAGACAGAAGCTTTCGCTTGCCAGTATTAGTGAATATATATATACTAAATGTGGAAATGGGAAAACATCCAAGGGTTGCTATATACTCCATTTAACCGCAATTTACAGGAGAGACAGTAACAATGATATCCAGAACTTATTATCTGCAAAACGAGAGAAATCCAACTTGGATTACGACCAAGCAGGCAATTGTTCCAAGTTGAAATAATTTATTCCTAATGCCGATTGCTGCAGATTGGCAAGGTTCACATGAGGATGGTTGTGTCGTAAGATTGCCTGCTTGGTCGTAAGATTATTTATTCTGCTTTAGTTTCCAGTCTGACAATTTCAGTTCCTTACACTGTAATGAGGGAGCAGGATGGTATAGGTAGATCTCGTCTTAACAAAAGTTCATTTAGTGACTATTCAAAGTTCCAACAGCTCTGAAAAATAGGACTCATGGGATCAAAATCCAGACAATTGGCCACTGGTTCATATTTATGACTACTGTTGGGTCCCAAGGTCACATGATCCCCTTTTGTGACCTGACGAAGTCAATGGGGAAGCCAGATTCACTTAACAGCCAGGTTACTAACTTATCAACCTCAGTGATTCACTTAACCCACCACTGCGGCAAGGAAGGTGATCAAATGAGGCAAAGCTCACTTAACAAATGTCTCAACCACATAAATTTTGGGCTCAGTTGTGGTTGCAAGCTGTATCTTTGGGCCTTGTCTGCTCTTCTTTTGTGTTAGAGGAATAGAAGTTGTTTTTGATTTTTACCCATATTAAAAAAAATAAAAATAAAGCCAAGATAAAGGGAACCCAACTGGTGATCTTTGAAAATAGATGACTCGGGTTTGGTTTAAATGCTGCTTCATCTTATTCTCTGTTCCTGAATTGGAACAGTTTTTCGTGATTGTGCAGCCATTCATCCTTGGTAATAAGTGACAATAGATTGTAATTGTCCCCTTCCTCTTGTGACAGTTCAGCGCTGGGGCTTGGATTCACAAGCTGTGTTCTTTTGTTTAGCTGAAGGTCACACCACCCTCCCCAGTTCAAGGAAGATGACATCATACTGGCGTAAAGATGTCTTGAGAATGGGATGGTTCATTATGGCTTGAGGAAAATGGCAGCCGTTCCTTGTAAATGAGGTTCCCTTGTGTGTCATCATTTTGGTTGACATTGAGTTTGATTTGCCTGGAGAATTTGCTATCATCCGACGTGCTGAGGGCCATCAGGTTAGAAGCCTTGAAAGGATCCAGGGACATATCGCTAGTTATAGCCTCATCTCTCTCTTCCAAAGATGGTGTGAGTTGATTAACAACTGTTGAGGAACCCCAATTGAAAAGGACTCTTCTTTATTGTTAGTGTATTGGGTAGGCCACAGTGTGACATAAAACACAAGGTTTGATGAGCTACTGTCCCAATGCAACTGAGCTCTTATGTTTGGTGAAGGAACGAGTCACAATTTAAGATGGCCTAGTTGTTTCAAACGTGTACAGGTAGCCTTCGACTTACGATCACAATTGAGCCCAACATTTCTGTTGCTAAGTGAGACATCTGAATGCAAAACTCGTAGCCATGGGGATGTTGAAACATAAATGTGAAAAATGGTCAAAACTCACTTCCGTGAGTTTTATCCCTTTTTGTGACCTTTCTTGCTACAGCAACTGAATCACTGTAAAGTTAGTAACATAGCGGTTAAATGAATCTGGCTTTCCCATTGATTTTGCTTGTCAGAAGGTTACAAAAGGGCATCACGTAAATCGGGACACTGCAACCGTCATAAATAGGAACCAGCTGCCAAGCATCTGAATTTTGATCACATGGCCATAGGGCTGCTGCAATGGGGGTAAATATGAAAAATGGTCCTACATCACTTTTTTCAGTGCCGTTGTAACTTTGGATGGTCACTAAACAAAGGATCATTGTAGATCAAGGACTACCACAACATTTTTCTTTTTCTAGGAGAAGTCTTTGCCTGGATAATAAACAGGGGCACAACAATTGAGCCCAACATTTTTGTTGCTGAGTGAGAAAATTGTTAAATGAGTTTTGCCCCATTTTACAACTTTTCTTGGTCACAGGTGTTAAGTGAATCCCTGCACTTATTCAATTAGTAACACGGTTGCTAAGTGAATCTGGCTTCCCCACTGACTTTGCTTGCCAAAAGGTTGCAAAAGGGGATCACGTGATGTTGCAATGGTCATAAATGTAAATCACTTGAATGTAAATCATGTGGCCATGGTGATGTTGAAACGGTCATAACTCACTTTTTTTCAGTGCCATTGTAACTTCGGTCACTAAGTGAAGGACTACCTGTATATCCCCTAATTACTTTCATAAGGCAGTATTTGCTATTCTTTCCTCTTGGACTGTCTCATTAACAGTAAGGATTCTGCAAATTAGCTGCCTCCCTGGTGAGATCTCATGCCTTTTCCTCATAGGGGTCAATTGTAGCCGGGCATTAGACTCCTTTGATCACATTGGAATCCCCTCCCCCCCACAAATGATGGCTCTGAATAATTGAGGATTTGAAAACATTGCAGCAAGTTACTGTGAAAACATTTATAGAGGTAGTGAAACAGACTTGTAAAAACGGGGGAAGACAACATTATTTTCTTCTTGGAAAGCTACCACGATAGGGCTAACTTGAAATTAATTTTAATCTTTCCTAGAGAAATGTGTTTTGTTTTCCTAGCTGAGTACAAGTAGTGTTCAACTTATAACCAGAATTGAGCCTAAAGTTTCCGTTGCTAAGCAGGACAGTTGTTAAGCAAGTTGTGCCCTCTTTTACAATGTTTTTTAACTACAGTTATTGAGCGAATTTTGGCAGTTGTTAAATGAATCATGCGGTCATTAAGCAAATCTGACTTCTCCCCCCCCCCTCCCTTGACTTTGCATGTTGGAAGCCAGTTGGGAAGGTTACAAAACTCTATTAACTACCTGCCAGTTACCGAGTATCTAGATTTTGATCACGCAACCATGGGGACACTGCAACGGTTGTGAGTGTGAAGGCCGGTCATAGGTAATTTTTTTCAGTGCTGTTGTAACTTTGAACAGTCACTAAACAAATTATCGTAAGGTGAACACCACCTGTATTTGGATTTGCAACTTAAAAAAAAAATACCATGGAAAGTTCTATAGTTTCAAGATATTTTTTTTGTGAAATGGAAATTGTAACGTAATGTGAATAGCATGGATGGATGTTCCCTGTCGTTTTCCCCATTTTACGACTTTTCTTGCCACATTTTGTTAAGTGAATCACCGTAGTTGCTAAATTCGTAACATGGGTTGTTAAGTGAATCTGACAAGCCATTGACTTGGCTTGTCAGAAGATCGCAAAATATCATCACATGACTCTGGGACAGTGCGACCATCATAAATATGAACCAGTTGCCAAGCATCTGAATGTAAATCACATGACCATGGGGATGTTACAATGGTCATAAGTGTGGAAAACTACCCTGTTTTTCCGAAGATAAGACCTCCCTGTATAGTAAGCTCAATTGGGCGTTTGAGCTCATGCGCTAAAATAAACCCTACCCTGAAAATAAGCCCTCCTCTGAAAATATTGCAACATAGCAGCCATGAAATGACCACACTCTTAAGACCCTGTCTTATTTTCGGGGAAACACAATACAATACAATAGCAGAGTTGGAAGAGACCTTGGAGGTCTTCTAGTCCAACCCCCTGCCTAGGCAGGAAACCCTAAACCATTCCAGACAAATGGCTATCCAACATCATCTTAAAGACTTCCAGTGTTGGGGCATTCACAACTTCTGGAGGCAACTTCTGTTCCACTGATTAATTGTTCTAACTGTCATCAAATTTCTCCTTAGTTCTAGGTTGCTTCTCTCCTTGAGTAGTTTCACCGATTGCTTCTTGTTCTACTCTCAGGTGAGAGTAGTAGGAGAATAGTTTGACTCCCTCTTCTTTGTGGCAACCCCTGAGATATTGAAACACTGCTATCATGTCTCCCCTAGTCCTTCTTCTCATTAAACTAGACATACCCAGTTCCTGCAACCGTTCTTCATATGTTTTAGTCTCCAGTCCCCTAATCATCTTTGTTGCTCTTCTCTGCACTCTTTCTAGAGTCCCCACATCTTTTTTACATCATGGCGATCAAAACTGAATGCAGTACTATATGGTACTATGTTACTTTTTTCAGTTCTGTCGTAGCTGAACGGTCACTAAACAGACTGTTGTAAGTCAAGGGCTACTTTTATTGTGACACTTTCCCTGATTGATTTATGACTAATCTCTACCATCTCCCCCTGGATTGTGAATTGGCAAGATACTGTACCAAATTTGCTGCTCTGATTACTACATAATAAGCTTATGAGCTGATAGGAGATACTTTTTTTGCTTAGTTTTTCTCTTTTCTGCTGACTTTCAGATTCTTTCATGCTTTGTTTAGGGAGCAGTGTGTGTGGTGGTTGGCCCTGTCATTCTACAGCAGACACAGGGAAGTCACAATGGCACTGAAAAGTGTGACTTATGACCATTTTTCACACAACCGATGCAGCATCCCCACAATCATGTGATCAACAATTCTGATACTTGGCAACTGAGTCATATTTATGACAGTTGCAATGTCCTGGGCTCATGTGATCCCCTTTTGCGATCTTCTGACAAACAAAGTGAGAGACAATGAGGAAGTTTCAATTAACAACCGTGTTACCAACAACAATTGCAGTGATTCATTTAATAACTCTGGCAAGAAAGGTCATAAAATGGGACTCACTTAACAACTGTATTGTGGAAATTTTGGGGTCAATTGTGCTCGTAAGTAGAGGACTATCTGTATAATTGTCAAAGCCCACCGTAGATACTAGGAAGACTAACACTTATGTTTCCTTAAGTTGTTATTCTCAGTCGCCATATCCATGAGCACATCCTAAATACTCTTCTATGAAATTTTCCTCTACGTTAATACATGGAAACATATAACAGGTTTTAGACACCCTGCAAATGCCATTGATGCTGTGATTTAGTAGGGAAAAGATGAGTACAGGTAAAGACACCTTAAGCCTATAATAATGACTGGCGATAAATTGAAGGCACGCTTATAGCACCCCAGCAGAAAAAAATGATGCTGTAAGGTGTGCTTGCGCCATGATTGAGTACAAGGAAATAAAAACCTCTTGTGCTTTTTCAATATTGATTACCACTTGGTTTTGTGTTACACTGAAACCAGTTTGGAAAAATGTAAACTTTATTTCCTTTCAATGCATTCATCTTTCCATTATCCCTGTATGTTTGGAAACTACTTTCCAAAAATTATCTACTATTTTGGAGTTCCTTTGTATTCCATAGTTTCTGCAAAATTTAGTATTGGTCAAATGTAAACGTAAAAACCCAACTTATTTCAATATAGTAGATAAATAGTTGCATTATGCACATCTTAAATGTGAATCAGAATCCTGTTTTATTCTTGGCTTGGCATGCAAGTTCCGAGAAATGAAGGCCTGACTTTGATTTTCACTTGTTGGATAACAGTTAAAAGTGCATTGTTGAGAAGCGTGGTTTACTGAGATATTTTGCTGAATGTAGATACTGTATCTGGCAACACAATTTAGGATACAATACATGCAACCTTTCTAAATATATGTAACATCTGAGTCCATTGATGCTTACTTCAAAATGAACGTATTATAATTACTCTATTAATTTAAAGTGCACAGTCTTTCAAATTTAAAATAAAAATATTCATATTTTGTTTCTACTTGCTCTTGCCTGTATGATCTTGTCCAGAAATAATATTTGCTTTTTGCTTTGCAAATGTTCTTCAACAGGAAAAGCAAAACTTTTTGCAATTAGTAGCAAAAGTGTATAAGTAAGAATAATTACTTCTATTACTTTGCAACTTACAAGTAAGGAAAGAGCATATTATTATAATTAGCTGATTCTTCTGAAGTCATCTAACTTTTGAATTCAGTGTAATCCACTTTGATGATTGATGGTGATTTAGAAATTAGGGATTAGGTGTATTGATTGGTCTGAATTAGAACCAAATGTTTATAAACATCAGGTGCTCTTAATATGGGGAAATATTACGCTCATGTGAAGACATTCACTAAATCGTTGGAGACACATCTAATTAGGAACTGCATGATAACTAAAACATGGATTAGATGGTTGTTTACATGATCCAGCAAGCTTTTATGTTTTTAGAATACCTGTACCGTAATGCATGAAATGAGAACAAATTGGCAGTTAGGAAAATGTATTTGATGTGAACTGCATGACAATTAGCAATTGGGCGCAAACAAATACAACGTTAAAAAGTTATATTTATGTAGCTGCTTACCAAGCAAATCCCAATTATATTAAAATATATTAAAATATATTAAAATATCTTTACAATCCCCAAGCATCTCACAACTTTTGAGCAACCCTAACATTTGGAAATTGAAAGTTCAAAAATGTGACACACTCTAGTACTGCTTTAATCTCCATTGCTTTCAGATGCAGAAGGGGTTAAAAAACGACAACTAACCAGTGAAACAATATCTGCAGATCAGTTAAAACCATTTTTTTTGCCATTTTGCCACATGAAAGATGTATTTGCATTTAAATTTTTAACATAGAATTCAAGGCTTAATTTTGGCCAAGAAGCCTCGTCTGAAGTATTAAATATAATGATTCCTTGTCAGTGGCCTGACATATTGCTTTAGTGAAACACATTTAATGTTGAATGAATAAAACTCATCCAGTCTTTGGATCAAGTCACCTCTAGTTCTTTTAGTCTTATTCATTTATTACTGTTGAGATTTATATGCAAGATATAAATTATAGTTGGCTAACTGGTTTACGGAAATACGTTTTCCAAGTCATAAAAATCAATGATGGCAATAAGCTGTAATTAAACCTGTGATATACCTTAGTTTAAAAAGTGGGACAAAAGATTTTGGTGGCTTGTCTCTGCTTGGAGATCATTTGCATGACATTGAATTTTAGTTTTACATGTGCAGGCAAAGTCAATGGCATTATTTGCACACCAGACTAAGCATTCTGAATGGCCAGGAAGAATTGTTCCAGACTTTCTCCTTTTTTATTAACCATTGCGTTACTCGCTAAGATTTTGGAACTGTGCTTAAATTAAATTCAGTAAAACAAGGAAGTCATGTTTGAAATGGCTTGTTTTAAATTAATTGCAATAAATCTTATGTCACCCATACATAATAGTTAAACCCAGTGCAGACTCTTCTTAGTTTCTCTTTATGGTCCTAAAAGGAATAGTGAAGCATACATAAACCTGATATGCCCAGCAACATTTGCCTGCTTTCCCCAATCGCAATAAACCAAGTCAGGAAGAAAGAAGACTTTAAATAAAGTTCTGTAGAGCTGATTAGTAGGAGATAAGCCTATGTGGTAGATTACGAAAATGCATGTGGTTAGGTTTTCTGGAGTCATATGCTTTGCAGAATCCATTTGTTTCAAATAAAAATCACTATACTGACATTTTCTGAAAGTGAATATGACCTAAGTGTCTGGAAGAGGATCAGCTGTCCCTGACTTAAAGTATAAGTAGTCCTTGACTTGCAACCATTCGTTTAGTGTCCATTTAAAGTTACAACGGCGCAGAAAAAAATGATTTGCTATCATTTTTCACACTTGTGACCGTTGCAATTTCCCCATGGTCACAGGACTAAAGTTCGGTAAGTGACTCATATTTATGACAGTTGCAGTGTCACATGATCCCCTTTTGCGACGTTCTGACCAGCAAAGTCAATGAGGAAGCCAGATTTACTTAACCCTGTTGCTAACTTAACAACGCTTAAGTGATTTGCTTAATAACTCTGGCGAGAGAGGTTGTAAAATGGGGCAAAATTCACTTAGCAACAAATTTGGATTTCAATTGTGGTCATAAGTAAAGGGCTGCCTGTAGTAGAAAAATTAGGGAAATGTGACCATGTGATGCTGGAATTCGTATAATACTAAGAGACGTTACAAGGGAGCAAAGTCAAATGTAAATTTTGGACTTCAAGTAAACCATGGCTTTTACTAAAGTGATGAATAGGGCTCTCTGGTGGGAGAAGCTAATGTGTGAAGTGCTCATGGTATGCGAGTGAGGGAGAGCCTATAACATTTTTGGTAACACACTCAGGATCCTCTGGAAGTTGTGCGAGAGGACTCTGCGCTCATGCAGCCTCTGGAGCAGGGGTGTCAAACTTGATTTCATTGAGGGCCGCATCAGAGTTGGGTTTCACCTCGCGGGGGCTGGTGTGTGTGTGGGGGGGCAACTTGATGTCATAAGTGTTCGGGGCACCTGCAGTGACCAAGTGTCCCTCAGGCTGTCCCTCCGTCTTCCTTCTCCTTTCTTCTTCCTTCTTCTCTTCTTTTTCCTTCCTTGCTCTCTTCCAATCTTTCCTTCTTTTACTTTGGTTTTCCTCTTCCCCTTTCTCCTTTCCTGTCCATTCTTGGATGCTCAAATGCAAAAGGGGGAAACATTTCTCCTTTCATTTTGTTTTTAGTTTGTTTTGCTAGCCCTCTGCCAATGAAAACGTAGCCCCGGGTGTGTGGGGGTGTTGTGTGCCCCCCCCCAGGCCCCATTTTTGGCCGCAATGGCTTCCTGCAGCCCTCCATTTTTGCTGGCAGAGGCACCGTGGGCCAGTGCATAGCTGTTTCCAGGGCAGCCCAATGGGCCAGAGCTGACTCAAATTCACTTTTTTTCCCCCAACAGGAAAAGGCAAATTGAAAAAATATTTACAATTATGCAAGCTTTTATTTATTTAACAATAAATTTAACTAATTCAATTTCTTATTTATGAATGGCTTCTCTTTTCTCTGGGAGTTTGTGTGTGTGAGACAGACACCCCAGCGGAGTCAAACGAGGCATTTTCTGAATTTTTTGTCACATTGAGCTCAAAAGATTCATCATCCCCATGTGCAGACCACATGTTGAGGATTACTTCCCTACAGCAAGAAAGTTGAATTCTCGTAATTCTTGTGGTGCGTGTTTCCTGACTTGGCTTCAGAGGGCTGCCGGGATGCATGTAGAATCCTAAGGCTGGAAGGTACCTCGGAGGCCTTCTAGTCCAACCCCCTGCCTATTTAGGCAGGAGTCCTTAGGCCAGTGATAGCAAACCTTTTCGGCACCGACGGCCCAAACTGGAACGTGCATGCATATATGTGCAGTTGCGCACACCTGAGCACTGGAAACATGAAGACCAGCTGGCTGGTGTGCATGTGCCTGTTTTTTGGGCATTTTTGGCTGTTTTCAGGCTGTTTTCTGGGCAGTTTTCAGGCTGTTTTTCAGCACTCTGGCACCCGTGAAGACCAGCTGGGTGGCACACATGTGCGTGCCAGAAACCAGAAGAACAACTGGTGACAGTGCGCGTGCCCACAGAAAGGGTTCTGCGTGCCACTCTGGCACGCCCGCAATAGGTTTGCCATCAGCCTTATACCATCCTTTCCCAACAATCTGTCAAATGGTCATCCAATCTATTTTTTTTGAAAACCTCCAGTGATGGAGCACCCGCAACTGTGGGAGACGCGCTGTCCCTCTGATTCACTGTTCTCCCTGCAGAAATTTCTCCCTGTCAGAAAAATTCTCCTTATTTGTAGGTTGGGACTCTCTTTACAAGCTTACAAGCAGTACTTCTTGTTCTGCCCTCTGGTGCTTTAGAGTATAAGTCGATGCCCTGTTCTCTAGGACAGGCTAAATATTCCTCCTGCCCATCTAACAAACATTCTCCTGGCCTCTCCTTCTGGCACATACCCTGAATCTTTGTTGATCCCTTTTTTGGCTGTACTTGTGTACCTTAGCCAGTTATCTTTTGGGCGAGGCCTCTGGTTGCCTCACAATCTATTGTTGGGAAAGGATTTAGTCTCCATGGAACCTTTAACTGTGGCCTTCTTTAAAAAGACATGGGTGTGCCTGTGGGTAGGAGAACCGTGGTCCTATTTTGAAACATTTTATAGGGCACAGGATTAGAGAAGGGTAGAGGTGGGCAGATTGCAAGGAATGAATCCATGGGGAAAATAAAAGAAGATGGATAATGATCATCACACTAAAAGTTGCAGTTGATACTACCCAAAGGTGCTTTTTCTGGAGGCAACTGGACTTTCTTCTTTTTTTCTTTTGAAGATGTTTTGCTTCTCATCCAAGAAGCTTCTTCAGCTTCGACAGGATAATGGTGAATAGGAGGATTTATATTCCTTGCAGACAGCTGCTAACCTGCATCTTTTTAGCAGATCATTGAAGCACTTGGAGGTTTAACTGTATCCTCAGGGTCACCTGAGTGGTGCTTTTGGTTCCTGTACTCTGCCATTTTTTCCCTCCGGAAAGCCATTCCTACTCCCACACCATTCAAAGGGGGTTCATCCCAAATTATGTAGCTAAAAGTAAGTAGAGATTCTCAGTCATTTAGGTCCTGGTTGTCCCAAAGGTGCTTTTTTCAGGAGGCAATTGGATTTTCTTGTTTTTTTTCTTTTGAAGACGTTTTGCTTCTCATCCAAGAAGCTTCTTCAGCTCTGACGGGATGGTGGCGAATGGAAGGATTTATGTTGTTGATACTACAAATAAACAGATTGGTCAGCTTTCAACTTGCCACTAGCTGCACCCAATTTCTGAAAATGTTGTCGTTCTGTAATTCTGCCATTGAGATGACTAGCATGAATCGATGTTGAATGCCAGCTCTACAGTCAACCTATAACACAAACAATAGTAGAGAATTATTTCAATCAGTATGTTTATTTTGATACTGACTGTATACAAGTTACAGGTAGATCTCACTCAGCAGCAGAAATGTTGGGGTCAATTGTGGCCATGCGTTGAGGACTACCTGTAATAAAATCAAAACATTTACATAATGCCTCTTAATAAATAAATAATCATTGTTCAAGCACAGAGCTGGTTTATCTGCAGACTACCAAGTCAGATGGGGTGGGCATGCTTGTAGTCGCTTCCCCTAAATATTGCCATCTGATGGGAGCTAGGAAGCCGTGCCCAGGGCTAGGCTTCAAAAATATCAGCAAGGGATTCTCTGCCTGGTTGCTGGGTGGGCGTGGCCATTGTGGGTGTGGCTTAGCAGGCCTGGACCATGGTGGGGCTCCTGTTTTCACCTTCCCCAGGCTCCAGAGGTTTTCCTCGAGCCTCTGGGAGGGCAAAAACTGCTCCCCTGGGTTCCAGAGGTCTTCCGGGGGGGGGTGTTCCTCACCGAGCCTCCGCGCGGGCCCTGCACTTATTTCGCATCCAAAATGTGCCGTGTGGAGAGTCCTGGAGGAGCAAGGTCGAGGCCAGCCAAGGATGGGATTTGGAGGTTCTCTGAACTGGCCATACCGTTACCTACGGTTTCTTCCGAATCTGGGTGAACCTGTAGCAGCCCACCCCTGACTGCCCCCTAAAGTTTGGCAGACATCTACCCTCCTAGTTTTCCATAAAGCCCTGAAGACCAGGCTTTTCCTCCAAGTGCTTGAGATAAGATTAATGACTGTACATCAGATGCTTGACTTAGTGCCAGGCGTTTGTTTTTAATGAGTTTGTTTTTAATAGGGTTTTTACGTTGCTTGGATTAGGAGCCACCCAGAGTTTGTTATAAAATGGCAGCTATATAAATATTCCTACTAATGAACCAATTGTGCAATTAGAATTTTGGATTGTTACTAACAACTTGCATGTATAGGAATGCAAAAAGCTCATTGTAGAAGCTTTTATTGATTGTTTTGTACAATTTGGAAGCCACCCATTTCCAAATGACTCTGGGCCACTTAGGCATTTTAAAAGGAAGAAATATAAAGGAACAGATCATCACTCAGAAGAACCATACAGAAAGCAATAAAAGGGACAAAAGTTTGACAATCCATCCTATTCCAGGGCCTAGGAGAAATATATTTATATATTTATTTGTATACCGTCTTTATTTTTATTTTACAACAACCCACCTGACTCCTCCTAATTTCCCTACAATGACAACCCTGTGATGTGGGTTGGGCTGAGAGTAATTTGCCCCAAATCTCCCAGTTGGCTTTCACGACTAAGAAGGGACTTGAACTCATGGTCTCCTGCTTTCTAGCCTGGTGCCTTTCAAAGTTTTTCTGAAAATCAAGGCGGGAGCCATATAGATCACTGGGAAGATATCATACCTGTGAGCAAATCCAGAAAAGACATACAGGTAATCCTCAGCTTACAACTAGTCACTTAGTGGCCATTCAAAGTTGCAATGGACTGTGATGACTCCCCTGCACTCTTCCCCAGATACCTCTCCATGTATCAGCTCGGAAGAAGATGAACTGATTGGGGCACATCAGGTGGGGAGTTGGTCAGTGGCTCCAAGCAGCCGCCTGAGAGTGATTTGGCTGAAGCACAGCTGCAGCAGGATAGCCCTGAGGCTTCAGGGAGCGAAAGTATGCAGCTGCAGCTGGTCAGTGATGAGGAAGAGGAACTGCCTTCTGCATTGATCCCAAAACATGTAGGGCAAGAGAAAGGGCAAGAGCGCAGTGAAGGTTAGCCAGATTACTCACGAGGAGGCAGCCTCACCCTTCTTGATGGGCTGCACCAAAAATTGACTATTTAACACTGCAGACAGATGGAGGCAATGCTGGGAACAGCGTATTCGTTTCCTAGCTGTGTGTTCTTACCTTGAACTTTGGATCGTGCCTCTTCAGCTGTTGCCTTTGCTTGCCTTGCCTTTGCCTATGCCTTTGCCTTTGCTATGGGAACTTGATTTTGCCTAGTGACTGCACTTGCCTTTGCCTTGAGGACTAGCGTTGGCTTCATTTGAGTAGCCTGTGAAATTCATTGGGGTTGAGCTGGTGCCAGAGCAGGGAATTTCAGTGCTGTTGTAACTTCGAATGGTTAGTAAATGAACTGTTGTAAGTCGGAGTCTACCTGTATTCCAGGTGTGGCCTTACTACGGCTTTATAAAGCAGTACCAATACTTCATGTGATTTTGATTCTATGGCTCTCTTTATACAACCAAGGATTGTGTTCGCTTTTTTGGCTGCTGCTGCAGACTGCAGCCTCATATTTAAGTGATACTTTAGCCAGCCTATTCCATGATGAGCTTTGAGGGGGATGACGTGCACCAAAATCAGGATAGATTAAAATCAATCATTTTAAAAAAATCAGATTTTTAAAAATTTAAATTGGATTTTTAAAAATTTTTATCCAATTTATTTTAATAAAATGCTTTTAGAGTAAAAATCTATCTAAAGATTGTATTCTATTTAAGATACATTAATAATTTAGTTTATTCAGCATGAAATGAAGCTTAGTTATGTAGCATGAGGCTGTATATTTTGCAATATTGGGACTGTCGATGAGTCAACAGCGGGTCCGAGGAGGAGCCGCTGTGGGTCAGAGATGATATTTGCTCTTTAGAAATTATGATTGAAATCGACTTGATTTCAATCAAGCCTTTTTATTACTGATTGAAATCGTAACTTAAATCAAATCCACCCTGCCCAAAAGCTAAATGGCAAGCCTGGGAGTTTGCACAGCACTGGGGTCACATGGATGTACCGAACAATTCCTTTTATTGCATGTGCTGTGCTTGATTTACTCTTATTATCTGTAAATAGAATCACTCGAAATATCTCACTTCTTTTCCAATCTAACAAAAAGTAAGACGTGACAGCTAAAATGACATTACGATCACAAATTCCATATTTTTTTACAACCTGAATGTGCTCAAGGTTAATTTAAAAAAATATCCTAGCTGTATTTTACCTTTCAATATATCACTTTCTTACGTTTTAACTTTACAGGTAGTCCTTGACTTACGGCCACCAATGAGCCCAAAATGTGTGTTGCTAAGTGAGAAATTTGTTAAGTGAGTTTTTCCCCATTGTACGACTTTTCTTGCCACGTTTGTTAAGTGAATCACTGCACTTGTTAAATTAGTAACACCGTTGTTGAGAGAATTTGGCTTTCCCATTGACTTGACCTGTCAGAAGGTCACAAAAAGTGATTACATGACCCCGGGACTCCATATCCGTCATAAATAGGAACCAGTGGTCAAGCATCCAAATGTGACCAGGGGGGTTGCTGCGATGGTCAGAAGTATGAAAAAAGGTCATAAGTTACTTTTTTCAAGGACATTGTAACTTCAGATGGTCACTCAATGGAACTACTGTAAGTTGAGGATTACCTGTATTAAATTCCCAGAGCAGTAATCTTAAAAACCCATCTCTTTCTCTCCATGACACAGGTGGTAGAACAGAATTTGCTCAGTTTTAATTCCTCAGTTTTGTGTTCAATTTTTTTCTTATTAAATTCCTTAGTTTGGGAAGGGTGATTTAGACACAACCTGACAAGAGATGTTGCAAACCAAAGTAGTCTGCACAGTGTAATTGCTTAATTTGTTTTATGAAGTTGCCCAATGTAATTTAGAAATTTAATATGTACTAATTACATTGGGTAACCTCATGAAACAAATTAGGGGCTGGGTCTTTTTGAGATAACCCAGATAAATAAAGAACATTATTTATTCTTGTTTTTCTTTGTCCTCTCTATACAGGACCTCTGGAACTATTTTGCTTTTATGAAAACGTGATCGTGTCAATAACAACTATGCATTAATGAGATACTGAAGGGAGATAAAAACCAACTAAAAGAATGAATAGTGAAGAGGAATTTTATGATGCTGTCACAGGTAAGTTAACCCTAAATTTGTCAGAAACCAGGATCCTGTGTTTTTGTCCTGTGGGGCACACACATAATAATGCTGAGAAGGCAGCTGGCTAAGGGCCCATAACACGGAGTCCTTCGGGATTGGGCGGCCTATAAATTTTATTAATAAATAATAATAAATACCTGCTGGGTTCCTTCCTTCCCTATTCCTTATGGCTTCAAATCTTTTCTTTTAACAAAACAAGCCCCTCTGATCACCTAAGACAGGAGTGTCAAATATTGTGGCCCGCCAGTGGAGCTGGCAGCAGATTCGGACAGTGAGGTGGTTGGGGAGGAACATGGGCCAGTCCTGGAGTCTGGGGAAGGCTCTGATGAGGGCTCTGTGTCGGAGGAAGAGCGGGGCCCAGACTCATATGCCAGTTATTAGCTGCCTTCAGAGGCAGACAAACAGCTGGAGGCTGTTTGCTGTGTGCGCATGCGCAGAGTTGCCAGACGAAGGGAACAGCTAAAGAACAGGGGTCGACTTGGGAGTAAGGACACAGGTGGATGATGAAGGGCCCCTCCCAGAGGAAATAAAAGAGGAGCAAAAGGGGAGTGGAGTTTGCAGGAGACGATTAATTCACTTAATTGGTTCGTGACTCTCTGAGACTCCTTGCCGAGTTTTGCAGATATCGGCCTGGCAGCTCTGCAAGCCAGATAAGGTCTGTGACTGTAAATCCTCCCTTGATGGACTTTGCTGGATGTGAATGAGCAGAATTCACACTAAATTGATAAAAGGGTTTTTTGTCGGGACAAGGAATTTGCTTCATGCTCTTGGGAAGCCTAGATCAGAACATCAAACTAACGGCTTGCAGGCCAGATAGGTCACATGCAGGCCACACCCACTCTAGCTCCATGAAAAATGTTGCAATACATCACATGACGTGGGGAGTTTGACACCCGTAACATAAGGCCTTGGAGCCTAGTGGATGAGCAGAACCACTATGGTCTCATCACCAACCTCCTGTTCTTGAATCAACCATTGCTTCCAAGAGCCCTTGGAAGTCCTAGTAGCCTGCTGTCCACTCTCTATTGCTTTTCTCGTTGTCCTCCTTCCTGCTGGCGAAGGAACCCAGGATGAATGAGGTTCTCAGGGAAAGCAGTACCAGCTTATCAAGCGCAAAAAAACCAGGGTCACAGGTGAAGGTCCAATTTAATTGATTTCTCGCTGAACAGAAACTTGTCAACTGATAGTACCTGCTTAGAGTCAGGTAAGAGTCTATGGAATTCAAGCAGGAATTGTGGCTACAGAGGAATTCTAAGCTGATTCTTCTTTTAACTCCGCCCAGGTTCTGCCACTCCTTTTCTTATAGAGCTTCAGTTAATCCCATGTTTGTCTGAAATGGTATAGGACAGTGACGGCGAACCTATTTTTGTACGCGCACACTTTTTGCCAAAATTGTGCGCGTATGTGCCCCACACCCACAATGTAATGCGCCCCGCCCACCTGCACATGCATGTGAGACCCCCCCATGCACACACAACCCCCCCCCTGCGTGCACAACCCACCCTCCTGTGTGTGTGTGGGGGGGAGGTTTTCACCCTCCCCAGACTTCAGGAAAGCTTCCAGAGCCTGGGGAGGGTGAAAAATGGGCCCAACCGGCCAACTGAAAATTCAGAAACAAACGTCTGGAGCGCCTCTGGGGCTGGGGGATTATTTTTGCCCTTCCCAGGCTCCAGGAAAGCCTCTGGAGCCTGGGGAGGGTGAAGATGGGCTCCCCCCAGCCCCCTGGAAGGCTGAAAATCAGATGGCTGGCACGCACATGCGTGCTGGAGCTGACGGCTCGCGTGCCAGCAGATATGGCTCCGTGTGGCACGTGTGCCATAGGTTTGCCATCATGTGTATAGGGTCTTCTGTTTGAGCAGGGGGTTGAACTAGAAGACCTCCAAAGTCCCTCCCAACTGTTATTCTGTTGGTTTCTCAAATTGTTAGGCAATTATTTTTGCTTAGGAAATCCTTCCTTCCATCCATCCATCCATCGGGCAAATAGGAGCTAAAAGCAATATCTCTGAACTTCATTCTTAAGTACCTTAACTTAGTACCCTAAACGCTAATCATATGTTAATTCTGTAACTTTGCCGCTTCCTACAGATTAAATTATTATTTTGGAAGTGAGGTTCAATTATAAAACAGTTAATTATATGCAACTCTCTCTCTCTCTTTCTCTCTCTCTCTTGAAATCTCTTGCATATGAGATTATGAAGATGACTGTCCTTGTTGCTTTCTTAAATGCTCAAACTCAGGAATAAGCGCTCCTGTGCTGACAAAAATAAACCAGAAAAGCACCACTGAAAACAAAAGAGGGAAACTAGCACTCTTGAAGACATGGTTATGAAAACTTAGTAATACCCACAGCCAGTGGTGGGATTTAACCAGTTCGCACCACTTTGAGAGAACCGGTTGTTAACTTACTGAGCAGTTTGGTGAACTGGTTGTTGGAAGAAATCATTAGGGCAGAGAACCGGTTGTTAAATTATTTGAATCCCACCACTGACCACAGCCCAGTATATTTGAGGATCATCCCGAGCCTTGCCATATTATTTTAGACATGCAAATGTAAGGAATTAATTGGCTCCTTTGGCTTCATAAAGCTTACATCTTACAGGAAGACATAACCAGATGTCCCTGTTCTTGTTACCACATTGAAAATAGAAGCTAAATAGCTACGATGGTAGTTAGGGGAAAAGGCAAAAGGCATACTTTGGTTTGAGATAAGAGGACTCAGAGCTTTGTGAGGGATAGAGGTGTAAGCAAAAACGAGAAAAACAGGTGTTTTCAAAACTAATACAGAATGCTGGAAAGGCCAAGAGTTTAGCAACAAGAAAGTTGCTGTTTACCAATTACTCTGGCTTGCTATAAGTTTTCTTCAGTGGAAAAAATAATGTCAGATTGACCATCTTGGAAATATACCAGAACAGAGGATTCTCTCCTAATTGCAAATAATTATACATCATATATATTCCAAAACATTGGGAATTACCACCTGCAAAATAAGAGTGATATTTTGCTTTTTCTCCAAGCTCTGTAAAAATAGTTCTGTGTATAACCAAGTATATACTGTATTTTAGGACTATGAGACGCACCTAGAATTTGAAGATGAAAACAAGAAAAAAAGTAGTGTTTGGCTTCTGCGCATCTGGTTTTTGCTCTCCCCGTCCCCCAGGAGGACTCCGCAGGCCTCCCAAACCCTCTTTGTGTTCCGTTTTTGGCCTCCTGAACCCACCACCCCCATGTGTAAGCCCCCAGAAGCCCTCTGCAGGTCTCCCAAACCCTCTGCTTGTCCCATTTTCTCCAAAAATGGGATGCGGGGGGTGGGGGGGAGTTTCCAGGAGGCCAAAAACAGTATTCAGTCTATAAGACGCACAGAGGAAATGGTGAAACCAGTCATCAATATTTTAGGTTATATATGGAGAACCTTAAATTATAGGATGCTTTTACGTATGTGAGAGTTGTAATGTGACTGAAGAATTACCTCTACATTTTTTTAGAGTATACTCTCCAGGGATGTGCAGTCAGGGGAGGCAGGGGCAGCAGATCCTCACCACTGTCATCATGAAAAGAAAAGAAAAATGTAAAAGGAAAAAGTCTGAGCTGGTTGCTGCCAGAGTCACCGTGGATGACTCTGCTTAGTGCTTAACTGTTTAAAAAAGCCTCTAAAAAAAGTGCCCTCTACAGGAGGAGGTGGGAGAACGAGGTGCCTCATCTAGTCTGACTTTATGATCACTCGAGCAGAGCTAAGCAAGGGTTAAAAGCCGAAAAATTCCTGACATGATGAGGCATGTCGTTCTCCTGCCTCCTGTAGAGGGCATTTTTTTAGAGGCTTTTTTAAACAGTTAAGCACTAAGCAGAGTCATCTGGCAGCAACTAGCTCAGCCTGACCTCAGCTCTTGCCTTTTTCCTTTTACATTTTTTTTCTTTTCATGAGGGGTTGCATCCGAAAAGCCTGTCTTTTCGGGCTTATTTAAGCTTGCCAACTTCAAAACCATCTTGAATAAGGCAAAGGTTTCGACCCGCTTGGGATCAACCCCCCCGGATCAGGTGATTAATGATTCAGACGACCTGCCTGGGGACCTCTTTGAGGAGCCTGTGTCGGCCCAGGAGATAGTGCTAGTCCCCAAGTTCTTTCTGAATGTGGCTCAAAAGCAATAGGCACAACCAGCCACCCTTGCTACTCCCAGTAGCACTGATAAGAGGTTGTACATGGTAGACGCCAGTCTGGAGGACTTGCTTAAATTACCTCCCATTGATCCTCCTGTGGCAGCCCTTACCTCATCCTCTGTACTCCCTCCTGATTTGCTGGAGGGACTCAAAGCAGAGGACAAGAAAACAGAACACTTGCCACAAAACGCACCAGGCGGCGGCTTGGGCGATTAAAACGTCTGCCTCGGCGTCCTTCCTTTCTATGGCCGCCCTTCTCTGGTTGAGACAGTTGCTGACCAAGCTTCCGGCCGGAGATACCAAATTAAGGCAGGATGTCAATAAGATTATGGCGGCTACTGAGTACACCGCTGACGCCACCCTGAGCGCAGCCAAATTTGCCTCCCGGGCCTTGGCGTCCAATGTCACTACTAGACATCTCCTGTGGCTTAGGCACTGGAACGTTGACATGCGTTCCAAGTGGAAGCTGGTCTCGGCACCCTTTAAAGGGGACAAGCTTTTCGGGGAGGTCCTGGATGCAGTCCTAGTAGAAAACAGGCACAAAAAGAAAGTGATGCCATCGGTCACCAAGAAATCTAACCGGAAGGACTCCAACTCCTACAGGAGGCAGCCCTTTCGGAACGCGGAGCCTTCCTCCAGCTCCGCCCCTTTCCATCGGCCATACTTACAGCAGGCTGACCAGTCCCAGAACCGTCAATCATTTCGCGACAGAGGTCGCCAGCAGAATTTCTCCAGGCGTCCCTTTCGAGAGGGGGGGTCTGGTTTCCGCCCTTTCAAAACATACAAGTGACCACCAACGGTCAGTTCCCATATGCACCCTGGGGTCTGGTTCTGCTGGTTTCAGTACAGACGACTACAGTTCCAGTTGGATTTGTTTCTCTGTTGGATATGGTTTTAGCCAGGGGCACGGTGGCTAAAATGCTGAGCTTGTCGATCAGAAAGGTCAGAGTTCAGCGGTTCGAATCCCTAGCACTGCATAACGGAGCGAGCTCCTGTTACTTGTCCCAGCTTCTGCCAACCCAGCAGATCAAAAGCACGTACAAAATGCCAGTAGAAAAATAGGGACCACTTTTGGTGGGAAGGTAACAGCATTCCGTGCGCCTTCGGCATTTAGTCATGCTGACCACAGGACCACGGAGACGTCTTCGGACAGCGCTGGCTCTTCGGCTTTGAAACGAAGATGAGCACCGCCCCCTAGAGTCGGGAACAACTAGCACACTATATGCGAGGAGAACTTTACCTTTACCTTATTTATGCAGCCATTGGAATCATAACCTCGAGTGTCTTTCCCCCACTTAAAAAAAAAAAAAACCCAGAAAATTGACCCCATTCCTCTGAAGGGTTAAGACCAGTTTGGGAGAGTCAGCACACTGGTTACTCCTGATTTTTTTTCTTTGTTTCTCAAAGCATGTTTTCGCCCTCACTGAGGCCATGCTGTTGCAAACCTAGAGCATTAAGTTCCAACACATTCTTAAAAAAACACCCAACTATTCCAGAAAAATCTGGAATTAAACTCGTTGAGTTAGCTTCTTTATAAATAGAGACAGTCTTGTTTTAATTACAGAAGATCATGAAGAGAATGAAACTGGCATCTACTCTCTGAAGTAGTTTAAAACGCAGGAATAGATTTTGCCACCCTGATAAACTGGTAAAGAGTTGGCTCTTTATGACGCGGCGCCTCGGTTTAATTTCTTCTGGCCGCTGTTGATTGTATCTCCCTTTCTGCAGAGATTGCATTGACTGAAAATAAAAAAAACAAAACACACATTTGCACTACTGAAATAGCCGGGTGTAATAATAATAACATTGACTTAATGTCATCTAAAAAACAAATGTGTTAGTGGTGTTCTTGACTCTGAAAGAAACTGTGCCATGTGTCAGGCTATCCAAATCTTGACACTCTCCGTTGGCATCATAACATCCTCCATGCCAAGGACTCTTTGTGGAAACTCCTCGTGATGATGATGCGTCAAGGCTGCTTTCAGAATGACAGATTTAACTCGGAGGCACTAATGAAAGAATCCTTCCTTGCTGCATTGCACTTCTTAATAATCGGCTGGGCGGTGTAAACAGGGCAGGGAGGGCGGCTTGCTTGCTTAGAGAACAATTCCTGTGCTTGAGTTTCTAGGTGGAGATTTTTTTCTTTCTTTCTCCCGGATTGTTGATCTCAAACTGTGAGCTTTGCTTTGCTAAGAGGTTGGACCTTTCACTCAGGAATTCTTGACGGACGATTGACATTCAGGTTGAAAAATCTTTCTCTTGCCAGAGAGCAAGAAGAGTGGCTTTATTTTCTATTTGCAGCTTTGATCGTGGTTTCCCCCCCTTTGTATGCCACAAAAACATATCTCCTTGAGTATGTGTGTGTGTATACAGGTAGTCCTCGACTTCCGACCACAACTGAGCCCAAAACTTCTGTGGCTAAGTGAAACATCTGTTAAATGAATTTTTGCCCCATTTTACGACTTTTCTGGTCACTTTTGCTAAGTGAATCATTGCAGTTGTTAAGTTAGCAACACGGTTGTTAAGTGAATCTGGCTTCCCCATTGACTTTGCTTGTAAGAAGCTTGGAAAAGGAGATCAGAGGACCCCAGGACACTGCACCTGTCAGAAGTATGAATCAGTTGCCAAGCGTCTAATTTTTGATCATGTGACTGTGGGGTCACTGCGTTTGTGTGAAAAATGGTCATGAGTTACTTTATTCAGTGCCATTTTAACTTTGAACAGTCAATAAATGCTGTTGTAAGTGGTGGACTCTATATGTGCATGCTTGTATGTATGTATGTATGTATGTATGTATGTAGGTAGGTAGGTAGGTAGGTAGGTAGGTAGGTAGGTAGGTAGGTAAATAATGTACAATATTTATGATAATTAGTGGAGACGCAGTTCCAGGTATCAAAGTGGTTCTTTGAAGTGATTCTTGCTCTGCTCTATTTAATCATTTCATCAACATTTGTTTTGCTGTTTATGGATCTCAGTTTATAGTAACTATAAGAATACTGTGAGAATCCAATATAAACTGATAAGTTCTTCTCTTCCTGAGTAGGCTGAGTACCTAAAAGTTGAAAATTTGAATTTGCTAGTGGTTTAACAATATAATGGTCCCCAGCTTCTTTAATAAAAGTTGCATGCAAAAGACTCTAACGTGGCATTTTTCTTATTACTGAATTCCTTATTTCTTACTGGGTTGTGGTTTGGTAATAAAATGGCATTTATATAAAATGTCTTCTAGAAAACATAGCTAAACTCTGGGATTCACAACCACTAGATGTGGAGGTGGCCAACAGCTAAGATAGTTTTGAAGGGTCAGCTTGAGAAATTCATGAATGCTGTTAGTTTAGATAATTGTATCTCCAGAACCACAGAGAACATGATTCTTAAATATGAATTGTGGAGTGAATAAATGGAGGAAAGTCATCAGCCTTCTACCAATACTTGTGACCTTACTGAATGTTTCTATCCAACTAGTGCTAGACTAGTTGAGCTCTTATCTTCTCAAGTGCTTGTGACATACATGTTTGTGTATAATATAAGGAAACTAATGATTAGGTCAAAGAACTGGCCATATTTTTCTGGGGTTACAGTTGATAAGGCTTGGTACGTTACATTCGGCTGAGCATATTAAATTGTAAGAAATATATTCATGTGTTTATTTATTTGGCTTTGAACTACTGTAGAAATTACTAAAAGTATATGTAATTGCAAGTTATTAGCAGTAGTGTATTATGTGTGGGTATGGGTTGTTTTTTTTTTTGCCTTAAGTATGTTCAGTTATAAGGGTCAGGTTTCCAGAAGGATTTTGACAAACTGAAAAAGACTTTGGATTCTGACGTTGTTTAAATTAAAAGCCATAGCTGCAGTTGGGCTATGATTTTGGATTACTTTTTAATGTTACAGTTACTGAACTATAAATCTTTTACAGTCTGTTCTCGTGTGCCTTGTACTTTCTTCGACATCAGGAGAGCATTTGTTTGGTTTATGATTAACGTTATCTTTAACTATTTATTGTTATAGTACATGTATTTTATGATTATCTACATGATAGATTGATAGGGAGGTTGAACAACTAGCAGCCCGAACAACCTTGAAATAAATACACTCAAAACCGTAGAAATGGTGGTGGATTTTAGAAGAAAACCTCCTATACTACCACCTCTTACAATATTAGACATCGCAGTATCAACAGAGAGTCCTTCAAGTTTCTAGGTTCTATCATATCTCAAGACTTAAAATGGACACCTAACATCAAAGACATCATCAAAAAAGCACAACAAAGAATGTGCCAACTCAGGAAGCTCAAACTGTCCAAAGAGCTGCTGATTCAGTTCTACAGGGAATTATTGAGTCTGTCATCTATACCTCCATAACTACTCTGGTTTGGCTCTGCAGCCAAACAAGACAGACACAGACTTCAACAGATAAAATAGAACTGCAGAAAAAACAATGGCTACCAATCTGCCTTCCCTTGACGACCTGTATACTGCATGAGTCAAAAAGAGGGCTGTGAAAATATCTACAGACACCTTACGTCCTGGACATAAATTGTTTCAACTTCTACTTTCAAAACGATGCTATAGGGCATGCCATCACTCTGCTTAACAACTAATTCCCACAACACTCTCAATAATTTACTAAGACTGTATTACTATTATTCTTCTCTTCCTTCGTAGTATCTATCTCTCCCCACTTATGACTATAACCATGTTGCTTGTATTTTTCAATTTGTATTGTTTTTATTTGTTTCCTAGTACGATTTGATAGTTTATTAGTAACCTTGACTATCAGTAAGTGTTGTATTCTTGATGAATGTATTTTATTCTCCTTATATACACTGAGAGCTTATGCACAAAAGACAAATTCCTTGTGTGTCCCATCACACTTGGCCAATAAAGAATTCTATTCTATTCTAATTTGTGACATACATAGCCTGTCGAGAAACAGATCTTTCTTTCCCTAGTTCTGTGTCGCTCCCTTCTTAGTTACCTTACTCTAAAAGATTTGTGAATTAAAAAAAAAAAGATTCCATCACCTTGCCCCTTGGCTTTTTATGTGGCATTTAAATATAAGTTATTTCATTTCAAAGGGTAGTCTCATTCCTTTGATAATGTACTATGATGACTCAGGCTTGCTCACCTTCCTGAATCACCTGAAGGTGGAGCTTAGTCAAATGAGGACTGCTGTTACTTTTCAGGATGTGGAAGAAGAAGAAGACTTCTAAAAGCAAGCTTACTCGTAAGTCACCATTTCTCACGTTTTTAATACCAAAGACACCGTTCTTATCATCTACCGAAGCTCAATTCTGAGTGGATAATGCTGTGAAAGTATTTGCTGTTTAAGGAGTTAAAAGGAATGCTGTTGTTGCTATGGATGATAAACATCTCAAGAAATTGTATTTGCTTGTTGCCACTCCATCCTTCAGTGGCCATGAAATCCAAATCCACCCATGATTGTACATTTGTTTTTGTTTTGTTTATGGTTAGATTTTCTCTTCTGCAAACTTTGCTTTAGGTCTCCTCTTCTTGTTTGAAGTTTGAGCTGTGTCAACAGAGAACAGCAGTACTGTATTCTTTTGATTCAGCTCTTTGAGATGTCATCGGTTGTCTTTACTTTTGAAATGATAAGAAACTAGATAGAGCATCCAATCTCCAGCATTATGTTTGTTTTGTATGCGCAAGGGACATATGTGAGTGAGAAGAAGTTGGTTGGTTTTTAGGGGGAACAGTGCTTTTTGTTTATTTGTGAACATTAATTTGGTTTCTTCCTTGTTATGCTCTGTAATTAAATTTAGGAATACAAATATCCAGAACTTGGATAATTACATTTAGCAATTTTATATGCAAATTAACCTTTGAAAGTTTATCTCTATGGCTATTAATTGGGGAAAAAATAGCGTTGTTGGTTAGATAGAAGTTTGGCGTACCTTAAGTTTAAAAGAGAGGCTAATAAAGTTAAAATTAAAAAAAAAACTTGCCAAAGTACTTATGTTTTAAGGTCCACTCACATTTGATCTAAATATTTGATATGAAGAAAAGGATATAACTCCTTTTTGAGTGCTTTGAGGGCCCTCCCACCCCTCCTTCTGCATTTAAATATGTTTGCTGAAAATTGTGCTAGCGTTTCCTACAGTTTTGAAGAGAGAAATACAGAAGTAATATATTGCAAGCTGTATTATAGACACTATTCTAAAAACACATCCTCCCACGTATCTGGAAAATCCCACCCCTGTCTAGGTTTCATGATGCCCTATTCTTTGTATCCCTTGGCCTGAGGAGATTGAGAAATCTCCCACCCCGAACTCTGTGTTATATAAATAATGATAATTAGATAGGTAATGAAGTGACATCACTTACTTAGTTTTCAAGCTTCAACAAGACTTGCAGAGGACTGATGTGGATACCCTTTCAATTATTTTATTGAAACAGTTGCTGAAATATAGGGTCATACACCTTGAGACTGTCCACGATATGGGATTCCTCAAGTTTATTAGAAAGTCTTGTGGTCCTTCAGATCCTTTCCTGGTATGTGACTCCATGCCTGCAATAGAGAATGTGCTGTAGGGTCTTTGGTGGTCTCTGAACAGAGTGGCTTTAATGCAGACATTTCATTGGTAATGAAACATAATGCATCAAGCTCAGAAAGCACCAAGTGTTGTGGCCCACCAGCACCCAGCGGAGCTGGCAGCAGAGTCGGACAGTGAGGAGGTTGGGGAGGAGCATGGGCCAGTCCTGGAGTCTGGGGAAGGCTCTGATGAGGGCTCTGTGTCGGAGGCAGGGGGGGGGGGCAGAGCCGTAAGCCAGTTATCCGCTGCTTTCAGAGTCAGACATTAGTGAGGCAGACGAACAGCTGGAGCCTGTTCCCAGTGTGTGCATGCACAGAGTTGGCAGAACAGGGGTCGACTTGGGAGTAAGGCCACAGGTGGACAATGAATGGCCCCTCCCAGAGGAAATAAAAGAAGAGAGAAAGGGGAGTGGAGTTTGCAGGAAACGATTAATTCATTTCATTGGTTCGTGACTCTCCGAGACTCCTTGCCAAGTTTTGCAGATATCAGCCTGGCAGCTCTCCAACCCAGATAAGGTCTGTGACTGTAAATCCTCCCTTGAAAGACGATGCTGGATGTGAATGAGCAGAATTCACAGTAAATTAATAAAAGGGTGTTTTGTCGGGACAAGGAGTTTGCTTCATGCTCTTGGGAAGCCTCTGTCAGAACACTAAGGACCCCATAGTTTAATCCTGATGAGCTACAAACATTCTTGTCTTATCAATGTGCTGGAGAGATGTTTTTGCTAGGTATTAGTACAGTACCAGTTTGTGTTTCCATACCCCTGAAGACATACATTATTTTTATAATTCTTAAATTATTTTGAACAACGTTTTGTTCGATTTGTGTACCAACATGGTGTATGGTACAATAGCAACATTTTCAATTGCCTTTCCTGTATTTCACACCTACGTTAGAAGCAGCTCTTTTAACACTCACACAGGCTCCCATGAATGCCATTATTATTACAGTACCAAAATTAGGTATTGTGATACCTTGGGATCTGATTATCATCCGATAATTACAGTTGCAGGAATGTTCTGATGTGGCGGCACCAATTAATGTGTGACATCATCCTTTAAACTGCCAAGGGGAATAATGGTAAAACAGGATTTTGCCACCTGTAACCTTTTTCCAGAGCAGATGCTTCAGTTAAAGAAACCCTAATCCTTTACTTCACACAGTCTGATTAATTGATGGATCAGTTGATTGTTGCTCAATAGACATCAGGTATGAGAAACACATGCTGGGCTTATCCTAATGTAATTGGATTGCATCAGGGAAATTGGTTCACATGGTGTTTTAACAAATGGTAGCTCTGTTTCTTGCCTGTCCCGTCTCATAAATAAGACCAAGTAGCTAGTGAATCTGCAAGAGACATTAGACCAGTGGTGAAATCTATTATTTTTTTTTGCCACCGGTTCTGTGGGCGTGGCTTGGGGTGTGTGTGTCATGTGACCGGGTGGGCATGGCCAACTCCTTCCCCAACTTTTAAAAAGCATTTTTCCCCTACCTATTCACCTGAACTGTCAGGAAAAAAAATGCTTTAAAAGGTGAAAAAAAAGGTTCCACGACAATCAACTGTGCCGCCCCATCATCCTAACCCTTTTCCCCACTTTTTAAACCATTTTTTTCCTGCCAGTTCGAGTGAACTGGTAGTTAAAAAATGCTTGAAAAAATGGGGAAAAAAGGTTCCGATAATCGCGCGGCACAGCGGAGTGTCATGGAACCTTTTTCCCCCCACACTTTTTAAAGCTTTTTTTTACCACCGGTTCCAGCGAACCTTAGCATTTTTTGCTAACAGTTCTAGCGAACCGGTCAGAACCGGTAGCATTTTATCCCTGCATTAGACCCAAAGTTTCTAGTTCAGATATTTCTTGCAGTTTTTATACTGGCTGCGTTTGCGCAGTGGTTAGAATGCAGTATTGCAGGCAAACTCTGGCCACAGCCAGGAGCTCGATTCTGACGGGCTCAAGGCAAAAGAGAATTTTATTCATTTCTTTAACATCGTTGCATGTTGCATTAAGTCCTAGCAGTCTCTGCTGGTTATGTCTTGGAATGTACTTTTGTCCATAAATGGAGATTCTCAGTCATCCAGGTCATGGTTGTCCCAAAGGTGCTTTTTCAAGAGTTAACTGGACTTTCTTCGTTTACCTTTGAAGAAGTTTCGCTTCTCATCCAGAAAGATCCCTCTGCTTTGACTGTGAATGGTAAAGGATGGAAGGATTTATATTCCTTGCCATCATAGCACTCCCTTTGAGGATCATTGAGGCCACTTGGAGGCTTATCTGCGCCCTCAGCATCACCTGAATAGTGCAGAAGAGTGTGAAGCCTTCTTGGAACTGCTGAAAGGAATGTGATGAGATGGGCGGTATCGTACCCCTCATCTTCTGTTGAGAGAGGGTTGTTCAGTTTTAACATAGGTGGCCTCTTTGAAACCAGCAGTCCTCTCCATTTAGAGGGTAGGACAAGAAGCAATGGGTGGAAACTAATCAAGGAGAGAAGCAACTTAGAACTGAGGAGAAATTTCCTGACAGTGAGAACAATTAATCAGTGGAACAGAAATTGCCTCCAGAAGTTGTGAATGCCCCAACACTGGAAGTCTTTAAGAAGATATTAGATAACCATGTGTCTGAAATGGTATAAGCAGCAAAGATGAACCTTTTTTGGCTTGCATGCCATAAGGAGGGGGGAGCACAGGGGGTTGTGCACAGGTATGCCGCACCCATAATGAAATGTGTGACACACACACACACACCAGTGTGCATTTGCGCATAGAGGCACCCCTCCATTTTTTGCATGCTTTTTTCACCCTTCCCAGGCTCCAGAGGCTTTATAGGAGCCTGGGGAGGGTGAAAACAGCCTCCCCCCCGGAGGCCCTTGCCCGTAGGGTTGGTTTAAGCCCTCTGGAGGCTTCAGAGTCCTTCAGGAGGCTTCCCTGAAGCCTCCAGAGGGCAAAAAAACGACCCTACAAGCAAACGGGAAGTGGCTTCCGATTTGCTCGTAGGGCCGTTTTTAGTCCTCCAGGGCCTTCAGGGAAACCTCCTGAAGGTCCCTGAAGCCTCCAGAGGGCTTAAACCAACCCTACGAGGAAACCAGAAGTCCGCTCCCGAACTTCCGGTTTGTCCATAGGGCCATTTTTTTTCTGCTCCTGAGGCTTCAGGGAAGCTCCTGAAGCCTCCGGAGGCTCTTTGTGGGGGGGCAGGGAGGCTCTTTTCGCCCTCCCTAGGCTCCTATAAAGCCTCTGGAGCCTGGAGAGGGTGAAAAATGGCTTTAAAAAAGGCTGAACTCAGCTGGCCAGCCCGCACATGCGCGCTGACCAGCTGACAGGGCAACGCCTTGCGTGCCCTGACAAATGGCTCCGCATGCCACCTGTGGCACACGTGCCATAGGTTTGCCATCCTGGGTATAGGGTTTCCTGCCTAGGCAGGGGGTTGGACTAAAAGACCTCCAAGGTCCCTTCCAACTCTGTTATTCTATTCTATTCCATTCCATTCTATTCTATTCTATTCTAGAAGGTGGGCTCTGCTGTCTTCAGAAGACTGGCCTTTGTCCTACAAATGCAGATGGACTGCTAAATCTTGTCTTGATGGGTTTGTTCTCCTATGTCGTGCCATGTGTTTGTGAAGGGGCTGTTTTGTTTCTCCAATGTACAGATCCGGCACATGTCTCACTGCATTGTAGTGCATTTTTTCCCACAAGAATGTACTGATAAGACCGAATAGGTCTCAGAAAAATACACAGTACCAACTGACCACATCTACTTACCCATATGCCCTAGAATACTCGGACCCTCTTCTGCCTGATAAGAGGAGAATGTGAAAGTCTTTCATAATCTAAAAATCATTGCATGTGTTTTTGCTGAGCTTTAAAGCATGACTCACAACAGCTGTTCCTTATCACAGACTCTGCAGATTGGCCTTTTTCAACTGCCGTCCCATGTGGGGTCACTAGGGGTTACATAAGAGATTGTGATGGAGAAAAGAACTCCTAACACATCATTTTTTCGAACCTCACACACCACATAACGGTAGTGCTTGCAGTGGTGGGACTCCTTACGAGTAGCAACTCATCAGCCAAACTCCTGTGTTGCTGTTGTGGTAAATGTTGCAAAACAAGGTCAGAGGTATTGTGAAATGTTCTTATTTTTTTTATATAATTATTACGCAGAGGGTCTCTGAGTCCCTGAACATGGTTTTGTGGGTTTCTCGAGGGTAGTGTGACGGATTGCATCTCTGAAGGAGAAGGTGGTATGTGTTCTGACCGAGGCTTCCCTAGAGCATGAAGCAAACTCCTGGTCCTGACAAAAAACCCTTTTATTAATTTATTCTGCTAAATTCTGCTCATTCACAGCCAGCAAAATCTTTCAAGGGAAGATTTACAGTCACAGACCTTATCTGGCTTGGAGAGCTGATGAGCCGATATCTGGAAAACTTGACAAGGAGTCTCAGAGAGTCCTGAACCAATTAAGCGAACTAATTATCTCTTGCAAACTCCACTCCCCTTTCGCTCCTCTTTTATTTCCTCTGGGAGGGACCATTCATCATCAACCTGTGGCCTTACTCCATAGTTGACCCTTGTTCTTTAGCTGTTCCCTTCATCTGGCAACTCTATGCATGTGCACACTGGGAACATTCATCATCAACCTGTGGCCTTACTCCATAGTTGACCCTTGTTCTTTAGCTGTTCCCTTCATCCGGCAATTCTGTGCATGTGCACACTGGGAACAGGCTCCAGCTATTCGCCTGCCTCAATGATGTCTGACTCCGAAAGCAGTCAGATAACTGGCATATGGTCCTGGCCGCCCGTCTGCCTCTGACACAGAGCCCTCATCAGAGCCTTCCCCAGACTCCAGGACTGGCCCATGTTCTTCCCCAACCTCCTCACTTTCCGAATCTGCTGCCGGATCCACTGGCTGCTGGCGGGCCACAACACTATGATTGTGAAGAGTCAGTTTAAAGAGGTAGCACGGAAGAGACAAGAGACAACATAGGCCTGAGTTGGACTGGAGACATAGGAAGAGGGTTAGGATAGCTTTTCCCAAGATACATTTGTTAAGGTTAGAGTACTATATATTACTCCATAGGCTTATAGAGTACAGGTAGTCCTCAACTAATGACCACAATTGAGCCCAATATTTCTGTAAGTGAGATATTTCTTAAATGAATTTTGCCCCATCTTAAGACATTTCTTTGCCACAGTTGTTTAAGTGAATCACTGTAGTTGTTAAGTTAGTAAGGCGGTTGTTAAGTGAAGCTGCCTTCCCCAGTGTCTTTGCTTGTCAGAAGATCACAAAAAGTGATTTCATGACCCCAGGACACTGCAACCATCATAAATACGAACCAGTTGTCTGGCATATGAATTTTTGATCACATGACTATGGGGATGCTGTAAAGGTTATAACTCTGAAAAACGGTCATAAGTCAATTTTTTTCAGTGCTGCTGTAACTTTGAATGGTTACTAAATGAACTGTTATAAATCGAGCACTACTTGTACTCCACAATAAGTAACCCATACAGTAATAGAATAATCTATAGTCTATATAGGTTTAGTTTGGTAAGATTCTGTCGATAAGGGGTAAGCTGATAAAGCCCTGAACTTTGGCTAGATTGTTCTATGCACGTCATCCTTGGGCTGGGCCGGACAGGTAGAAAGGTTTCTCTCCTTGATGTATGAAGATTACAACTAGACGTAGTTTCTGTGCTGGCTAAAATCTCACTACATCCTGCCCAGAGTTGAAAAGACTGTTTTAAGTTGGTGACTGTCTGTCCTTCCATGCCCTTGTAAGATAGCCATACCTCAGTCCCGTATGTAAAATCAATATTAAATGAACATTTAACATTCTTTTTCTTTGTACTTTCGCTATAGCTTATAAAATATGGCAGCTCCTAATTTGCTTTTTAAAACTCTGTAAGCATCATCATATCATTCATAAGCTATTAACCTGAGACAAATGGCCTATGATTTCTCTTCTTCCTTCTCAACTGATATTATCCACATGGCAGAAATAATTGAACCACTAGCCAGTTCATTTACATATTAGTTTGCCTTTCAGGCTTTAGAAAATGAAATCAATATTTCTACTAGATAGCTTGGAAACTAAAGTAAGAGGAACGTGGGTATGTTGCCAAAAACAATAGTAAGGACTGTGCCAACTTATTTACAGCAGTGTGTTTATTGATTGTGTGCTGCCTCCAAGTCAATTGGTGACTGCCTGAAAAAGTCCCTGCATTTTTTACCCCAGGACAATTATGATGCTCTGCTGGTTTGTGACAAGAGAAGCCAGTTTTGCAGGTAATCACGCATCAAGTCACGTACAGATTTGTAGTCAAAACAATACTTCGAATTGCATTGACATGTCTGTTGGGATTCCATGCTGGACTCAAAGCCCAGTCAGGGCAAAGGGCAGCACATGGGCTGCTGCATGCTGTATCAACAGCAGTTTTCAGGTAGTCTTCAGAGGCAGTCCCATACAGAGCACGTCACAGTAGTCTAGGTGAGTGATAATGAGCCTGTGGGCAGAACATCTCTTAGCCCCCACTTCCACTGCTCAACTAGCAGCCACTTCAAAACCAGAAGCCTTTGAAGTCACAGAACTGATCCTTCATGGAAGCGACGCTGAGGCTCACACAGATTTTGTAGCTGTGGCTTCTCGGCTGTTGGCCCCTCCAGCAGCCGAATCAGAGGAAAAGGAGGAGGCATGGGAGTCAGAGTCAGCAGCAAGGCAACCCGACACTTTGAGGAAGAAGATGGAATAGGGCTGGCAGAGAGACAGAGGCAAAGACTGGGCTGTCCTTCAGCCCTCAGATGGAGAGTCAACAGCCTCCAGGTCACCACACTAGGATAATTTATGATTCAAAGAATTGGCTATCCCCGGAAATAGATCATGGGATTAACCAACAGAGCACACTTCAAAGAGCTAAATATGAGCCAGCAGTGTGCCGCAGCAGCCAAAAAAGCCAATGCAATCCTAAATTGCATTGACATAGGTATACAATCAAGATCAAGTGAGGTACTAATACCACACTAGAAAGCCCTAGTAAGACCACACCTAGAGTATTGCGTCCAGTTTTGGTCATTATAGTATAAAAAAGATGTTGAGACTCTAGAAAAAGTGCAGAGGAGAGCAACCAGGATGATTAAGGGATTGGAGGCTAAAACATACAATGAACGGTTGCAGGAACTGGGCATGGCTAGTCTAGTGAAGAGAAGGACCAGGGGAGGCATGATAGCAGTCTTCCAATATTTGAGGGGCTGCCACAGAGAGGAGGAGGATCAACCTGTTTCCCAAGGCACCTGAAGGCCAAACAAGGAATAATGTATGGAAGCTTACCAAGGAGAGATTCAACCTAGAAATAAGGAGGAACTTTCTGACAGTGAGAACAATCAACCAATGCAACAGCTTGCCTTCGGAAGTTGTGGGAGCTTCATCATTGGAGGCTTTCAAGAAGAGATTGGACTTAACCATTTGTCAGAAATGGTGTAAGGTCTCCTGCAGTGGAGGGTTGGACTAGATGTCCTATAAGATCCCTTCCAACTCTGTTAATCTGTAATCAGGTCTGGAGGTGGCTGATGAGGAAGAAGAGGAACAGCTGAGTCCAATGCATGAGCCGCGATGCACAGAAGGCAGAAGAGAGGAGAGCGGTGGAAATCTATGGGCCAATCCTTAGGAAGGAAGAGCCACCGCTGCTAGTGAGCCACCGCTGCTAGCTTTAGAGATAAAGGGCAGGGGGCAGAGAGGAATAGATGTGGTAGACAACTATTCATCTTCCGGTTCGCTGGATTTGTTAGCTTGTGGTGAGAGAGAAACGTTTTTGCTGGGCTGCCGGCACTCCTAATTAAAGGAATCTTTGAGTTCACTTCAGAAAGTTTGTCGTATTTGGGGAGCTGGGTCAGAACAGGAGCTCAGAATTCTCTTTGAAAAATAATGACAGTTGCCATTATTGTGATCCAAGCATCCCGTGTTCTGATGCATTTTGTTTCTTGTGGCAAGAGATACTTCCCTGCGAGAGAAAAAAAGTAATCTAATTGGACATCTGCCAGAACCATAGCTATTTGGCCTCGAAAACAATTCATGTAAAGGAAGCAGCTTGGTGTTGTACTTAGTTTGCTGACCTAGAAACCTGTAGACTCTGAGTTCTAGGCCTTCCCTAGGAACGAAAGCCAGGTGGATGACTTCGGACCAATTGCCAGCAGACTATGAGTTCTAGTCCCGTCTTACGCATGAAAGCTGATTGGGTGACTTTGGGCCAGTCCCCTTTTCAGCCCAGCCCACCTCGCGGTAGTTATTCTGGGGAGACAGTTTGCCACCTTTGGTTATATATAACAAAGGAGGGATAAAAATCTAATGTTAAAGGAAAAAACCATACATATACAACTGTCAACTCACTAAGCAATCATTGGACAATGTGGTTAATGACACAACCTGGGTGGAGGGAGGAAACAGGGTCACAGTTGAATCGTAAATCACGTGCGGTCAAGTTGACCTCAAATGGGAACAGTGCTGACATGATGCTCCTAATAAATAACTGGATTTCCTTTGAAATTTGGCTTGAGTCTCATGAGTTAATTAAGGCATCTGTCGGATTCCTGACAACAACCACACTGTTGGCCGTGCCATTTTTTTACCTGAATACTACTCCTTTTCCATAATTTTGTTCAGGTAGTCCTCAAGTTATGACCATTCATTAAGCAACCGTTTGACGTTACGAATGGTACTTCATAATCGGTCCCTAAAGTTAATAGTTGTTGCAGAGCTCCCCGCAATTATGTAATGAAGATTTGGGCATTTGGCAGGTCCCTTTAACTTAGCAACTGCAGGAGAGCTTTAACCCCCATCTCTGCCCTTTTTCTGCAATTCACAGTGCCACTCCTTTGTGGCAGCTCTGGGGCTGAAGTAGAGGCCTTCAGCAATCTCAGCTGGCCACCACTTTCCCCCCAGGCCACTGCTTTAGCTATGGTTTCACCACTGCCAAGGAGTTGCTTCAATGGCCACTTTCCATGACCCCTTTCCCAGGGTACCAGTGCAAGGCTCCCATCAACCTCATCTCCCCGGACTCCACTCCCTCTGCTGTCCTGTGCTCTGCCCAACCTGTGGCCCTTGCCACCCTGCCCTGCCAGCCTGCTGCCTTCTGCTTGCTGACCCTCTGCCCTGACTTTTGCTATCTCTTGCTGGCCACACCACTTCTTCCCGAAGCTGCTTGCACTGTTCCAATACTATGTGCCAAGGTGGCGCAGTGGTTAAATGCAGCACTGCAGGCTACTGCTAGATCAGCAGGTCAGCGGTTCAAATCTCACCGGCTCAGGGTTGACTCAGCCTTCCATCCTTCCGAGGTGGGTAAAATGAGGACCCAGATTGTTGGGGGCAATATGCTGACTCTCTGTAAACCGCTTAGAGAGGCCTGAAAGGCCTATGAAGCGGTATATAAGTCTACTGCTATTGCTATTGCTATGTGCTGTTCTCCAAAATTGCCTTGCCTTGGCATGGCTTTCTTGCAAGGTTTTACAAGGCCTGAAAAGCCTGCCAAAGCCTTGTGAAGAATGGCATGCTATTTGGGGGAATGGTGCGCACTGAGTTCAAATCCATACGTCTTTAAAAGTTGTTGAGTTTGAAAAACCCTGATATAAAGTGTCCTACTGACTCTAGGAACCTAACTTATCTAGTTTAGATGGTCCACATAAGCAGTCGCATAAAGGAGTCATGTCCGACCCATCGTGACCCCATGGACAACGTTCCTCCAAGCCTTCCTGTCCTCTACCATCTCCCAGAGTCCATTTAAGCTCATGCTGACTGCTTCAGTGACTCCATCCAGCCACCTCATTCTCTGTCGTCCCCTTCATCTTTTGCCCTCCATCTTTCCCAGCATGAGGCTCTTCACCAGTGAGTCCTTCCTTCTCCTTAGGTGGCCAAAGCATTTGAATTTCATCTTTAGGATCTGGCCTTCTAAAGAGCAATCAGGGTTGATCTCCTCTAGGACTGACCAGTTCGCTCGCTTTGCCGTCCAAGGGACTCGCAGGAGTCTTCTCCAGCACCATAGCTCAAAGACCTCAATTCTTTGGAGCTCAACCTTTCTTATGGTCCAACTTTCACAGCATTGCAACTAGGAAAATAAACGAAGTATAAAGGAGTAAGCGCAATCAAACACAAAGGAATGGAACATACGGTGCTTCATACTGGAGTAGCACAAAAAATTCTGTTTATGACATTTAAACGTGCAGTTCATATGCGCAGAAGTACTTCATGCTTGCTGCTTTCCATTATTGTATTATTTACAGGACAACTCCCAGGGTCCTGTGATATGCTTCAATGTGATCCACTTTATTTACACAGGCTTTGATTCGGATAATTCTTCAGGAGAATTTTCAGAAGCAGTTCACAAAGTCGATGTGGATGATCACCAGAGTAACCGGACTGGAAAGCACAATGGCGACGGGCCAGTACAAGAGAACGGAATCAAGAAACACAGGTACTTTCTCTGGAACTGACCAAGCAGGACCTCCCATTAGTAAAATAATTGCTTTGGTTGGGATTTTTATTTATTTATTAAGGAAACTATGTTTTGAGAGTGAGCAGTGTGTAGACTTCATACCTGTGCATGAAGAACTTTTTTTTTGCTTTTTAATTATCTTAAAGTTATTAGATTGCTATATAAACTACAAAGTAAAACAGAGGGCAGTTTAGGAGGAGTTTCCAAGAGCAACGGTCAAAATGGGAAGTGGGAATGCTACATTTTGAGAATCACATTCTACAAACTGAAAAATACAGTGGCATCTCAGTACCCATCGGTAATTCGTTCTGGAAGATGTGATGAATTTTAAAACCAACAGGTATGTAGAAAAACATGAGACTTGCCATGTGACCCGCTATTTCAGCCAGAAGAAATAGCAGGTCATGAAGCAGCTGACATCAGCAAGTTATTCCTTATACATTGACTACCGGGAGAAAGACAAATGCCAGGTGAAGATTCCTGCTTCAAAACATGTTGATTACAGAATTCGACACGTTTTGAAGCAGTCGAGTGCTGAGGTAGACTGTAAGTCCTTCATCTTTAGTTGGATTAAATTAAGACAAGCATTGATTTTAATTGCTTAGTTGTGTGAGGGTTTTTTTTCCCCATTCCAGGATTATCTAAAACAGTGTTTGTCAACTTTGGCAAATGTAAGATGATTGACTCCAGTTCCCAGAATTCTCCAGCCAACCATGTTGGCTGGGGGATTCTGGGAGTTGGAGTCCAACCATCTTAAAAGTTGCCAACCAAGGTTGAAAAACGTTGATCTAAAAGAACGTTTAATTTTTTAAAGCCGAAGTTCTATTTGGACTTTGTTGGCAGAGTCATGTTAGATTTTCTCCCATTTAGTTTTCATTTAAAAAGTTAACCAATAGAAATCTAATTCAGTTCATTAGGTGATTTGATCTTATTGTTTCAAGTTTGCTTTGTGCAAAAAAAACCTTACCCTTTTCTTGGAGATGAATCTCATTGATCTCAATAGAGTTTGTACTAAATAATATTTACATTCTCAATTTTTAGAAATTGCTATCGTTGTGTTTAAAAGTGCCCATAGGTTTGCACATACCATATTCTTCGAGGCAGGATAATTCTCATATACATTCATAATATTGCAAAGTTCAGGCCAAAAGTGTTGAAAGAGTCTTGGAAGAATTACTGAAAATATCCCAACAGGTGGCTTCACTTTAAAACTGTTCACCTGTATGATTGAAGAAATCAGAAAACAGCTTTGTGTAGTGACCATTGCAGAAAAATATTTCATGGAAAGGTATGGGACCCTAGTATTAAAATATTGATTTATTCTTCCTGCAGAACATCTTTACCTGCCCCAATGTTTACTAGGAGTGATTTCAGTGTCTGGAGTATCTTAAAAAAGTGTATTGGATTGGTAAGTTGCTATGGTTTACTAGTATGGTTTGCTTGGCATGTTTGATTAATATGTGGAAATAAATCAGATGGATGGCAATAAATCAGATGGACGAGTAATGCACATACTAGTGAATACATACAGAAGGCAAATAGGATTTCCTTGTTTCCTGATGGCTGGCTGATGATCTATTACAGTGCTTCTCAACCTAAGCATCTTTAGGAGCCGTGGCACCAGTGGTGAGTTCCTAACGGTTTGGCTTGGTTCGGCCAAACCGGTAGTGGTTTGGCGGCCTGGGCCACTGGAACCGACAGCGTCCCAGGCCTGCCGCGTCCCCGAATCGGCTCTCCCATAGGCATCACCATCTTGTTTTTGGCTTCTGCACATGCGCAGAACAATTTTTATTGAACTGCACATGGCGTGGCCATGAGCGAACCGGCAGTGGTGCCTGCCGGAACCTACTCCTGCGTGGCACAGTGGTTAGAATCCAGCATTGCAGGCTAATACTGCCAACTGCCAGGTGTTCGATTCTCAGCGGCTCAAGGTTGACTCATCCTTCTAGCCTTCTAAGGTGGGTAACACGAGGAGCCAGATTGTTGTGGGCAATATGCTAACTCTGTAAATCCCTTAGACAAAGATGTAAAACACTGTGAAGTAGTATATCAGTCTAAGTGCTATTGCTGAGATGGCTGGACTTCAGCTTGTAGAGTGCCATGGCTGGCTGGGGAATTGTGGGAGTTGAAGTCCATCTTAAAGTTGCTGAGATTGAGAAACAGGCTACAATACATTTGGAATATAATGTGTGTAAAGCAGATAGGTCCACACACTGAGCAGAATGGATAGATTAAGTAGTAACTGTTCAAAGACTTCTCATATTGAAAAAAATGGCAGCATATGTTGTGGCAGCTGAAATATCATCCCTTTGCATTATGTTTTGTTTGTCTGATGTTTATGTAGCAGCAAGCTGTAAGGCTGATATCTGGGGCTGATATCTATTAATTGACAGTTGTTTAAAATTTGCTTGTGGCATCACAGTTTTCTATTCCCCCCTCCCCTCTTCTCACTACTTAGGAGCTGTCAAAAATTACCATGCCCATTGCCTTCAATGAACCCCTGAGCTTCCTTCAACGAATAACAGAATATATGGAGCACACATACCTCATTAATAAAGCAAACTGTCATTCTAATCCTCTAGAAAGAATGCAGGTAATTTTTTTCATATTTTTATGGCTGTATTAAGGCTTTTTCCTCCTTCACATTGCATGGTAACATATAATAAGGATCTTGTAAAAGTAGGGATTTGTGTGAGGGAAAGGGAGGGGAGGGGCAGAGAGAGACACAGACATAGAACAGAGAGAGACAGACAGAGACAGACAGACAGAGAGAGAGACAGACAGAGTAGCTAGGTCATGGAAAGCTCACAACCTTTCTGACTGAAGGCTAGCTGGTGACTCCAGATATTTTATAGCTCTATAAAGCCTCTTCCAGTGTAAAGCAGGGGTTCAGCTCAGGCCAGGAGAGGCAGTTAGAAGTTTCCCTATCTGCAGACAGCACTTGGCTTCAGAATACCATGGACTGTAGTATAGATTTCCTGGCTGGCCTGATATTAAAATCCTTTGACCCAGTGCTCAGAGAGCACAGGAACTAATAGGCTGAACTTGCCTGGCAAGATTACTATTGTCTTTGCTATTTGCTGAAACTTGTATGCCATCTGACTCTCAATACCTCTGGGCAACTCCCAACAATTCAACCAAGAAATTGCAAACAAACAATAAAACATTAAAATGTGATAAGTGCAATAAGCCATGTGGAAAGAAGCAGAGAGTATCCATTGTTTCTTTGTTTTCCATGCTAATTTGATCAGTTACCCAAAGTTACTTTTGCTGTTCCTGTGAGAGTTGATTAATTATCCCTATCTCTTGGACATAGGTGTGGGTCTCTATATCTTCAATTAACTTAATTCTCATGAAGCCACACTGTCGTATGTATGAAAATACAAACTGAGCGGTGGCTCAGTGGCTAAGACGCTGAGCTTGTCGATCAGAAAGGTTGAATCCCTAGCGCCACGTAATGGAGTGAGCTCCCGTTACTTGTCCCAGCTTCTGCCAACCTACCAGTTCGAAAGCATGTAAAAATGCAAATAGAAAAATAGGGACCATCTTTGGTGGGAAGGTAACAATGTTCCATGTGCCTTTGGCGTTTAGTTATGCCAGCCACATGACCACGGAGACGTCTTCGTAGAGCACTGGCTCTTCGGCTTTGAAATGGAGATGAGCACCGCCTCCTAGAGTCAGGAATGACTAGCACATATGTGCGAGGGGAGCCTTTACCTTTACTTGTTGTTAGTGCAGTGTTGGATTTCTACTGGCATTACGTATTCCAAAGCCACTCAGTGGAGAAACTGGAGCCATTTTGTAAGACAGTTTAGATCAGAGGAAGGGGGCTATCTCTTCCATCCAGAGAAATATGGGGAGGGGAGAGATCTTCCCATTCAAGAATAGATAGTAGCTTCACTACCTGTCCTAGATGAGAATTCTTTCACTAGGGTAGAGATAACAGGTAATCCTCGACTTACAACCACAATTGAGCCCCAAATTCCTAATTCCGTTCCTAAATGAAACAGGTTTTTTATACTTATGACTGTTGCAGCATCCCCATAATCACATGGCCAGAATTCGGACACTTGGCAACAGACTAATATTTATGACGTTCGCAGTGTCCCGGGTCTTGTGACCACCTTTTGCAACCTTCTGGCAACAGACTAATATTTAAGACGGTCGCAGTGTCCCGGGTCTTGTGACCACCTTTTGCAGCCTTCTGGCAACAGACTAATATTTAAGACGGTCGCAGTGTCCCGGGTCTTGTGACCACCTTTTGCAGCCTTCTGGCAAGCAAAGTCAATGGGGAAGCCAGACTTCACAACCATGTTACTAACAACTGCAGTGGTTCACTTAACAACTGCGTCAAGAAAAGCCATAAAACAGAGCAAAACTCACTTAACAAACATATCACTTAGAAACTAAAGTTTGGGCTCAATTGTGGTCGTACGTCGAGGACTACCTACTGTATAATCAAGGCTAGTTTCTCATTAGGACAAATAAAGCATCTGCATTGAACAGCAGACTGTCAAATTGATTAATTAAGGCCAAAAGCCAGTTTGGCCTGATATTAGGATTGATCCCGAAGGGGAAAAAAAAACTTTAGGTCTACTTTTTGGAAGTGTGTTCATATACTCTGAAAAAGATCAAATGTAAGTTGGAATACAGTATACTAGAAAGCAGAGACATCACCCTGCCAAAAAAAGTTTAGTCAAGTGTAGTGTATAGTCAAGATTATGGTTTTCCCAGTTGCAATGGATGGCTGTGAAAGGTGGACCATAAGAAAGGCTGAGCGCCAAAGAATGGAGGCCTTTGAACTCTGGTACTGGAGAAGACTCCTGCGAGTCCCTTGGACTGCAAGGTGATCAAATCGGTCAGTCCTAGAGGAGATCAACCCTGACTGCTCTTTAGAAGACGAGATCCTGAAGAGGAAACTCAAATACTTTGGCCACCTAATGAGAAGGAAGGACTCCCTGGAGAAGAGCCTCAAGCTGGAAACAATTGAGGGCAAAAGAAGAAGGGGACGACAGAGAATGAGGTGGCTGGATGGAGTCACCGAAGCAGTTGGTGTGACCTTAAATGGACTCCAGAGGATGGTAGAGGGCAGGAAGGCTTGGAGGAATGCTGTCCATGGGGTCGCGATGGGTTAGACACGGCTTCTCAACTAACAACAAGAAAGTTGGAATAGTGGAGGACATTCAGGGAGGAGCTATTCTAGAAAAAGTGACAGTAGGAATCTGCCGAAATCAGCCTTTTTATGAATGAAGGGACTCTACCGCCAGCAATCATTTTGTGAGTGCACCTACCACCTAACACTTAAGTGCACCCACAGTGTGTTATTAATATTTCCAGTGTGTGGTCACTCTCACAACATGTTTCTGTGTGGGAATCTGGATAAGAGCATTTGAAAATTAACAATGATGTTTAATTGTGTTGTTATATTAATAATTAATTAATGTGATTTGTGTCATTTTCCGTTCTGTGGGAGAAACTCTTACCCCTAATGTATCTTGCAGATTGTTGCTGCTTTTGCGGTATCTGCTGTTGCCTCTCAATGGGAGAGAACAGGCAAACCATTTAACCCTCTCCTTGGAGAAACATATGAATTAATCAGGTGAGGCTACAGTCTTAATTTCACTTTTGTAGTGTGCCATATATGTCTTCTGCTCCTGGCCCAAAATAATGCTTCTGGTTTGAATTTTGTGAATATAAATATTTCAAGATTATAGCCAGATGCCTGCCTGTTGCAAAATGGCATGGGCTAATCCTACACAACACATAGTAATGCTTTCCAGATCCTTTGAGATCATCCCTTGTAGAATTTCTAGCTGGAATGGCTGTATCACAGTAGGCAAGTATTGTGTCAGTTTCAGTCCGCTGCTTTTATGGCAGATCAGGGTAGGAATAAAAAGTTCTGAACCTGAAGAAGCAAAAGGGAAATGACCTACAAAGGGTGAAAACCAAGGAGATCTGGAAGTGTTGGCAAACCTTTTCAGCACCGAGTGCCAAAATGGGAGTGTGCATGTGCCGGAAACTGGAAGAGCAACTGCCAGGTGCGCATGTGTGTACCAGGAAGATGATCTTCCGGTTTCCAACATGCGCACTGGCCAGCTGGTTTCTGGTGTGCACATGCACAAGAAAACCAGCTGGCCAGTGCACATGCGCATTCTGGTGTGCATGCATGCATGAAGACAGATGGCTGGCACGCCGGAACCTGGAAGAGCAACGGGCGACAGCTTGCATGCCTGGAGAGATGGCTCTGTGTGCCACTTCTGTCATGTGTACCATAGGTTCGCCATCACGGCTCTAGGGGGAGCCCTAGAGTACTACCTCACTTGAGTAACCTACCTCCAAGTTTTGACTGGTAGCAAGCGGCCTTTCCTAAAGCCAAGGGGGTTTTGTTCTGTTTTTGAGCTTTGAAGTTGCCCAGTACAAGTTAGTGCTCTTAGTATTTCTACTATTAGAATATTTGTAGCTCAAGGTTGAACTGTGGGGTCCTTTATGCTCTCTGAGCTTGGTTGCTTTCTTGCAGACATTTCATTATCAAACTAGGTAACATCATCAGCTCAGCAAAGCCAGTTATTATAATAGATATTGGCCATATAGGAATGAAACAAATAAGAAGGTAAAGAAGCTGTTACAATTGATAGACAAATGTTTACAACTATACCACAAGAATAATTTGAACCTTTTCAATAATATTAATGATCACTTTTTCTTATTTCTAGGGAGGATTTAGGTTTTAGGTTAATTTCTGAACAAGTCAGTCATCATCCACCTATCAGTGCATTTTACTCTGAAGGCTTAAACCAGGACTTCATTTTTCATGGCTCAATTTATCCTAAATTGAAGTTTTGGGGGAAGAGCGTAGAAGCAGAACCCCGGGGAACCATAACATTGGAACTGATAAAGTAAGTATCTCTCTTCTTTCGTGTCTTGGCGTTTCATTTTAATAGCTACCTCTACTAAGGAATTTTCATTTGTTCATCTCTTTCTGGATGGTTTTTGCATATGAGGACTTACGTTTCTATAATAAACTTTCTATAACTTAGATACCTCAAATGGTATTAACTACATAAATTATAGCGCAGAAATATCAATATTGATAAAGAATATTTGCAGGCTGACAGTTAAACTGCAGATTCTTTAGTGCGCTCTAAGGCTGGTGGTTCTCAAACAGACTTTTCATTACAAACTAGATAACATCATTAGTGCACTGCATCCCACTGATGAATGATGCTTTATATATCTGCTATTAGTTTATATGTACTAAGAAATTTATTTTGGGCTGATAAACGCCTGTCTATTTAAAACGCCTGTTTATTAAAAAGCCTTTCTATTTAAAACTATTTAAAACTCAGCCTTAAAAAAGCTGAGCGCCAAAGAATCGAGGCCTTTGAACTATGGTGCTGGAGAAGACTTCTGCGAGTCCCTTGGACTGCATGGCGATCAAACCGGTCAGTCCTAAAGAAGACCAACCCTGGCTGCTCTTTAGAAGCCCAGATCCTGAAGATGAAACTCAAATACTTTGGCTACTTAATGAGAAGGAAGGACCCACTGGAGAAGAGCCTCATGCTGGGAAAGATGGAGGGCAAAAGAAGAAGAGGATGACAGAGAATGAGGTGGCTGGATGGAGTCACCGAAGCAGTCGGCGTGAGCTTAAATGGACTCCGGGGGATGATAGAGGACAGGAAGACCTGGAGGAACATTGTCCAATGGTTGGACATGATTTCGCAACTAACAACAATAACAACATTTAAAACTAAATCTAATTATTTCTGTAAGACTTGATGAGAGCCACGTTGTCATAAATACATCTGCTCTGTGCTTTTCCGTAATATAGTTTAGAAAGTCTGAATTGCTTTACTGTATAGTTGCATTATTGTGTCATCAATACAAGTAGATTTCAATTTAGGTCACTTAGGGACTGTTCAAAATTACAACAGAGTTACTGAAGGGGCTACTTATGACCTGGTCATGACCTCATCATGACTTACAACTGTGATGTGTAGGACCCATTGCAATCATAAGTCAGAGTATGGGTACCTATTTTACTTGTTGGCTTTATTCTGCTCAATAGCTGTAAGTCTGTGTTTGTGTGAGAGAGAGGAGAGGGAGGGAGAGAGAGAGAGAAAACACGCTTTAGCAGAATGGGGAACAATAAGGGACATAATTCCCCACCTCTGTTATAGAGCATGAGTTCAGATTATATTTGCTTACTGATAAACGTGCTGACTAACAGATTACTTTGCATGATCAGTGAGAACGGGAATCAAAGTGATTACTGAATGGCTAGCAGTGAAGCTGTTGCAATGCATGCGTTTTTCTTTGGTGCCAAAGGAAGTCAGGATTATCCCTTCAAACACAAGGCAATGAGATTCACAGCCAATGCAAATTCATCTCTTCATGCACCACACACCTATACTAGAATTTATAGGGATTAGCAATGTGCTCTGTACAAATTTACATAATTTCAAAAGGGAACCAAATATATTCCTGGACTGTTAATGGGCTAGGACACGAGTGTCAAATTTGATCGTGTCACATGGCGCATCATGACATATCACAATGCTTTTTTATTTCCTTTGTGGAGCCAGGGTGGGCGTGGCCTGCGCCTGACGCATTTGGCCTGTGGGTCGCCAGTTTGACAGGCCTGGGCTGGGGGGACCTTGATGGCTGTTTGCTGTCTTTGAAATAACATGCAGCGTGCTAGGGAGTAACAGGGGAGAGAGATTATTATATGATTGATTGATTGATACCCTACTTGGTTTTATGCATGTTTGCATGCTTCTTAATTGATTGGCTACTCACAAATGAAGGCAAATGAACGATTGGCTACAGCCTGCCATAGGATTAGGTGCGCCCTTAGCTTAAACCAAACCAGAGCCTTCATATGTTTGTAGTTCTAAGGCTCAAATTGCCTATAATAACTCACCACCAGCATACCGGCCAATCTTAATGGTATGAGGAAGGAGTGCAGTATTTTACTCTGGAGATGGAAGGTTTTCTGATCTAGACTGCACTTATTCCACCGGGGGAAAGGTAACAATATGTTGCATATTATAACCATTAACAAGCATCTAAAAGTCTGTAGAGATTCTCAATCATCCAGGTCATGGTTGTCCCAAAGGTGCTTTTTCAGGAGGCAACTGGACTTTCTTGTTTTGTTTTACTTTTTTCTTTGAAGACATCTTCAAAAGAAAAAACAAGTAAGTCCAGTTGCCTTTTGAAAAAGCACCCTTGGGACCACCACGACTTGGATGACTGAGAATCTCTACAGACTTTTAGCTATACAATTTGGGATGAACACCCCTGGAATGGTGTGGGAGTATGAATGGATTTCCAGGGGGGGGGAATTTTGCAGGAACCAGGAGCACTACTTGGATGACCCTGAGGACACAGTTAAACCTCCAAGTGTTTCAACAACCCTCTAAAGCAGGGCTGTCAAACTCCTGACCCACAGGCTGCATACGTCACGCGATGGCCACGTCCAGTTTAGCGAAGGGGTTAAATGTCCTGATATGTCGCATGGCGCCGCCGTGAGTTTGACACCCCTGCTCTGAAAGGATTCACATTACCAGCTGTCTGCAAGGAATTTAAATCCTTCCATTCTCCACCATCCTGCCAGAGTTGAAGACGCTTCTTGGATGAGAAGCGAAATGTCTTCAAAAGAAAAAAACAAGGAAGTCCAGTTGCTTCCTGAAAAAGCAGCTTTGGGACACTAGCCAGCATACAGAGAGATTCTAAGCCATCCACTGTTTGTACATCAATTGTGAATTTCAAAGACAATAGTATGATCCACAATTGCATAATGAAAAGGGACAGATAAAAATATCACAACAAATGAGAATATTTGTAGCTCAGGGTTAAAATGATGGTTCCTTGGTGCTCTCTGGGCTTGATTGCAGACGTTTCATTATCCCAACTAGGTAACATCATCAGTGCTAGTAGGGAAGGGGGTTTGCTCTCAGTTTATATTCTAGTGGCTTGCCCTGGGGAGGTTTGAGGAGGTAAGAGCCGAGGTGGCGCAGTGGTTAGGGTGCAGTACTGCAGGCCACTTCAGCTGACTGCTATCTGCAGTTCGGCGGTTCAAATCTCACCGGCTCAAGGTTGACTCAGCCTTCCATCCTTCCGAGGTGGGTGAAATGAGGACCCAGACTGTGGGGGTGATATGCTGACTCTGTAAACCACTTAGAGAGGGCTGAAAGCCCTATGAAGCGGTATATAAGTCTAACTGCTATTGCTATTGCTATTGCTATTGAGGTTCTTTCGTAGGGCTGTTTACTTGTTGGGCTGTTTACTTTTGGCTTCATTGGCAGTTTCTTGATTGGGGTATTGTTTATTTCTTTATTGTTGGTCTGATGGTAATCTTGAGTTAATTTTTGCTCATCTGGATGTTGATTGCTGGTTGTTGAGACCAAACTCCACTTCTTACTAGCACTGGTGAGGTTACATCTTCAAGAAAACAACCAAGTTCAGAGACCACCAAGGATCCCCTAAAAACACCACATTTCAGTGAATTAGCCCAATTCATAATGAGAAATAAATATTTGACTGGCTTTTCTTTTTAATGCCGTGTCCTCTTAAAGTGTCGTTTTCTTTGTTAATTTGCTTGTATCTCTTTTACTCCAGTGAAGGAATATTTGTGATTCAGGTTTTATGTGGGATATAAAAGGTGGAGAAGGAGGGAATGAAACGTTTTTAGTATGTAATTTAGGCTTTGTTTGACGTGGCTGATGTTCTCTCTTTGGTAGAACAAGGAAATATTTTGCTAAACATTAAGTGTATGTTGTCAATTCTAGGATTTTATTTTTGCTGAAATCCTATCTTGAGAGTAAGTTTCAAAAATGTAAAGGGTGTTGGTGCTCTTAGGAATGTAAGAATTTGGTTTAGTAAAAACCAGTAAAATCCCTTGTTGTATCCTCTGTTTTAGCCCAACTTGCCTACAGTGTGAAGCTGTTAAAAATCCCAGCAATCTTTTCAAATTATTAAGTAATTTTTAAAAAAATGATATCCCTTCCTTCCAATCAACTACAAAATAATGTTTTAAAGTGATACTTATTATTTTCATCTTGTTCATTTTTTTCTTCATTGTTAATGTTCATATTTTGGTTTTAAAACTAGTTTGCTTTCAGTTTTATTTAATGTTATAGTTATTTACATAAAATTTAGGGAAAGTCTAGGTAGTCTAGGAGCTTCACATCAGTAAAATCATGATTAATAAACTAAAAAAAACCCATAGAAATTTGCAAAGCAAAACACCAAACAAAATCAAATCTTATATATTTATTTAGTCAATTTCTATAGTCCCCCATGTCAACAAGTGATTTTTGACTATAAGTGAATCTTACAGTTTATCATCATGTTACTTCAAAGTCTGGGACAGTACAATCTATCCTTGGTTTATGATCACAATTGAGCCCAACATTTCTGTTGCTAAGTGAGACAGTTGTTAGTTTTGTTCCGCTTTACAACCTTCTCTGCCATAGTCTGGCATCATCTGGCTTCCCCCACTGACTTTACTTGTTGGAAGCCAGCTGGGAAGGTTACAAATGGTGATCAAGTGACTTGGGACACTGCAACCGTCATAAATACATGCCAGTTGCCAAGCACTCAAATTTTGATCACATGATCGTGGGGACGCGCAACAGTCGTAAGGGTGAAAAATGGCCATAAGTCACTTTTTTCTGTCTGTTGTAACTTGGAATGGTCACTACTGGTATGATTGTACGTTGAGGACCTCAACCTGTTGCCAGGTTTTCAATCTCTTTTTTAATGTCATCAGGAAAAATAAAAACAAATCTGTTTATTTTCCTTTTATATTCTCTAGCAGCCTTTTTGTGCACATTGTACACGCTCCGGGCTCAAGCATGCAGTGCAAAAAGCAAGTGTGCATTAAATGATGGAGTGGGATAACAGTCGTTTCAAATACTTCCCCCCCCCCACCTTTCATTTTATTTTCCAACCATCTGATCAACCTTTTCTCCTTCACTGACAGACACCATGAAGCTTTCACTTGGACTAATCCTACCTGTTGTGTACATAATGTAATTATTGGCAAGCTCTGGATAGAACAGTATGGAACAGTAGAAATTATAAATCACAGGTAAATTTTCATTTATATCATAACTGTGTGTTCTAAAACTTGCCAAATGTAATATATGCCACTTGAAGGTGTCGTGACCCGACAAAAGCGCGAACGTCATAAGCGCGCCGACAACACCGCGGCGCTAAAACCGCGATGTCAAAAGCGCGCCGACAACAGCGCGCCGACAGAAGCGCGATTTAATTTAAGGTAAGGTTTACGGTTAGGTTTAGGGTTAGGTTTAGGGTTAGGTTTAGGGTTCCGTTACAGCGCGCTTCTGTCGGCGTGCTTTTGTCGGCGCGCCTTAGGGCTAATTAGTCGCTCATTCATCGCACGGTTTTGTCACCGCGCTTTAGTCACCGCACTTTAGTCAGGCGCGCTTTTGTTGTGCGCGCATTTGTGGTGGAACCGAAGGTGTAACCATCAGTGTCTCTCTGGTTCTGCCTATTGACAGAAGCAGTTCGAGATAAGGATTTTTTTGTGTGGGTAATATCTCTCTTCTTTTTCCGTGGGAAGAGATGAGCCTGCCTTAAATAAATGTTACATTTCTTTCTAACCCTGGGGCACAGTATGTGATAAATCTCTGCTACTGCGGGAATTCTTCTGAAACCTTCTGAAGAGGTTTCTCCTTTAGAAATCCTAAAGCTCCTCAACTTCAATGTTGTTTAAAAGTTGGGTGCGAACAATAACACAATAAAAAGTGCTTCTAGTGCAGGCTGCAGTATTGTTTTTTTTTTAATTCAGTATGGTTGAAATATCTGATCAAAGAAACCAATTTCAGTTCTGTCCCAAAAGTGCTTTTTTTAAGAGGCACCTGGACTTCCTTGTTTTTCTTTGAAGATGTTTCGCTTCTCATCCAAGAATAGCAATAGCAATAAGACTTATATACCGCTTCATAGGGCTTTCAGCCCTCTCTAAGCGGTTTACAGAGTCAGCATATCGCCCCCAGAGTCTGGGTCCTCATTTTACCTACCTCGGAAGGATGGAAGGCTGAGTCAACCCTGAGCCGGTGAGATTTGAACCGCCGAACTGCAGATAACAGTCAGCTGAAGTGGCTGCAGTACAGCACTTTAACCACTGCGCCACCTTGGCTGAAGAAGCTCATTGGATGAGAAGCGAAACATCTTCAAAGAAAAACAAGAAAGCCCAGTTGCCTCTTGAAAAAAGCACTTTGGGGGCAACCAGGACCTGATGACTGAGAATCTCCATAGTTAATTTAAATTCTGCTGCCCTTTGTCATTATGAAGTGGCCACACTTCATAATGTTGGGGCATCCTTCTAGGTATGAGGATGAACTAGCTGCTGGTCTGTTTCTCTCCCCACCCCAATTCCCTGGAAGAACCGGCCCAAATGACAGTAAAATTGCCCATGTTACGGTAGTTAAAAACACAGTGATATAGCAACATTATGAGAGAGGCAGACAAACAGAGCAAGCCAGTTTGGTCTAATGGTTGAGGCACCAGGTTAGAGAATGGGAGACTGGGAGTTCTAGTCTTGCCTTGAAAGCCAGCTAGGTGATTTGGGGCAAGACGTTCTCTCTCAGCCCCGATCCGTCTCGCAAGGTTGTTGGGGAAAATAAGGGGAGAAAGCTGGGCTGGATATGTTGGCTGCCTGGAATTTATTTGCAAAAATAATGAAGGCAGGATACAAATAAAAATAAAGAAAAAATTAATATGATGCAGATGCTGAATGGGGAAGAAGATCTTAGCACTATGTAACCTGTTTCATTTTCTTTTTATAGTACTGGAGATAAATGTATTCTTAACTTTAAACCATGTGGACTGTTCGGTAAAGAGCTTCACAGAATAGAGGGCTACATTCAAGATAAAAAGTAAGTAATTTATCAGAATCATAAAATCATAGGGCTGGAAGGGACGTTGGAGGTCCAACGTTGGACCAACAAACAATGAATACCAGGACAAAATGTTTACTTCAAAATGTGTTGATTACCAAATGCGATGAGTTTCAAAGCAGTTGACTTACCAAGGTGCCCCTGTAATTAATTTTTCCTCACCTAATTTAATTTCTGGATTTCTATTGCCTTGGAAATAAAGTGACTACTTTTTTCTCTTAGAACATTTTATAACTAACTATAATTTTGCAAAAGATCCAAAATGTAGAAGGTGTGAACTTAAGGTGAGAGTATGTTAAAAGCTGCTAGAAGTTGTGTTTCCACGTACATCTGGTATGCTATCCGTCTGGTAAACTTGCAAGATTTGTTTTTCTTGCCATGTACATGTATACAACCGAACTAGACTGTTACTTCTCTGTGTCATATAATATATTTGCGTCTATGCATATTAATTCTTTCAGTGTCATGTTTATGTAGTGTATATTGGAGGTGGTGACTCCTTGAGAGCTGTATGCAACAAAATTTCATTTTAGTGTATGCCAATTAAAGTGACAATAAAATTAATTTAAAGTGACAATAAAATTAATCCAAGTCTAAATCTAAGTCTACATTTTGAGGTCTTGTTCTTTTCAGCAAATGCAGATAATGATAGCTTTTCATGTCATCTTGGGTTATTGTTTTTTTTCAGCCACTCCTATTCCAGATCATCTGATGAGGGAAAGAAAAATAACATTATGGAGTTGATAGCTAGCTAGAGTAAGAAATCCTCCATATTATAAAAGTTAATCTCATAACTGTCCATTATCAGCCCGTATTAAGGCTCATACCATATTTCATTTGTGCTGTTAGGGCTGAATTAGATTCTATCAGATTTTAAGTAGGCTGGAAATGCACAGAATCTGAGTAAAGTAAAATGTCTTTTAAAAATAGTAAGAAGAAACTGTCAGTCATCTATGGGAAATGGACAGAATGTTTGTGGTGCGTTGATCCTTATTCTTACGAAAACTACAAGAAGAACGAGAGGAAAGGTGGCGATCAGAAGAAACCAAAGCCGGTAAGTTTTATGAAAGTGGGAGCTTGCCCGTCATTTTAAGATACATGTTCTCTAAATAGGATGCAGTGTAAACTGGATGATTATTGCTTAAATTATGACAAGGGTACCATCGTTTACCTTGTTAAGTTCTGGGATTATCCAAGGTTTTATCCAGTGCAATCAGGGATTGCAATTAGTCCTTGATTTACAACCGTAATTGAACCCAGAATTAACGGTCGTGCCATGCCGATCATTAAGGAGGTCACCTGTGGCTGTACCGATTTTACACCTGTTTTTGCAGCAGTCGCAAAGCGAATGTTGCAGTCATTAAGCAAATCTGTGGTCTGCTTTTTGCCAGAAATTGGAAATAAACACAGATTTCCGCCCAAAAAGTCATAAATGATGGTCAAGTGACCATTGGACACGGCAAATGGCCGTAAGTGCTGACAGTTGCTTAGCACCCAAAATGTGACCACAGGGCGAAGCGGGGGGTCGCCTTCCAACCTCGAATCGGCATCATAATTAGCTGTGAGGTAGTCTATTTTTACTTTGAATGGTTGCTAAGTGGCCTGTTGAAAGTCTAAAGATTACCTGTATATAGATTTTTAAAAATTTATTCATTAAATTTATAAGCTACCCATCTTGCCTTAAGGCAAGAAACACTGTACATTTTTCCCATTGCTCTCCTTTCCCTCTGCAATTCATTGTAATGGCAGACCTCTAGAGTCCCTGTTGACAAAATGAGCAGGCAAAGGGTGAAATTGAAAAAAGAGGGATTTTTGGTCCTTGATAATAGTGGGAGGTGGGAATGTAACAACTAGTATAAAAGTGAGAGTAAGGTAGGAGCAGACATTGGCACAGAGGAAAGGGGTGATTTTAATGAATAAAAGGCAATTTATGACTGGGTCGATGGCGTGGCTGAAGCAAAGATAGATTTTAAGGATAGAAAAATGAACAGGGATGATGTGAACCAGCTATCCTTTGCTTCTTTTTATCTTCCGCTCTTTAACTATGGTTGATATTAGTTACTCTTCCCCCCCCCTTTTTTTAATAACATAGCTTAGCCTAGGAAGAATGATGTAGTAAGGCAGCTTAGGTAGGCAACAGCCGCAGAGCAGAGTCTGTGCTCATGCGCAAGCGAGTGTGTTACCGGGAAGGTCAGGTCACCTGAGGAGTGACTTACATGAGGCGATTAGCTGGGCTGCGTGATGAAGGCAGTGGCATATATAGGGCGGGATGGGTGGGGAAAGCAGGCAGTTAAGGCAAGTGGCGAGTGGGCTCTGTCTTTCCCCATTCTTCTTCCCATTTCCTTTTCTAAATTTGCTTCGTGGTTTTTAAATCCTCCCCCAAGGATATCCAAATGGGATAATGTCGGAGAAAGAGTTGGGAGTCAAATCAGAGGTCTCCAAACTTAGCAACTTGTGGACTTCCAATTCCCAGAATTTCCCAGACAGCGTGGCTGACCGAGGAATTCTGGGAGTTGAAGTGCACAAGTCTTAAAGTTTCCAAGTTTGGAAATTCTCTGCCTTAAATCATAGCTTGCTGTTTAAGGTCTCCAGAACCTTTGGTTTAAGGAACCAGGAAGTGTTGTGCCTAAATGGAAAGCCATGTGTGGCTTGAAAGTAGTTCTGAAATTCCTTGGTGCTCTTCTGATTGAATATACGTAATTATTTCATTTTAAGAGAGATGAACCTGAAAACGATGAAGCCGATGATATGCCGGACGTTCAAGAAACTGTGCAAGTTATACCTGGCAGTAAACTACTTTGGAGGATAAGCTCAAGGCCATCGAATTCATCACAGGTGAGCAGCTCTGAACATTGGAAGTGGATTTTCATGTTATATACTTGACCGAAAGCACAGCAGTAGATTAGAATATATTACCTTTTAGAATATTAAAAGAGTTCGATGAATAAAAGATCACCAGTTGTCAAATACTTGAAATGTTAATTCTGATGCTGTAAAACTGCTCATTAGCCATAAGGTTTTTTTTGGAACTCGGATGGAATTGATATTAAGTTGAACCTCTTCCATAGTAGTCTATGGAATTCTTATTTTGTGCCATCAAGTCAGGGTCACCGAGATACATGTTCCCCATGACAATCTGTCTCTAATATGGTCCTTCAGGGTTTTTCAATGGGTCACCCTTTCCTTCCAAATATATAGATATCGTAGATATCAACAGATTAGACTTACTGCAATTCTTAATATAATCAGAATGTAAACTATTGCTGTATAATTTGAACATACAATAACATTGTTATCAAGGACAGCCATAATAACATTGGCATATTAAAACAATTTATATGCAGTGTTGGGTGCCACTACATCTTTATTAATTTAAAGATGATGTAGCAGAGTAAACCAAATTAAAGATTGAGGGAGACAAGGGACTATCTTCTTTTAAATGCCACGTTGCAGTAGGTTGATAGGTTGATAAATTCATGTATTTGCAATAACCCTAGCCCCTTAATAGAGATGCCAGATTGTAATCCAGTAAACAAAAGATGGTGGAATCCCAGATGTTCTTAGAATACACTTCATAAATTCAGTTAGCACAATATTTTTTTTATTTTTATTTATTAAGAAAATTTATCTGGCCATCCAACTCACTCATGGTGACTCCAGGTAGCAGAAATAAAACCCCAATATCCAGGGCCTTTTCAGCACCCAACTAAATTAAGACATCAGATTAAATTTAATTAAATGGGAAACCCAGATTAACTTAACAACTTTGTTACTAATTTAACAACTGTGGTGATTCACTTAACTGACAAGAAAGATGGTAAAATGGGACAAAATTCACTTAACAACATAAATTTTGGGCTTAATTGTGGTCGTAAGTCGAGGATTACCTGTAATTAAATTTGGAATGTTGACTTTTAGTATAAGATTTTGGGAATTAACTATAAAAAATTAATAGCTTTTTGTGGAAAACAGTCTTACTTTGATTCATAACTTGTGGGCTAATATCAGTGCCACCCCTTAGAGAGGAAGGTGTGTGTTTACATTCCTGTTTCTGCTTCAGATGTACAATTTCACCAGTTTTACTGTCACTCTCAATGAATTGGAGAAGGGCATGGAAGATATATTGGCTCCTACTGATTGCCGGTTAAGACCAGACATAAGGCATATGGAAAATGGAGAGATAGGTACGTGTATGTAGACGTCCATTATTCTCAAAGATTAGAATCCTTAATCAAAGCTATGTTTTTCTTACAGATCTTATGCCCGTGTATCTTATTCTCTTCCCTCTGTTCCAAGGATGGTTTGATCCTTGGAAGGATCCATCATAATACCTCCAAAGTGTTGAGTGCCCTTATAAACCTTGCTATGAAGTTGTAATTTTGTGACTGATGAGGAAAATTATTGCATTCATAAACGGAGAAGACTCCCTATTCACTGTTCTTGAGCTTAATTGCATCAAATGTAATTGGCGTTATGGCCATAATCACTACTGTTTGAAGGCACGTCACTTTTGGAAGTGAAGCCCTTGGCATGCTGTGGGTCTGCTAGAAGCTGTGCACCTGTTTTAGGACACGGTGGGGGTGGGGGGTGGGAATTTACTAAGGGGTAAACGCTAGAAATTTTCTACCTCTTTACAAAAATAGTATTCTACCTCTTTACAAAAATAGTATTGTTCCAAAGCACCTAAAGGCTGGTTAAGAAGCAATGGATGGGAACTAATGAAAGAGAGAACCAACCTAGAACTAAGGAGAAATTTTGTGACAGTGAGAACAAAACGACTTGCCTCCAGAAGTTGTGGATGCTCCAACACTGGAGATTTTTAAGAAGAGACTGGACAACTATACCAATAGTATAGGGCCATGACGGTGAACTTATGGCACGCGTGCCAGAGGGAGCACGCAGAGCCCTCTCTGTGGCCACGTGTACTGTTGCCAGCTGGTCTTCGCGCAAAAACCAGCTGGCCAGCATGCATGCACACGATGGAAACCAAAAGAGAGCAGTTGTCCAGTGCACATGCGTGTGATGGAACCTGGAAGAGCAGCTGGCCGCCACGTGCATGCGCACTGGCCAGCTCCTCTCTTCCGGGTTGCGGTGCTCCAGCACGCGCGCACAGACACACACACTCCTGGTATTGGGGGGGGGGGTTGCACTCGAAGACCTCCAATGTCCCTTCCAACTCCGTTATTCTGTTAGAATTCTCATATACAAATTGTATTTTTAAGCTTCCAGATATGAACTCTCATAATTAAAACTCTTGCTGATAAAAATAATAGGATAGGGATAGACTACAGCCCTAAATGTCTTGAGGTCAGGCCTTTTCTGCCAGGGTTATCTGTTGATTGAGTGCAGGGTGTTCTGTTTTAATCCCCTCTGTCAAGCTCCTCCTTCAATGGTTTTGAAGCTTATTTTTGTGAGGAAGTTTTAATAAAGGGGAAGGCTTAGTGGTTATTATTTCTTTATTACATTTTTATGCCACCCGCCTCTCCTCTGATGTGACTCTGGAGAGATTACAGGTTATTAAGAAATAAAAATATTAAAACGATGTAAATTTAAAAAAATTAAACTACACAAAACACTAAGACTAAGAGATGGATGACAAAGCATGTCTTCTTACCCCATCCACCACCTCCAGCAGTGAGCACCAACCTTGGCACCCCAAGCCAACCAAGATTTAATACCCTTCTGCAAGGCCAGGTTCTCACCACCTGTTCTGACCCAGCTCCCCAAACACGACAAACCCTCTGAACTTAACTCAAAGATTCCTTTAATTGGGAGTGCCGGCAGCCCCGGCAAAAAGTTTCTCTCTCACCGCAGGCTAACAAGTCTGGCCGGCCGGGTGATAAATAGTTGTCTGCCACATCTATTCATCTCCACCCCCTGCCTTTTATCCCTAAAGCTAGGGTAGGGCTTCGCTAGCAGCGGTGGCTCTTCCATCCCAAGGATTGGCCCACGGATTTCCACTGCTCTCCTCTCCTCTGCCTTCTGCACATCCGCAGGTCAGGCATTGGATCCAGCTATTCCTCCTCTTCCTTATCAGCCACCTCCAGATCTGGGGGCTGTTAACTCTCCATCTGAGGGCTGAAGGACAGCCCAGGTTCCGCCTCTGTCTTTCTCTCTCTCTGCCAGCTCCATTCCCTCTTCCCTCTCAGAGCTCTCGGGTTGCCTTGCTGCTGACCCTGACTCCCACACCTCCTCCTCCTCCTCCTTTGATTTGGCTCCTGGAGGGGCTAGTGGCCGACCAGTGGTAAAGTGTTCCACAGGGATGGAGCCACAGCAAAAGAGACTTTTCTCCTTGGACCCGCCCACTGGAATTCCTTAGCAAATGGGATCGATAGCAAGCCTCTTCCATGGGGTGGGCTAATCCCATTGGGAAAACACAGCTGCTCAGATAACTCAAGTTAAATGGATCTTTTGCATATACCCATAACAGAATAACAGCATTAAAAGGAATCTTGGAGTTCTTCTAGTCCAACCTTTGCTCAAGCAGGAAGCCCTATACCATTGCAGACAAATGGAGCATCCACAGCTAATCACGCCACTGATTAATTGTTCTCACTGTTAGGAAATTTCTCCTTAGTTTTAAGTTGCGTCTCTCCTTGATATGTTTCCACCCATTGCTTCTTGTCCTGCCTTCAGGTGCTTTGGAGAAGAGCTTGACTGCCTCTTCTTTGTGGCAGCCCCTGAGATATTGGAAGACTGCTATCATGTCTCCCCTAGTCCTTCTTTTCATTAAACTAGACAGATCTAATTCCAGCAACCATTCTTTATATATAATTTACATAATTGTAGATTTTATCTCTCTGAATATTTTGTCAGAACTCAAGTTTGACTATCAGTAGACAGTTGAGAATTCAGGATAGTAGTATAGTATAGCCTTTATTGTTGTTGTACAAAATAAATACAATGAAATTGGTTAATTTATTGGTTAATAATGATCAAAAGAGTATAGAAATACTGGTACTTCGTGTTCTAATGTTGTGGTTTGCTTTGTTTCCATTTGTTTTCTAATACCCCAGTGCAATTATTTAGGTGGAAATAGTTTTTCTTGACCTAAAATCTTTTAGAGGCGTTGAATGATAATTTCTGCCCTTCCCAGTGAAACTTTGATCCTGCTGATTAGAGGGGATGGCATTTTTAGTCCAGCATACTCTTGAGAATCTCAAATAGGGAAAAATGCACTGGGGCAAATACAAATCTGAATAAATTGTTCAGATTCACGAAGAAGTATTAAAATTGGCCTTAATTTGATCTGTTTTTTTTTTACGTCTTTATCTACCGTAATGGCATTTTTCATTAAAAAAAATATCTTGAAATATCTGTTAGATATGGCAAGCAATGAAAAAGAGAGGCTAGAAGAAAAGCAAAGAACTGCTCGCAAGGACCGTGCAAAAGAGGAAATTGACTGGAGGACAAGGTAATGCATAGTTCTGGAAAGAGGGAAGGGTTCACCGCTGACCACTTCAGGTGCCTGAAGTAGGAAATCCAGATTGGATCCAGGAACTATGTAGCATCTCATCACATAGAAATCTTCTTTCTCATCTTGCATGAGTGTTTTTTAAATGATGTTTTTAAAGTTCACACTTTTCCATTAAGAGACAAGCAGTCTTTTTGTGAGCACAGTCAGGAATGAATTGCTGTATAAAGTAAAACTTCCTCAGTTGTTTTCCATCCATCCATCCATCCATCCCCCCTCCCCCTCTCAATTTTCATTTTATAATAGGAAGAATGTGCAGAATTAAGATTAAAGAATGGGATCCTTAGTGCTCTCTAACCTTGGCTGTTTTCTGCAGACATTTCATTACCCAACTAGATAACATTATCAGTGCTAAAAGGGAGTGGGGTTTGCTTTCTGTTTATATACTAGTTCGGTAATGAAATTCTGCAAGAAAACAACCAAGCTCAGAGGCCACCAGGAGCACTTCAAGCCTGAGCTACAAATCTTCCCTTCTGAAGATTAAAGAGGCAAATAGGCATCGCAGACTGCTGATTCCTTCTTTTATTATTAATTATTCCAGTCATTTTTCCTTCTTCTGGCCTGCTCCTCTGGTCATTTCTTCTCCATGACACTTTTTAAATACTTGGGGAAAAAAGCTATCATTTCTATCCTCAGTCTTCTTTTTGTGAGGCTACATTTCTAGTCCCTTGATAATCCTCACTGCCCTTCCTAAATCTTCCTATCTGGATTTTTTCCCAAAAGCCTTGGAGCGGAACACAATACTCAAGTTGCGATGTGACCAATAAAGTGTAAAACAGAACAGTTACTTCCCATAATTTGTCAACTATCTTTGATGGAAATTGCCTTACAGTTTGTCCTTTTGCAGCCACATGAGACGCTTAGCCTGAACTCATTTTGCAATCAATTACTAAGATAAGCTTTTTGCCAGTACCGTTACCAAGCTAGTCTCCCGCGTCCTGCATTTAATTTCTTCTCCCAGTGAAGGATTTCACGTTTGCGCTGCTAAATATAATTCTAAATTTTCAGCCCAATTTCCTAACCCTTCAGGATCACTCTGGATTTCTGTCGCTCAGGGTATTCGCTGCCTTACTCAATTTTATCACAGATGCAAATCTGGAAAGGGATCTCTTCACGCTTTCCTCAGAGAGAATAATTAAAGAATGTGAAGGACTGAATCCAGATTGAGTGTTTTATGATCTGCTTTAGAATCTTCCTTAATATTGACATCAATCTGACAGTCTATAGTTCCCTGGATCTCATTTTCCTGTTATTGACCATTCTTCAGGGAGTTATTAAAGACAATGCAGAAAAATATAAACTAAACATTAAAGTAAATAAAGATTAAAGACCATTTAAGTCCAAGTTTCATCTCAGCCCTGAAAGCCACTGTGGGATGATCACCAGGAGGCTATGAGTTCTGATCCCGCCTTAGGCAGAAAAGTTGGCTGAGTGACAATGACTCTCTCAGCCCAGTCCGCCTCACAGGGTTGTTGTTGAGAAAATTGGAGGAGGAAAGTATGTTGGATATGATCCCCCTTTGTAACCTTCCCAGCTGACTCCTGACAAGCAAAGTCAATGAGGAAAGCCAGATTCGTTTAATGACCATATGATTCAATTAGCAGCGGCAATGCTTTGCTTAACAGCTGTGGCAAAAAAAGGTCATAAAATGGGGCAAAACTTGCATAGCAGCAGAAATGTTGGGCTCAATTGTATTCGTAAATCAAGGACTGTCTGTATTTTGCTGAATTTAACTACTTTTCTTCTACCTTTTTTTAAAAAAAATTCTTCACAGATGGTTTTACCAAGGCACGAATCCATATACTGGGACTGCTGACTGGCTATACTCGGGAGGATATTTTGATAGAAATTTCTTTGACTGTCCGGATATCTATTGAAAACCTTGAATGCAAGTTGCTCTTTTGCCCAGAATTGATAGACTTAAATGAGTCCAGCGGCTATTGGGCTATGTCATGACAAGAAAATAATATATTTTTCCTAAAGCAATGAAAATCATCCATCACTGATCAAGGTTTTGTCATGTACATTTGCCAAAATACTGAAGTGCTGTTAACTCATTTTCCTGAAGCTGCAACATGAAATTATGTAAAGGGGAAAGATGCTTGCATGTTTTTGTTAGCTTCCTTCAATTTATCATTTCATGGTTTTGTTTTGTTTTTATTTTTTTGGCCAGAATTAACTCGCTATAACCGGTGGGAAAAATAGCTCCTTTCTTAAAAAGAGAAGATAGGTACTTTTTAAAAATACAATAAAATTGAACAATAAAATATATCTTTGAAGTATTCAAAACTAGGAGACCCCAGGGACACCTTAGCCTAACAGATATGCTGCTGATCCTATTGGAAAAAGTTTCTAGCAAGAATCCAGAGTCACTCAAAATCCACACGAGTCTTTGAACACTCCTTAACTTTTAAAAGTTTGACAACATACACTAGAGATAGACTTAATTTTCAGGAGCAATTTTTCCATTTTGCCTCAGCCTCTGGGCCCTGTGATTTATTGATTCAATGAAGTATCTGTGGTTTTATTTTTTAAAAAAGGAACTACTCCATTGAATGTTGGGCTGGTTTTGTAAGTGTGGATAACAGCAAACTCTTGTGTGTTTGAAGCTGCAAAATGTTTCGTCTTAAAACCCACTTTGGAGATATTTATAGGAACTTGGATGTCGTGTAAATATCATGTAAGAAATCATACTCCTTGCTTTGTTCAGACATGTTGATTGTTTGCAGCTCTGCTTTGGGACTGATTTTCCCATTTCATTTCATAATATGGGCATCCTTTTTCCTCTTTCAATTTGCCTCGGATACATTTTGCAAAAGCACATATTTATTTTGAGCTCTCCCCCCCCCCCATCACATACTTGCATCACAACTGGATAACATGTTTTTGAACAGCAATTTTTTAATTTGTGCAATGCTGAATGATACAGTGGAAGCTTTTGATGCATCTCCACTTGGTAGAATTTCCTCGAGAATAAGTGTAAAACTGTTTGCAGTTTTAAACCTGTCAAAGCTATGTCATCCTGGAGCTGTTTGGATTCAGAGGGAAAGAGTACTTTTCTTTTATTTCTAGCACACATTAGTGATAATATGTGTGGCTTTCTAAATAAGTTAATATTTATTAGATTATTATTTACCAAATTGGAGATAATTTACCTTGCTATTAAATGGTAAACCAGCAAGAGCATAATAATTTAAAAGGGGCAGCGAAAAGATTAAGAGATTGGATTATAGTCCCATGAACATTTGTCAATGACACAGGAATATTTGAATAGTTTTCATTACATTTCAAGCAAAATAAAAAAGTTACCATGAAAAAATACTTGAGGCAATAAAGTACACTTTTAAGATAATTGATTTGGACGGGCACTAGTTAACTCTAAATGTTATGTTGTTGGTTATCTAAACTTGCTAATTATTGAAGCTTCAAATTCATTTATTGTATCAGGGCTTCAAAATACCTTCAGTAATCCCTCTCTTGAAATCACTTGCATCAATGTATTTCAATATATTGCCTTTTCCTTCACAATGTTACCCATGAATCAGTGTGCATTTTATTGTTAATAGATTAATTTATCATGTATCCCAGTCCAGAAACTCTTATGGGCCCTTCTGTTTTTTTTTGGTAGGAACAGTGAATATTGGTTCCAGCAGTAATTTTTGTGCTTTACGCCCACTACAGAATTGGTTGTTCATATTGCTCTCATAATCTACTGATTTCGGTATCTGAACAATAGGGCTATATAAAGACCAGCTGTTATGATACAGTATTTCATGCTGTAACTCCAGAAACGTAAAAATAGAGAACATTAGAAACTCACTTTTTCTCCCTTGATTAAGTCACTATCTCCTTTTATTAGTAAAAGTTTTGGAAAGGGTTAAGCCATGCTTCTTTTAAGCATGCAGACAAATGCAGGTGGGTTGCATTAATATTTTGAAGGAATCACATTAATTTTTTAAACCCGTTGGACTTTTTTTTTTTTTAAGAAGTGGCAAGGGATGTTTCTAAATTCCAATTTGCTGTAGGAGGAAAATACAATCTTTTAAATTGAAATTAAAATTGATTTTAAAGGAAGAGCAAATATTTTTCATTCACCTTTTGTATAATTACTTCCTACTGAAAATACATTTATATTAGGTCTTCATCTTCTATACCAACTGAGGCATATACTATACTAAAGTTCATGATTTGGTGGCTGGCGGAAAATCTGTTGTCCAGTAGAAATAGTGGGAGGCTATTAACTGCAAATGATTAATTGTACTGGAAAATAATTCCTAAGCTGCAAGTCCGTTCTCCCACATAGGTATATCTCATTTCTAACCAACGACAGGCTATTATACTAAATATAATGCTTCGGAACAGAGTAGAATTGAAACGCACACTAAAGTTTGATGACTTAAAAGCTTTAATTATATTAGGAGTTTTTTTTTCTTCCTTATGAAAAAGATAGTCATTTAGATTGTTTACATTTTTACCTGCACTTACTAAAAGCACCACCTTCACAACTTAAGCACTGCCTTACATTTGACACTTCCATGGGGGGGAGGGGAAGCACTTTTAAAATAAAACAAATAATCATGTTAAATATTAAGATAGGTATTAACTTAAAGCAGATATTTTTTTATGTGAAAAAAGTAGTTATTTTCTTGGCTGCTTACTTCCATTGTGTTTACCTTGGTACCTTGTTTTGAATTAAGGCTTGTGCATATGTTAGCTTGACTCCAGGCCAATGGGTTGACACCCAAAACTTATATTTGCAGATAGTTGTGTTCTACTCACCCGTCAGCATTGGGAAGAATTCCATACCCACATGATGCCTCATGCTATATTGCAACACCGGAGTCAATAAAACTCTGTGGATGAATAGCTTTTCTTGTGCCATTAGGTTGACTTCACAATAAACACAGTCTTTATCGTAGCAAGAAATAACCACAAAGATTAACACTGCTAAACATTTCTAGAATAGCATGACAGCAGCAGGCTATGAAACGGAGATGGGACTTCCCCATTCCGAAATAAATCTCGCAGGAAAACGTAACATGTCTACAAACCTTTGCTAGCCTTCGCTCTCTTTCCCAAAGCAGTTTAAAGATGAGCAATTATTTTGACGTCACTTCAACAAGATACTTGATCGATGGAACACTACTAATTCATTAAATGCTCTGACAAGTGAACATTAACTGGAAAGTATAGATATTTAAAAAATAGAACGAAAGATAGGAATTCCTGCTTGGTAATGATTTGATTTACATTGTTAACCTTTATAAGTAAAGAGAAAAGGGTAGAAATGGCACCTTTTTGATGAGTTTGATAAATGTAATTTAAGTTTTTTACTGCTGCACCTTGCATACAGTTTGGGGTAGATCAATACAATACTTTCCCCTTAGGCATCGTTAAAAACCCTTGGTCCTCAAAAGTAGGATATTAGACTAAAACCTTCGTAAGTATAAGTTTTAAAGCATAAGATTAGATCTATTTTAATAAGTTAATATACAAATACGTGAATCAGTACTATCTAGAATTAGTTTCTGAAAGTTTTACTTTGATTCTCAGAGTTCTTACCCAAAACTTAGAAGCTTTGGATTACTAACTGTTGATACTCAGGTAGCCTGTAATCCTGAAAAAGACATTGTTGTAATGATAGTCCCAACAGTTCAGATGCCTGTGTAGCTCTTCAGTTTTTCTATGTTTGTTGTATTCTTGTGTATTTTAATGTTGCAAATGTGGCTGTTCCCTTCATGTCGTGGTTTTGTGTTTTTAATTCTTCATTTGATAATCTACTGTAACGTCGTTGCCTCTTTAAAATCCTTAAGTGGTTTGGGTTTAATTGTAAAGTAAAGCAATATTTAAATGCCTATAAAAAAAATCAAACGGTTCTAACAAAAAAATGATTTTTATGATGTCTATAGCATGTGGGGAAGGAGAAAAAAAAAGCACACATACCAGTTGCCAGCTCTTAATTTCCCCATTCATTCTCCGCTGCTGTTGCTGCTACTGTTGTCCTGTTTTGTGTTTTTTATTTTGCCGTTAATAATCCGTTCATAATAATAACAATAAGACAAGTACATGGCACAATCCACCTAGAATTTCTTGGATCAGGCGTCATGGGGATCCGTGGGCCTGCGGAGAAGAATCTCGCCGGTGCCCTTCTGCATTTTTATGTAAGTTCCCATGGGGTTTGTCCCCAAAAAGAGCGCTTCCTGGCAGAATTTTTTTTTTTTGCCTTATCCATGTTACATGAACCTGTTGGAGGATATTAAAAATTTTAAAAAAATTAAAAGGCTTTAGTGAAATGGATTTATTTTTATAATATTTAACAACTGTCAATACCCAACTATATTAACTATTACAAATTCGTATTTACCTTTTTAGAGAAGTCTGTACAGGTTTGTGGACATAAATGTTAAAAACAAAAAGTGTCAATGCAAATAAAGGCTGTTTTGGAGAAGACACCGAGTTTGGGGTCCTTGCTTTGTCCCTTTGCAGTAATTGGGTGGATCAGCGTCTCTTCTCGTGGGTCATCCTCGAATCCCCTGACCCGGGTTTATTAGACCCACTTTGATTCTGTCAGTTTCCTGGAGAAACCCAAACCCTCGAAAGTTGAGTGTTTTATCTCAGGAGGAAACTCGGGCAGCCAAAGATGGTTCGCAGCATACATGCCTCACAGGTTGTATGAACAGGAGGGAGTTTTCTTCAGCCCGCATTTAAGCATTTGTCTGAATGCAGGTCTACAGGTAGTCCTTGGAAGTTACAACATGTGATCCAGGGGTGGGTTCCAGCAGCCGCTACTGCTGTTTGCTCAGGGATGCGCCATGCATGCTTGATGTGCGTTGCGCAGAAGCAAAAAACAAGATGCCTTGCAGCTTGCTGCTACTTAAACACCAGACAAACAAAACATAACTCAAAGGGATGTTATTTCAGCTGCCATAACATTCTATGCTGCCATTTTTTTTTCAGTATAAGAAGTCTTTGAACAGTTACTAATTAATCTATCCATTCTTCTCAATGTGTGGACCTATCTGCTTTACACACATTATATTTCAAATGTATTGTAGCCTGTTTCTCAATCTCAGCAACTTTAAGATGGACTTCAACTCCCACAATTCCCCAGCCAGCCATGGCACTCTACAAGCTGAAGTCCAGCCAGCTCAGCAATAACAATAGCACTTAGACTGATATACTACTTCACAGTACTTTACATCTTTGTCTAAGGGGTTTACAGAGTTAGCATATTGCCTGCAACAATCTGGCTCCTCATATTACCCACCTTAGAAGGATAGGAGGCCGAGTCAACCTTGAGCCGCTGAGAATCGAACGCCTGGCAGTTGGCAGTATTAGCCTGCAATGCTGGATTCTAACCACTGTGCCACGCAGGGGTAGGTTCCGGCAGGCCCCACTGCCGGTTTGCTCATGGCGAAGCCATGCACGGTTCAATAAAAATTGTTCTGCACACGTGCAGAAGCCAAAAAACAGGAGAACCAGTTTGGGGGCGTGGCAGGCCTAGGTCGCTGCCGGTTTCAGTGATCCAGGCTGCCAAGCGACTACCGGTTTAGCCAAACCGGTCTGAATCAGTAGGAACCTACCTCTGATGTGATCCCCTTTTGCGACCTTCTCACAAAAGTCAATGGGGAAGCCAGATTCACTTAACAACCATGTTCCTAACTGAACAACTGTAGTGATTCACTTTACATATGAATGGCAAGAAAGGTCGTATACGGGCAAAATCCGCAACTGTCTTCATCTACCAAGAGAAAATTTGGGCTCAGTTGCTGTAAGTTGAGGACTACCCGTATTGCATTGTCACCTTTTCTAGCACACAGGATGGACAAATACACCCCCCCACCACCACCATTACTTTAACCTACACAAACATCTTTTTCTCAACATATTCAGCTCTCTGGAAGATCTGGTTCAGTAATGGTCAACCTTGGAAGACACGGCCTCGGTCGTAATAGTGAAAGAGAATTTGATAACTAGACAGATTATTTGGGTATTAAAGTTTCTTTACCATGTGGAATGGGAAAAAGGAATAATCACCCTTAAGATCAGTTGTTCTGTTTGTTTCACCTAACTAAAACAAATGAAACAGGATATTGGTACCAATACCTCCTGTGGGGAGGTAAATGAGTGATGAATGTCGTGTCTCTGTTTTGGGAGATGGTGTACGAGGTTTACATGACACAAGAAGGGGGTCTACGTGACACAGGAAAGCCAGGTACTTTGGGATGATCGATAAGATGTCTAAGAGTATAAAAGACTGTAAATAACTGCCCTTCGGGGTTCAGATTTTGCTTGACCAATCGCTCCTGAACCTTTGCGCAAATAAACCTCTCCCTCTGACAAAGAGCTGGTCTTGTCTCATTTTCTGCTACAATAGCAAGCTCCCATTTTTGTACAGATAGTCCTCGAGTTAACAACCCCAATTGAGCCGAAAATTTCTGCTGTTAAGTAAGACATTTTGTTAAGTGAGTTTTGCCCCATTATGACTTTTCTGGCCACAGCGATTTAAGTGAATCACTCCAGTCGATAAATTAAGTAAATGTGACTTCCCCATTGACTGCTTCTCAGAAGGTTGCAAAAAGGAGATCTTATGACCTCGGGACACTGCGACCGTCATAAATAAAATTCAGTGGCCAAGCATCTGAATTTTGATCACACGATCGTGAGGAATGCTGCAAAGGGCACGACTATGAAAAGCAGTTCCAAGTCATATTTTTCAGCACTGCTGTAACTTTGGTCACTAAACGAACTGTTGTTAAGTCGAGAACTACCTGTATCTAGCATTAGACTATGGCGAGTTTCAGGTATTTTGAGTCTTTTAATCAGGAGGCGAATAGTTGAAGCTTTCCTTTTCTAGCTGCCTTTTCTAGGAGCGAAAACAAGCTTGTAAAGATCCTCAGTGAGGAGTCTTGGAAGAAAACCCCACCTTGGTTCAAACAACCCCAGTACACGTGTCTCATCTACCCTGCAGAAAAATGAAACTTTGCTAGGCTCGAACTCATGGGAGGGGAGAACTGGCCGCCCTGACAGGCTGAGGAGGAAGCGGATTAAAACAATATTTTTTAAAAAAATGGATAATTATCGTGCGTGGCTGTCTAGCGTAAATGCAATATAGAAGGAAGAGATCTACAGTAGGGGAACACGCAATACTGCAAACCTCCAGGCTACACTACGCTTCCGTCGTAGGACGCGATTCTCCAACGTTTCCGCAGTTCCGAAGCCCCGCCCTTCCCCCACCCCCTCTTTCTTTCCGCCCGGCCGACGTGACACAGCACAATAGCCGAAGGCAGGCGGAAAGAGCGTCTCGGAGCGCGGTGCATGCTGGTTCGTGTAGTCTCGCGACTGGAGAATGAGACTTCGTATTTTGAGTGGCACGGTTTCTGACCAAGGAGAAATGTAGGGGCGGGGAAACTTCCAGCCAATTAAACAGAGGCAAAGGCTAGAAGGAAGGCGGGCTTCCGGTGTGACTGGAAGGGCTGCTGAGGGGAGCCGGAAGAGACCGTCGAAGCTTTTTGAGGGGAAGAGAGGCGGGCGGCGGGAGGCCCAACTGAGGCGACAGGTAACCGTAGGCGGGCTCGGCGGGAGCGCCCAGAAAAGTTGTGGGTGAGGGTAGCCTTTCTCAACCGCTCAAACGCACCCTTTCAAGTCCGAACGGGGGTTGGGGATGATGGGAATTGTAGTCCAGCACCCAGGTGAGGCTTACAGGGGCGGTTTTAGAAAGGTTGGGCTGAAGAAGTATTCCAGTATATGAGGGGCTACCATAAAGAAGGGGGTGTTGTTGTTAACCTCCAAAGCACCAAAGGACAAAGCAATGGATGGGGTGGGGGGAACCAAGGAGAGAAGAAACTCAGAACTAAGGAGAAATTTCCTGACAGTTAGAACAATTAACCAGTGGAACAACTTGTCTCCAGAAGTTGTAAATGCTCCAACACTGGAAGTTTATAAGAAGATGTTGAATGACCATTTGTCTGAAGTGGTGTAGGGTTTCCTGCCTAAGCAGAGGGTTGGACTAGATGACCTCCAAGGTCCCTTCCAACTCTTTTATTCTATTCTATTCTAAAATATCTGGTTATTGTTGGGGAAACATGTTCCTTCCTTATCTCAGAATCCCATGTGTAACTTTAGAGTGCTTCTACAGGTTCATTGCAATTCCACTTGCAATTGGCATCTTTAAATGGGATCCAAATGTGGACTATGAAAAGGGCGGGGGGAATCAGACGGTTTAGGTCCATTTCCCTCAGAGTTTTCTCTTTGATTTGATGCCATTCTGACGGGAGTTCATAAAGGTATCAACTTCCTGTGGCTTTGGGAAGCTGACCTTTTGTGTTATCCTGCTTGACACCTTGGGATCATTGCAGGCAATACTGAGTTATTTTAACAGAGATCCTAAAGGGCCATCAATATTATTTCATTAAGAGCAAGAAAATGCCAGTAAGCAGCCAAAGGTCACCGTTGGCTTAAAAAGCAATCTTGTTCCAGCTTTTGTTATTTTGTTCTGTTCCATTCATCTCCAGAGGGTCTGATTTCCCCAAGCCTCCAAACTCAGTTATTCTGGCTGATCCTTGGCAGTCCACCTGCCAATCAGAAGTAATCTGTCGGTTTTGATTTCTATTCTGATTGACTGAAGGGGGAAAAGATCCAGTGTGGGAGCAAAAGGGGAGAGTCATCATGGCCTCCACCCAGAAAGAGCTTGGAGCTAACACATCCTTTCCTTGCTAATTTTCCGCTTGCAGGGTTTTTTGCCTGTCTGGGTGCAACTGAAGAAAAAGGGGCCTGCAGTGGTGAGATTCATTCTTCTTAGGGTGCCAGCCAAACCTACCCTTTTCCACAGGGCCCAAATGATGCCAGTCCCGTCCTCGTGGGATTGTTCTTGACTTGGGATTCCTTACTTGTTTGTTTTGGCAAAGCCTTTTAATCTCCAAGACTACTGCAGTTGGTGGTTTGAGAGAACACAAAAATTGAGAAACACAATTGTTCTTGCCACCTTGTTGTAGAATTGAATAGAATAGAATTCTTTATTGGTCAAGTGTAATTGGACACGCTAGGAATCTGCCTTTGGTGCATAAGCTCTCGGTGTACATAAAAAGACAAGATATATTCATCAAGAATCATAATAAGGTAAACATTTAATGATAGTCATAAGGTACAAATAAGCAATCAAGAAACAATATCAATATAAATCCTAAGGATACAAGCAACAAAGTTAAAGTCATTCAGTCATAAGTGGGAGGAGATGGGTGATAGGAACTATGAGAAGACATAGTAATTGTATCTGAGTTTATTTTAATTGTTTCTGTTTCATAAAGTCCACTACTACACAAGTTACGACCACAAGTGAGCCCAAAATTTCTGTTGCTAAGCATGACGTGTTAAGTGAGTTTTATCTCATTTTAGGACCTTTGTTGCCACATTTGTTCTAACACATTTGCCACATTTCTTAAATTAGTAACATACTTAAGTGAATCTGGCTTCCCCATCGACTTTGCTTCTCAAAAGGTGATCACATGGCTCTGGGGCACTGTAACTGTCATAAATATGAGTCAATTGCCAAGTACCCGAATTTTTATCATGACCATGGAGATGCTGCAGCAGTCATAAATAAGAAAAATGATCATAAGTCTCTTTTTTCAGTTCTTTTATAACTTCAAATAGTCATTAAATGAATTATAAGTCAAGGACTATCTGTACAGTAGAACCTCTGGTCACAACCATAATTTGTTCCATAACTGGTTGCAAACTGGTTTGGTCGTGATCCGGACCTAATTTTGGAAATTTGGTGCTTACAAAAAAAAAAAAAAAGGCATGGAAGGAGAAATTGGCTGCAAAAAAGAAAATATGGATTTTTTTTTATCGGAAGCCAATTTGGTTGTGGTCAGAAGCATTTGTGACCAGAGGTTCTACTGTACATGCTGGAATTTTTTCATTCAGTTAAGTCTGTCAAGGTGATAAGACTAATATGCATGCAATATATTTATACTGTGTTTTTAAAATATTTAAAATATAGCATGGTAGTTACTGTTAGTTTATTATCCAGCCTGTGTGTATGTATAATATAGAGTTATATGTTCAACTCAAAGTGACAAACTATACCTAATACTCTCTTGTCTCTTATTTTCCCAACAACAGCAACCCAGTAAGAGTTGAGCTGAGAGGCTAACTCTGTTGGCTTTCATGACTAAGGCAGGACTGGAACTCAAACATCTCCTGGTTTCTAGGCCAGCTAATAAAGTTCATGGAGTAATGTGATTAATTAGTTTACTACAATTTTCCCCTTGTATACAGAAAGCCAGTTTGGGCTAATGTTAAGGTACCCAGCTAGAGACTCCGTTCAAATCATGCGTTACTCATGAAAGCCAGCTGGGTTACCTTAGGCCAGTCACCTTCTCTCAGCCCAGGGTTGTTCTTGTGGGGAAAATAGGACAAAGGAGCATTAGGTATATTTGCCAGCCTTATTTGCAAAAATAATAAAGGCGGGATATAAATGAATACCTATGGCAAAGGTGATATTTGAGCTCAGTGTTGGGAAAACATTTATACATCAGTAGACTCATTTGCATGACTGTTGCATCATCAACTGGGATCAAAGCCAGAATACTTTTATGCAAACATTTATGCATTTTGATGCAACTGGTACTGCAGCCTCTCAGGATTTGTAATATTTGTATTTTAGCCCTAATGTTAAGTTTGCCCCAACATTGTTCTGACAAAGTCAGATCCATATGGCATAGAGGGCCTTGTAGCCTAATGTATACAATTGCAATTCTTTTTAGCTTATTTTCTAGCTTTCCTTTGCTAGGTAGGTTGCTATTTGGAGGAGACCTTACTAAAATTATTATGGTACATTCTACCTAATGTGAGTGGAATGCAATAGGGACGTGGTGGCTCAGTGGCTAAGACACTGAGCTTGTCTATCAGAAAGGTCGGCAGTTTGACGGCTCAAATCCCTAGTGCTGCGTAATGGAGTGAGCTCCCGTTACTTATCCCGGCTGCTGGCAACCTAGCATTTCGAAAGCACATAAAAAATGCAAGTAGAAAAATAGGGACCACCTTTGGTGGGAAAACAGTGTTGCCTGCGCCCTTGGCATATAGTCATGCCAACCACATGACATCTTAGGACAGTGCTGGCTCTTCGGCTTTGAAACGGACATGAGGACTGCCCCCTAGAGTTGGGAATGACTAGCACATATGTGCGAGTGGAACCTTTACCTAATGTGAGTAATAGAGGAGTGCACATTTTATGTAGTTTGAAGGAACAAAATGAATATTCTTACTTTATCTCTTCAAAATCACAGACATTGAACAAAGCAAATTTGAGCACTTGGCTGACCATTAGGAATAGACTGGATGTCTAATTTAAATAGACCTTCTTGGATAAGTGAATACAAAATTTAAAGAGGAGCAATTGGAAATCTAGTATTTGTTTGACAAATTTTATTTTGCTATGTCATCTTCCCCAAGTCTCTGATAATCTTACCCAAAGATAATTTGATATGCACCAAAGTGCTGTTGTTGTAAAAATTGCTTATGTCACGACCTAAGATTCCTAAGTGACTTTCTTGGCTTTTAAAGGAAGAATGTAGTTGGAAGAGGATAGCATGAAAGCAAGGAGCATGTGTCTGTTATAGGGGACATGGATTGGTTCCTTCAGAACCCTTATCCTTCCTTTGTTTTGGAGAACTTCAGAATAGCTGTTTATAAATATGACTAGTGATGGCTAACCTTTTTGTTGTCGAGTGCTTAAAGCACGCACATGCACCCATAATACAGTGCACGCACAAACCACCAGTGTGGCCCATGCATGCAATATGACCTGTGTTCGCCCCACGCATGCACCTGTGACCCCCGCACTCCCCCCACTCCCCTGTGCATGCACATATAACATTCCCCCCGGCCTCCCATGCACGTGCGTGCACTCTCCCTGCATGCACCCTGTGCATGCGCGGCAGAGGCCCGAAAACCAGCTGGCTGGCAAGAGGCACGCACACATGTCCGGTGGAGCTGAGATGAGCGATGGCTTGCATGCCCGATGGCTGCGTGCCAGGTGTGGTATGGGTACCATAGGTTCGCCATCACGGGCCTATACCATTTCAAACAAATGGCTTTCCAATATCTTCTTAAAAACCTCCAATGTTGGAGACCCACAACTTCTGGAGACAAGATATTCCATTGAGGAAATTTCTCCTTATTTCTAGGTTGCTTCTCTCAAGTCAAATTCATTTGCACTTGAGCTTTTTTGAAGAAATGTGCTTTTGGCAATAACATTTTTATTTTGCTGGACTCCCAATATAGTTACTAAAATGCTATCAAGTAATTAATATACTTTTTAAAAAATGACTTTTTTTAATGAATATTTTTTATTTTCATTTTCATAACATACACTCACATGTATACTATACATAGCCCGTATCATATAGTATTAAATAATAATTACATCAGTTCCTCTTGTCAACAATGCCCAGAAAAATAGAAACCCATTATAGCTCTTCTGCTCTCCATACACCTCTTTCTTCCAACTTTCTATCTTCCCTCCATCATCCTTTCCTACTCTACTTCCTCTCCCTTTCTACTGCTCCTCTCTCTACAATCCACTCCTCCTTATCCTTCTCATCTTCCCCCCTTACCCTCTCTCCTATCCTTCTCTTCCCATCTTTCTTCTCCCTTCTGTTTCCCACTCCTCCTCTCATTGGTGTATTTCTGCTAAATGCCAATATGCTTAACATATCCTAGTTTTAAAGAAAAAATAGTAATAATAATAGTAATGAAAATATAAGAAAAAAACAATATACATGTGGGGTCAAATTACATTAAAATCTAACACGTCTCGTCAAACCTGATATATATCCCTCCCCCCAACCCCCAACAACCTCCCCCCCCCCCCCCGACTTCCCAGAACCCGTACACGGTATAGATTTTTATCAAACACAGTCTAAAATATATTGGAGAAAAGAATAAGAAATTGATAACAAAAAAAATATGACTTTTTAAAGGTAGGCGTCCCTTTTTATGTTGATCAGGTTTTATTTTTGGCCACAGGGATGTGTGATTATCTGATGAGGAAAGTGATAGTCATTCTGTCCTTGGTTTCAATACTTTATTTGAAAATTAAGCACTATTCTCAAAAATCTAGCTGTGGTAGATTGTTGGGCTTTTGTGCTGTTTCATTTGGCAGTTTCTCTGTTTTAATAATGTATAAATCTTCCATGAAATCTGCATCAAACATTTCTGAAATAGCACCTGACTCTGGACTCTACTTTTTTTAACATTTGTCTGCATTGTTTTTCTACATTGAAGATTTGGTACTGGAATTGAATGTGAAGAGGCAGATTACTAGTTCTAAAGAGAAAAAAAGAAACCAATTTCTTTTGGCACGCAAGAATTAATGAAAATTATAATAGCATAGCTACTTCAGCAGTTGGAATTGTGTTCTTCATTATCCATATTTTTGCAAGAGAATACCCCAAATTCAGATAAAACTAATACTGTAATTGGTGCAACCCAAGTGGGAAATTGCTTAACAACAATAGCATCATAGGGAGGTGTCTATGGAGATTCTCAATCATTCAGGTCCTGGTTGTCCCAAATATGCTTTTTCAAGGGGCAACTGAACTTTGTTTTGCTTTGAAGACATTTCGCTTCTCATCCAAAAAGCTTCTTCACCTCTGACCGGATGGTGGGGAATGGAAGGGTTTATATTCCTTGCAGGTTATTTGCATTTTTTTAGAGAGTTGTTGAGGCTACTTGGACATTCGTCTGTGTCCTCAGGGTCACCTGAGTAGTGCAAATGAGTTTGGTGTCTTCTTGGAACTGCTAAAAGGGGCAGTGTGTTGTGGAGCTGTGCTGTCTGCAGGATGCTTATGCCCTGTGTCCCTTCACTGTTGAACACAGGCACAAGCTGTTGGGGAAGAGTCTGTGTTGTCTGCATCTCAAACTGAAGTGCAAATGGTCCCTGTAGTCTGCAATTTTTTCTCCTGGAAATCCGTTCCTACTCTCACGCCATTTGAAGAGAAAGTGCATAGCTAGATGTCTGTGGAGATTCTCAGCCATCCAGGTCATTGTTGTCCCAAAAGTGCTTTTTCAAGAGGCAACTGGACTTTCTTGTTGTTTTTCTTCGAAGATGTCATAGGCGTGTAGAGAGGATTGAATTAGGGGGTCAGATTTGATGCTGTGCCAGCTGCCAAAACTGAATGTATCTATATTACTTTTCTGGAAACGTGATTGCCAGGACTGAAGCGTTCGTGATGAATTCTTATCTCTTTCTAGGATGTCTTCTGGTGCTTTATTCCCAACCTTGGTGCCCGGCTCTCGGGGCTCATCAAGCAAATACCTGGTCGAGTTCCGTGCAGGAAAGATGTCTTTGAAAAGCAGCACGGTCACCCCTGATAAGAGGAAGGGCCTTGTCTACATACAGCAAACGGATGATTCCCTCATTCACTTCTGTTGGAAAGACAGGACATCTGGGAACGTGGAGGATGTAAGTGGAACACTCCAGCCATTGGATACATAGATTTATAGCATGTTTGCCCATTGATAGCTAAAATAGAATGCTCCTATGCTTTTTTATTTATTAGAGTTTCACCCCACCTCTAAGTAACTCACGGCAACTTTTCCTATTTTCCCCACCATAACATCCCTGTGAGATGGGTTGGACGGAGAGAAAAGTGACTAGCCCAAAGTCACCAAGCCGGGTTTTCATGCCTAAGGTGAGATACTAGAGCTCACCGTCTCCTGGTTTCTAGGCCAGCACCTTAACCACTAGACCAAGCTGGCTCTCACTTATAATAAGAAATTAAGTTACATGCTTTGGGGTGACATAGTTTAGTCCCCTTTTCTCTCGTGCTCCTATTTTAGCAAGAAACAGAATAAATATAGAATATGTGAATCTATGTAGAATTACCTCTTTCTGCATAGAGGCAAGTATTTATTTACTTTCATTGTGCATCTAGCTTCTGCAGTTCTTTCTTGAAAACCATGCCGATAAACATATAATTCAAATTGTGTACAAATTATGTTTTCTGCTTTCCCCTGGAGCATCCTGTTTTTTTCTCATGAAGCATATTGAGTCACTATCCATAATTTTTCTCTTCTTTGAAAATGAACCTTCAAGAAAGGGAATTGCTTTGGTTTTCCAGGCATCTTTTAATCCCCAAATTTCTTGCCTGGACAATAGATGGGAATGAGAGAACATTTGATCTAGAAGATTTGATTCCCCCCCCCTGGATAATTGGAATGGTACCTTGCAAGGGAGCAATCGAACATGAAGTTTTCTTTTTCCCTTATTGTAGATTGAGAAGTTAGTTGTTGATCAGCATTGATAGATTATGTAAGTATTTAGATCCTGCCTTTGTTTTTTTTAGGACTTGATCATATTTCCTGATGACTGTGAATTTAAGAGGGTGTCTCAGTGTACTACTGGCCGTGTCTATGTGTTGAAGTTCAAGGCTGGATCCAAGAGACTGTTCTTCTGGATGCAGGTTTGCGAGTTCCTCAGTCTCTGTGTCCTGCGCTTCTCCGGGAATTTTAGTGTGGTTCTGTACAGTAGAACGCCAGTGCATCTAGAGAAGATTTTAAGTGAGAGCAATCATGAAATTGATAGGGAAGAGGTAGCCACCACAACTTTGGATCGAGGTCATACCATGTTTTCCCGAAAATATGACCTACTCAGAAAGTAAGTCCTAACTTGATTTTTACCCATGCACCCAATATAAGCTCTACCCCCAAAATAAACCCTAATTAAGACCCCACCCACTCCATGGTGCACGGGTAAAATTAAGCTAGGTTGGGGATGGGGGGATGGAGCTGCCTTCAGACAGTTGCAGCCAGGGTTTGTACCCCTCGGCCCAGTTCTTCTGCAGCCTGCAAGGCTTTCCTGAAGGCCTCTGTAGCTGATAACAGAGCTCTGGATTGATCTGGAGTTCTGTTATCGGCTGCAGAGGCCTTCAGGAAAGCCTTCCTGCCCTTGCTGGATTAAGAGGTTCCTGAAGTGAAAAAGAGGCTGGGGGTGACTTGCACAAGTGAGGTGAGTCAGTGGATGACATTTCACCCCCCCCTCCCCCCAAAAAGGACCTGGTGCCTTTTTTGGTGACAACAAAATATAAGACAGGTTCTTATTTGTGGGGAAACACAGGGGAGTGTCCATTGTAACCTCGAATGGTGGCTAATTGGGCATAAATTGAGGACCTCTATTGAGAAAGCTAAGATGTTTAGAAATACTCATCTGTCCTGAAGAAAATGTTTTTTTTCCCTTCCTTCCTTCCTTCCTTCCTTCCTTCCTTCCTTCCTTTCTTTCTTCCAGGAACCTAAGACAGAGAAAGATGAAGAGCATTGTCGTAAGGTGAACGAGTACGTCAACAATCCACCCATTCCTAGAGCTCTAGGAGGCAGTGGAAGTGGGGGCCATGAACTTTCTGCCCTTGGAGGTAGGAGCCTTTCCAAGAAGCTCTTTCTGCTCAGGATTAGTCATTTAGTTCTGGTTCTTTAGGAATTCTTTTAAATCCGGTTAGAAAATCTTCGATGCTGGCTAAACATCAAAATCACATATAAAATAGTAAAAACCCGTGCTTTGATAGTAGCATATATACTTTTAGATTAGGCAGCATCTGCAGTTCAATCAATCAATCAGAATAGAGCTGGAAGGACCTTGGAGCTTGAACCTCCAGTGATGAAGCACCTACAACTTCTGGAGGCCAGCAGTTCCACTGGTTAATTGTCCTCACTGTTAGGAAGTTTCTTCTTAATTCCAGGTTGCTTATCTCCTTGATTACTTTCCATCCATTGCTTCTTGTCTTGCCTTCTGGTGCTTTGGAAAATGAAAGCACTTTACCAAGTCCTCCTAAGCCCATTGGTCCAATCACCCTCCTCTTTGTGGAAACCCCTCAAATACTGGAAGATTACTATCATGTCACCCCTAGTCCTCCTTTTCTGTAGAGTAGCCATACCCAGTTCCTGCAACCAGTTTTCGAATGGATTGTAGGAAAATGTTCTGAAAGGAAAGTGTTAAAATGCATTTTTGGGTATATCTGTTAAAGTAGCACCAAAACTTTCATTCTGTTAAACAGTTTTCATTGTGTGGCATTTAGTTGCACGATTAAAAATATTTTGTCTTATTTTTTTAGGTGATTGTGGCTTGCAAAGTCTTCTGGGAAACATGAGTCATAACCAGCTGATGCAGTTGATTGGACCAATGGGCTTAGGAGGACTTGGTAAAGTGCTTTCATGATATTTATGTAAGAATGATATTTAAATTTTGTCTTTGCTTTTAGTTTTAGAAAATGCCTATCTTTCCCCTGATGAGACTATACTTAAACCAAAGTCCCCTGATTTGTGAATGTTGGTGTGGGATGCAGGAGCATTAGTATAAACTACAGGTGCCAAAACTCAATCGTGTTATGTGACATATCGTGACTTTTTTGCCTTTGTGGAGTTGGTATGGGTGTGGCCTGCGCATGACGCATTCAGCCCATGGGCCGCCAGTTTGATAGGCCTGGTTTAAATCATTTTTTTTCTTCATTGGTTGGTCAACCAGCAAGACCTTTTGCCAACCACTGAATTGATGCCAAACTCCTCCTATTGCATGAATGCAGGTAGAATTGTTCTGTTGCTTTCTAGTATATGAAAGAGCTAAGAATGGTGCTTCTAAATATTTCCATGTTAATCAAAACTAATAGAACAAGACAAAGAAGAACTCTTTCCTTTCCTCTCCTCGCCTCTCATCCCCTTCCCCCTTTCCTTTTCCTTTTCTCTTTCCTTTCATTCCCTTTCCTTTTCTCCCCTTCACCTTCCTTTTCTTTCATTCACTTACCTCAGTGTGGCATGAGATCCTCAGTAAGCATATTTGGATAGTGTGATACTTTGGGAGAGGTGTTGAATTGAATTGAATTGAATTTATTGCACTTATATGCCGCCCTTTTCCCCGGAGGGGACTCAGGGCGGCTCACAATCCAAGTCAGGGAAGGGGATACAGATAAGGGATAAAAAGACAAACAAAACAATACACAATTTAAAAGCACACAACAACCATACCATTCGAGGGGGGGGGGGCAAAAGCTCTTTAGCCCCAGGCCAGTCGGAACACCCAGGTTTTAAGGGCTTTGCGGAAGGCCTGGAGGGTGGCGAGGATTCGAATCTCCACCGGGAGCTCGTTCCAGAGGGTCGGAGCAGCCACAGAGAAGGCTCTCCTCTGGGTAGTCGCCAGTTGGCATTGGCCGGCGGATGGAATTCGGAGGAGGCCTAATCTGTGGGATCTAGATTGGTTTGATATATGAAATTTGTGGAAGACATGGTACACAGGCATTATTTCGGTCATTCCTTTTGAGAGTTCACAGCAAGATTGAGAGGTCCTCTCACTGATAACAGTTTTACAGTGTTGGAATGCAAAATTTGGCCTCTCGCGAGAGAATAAACTTTTCCAAATACATGTTTTGATAAACTTTTTTTCTAAGAAATGACTTTTTTAAAAAAAATCTTATTGTTAATTGTGCCAATAGGTGGTCTTGATGCTCTTACAGGTCCCGGTCTGGCTAGTCTGTTGGGCAGTGGGGGGCCTCCAACGAGCAGCTCTTCTTCCAGGTAAGAAGTTTAACTATTTAAATTTCCTTTTAAATATTAAGGTAGGGATAGAAGTTAATTTCATTATACTGCCCCCTAGAGTTGGACATGAGTAGTTAGGGCAGTGGCCCCCAACCTTTTGGGCACCAGGGACCAGTCCTATGGAGAAAGGTTTTTCAGTGGACCAGAGTGGCGGGGAGGAAGGAGATTCACATGCTGCCTGCATCCCATGGATGGGGCTTCGCTTGTTTGTGTGGCCTGGTTTCTAGCATGCCACAGAACACAGACCAGGAGTTGGGGACCCTTAGGTTAGGGGAAATCTTTACCTTTAATGTTTTGAGACCTCTCAGCCTCACAGTAGAGCAATTTTATGCCACAAAATCAGATCTCCTTTAGCTGAACCAATTGAGCCATGCTGTAATTGTGGCATCTTAAAGTTACCATAGTTATAGGGCACTCTGGACAAATAGTTCTTTCAGTGCCAGTTTTGCACCTACAAGTGTGAGATGGGAAGGGACGTTGTCAGTTCATCAGTGGAGGTCCAAGGAGGACTATAACAATTCTGAGAGCTGTCAGCCTTCTGTGCCACTTTCATAGCTCATTATATTAGCCCCCCCCCCAAGAATTATGCTTGTGCAGCTGGTCCTTAGTTTACGATTGCAATGCAGTCTGCCCATTATGGTTGCAACGCAGGTCCTCACGTGACTGATCCAATTTTATGACCTTTTTTTGAGGCAGTCATTAAGCAAGCACCGTGATCGTTAAATGAACTCATTGTTTGCTTTAGGATGTTTTTGCTGAATACTGGAACACCAGTTTTTAGCAAAAACATCAAAAATTGTAGTCATGTGACTAAAGAGATGCTGCAAGCAACCATAAATGCAGCCTGGTTGCCAAGTGCCTGAAATGCGGTGTGACAGGGGAAACGTTGCAACTGGGTTGTAAGTACCTCTTTGGGGGTCGTAATTTCAAATAGTTGCTAAGCGACTGGTCATAAGTGGAGGACTGCGTTTATTTGGGAAAAATATCAGTGCTTCTTACTTATTTCAATAATTTTTGTGTTAACTATATAGACCAGCTGTCCCAAAGGTGCCTTTTTCAAGAGGCAACTTGACTTTCTGGTTTTTCCCTGAAGACGTTTCGCTTCTCATCCAAGAAGCTTCTTCAGCACCTGGCACAAAACTGCAGTCTCTGCCTCCTACTCCCCCTATAGGCGAGCCACTTACGAAAGAATTCTTCCTGAAGGAGCTGGCCGTGGCTTTTGACTTGAAAGACCAACTTAAAGATTTTAAAGAGGAGATAAAAGAACTTTTTAAGGAGTTGCGTGATAAAATTGATACCAGGTTTGCTGAAATCAGTGATGATATGCTGGGGCTTGTAAATGTACTGACAAAACGTGTTTCCAGAATTAAAGATAGTCTAGAGGATCTTAATGAAGCCAATATTAATTTGACATCGAAAACAGAGGTGGTGCAACAAAAAGTTGAAAATGCTGAAAAAAAAATTATTATGATACAGTACAGACAAATGGAGCTGGCATTAAGAGTAAGGGGGTTGCGTGAAGATAAGCAGGAAAACCTGAAACAGATTTTTTCAGAAGCCTTTGCTAGTCTGTTGGGAAGACCGGGGGCTAAATTTGACTGGCAAATTGATAAAGCTTATCGTGTTAATTCTTGGCTGGCAAAGCAGAAGCAGCTCCCTCGAGACATTGTTATATATTTTACCACAAGAGAGCTCAGAAACACAATATTACAAGAGTCTTATAAAACTAAGCTCCAAATTGGGGGTCAAGACCTGATTGTTTTGAAAGAGATACCACCTCAAATGTTAAGAGCCAGGAGAGATTATGCTTTCTTAGTTGAAGAGCTTAGAAATCGTCAGATACAGTATAGATGGGACGCACCATTCGGCATTATATTCACATTTGATAGGCAAAGATACCGTCTCAATTCAGTATGGAAAGCTCGAGATTTTTATCACAATATTTTGAAGGCTGGACATCCTGTACCATCTGGATCCAGAGAAAGATCACAAGAAGGACAAGATAGACAGCAAACCACACAACTACCAGATAAGATGGATCATCTCTCTCTCCTAGAAGCGCAAGGTGCTATGGTACAAAGACCAAGCCGTATGATTACCAGACGAATGGAGCAACAAGCCAAAATGCAACAACTTCAACAATCACCTGCTATCGGTCAAGAAGCTACAGTAATCAGTCCAAAAGCAGTGGGAGGAGCCAGGCCAAAGATTAAACAGGCTATGCAGGAGGCTCTAAAAAAGCTTCAGGAAATTAAAGATGACAATTAAGATTCTAACATGGAATGTCAATGGATTGAACTCTCCACAGAAGAGTAAGAAAATATTTCACTATCTTAAACAGTTCAAGAATGATATAATTTGTTTGCAAGAAACTCATATTAAATCAACCGATCAAAAACATTTGATTAACCCAAGACTTGGTCAACATTTTGTAGCTTCTGCTATGGAAAAGAAAAATGGTATAGTTATATACTTAAGAAAAGATATGAAAGCTGAATTAATTGAAGCAGATCCCTATGGAAAATACATCGCATTAGATTTGATCCTAGAAGGGAAAAAGACATTGATTTTGAGAATTTATGCTCCTAATCAACAACAAGATGGATTCTATAGAAATCTTCATGCTAAATTAGTACAGTGGGATTATAGGTCTTGCATACTATTGGGCGACTGGAATGGTGTTATGGATACTAGGAGAGATAAGAAAGTTTCTCGCCCAAACACTCAGATGCGAGCAAAGTTACCTAAATCCTTTTTTGATATGATGGATGACTTTGAACTGAGAGATATCTGGCGAGAAAGAAATGCAGAAGAATATGACTTTACCTTCTTTTCTGATAGGCATCAATCCTTTTCTAGGATTGATTTCATATTAATCATTAATGATTTGCTTTCTAGGGTGAAGAAGACAAAGATTGCGGCTAGAGTTCTTTCGGATCATAACCCAGTTTGGATGGAGTTGGGAGGGGTGGTACAGGCAAGAAGGTCTTGGAGATTGAATGAAAACTTATTTAGATATGAAAAGTATATCAATGATTGTAAAAAATTGCTAACAGAATACTTTGTTTTTAATATGAATAAGGGTACACCTATGGAATTTGTATGAGATGCAAGCAAAGCATATATGAGAGGAGTGTTGATAAATATAAATAAATCACATAGACATAAACAAGGGGTAAAACGAACAGAATTGGAAGATGAAATTAGGAGGAAAGAGTTGGAGTTAACATTGAACCCAGGGGATACAAAGGTTAAGGAAGCAATTACTATATTAAAGGCTCAATTTGATATGTTGATTTCTGAACAGGGAGCTACTAGTTTGTTATATGCAAAACACAATACTTTCTGTAATGCAAATAAACCTGGCAGATGGTTAGCTTATCAGATTAGGAAAAAAAAGGAACTCTCAAAAAATATCTAAATTGATCTACAGAGGGAAGGAAGTGTTCCAACAGGATGAGATTCAAAAGGCCTTCCGGGAATTTTTTAAAGAGCTGTATAAGAGCAGAGGCAAAAATTGAACCAACCAATAACTTCGGGGGAAATTCTGCAGGTAATTAAGCAGTTAAAGGCAGGGAAGGCACCAGGCACAGATGGCTTGACAGCGGCTTACTATAAAAACCTACAGTTAGAAACGGTAGAACCTCTTAGAGAATTATTTAATAAGATTCAAACGGAAGGTAAGGTACCTCCATCTTGGAAGACAGCTTTTATATCCCTGATACCTAAAGAAGATCAAGAAACTACTCAACCAAAAAACTATAGACCTATCTCATTACTTAATGTAGATTATAAAAATTTTACTAAAATATTAACAAACAGGTTAATGTTGGTTATTCAACAATTGATACACACGGACCAAACAGGTTTTATTCAAGGGAGACAAATGAAAAGTAATGTTAGATTAATTATTAATGCATTAGAATACTTGGGAAAGAACAACCAAATTCCTGCTGCGTTCATATTTCTGGATGCTGAGAAAGCCTTTGATCGAATTAATTGGCAATTTCTGTTGAAGATATTGCAAAAAATGCAAATAGGCGATAGTTTTTTTACAATCAATCAAAGCAATATATCAACAGCAAACGGCTCAAATTATAGTCAATGGAAGTTTAACAGACTCTTTCCAAATTGGAAAAGGTACAAGACAGGGCTGTCCCTTGTCCCCACTATTGTTTATTATAACCTTGGAAGTATTGTTGAATAAAATACGGGGCTTGGAGTGCGTGCTTTTGCGGATGATTTTTGTTATAATATTGGAAAATATCTGCATATCTTAAGGACCACTCAAATGAGAGATATAAATGAGACTGGAAAAAATAGATTGACTTAAATACTTAAAAAAGATGCGAATCTTTTAGAATGGCAGAAGGGTATCAACAAATTTGTATGGGCAGGAAAGAAGCCGAGGGTAAAGATGAAAATAATGCAAGATGTACGTGAAAGAGGAGGATTGAAATTACCTAACTTAAAATTATATTATGATGCAGTGGCATTATCTGCAATTAGTGACTGGACCCATTTAACCAATGATAGAATATTGAATATCGAGGGACATGATTTGGTATATGGTTGGCATGCTTATTTGTTATTTAACAAAAAATTGGATAAGAATTTTAAAAATCATATTTTAAGAAATGCTTTATTGCGGGTCTGGAAAAAATATCAACACAAACTAAACGATAAGTTGCCCATGTGGGCAATTCCTAGACATGCAATTCAAAATATGAATATAGAACAAAAACACGATAGAACCACTTACAGACAACTTCTTACTTCAGAAAGGGGGGTGTTACAATTAAAATTTTTAGAGGTACTTAAAGAGGAGAAGGTAGTTCAAACGTGGTTTCAGTATGGCCAATTACAGGCTAGGTGGAAAATAGATAAAAAACCTGGCTTTGTAAAAGCTGAGGATAATTTGTTTAAACAAATAAGAGATCAAAGCTTAATGCATATAAAGAGGATATATGTACTAATACAGATGGATTCCGAAATGGAACTGATTAAAGACTGTATGATAAAATGGGCTCAGAATATTGAGAAACCAATAATGCTGGACACATGGGAAAGAATATGGGTAAGAAATGTGAAATTTACACAAGCACAAAATCTGAGAGAAAATTTTTATAAGATGTTTTATAGATGGCATTTAGATCCCAAAAAGCTTGCTTCTATGTATCCGAATGTACAGCCTAAATGCTGGAGATGTGGTTCTCTTGACGCTACATATTTTCATATATGGTGGACATGTCGTAAGGTTAAGGCATTTTGGATAAAAATATGGTGGATCCTGCAAAATATCTTCAAAAGAAGGATAAAATTCACCCCTCAGTTGTTTTTACTAGGTATATGTACTGACTTTACAGCGGTAGAGATTAACTTGGTTCTGTACTTAATAACGGCAGCAAGACTGTTGGTGGCGCAATACTGGAAGAAGAAAGACGTGCCTACAACTCAAGAATGGACTTTGAAAGTTATAAACTTAGCCGAAATGGCAAAAATTTCAGCATATCTTAAAGAACATTCAAACGAGAGATATAAACGAGACTGGAAAAAATGGATTGATTATACACAAAGCAAATATGGGACTAAGAAACTCCAGATAGCCTATGCTTAAGATTAGCAATAACTTAAACTGTTTAAAGTTTGGGTAACAGTAAGAAGCTGAGTTCAATGTAGAGATCTTATCGACCTTTTTTTCCCCCCGCTTTGTTTTAAGACATTTTAGACTGTGTTTGCTATAAAGTTATACCGTGTACGGGCTCTGGGAAGTCGGGGGGAGGGAAGGGAGGTGGGGTTCTAGGGGGAGGGGGGAAATATAATATGTGTTCGATCTTAAAGCACATGATTGCACTTGTATACTGTGGCTTTTTAATGTTAGTGTAAAAATAGGACAAGCTGAACATATTGGTAGACAATAGAGGTACACCGAAGGGAGGAGTAGAGTGAAAGAAGAAGGAGGGGTGGAGAGGGTGGGAGAGAGGATTGGAGGTAGGAGGAGAAGGAAGGGAGGGAATGTATTGGGAGAGAGGAGTGATAGAGGGGGAGGGGAAGTAGGAAGTAGAGGGGTATGTTGGAAGGAAGAATGAAAGTTGGAGGGGGGTGAAAGAGGGTGTATGGTGGGTCAAGGTGGTATATTGGGTTTGTATTGTGGGGGGTATTGTCTATAAAAGCGAGGGCTGTGTTAATTATTCAATGTTATATGCCCCGGTTATGCACAGTATACATGTGATTGTATGGAATGAAATAGAAATAAACGTATTTTCAAAGAAAAAAAAATAGATTGATTATATACAAAATAAGTACGGGTGTAAGAAATTCCAGATAGCCTATGCTTAAGATCAGTAATGATTTAAATTGTTTAAAGCTAGTTTAGCAAGGAGGAGCTAAGTTCAATGTAAAGATGTTATTAATTTCTTATTCTTTTTTCAAAGATATTTTAGACTGTTTGTTAAAAATCTATTCCGTGTACGGGTTCTGGGAAGTCGGGGGAGGGTAGGCTGGGGGAGGGTGGGGGGGAGGGATATATATCAGGTTTGATGAGACGTCTTAGATTTTAATGTAATTTGACCCCACATGTATACTGTTTTTTTTTCTTTTTTCTTATATTCTCATTACTATTATTATTACTATTTTTTCTTAAAACTATGATAGGTTAAGCATATTGCCATGTAGCGGAAATACACCAAGGAGAGGAGGAGTGGGAAACAGAAGGGAGAAGAAAGATGGGATGAGAAGGATAGGAGAGTGGGTAAGGGGGGAAGATGAGAAGGATAAGGAGGAGTGGATTGTAGAGAGAGGAGCAGTAGAAAGGGAGGGGAAGTAGACTAGAAAAGGATGATGGAGGGAAGATAGAAAGTTGGAGGGTGGTAGAAGAAAGAGGTGTATGGAGAGCAGAAGAGCTATAATGGGCTTCTATTTTTCTGGGCATTGTTGACAAGAGGAACTGATGTAATTATTATTTAATACTATATGATACAGGCTACGTATAGTATACATGTGAGTGTGTGTTATGAAAATGGAAATAAAATATTCATTAAAAAAAGAAGAAGCTTCTTCAGCAGCATACAGGCCATCCAGTCAAAGATCCAAAGAAAGTGGGTTGGAGATATCAAATCCAGCCCAGAAAAACAAATTGCAGTCATTATTACCTCCTCCCCTTTCGAAGGATTTTTTTCGTGAAGCTATTCAACACGCCTTCGAGGAACAGACTTCTGTGTTAGGAGAGATCATCAGAACTGCCTGTAAAAGGTTATCTGATGAAGTGTGTGATTTAATGGAAACCCTTATTCAACAAATAAGAGAAGACATAGTGGATGCCTGTAAGGGTCTGGCTAGCAAAGTGATCTCATTGGAGGATAGGGTGGAAGAAATTAACCAGTCCAATGAGAACTTAGAGAGTAAATTTGCTTTGAGAATAAGAGGCCTGAAAGAAAATAACCAAGAAAATTTGAAAGAGATTCTTGCAGAAGCTTTTGACCAATTAATTGGTCAACCCAGGGCTGAGTATGATTGGCAAATTGACAAAATTTACCGCGTTAATTCATGGACTGCCAGACAGAGACAATTACCAAGAGATATTATAATCTACTTTGCTACCAGGAATACAAGGAACCTGATACTACAAGCGTCCTATAAAACCAAGTTGCAAATTGCAGGTCAGGAGGTGTTAGTTTTGAAGGAAATTCCACCTAAAATGTTTGGATCTAGGAAAGATTATGCATCTTTAGTGGATGAACTCAGAAACCGCCGGATACAATACAGATGGGAATTTCCAGCCGGATTAGTGGTGAACTATTCGGGACAAAGATATCATCTCAACTCAGTTTGGAAGGCCAGAGATTTTTACAACAATGTATTAAAGGCTGGTTACCCTCCATCTCCAGGATTTAGAGAAAGGGAAGAAGCAGGAGAAGCCAGACAGCAAGATATTCAAGGATCAATGGATGCTGCTCAAGCCTTCAATCTTCTTGTGGAGACAGAAGGAATTATGGAGCAAAGACAAACTCTAGCGGCTACTAAACATAAGGAGCAAGAATTAAAGATGCAACAAGTCCAGACAACAATTCAAGAAACTACAAATATTAATACAGAAGCTGTGGGGGGAGCCAGGCCAAAGATGAAATTACAGGATTTCCAGGTGGCTCTTGAAAAGCTTCAGGGAGCTAAAGATGACAAATTTTTAACCTGGAATGTTAATGGCTTAAACTCACCACAAAAAAGGAAAAGAATATTCCATTATTTGAAACAATTTAAAAATGATGCAATTTGCTTGCAAGAAACAATTATTAGAACAAATGACCAGAAATATTTGATGAATGCAAGATTGGGACAACATTTTGTAGCATCTGCTTCAGAGAAGAAAAACGATATAGTTATATACTTAAGAAAGGACTTAAAGGCTGAATTAATTGAAGCAGACCCTCAAGGAAGATATATCGCAATTGAATTATTATTAGAAGGAAAGAAGACACTCTTAACGGGAGTATACGCCCCCAATCAACAACAAATTTTTTTTAATAAATTGCTCCATACCAAGTTAATACAATGGGATTATAGATCGTGTATATTATTGGGTGACTGGAACGGAATATTGGATACCAGGAAAGACAAGAAGGGACTACTGCAAAATATTCAAACATGTGCAAGATTACCTAAGTCTTTCTTTGATATGATGGATGATATCGAACTAAGAGACATCTGGCGAGAAAGGAATGCTAAAGAACAGGACTTCACATTTTTTTCTGATAGGCACCAGTCCTTTTCTAGGATTGATTTTATATTAATCACAAATGATTTCCTTTCTAGGGTGAAGAAGACGAAGATATGCCTGAGAGCTTTTACAGATCATAACCCGGTTTGAATGGAACTGGAATATGGGAAGGGACCTAGAAGGTCTTGGAGATTAAGTGAAAATTTATTTAGATATGAGAAAAATATCAATGAATGTAAAAAACTGTTGAAAGAATATTTTGCTTTTAATATGAATAAGGGAACATCTATGGAAATATTTGGGATGCAAATAAAGCGTATATGAGAGGAGTTTTAATAAACTTAAATAACCTATATAGACATAGACGGGGGGGGGGAATGAAGGGAATTAGAAGAGGAGATAAAGAAGAAAGAGCAGGGGCTAATATCTAATCCAGGTGATAAGAAGACAGAAGAGGCAATTACTTTACTACGAGGGCAATTTAACATGTTAATCTCTGACCAAGTAGCTACTAATTTATTATATGCTAAACATAATACTTTTTGCAATGCAAATAAACCAGGTAGATGGTTAGCATATATGATGAGGAAAAAACAAAAATCTCATACTATAGAAAAAATAGAATACAAAAGAAGCTTACCAACAGGATATGATTAAAAAGGCTTTTTTAGAATTTTATACAAGACTGTACACTGGTGATAAAATACAAGGTTTAGACATAGATAGATACTTGGAGAAAGAGAAAATTCCCATAGTTACAGTTGAGCAAAGGGAGAGATTGAACCAACCAATAACTTCGGAGGAAATCCTCCTGGTAATTAAACAGTTAAAAGTTGGGAAGGCCCCTGATACAGATGGACTGACAGCGGTTTATTATAAAAATTTACAATTGGAAATGGTAGAACCTCTTAGGGAACTATTTAATAGAATTCAACTGGAAGGAAGGGTACCACCATCTTGGAGAACAGTCTTTAATCTCCCTGATTCCAAAAAAAGATCAAGATCTCAGCCAGCCAAAAAAAATATAGGCCCATATCAATACTTAATACAGATTATAAAATTTTTGCTAAAATATTAGCAAATAGGTTGGTGTTAGTTATACAACAAATGATTCACAATGATCAGCTGGTTTCATACAAGGGAGACAAGTGAAAAGTAATGAAAGACAAATTGTTAGTATATTGGGGTATTTGCGAAAGAATAAACAAGTCCCCGCAGCGCTTATATTCTTGGACGCGGAGAAAGCATTTGATCGAGTGAATTGGCAATTTTTAATGAAAATAATACAAAAGATGCAGTTTGGAGAGTACTTTACACAATCTATCAAGGCAATATACCAGAAACAAACAGCACAAATTATAGTTAATGGTAGTCTAACAGAATCCTTTAAAATCAAAAAATGAACAAGACAGGGGTGTCCCCCATCTCCATTATTGTTTATCTTAACCCTGGAGTTATTGTTGAATAAAATACGTGGGTCAGATGATCTACAGGGAATTAAGATTAGGCATTACGAATACAGACGGACGACTCGGTTGTAACTTTAACCCAACCGGGGAAATCAGCTATAGGTCTAATGAACATAATCAATCAATATGGTCAAGTATCTGGGTTCAAAATAAATCTAGGGAAAACAAAGATGATAGTTAAAAATATGATTACAAATCAAAGAGAAGAACTAGAAAGAATAACAGGCTGCGAGATAGTAAAAAAGATTAAATATTTAGGAGTTTATATCACAACCTCAAACGGGAAATTATATAAGCATAATTATGAACCATTATGGCATAAAATACAGATAGAGATGAACAAATGGGAAAAATTACAACTATCTTTGCTAGGAAGGATAGCAGTAGTAAAAATGAATGTCTTGCCTAATTTTCTATTTCTTTTTCAAATGATACCAATACTTTAAAAAGATGCAAATTTGGAAGAATGGCAGAAGGGTGTTAATAAATTTGTTTGGGCAGGGAAGAAACCAAGAATAAAACTTAATATAATGCAAGACATATGTGAAAGAGGAGGTTTGAAAATGCCCAACCTAAAATTATACTATGAAGCAGTAGTTTTACCAACAATTAGTGATTGGATCAACTCAACAGAGGATAGAATATTGAATATTGAGTATGATTTGGTATATGGTTGGCATGCTTGTTTAATATATGATAAGGTGGATAAGGTTTTCAAAAGTCATATCTTAAGGAATGCTCTATTGCGTGTCTGGAAAAAATACCAATATAAATTAAATGATAAGATACCCATGTTGGCAGTACCCAGACATGCGATAGAGAATATAAGTATAGAACAAAAACAGGATGTAATCACATACAGAGAGCTCCTCACCACAGAAAGAGGTGTACTACAGTTAGCCTTTGAATGTATTAAAAGAGGAAAGGGTAATTCAAACCTGGTTTCAGTATGGACAGCTACAGGCCAGATGGAAAAAAGATCAGAAAATTGGTTTTATGCAAAATGAGGATAATTTAGTAAAACAAATTAGGGACCATAGTCAAATGCATATAAAAAGGTTATATAATATATTGATAGAAATAGATTCTGAAACAGAGCTAGTTAAAGATTGTATGATAAAATGGGCACAAAATTTTGAGGAACCTATAATGATGGAAACATGGGGAAAGATATGGGTAAGAAATGTAAAATTTACGCAAGCCCAAAACTTGAGAGAGAATTTTTAGAAGATGTTTTATAGATGGCACTTAGATCCTAAAAAATTAGCTTGTATGTATCCAAACTTACAACCTAAATGTTGGAGATGTGATTATGCTGATGCTACGTATTATCATATATGGTGGACTTGTAAAAAAGTCAAAGCATTTTGGATAAAAATATGGTGGATTATTCAAAATATTCTTAAATATTCTCTACTTCTAGCATTTTTAACATGTGACTTAAAATACCGGCTCTCATCTGTAGGAACCGAAATTTGTGTCCCGGTTCTCCAATTCATGGCTGTAAGATGAAATTATCTGTTGCCTTTTTTAAAAAAAAAATATTTACAGATGGTTTTACCAAGACACGAATCCATATACTGGGACTGCTGACTGGCTATACTCGGGAGGATATTTTGATAGAAATTTCTTTGACTGTCCAGATAACTATTGAAAACCTTGAATGGAAGTTGCTCTTTTGCCCAGAATTGATAAGACTTAAATGAGTCCAGCGGCTATTGGGCTATGTCATGACAAGAAAATAATATATTTTTCCTAAAGCAATGAAAATCATCCATCACTGATCAAGGTTTTGTCATGTACATTTGCCAAAATACTGAAGTGCTGTTAACTCATTTTCCTGAAGCTGCAACATGAAATTATGTAAAGGGGAAAGATGCTTGCATGTTTTTGTTAGCTTCCTTCAATTTATCATTTCATGGTTTTGTTTTGTTTTTATTTTTTTGGCCAGAATTAACTCGCTATAACCGGTGGGAAAAATAGCTCCTTTCTTAAAAAGAGAAGATAGGTACTTTTTAAGAATAAAATAAAATTGAACAATAAAATATATCTTTGAAGTATTCAAAACTTGGAGACCCCAGGGACACCTCAGCCTAACAGATACGCTGCTGATCCTATTGGAAAAAGTTTCTAGCAAGAATCCAGAGTGACTCAAAATCCACACGAGTCTTTGAACACTTATAATTCCTAAGCTGCAAGTTCGTTCTCCCACATAGATATATCTCATTTCTAACCAACGGCAGGCTATTATACTAAATATAATGCTTCGGAACAGAGTAGAATTGAAACGCACACTAAAGTTTGATGACTTAAAAGCTTTAATTATATTAGGAGTTTTTTTTCTTCCTTATGAAAAAGATAGTCATTTAGATTGTTTACATTTTTACCTGCACTTACTAAAAGCACCACCTTCACAACTTAAGCACTGCCTTACATTTGACACTTCCATGGGGGGGGGAGGGGGGAAGCACTTTTAAAATAAAACAAATAATCATGTTAAATATTAAGATAGGTATTAACTTAAAGCAGATATTTTTTTATGTGAAAAAAGTAGTTATTTTCTTGGCTGCTTACTTCCATTGTGTTTACCTTGGTACCTTGTTTTGAATTAAGGCTTGTGCATATGTTAGCTTGACTCCAGGCCAATGGGTTGACACCCAAAACTTTTATATTTGCAGATAGTTGTGTTCTACTCACCCGTCAGCATTGGGAAGAATTCCATACCCACATGATGCCTCATGCTATATTGCAACACCGGAGTCAATAAAACTCTGTGGATGAATAGCTTTTCTTGTGCCATTAGGTTGACTTCACAATAAACACAGTCTTTATCGTAGCAAGAAATAACCACAAAGATTAACACTGCTAGACATTTCTAGAATAGCATGACAGCAGCAGGCTATGAAACGGAGATGGGACTTCCCCATTCCAAAATAAATCTCGCAGGAAAACGTAACATGTCTACAAACCTTTGCTAGCCTTCGCTCTCTTTCCCAAAGCAGTTTAAAGATGAGCAATTATTTTGACGTCACTTCAACAAGATACTTGATTGATGGAACACTACTAATTCATTAAATGCTCTGACAAGTGAACATTAACTGGAAAGTATAGATATTTAAAAAATAGAACGAAAGATAGGAATTCCTGCTTGGTAATGATTTGATTTACATTGTTAACCTTTATAAGTAAAGAGAAAAGGGTAGAAATGGCACCTTTTTGATGAGTTTGATAAATGTAATTTAAGTTTTTTACTGCTGCACCTTGCATACAGTTTGGGGTAGATCAATACAATACTTTCCCCTTAGGCATCGTTAAAAACCCTTGGTCCTCAAAAGTAGGATATTAGACTAAAACCTTCGTAAGTATAAGTTTTAAAGGATAAGATTAGATCTATTTTAATAAGTTAATATACAAATACGTGAATCAGTACTATCTAGAATTAGTTTCTGAAAGTTTTACTTTGATTCTCAGAGTTCTTACCCAAAACTTAGAAGCTTTGGATTACTAACTGTTGATACTCAGGTAGCCTGTAATCCTGAAAAAGACATCGTTGTAATGATAGTCCCAACAGTTCAGATGCCTGTGTAGCTCTTCAGTTTTTCTATGTTTGTTGTATTCTTGTGTATTTTAATGTTGCAAATGTGGCTGTTCCCTTCATGTCGTGGTTTTGTGTTTTTAATTCTTCATTTGATAATCTACTGTAACGTCGTTGCCTCTTTAAAATCCTTAAGTGGTTTGGGTTTAATTGTAAAGTAAAGCAATATTTAAATGCCTATAAAAAAAATCAAACGGTTCTAACAAAAAATGATTTTTATGATGTCTATAGCATGTGGGGAAGGAGAAAAAAAAAGCACACATACCAGTTGCCAGCTCTTAATTTCCCCATTCATTCTCCGCTGCTGTTGCTGCTACTGATGTCCTGTTTTGTGTTTTTTATTTTGCCGTTAATAACCCCTGTTAATAATAAGAAAAGTACATGGCACAATCATGGTTAATAATAAGAAAAGTACATGGCACAATCCACCTAGAATTTCTTGGATCAGGCCTCATTGGGATCCGTGGGCCTGCGGAGAAGAATCTCGCTGGTGCCCTTCTGCATTTTTATGTAAGTTCCCATGGGGCTTGTTCCAAAAAAGAGCGCTTCCTGGCAGAATTTTTTTTTTTTTTTGCCTTATCCATGTTACATGAACCTGTTGGAGGATATTAAAAATTAAAAAAAAATATTAAAAGGCTTTAGCGAAATGGATTTATTTTTATAATATTTAACAACTGTCAATACCCAACTATATTAACTATTACAAATTCGTATTTACCTTTTTAGAGAAGTCTGTACAGGTTTGTGGACATAAATGTTAAAAAGTGTCAATGCAAATAAAGGCTGTTTTGGAGAAGACACCCGAGTTTTGGGTCCTTGCTTTGTCCCTTTGCAGTAATTGGGTGGATCAGCATCATCCTCGAATCCCCTGACCCGGGTTTATTAGACCCACTTTGATTCTGTCGGTTTCCTGGAGAAACCCAAACCCTCGAAAGTTGAGTGTTTTATCTCAGGAGGAAACTCAGGCAGCCAAAGATGGTTCGCAGCATACATGCCGCATAGGCTCAAGTCCAGCCATCTCAGCAATAGCAATAGCACTTAGACTGATATACTACTTCACAGTGCTTTACATCCTTCTCTAATTGGTTTACAGAGAGTCGGCATATTGCCCCCAACAATCTGGCTCCTCATATTACCCACCTTAGAAGGATAGGAGGCCGAGTCAACCTTGAGCCGCTGAGAATCGAACGCCTGGCAGTTGGCAGTATTAGCCTGCAATGCTGGATTCTAACCACTGTGCCACGCAGGGGTAGGTTCCGGCAGGCCCCACTGCCAGTTTGCTCATGGCGAAGCCATGCACGGTTCAATAAAAATTGTTCTGCACACGTGCAGAAGCCAAAAAACAGGAGAACCAGTTTGGGGGCATGGCAGGCCTAGGTCGCTGCCGGTTTCAGTGATCCAGGCTGCCAAGCGACTACCGGTTTAGCCAAACCGGTCTGAATCAGTAGGAACCTACCTCTGATGTGATCCCCTTTTGCGACCTTCTCACAAAAGTCAATGGGGAAGCCAGATTCACTTAACAACCATGTTGCTAACTGAACAACTGTAGTGATTCACTTTACATATGAATGGCAAGAAAGGTCGTATACGGGCAAAATCCGCAACTGTCTTCATCTACCAAGAGAAAATTTGGGCTCAGTTGCTGTAAGTCGAGGACTACCCGTATTGCATTGTCACCTTTTCCAGCACACAGGATGGACAAATACACACACACACACCCCATTACTTTAACCTACACAAACATCTTTTTCTCAACATATTCAGCTCTCTGGAAGATCTGGTTCAGTATTGGTCAACCTTGGAAGACACGGCCTCAGTTGTAATAGCAAGCTCCCACTTTTGTACAGATAGTCCTCGAGTTAAGAACCCCAATTGAGCCAAAAATTTCTGCTGTTAAGTAAGACATTATGACTTTTCTGGCCACAGCGATTAAGTGAATCACTGCAGTCAATAAATTAAGTAAATCTGACTTCCCCATTGACTGCTTCTCAGCAGGTTGCAAAAAGGAGATCTCATGACCTCGGGACACTGCGACGGTCATAAATAAGATCCAGTGGCCAAGCATCTGAATTTTGCTAGGCTCGAACTCATGGGAGGGGAGAACTGGCCGCCCTAACAGGCTGAGGAGGAAGCGGATTAAAACGATTTTTTTAAAAAAGATGGGTAATTATCGTGCGTGGCTGTCTAGCGTAAATGCAATATAGAAGGAAGAGATCTACAATAGGGGAACATGCAACACAGCAAACTTCCAGGCTACACTACGCTTCCGTCGTAGGACGCGATTCTCCAACGTTTCCGCAGTTCCGAAGCCCCGCCCTTTCCCCCCCTCTTCCTTTCCGCCCGGCCGACGTGACACAGCACAATAGCCGAAGGCAGGCGGAAAGAGCTACTCTGAGCGCGGTGCATGCTGGTCTGTGTAGTCTCGCGACAGTAGAATGAGACTGCACCTACGTTTCTTGAGTGGCACGGCTTCTGACCAAGGAGAAGTGGAGGGGCGGGGAAACTTCCAGCCAATAAAACAGAGGCAGAGGCTAGAAGGAAGGCGGGCTTCCGGTGTGACTAGAAGAGCTGCTGAGGGGAGCCGGAAGAGACCGTCGAAGCTTTTTGAGGGGAAGAGAAGCGAGCGGCGGGAGGCCCAAGTGAGGCGACAGGTAACCGTAGGCGGGCTCGGCGGGAGCGCCCAGAAAAGTTGTGGGTGAGGGTAGCCTTTCTCAACCGCTCAAACGCACCCTTTCAAGTCCGAACGGGGGTTGGGGATGATGGGAATTGTAGTCCAGCACCCAGGTGAGGCTTACAGGGGCGGTTTTAGAAAGGTTGGGCTGAAGAAGTATTCCAGTATATGAGGAGCTTCCATAAAGAAGGGGGTGTTGTTGTTAACCTCCAAAGCACCAAAGGACAAGAAAGCAATGGATTGGGGGGGCTCGGGAACCAAGGAGAGAAGAAACCCAAAACTAAGGAGAAATTTCCTCACAGTTAGAACAATTAACCAGTGGAACGACTTGTCTCCAGAAGTTGTAAATGCTCCCAACACTGGAAGTTTTAAAGAAGAGATTGGATAACCATTTGTCTGAAGTGGTATAGGGCTTCCTGCCTAAGCAGGGGGTTGGACTAGATGACCTCCAAGGTCCCTTCCAACTCTGTTACTCTATTCTATTCTAAAATATCTGGTTATTGTTAGGGAAACATGTTCCTTCCTTATCTCAGAATCCCATGTGTAACTTTAGAGTGGGCATCCTGTGCATGCGCGGCAGAGGCCCAAAAACCAGCTGGCTGGCAAGAGGCACGCACGCATGTCCGGTGGAGCTGAGATGAGCGACGGCTTGCATGCCCGATGGCTGCGTGCCAGGTGTGGTATGGGTACCATAGGTCCGCCATCACGGCCCTATACCATTTCGAACAAATGGCTTTCCAATCTCTTCTTAGAAACCTCCAATGTTGGAGACCCACAACTTCTGGAGACAAGATATTCCATTGAGGAAATTTCTCCTTATTTCTAGGTTGCTTCTCTCAAGTCAAATTCATTTGCACTTGAGCTTTTTTGAAGAAATGTGCTTTTGGCAATAACATTTTTATTTTGCTGGACTCCCAATATAGTTACTAAAATGCTATCAAGTAATTAATATACTTTTTAAAAAATGACTTTTTTAATGAATATTTTTTATTTCCATTTTCATAACACACACTCACATGTATACTATACATAGCCCGTATCATATAGTATTAAATAATAATTACATCAGTTCCTCTTGTCAACAATGCCCAGAAAAATAGAAACCCATTATAGCTCTTCTGCTTTCCATACACCTCTTTCTTCTACCACCCTCCAACTTTCTATCTTCCCTCCATCATCCTTTCCTACTCTACTTCCCCTCCCTTTCCACTGCTCCTCTCTCTCTACAATCCACTCCTCCTTATCCTTCTCATCTTCCCCGCTTACCCTCTCTCCTATCCTTCTCTTCCCATCTTTCTTCTCCCTTCTGTTTCCCACTCCTCCTCTCATTGGTGTATTTCCGCTACATGTCAATATGCTTAACATATCCTAGTTTTAAAGAAAAAATAGTAATAATAATAGTTATGAAAATATAAGAAAAAAACAGTATACATGTGGGGACAAATTACATTAAAATCTAAGAGGTCTCATCAAACCTGATATATATCCCTCCCCCCCACCCAACCCCCAACAACCTTCCCCCCCCCCCCCGACTTCCCAGAACCCGTACACGGTATAGATTTTTATCAAACACAGTCTAAAAGATATTGGAGAAAGGAATAAGAAATTGATAACAAAAAAAATGACTTTTTAAAGGTAGGCGTCCCTTTTTATGTTGATCAGGTTTTATTTTTGGCCACAGGGATGTGTGATTATCTGATGAGGAAAGTGATAGTCATTCTTTCCTTGGTTTCAATACTTTTTTTGAAAATTAACCACTAATCTCAAAAATCTAGCTGTAGTAGATTGTTGGGCTTTTGTGCTGTTTCATTTGGCAGTTTCTCTGTTTTAATAATGTATAAATCTTCCATGAAATCTGCATCAAACATTTCTGAAATAGCACCTGACTCTGGACTCTACTTTTTTTAACATTTGTCTGCATTGTTTTTCTACATTGAAGATTTGGTACTGGAATTGAATGTGAAGAGGCAGATTACTAGTTCTAAAGAGAAAAAAAGAAACCAATTTCTTTTGGCACGCAAGAATTAATGAAAATTATAATAGCATAGCTACTTCAGAGGTTGGAACTGTGTTCTTCATTATCCATATTTTTGCAAGAGAATACCCCAAATTCAGATAAAACTAATACTGTAATTGGTGCAACCCAAGTGGGAAATTGCTTAACAACAATAGCATCATAGGGAGGTGTCTATGGAGATTCTCAATCATTCAGGTCCTGGTTGTCCCAAATATGCTTTTTCAAGGGGCAACTGAACTTTGTTTTGCTTTGAAGACATTTCGCTTCTCATCCAAAAAGCTTCTTCACCTCTGACCGGGTGGTGGGGAATGGAAGGGTTTATATTCCTTGCAGGTTATTTGCATTCTTTTAGAGAGTTGTTGAGGCTACTTGGACATTCGTCTGTGTCCTCAGGGTCACCTGAGTAGTGCAAATGGGTTTGGTGTCTTCCTGGAACTGCTAAAAGGGGCAGTGTGTTGTGGAGCTGTGCTGTCTGCAGGATGCTTATGCCCTGTGTCCCTTCACTGTTGAACACAGGCACAAGCTGTTGGGGAAGAGTCTGTGTTGTCTGCATCTCAAACTGAAGTGCAAATGGTCCCTGTAAGTCTGCAATTTTTTCTCATGGAAATTCGTTCCTACTCTCACGCCATTTGAAGAGAAAGTGCATAGCTAGATGTCTGTGGAGATTCTCAGCCATCCAGGTCATTGTTGTCCCAAAAGTGCTTTTTCAAGAGGCAACTGGACTTTCTTGTTGTTTTTCTTCGAAGATGTCATAGGCATGTAGAGAGGATTGAATTAGGGGGTCAGATTTGGTGCTGTGCCAGCTGCCAAAGTTGAATGTATCTATATTACTTTTCTGGAAACGTGATTGCCAGGACTGAAGCGTTCGTGATGAATTCTTATCTCTTTCCAGGATGTCTTCTGGTGCTTTATTCCCAACCTTGGTGCCCGGCTCTCGGGGCTCATCAAGCAAATACCTGGTCGAGTTCCGTGCAGGAAAGATGTCTTTGAAAAGCAGCACGGTCACCCCTGATAAGAGGAAGGGCCTTGTCTACATACAGCAAACGGATGATTCCCTCATTCACTTCTGTTGGAAAGACAGGACATCTGGGAACGTGGAGGATGTAAGTGGAACACTCCAGCCATTGGATACATAGATTTATAGCATGTTTGCCCATTGATAGCTAAAATAGAATGCTCCTATGCTTTTTTATTTATTAGAGTTTCACCCCACCTCTAAGTAACTCACGGCAACTTTTCCTATTTTCCCCACCATAACATCCCTGTGAGATGGGTTGGACGGAGAGAAAAGTGACTAGTCCAAAGTCACCGAGCCGGCTTTTCATGCCTAAGAGCTCACCATCTCCTGGTTTCTAGGCCAGCACCTTAACCACTAGACCAAGCTGGCTCTCACTTATAATAAGAAATTAAGTTACATGCTTTGGGGTGACATAGTTTAGCCCCCTTTTCTCTCGTGCTCCTATTTTAGCAAGAAACAGAATAAATATAGAATATGTGAATCTATGTAGAATTACCTCTTTCTGCATAGAGGCAAGTATTTATTTACTTTCATTGTGCATCTAGCTTCTGCAGCTCTTTCTCGAAAACCATGCCGATAAACATATAATTCAAATTGTGTACAAATTATGTTTTCTGCTTTCCCCTGGAGCATCCTGTTTTTTTCTCATGAAGCATATTGAGTCACTATCCATAATTTTTCTCTTCTTTGAAAATGAACCTTCAAGAAAGGGAATTGGTTTGTGGTTTTCCAGGCATCTTTTAATCCCCAAATTTCTTGCCTGGACAATAGATGGGAATGAGAGAACATTTGATCTAGAAGATTTGATTTCTCCCCCCCCCCCCCCCCCCGGATAATTGGAATGGTACCTTGCAAGGGAGCAATCGAACATGAAGTTTTCTTTTTCCCTTATTGTAGATTGAGAAGTTAGTTGTTGATCAGCATTGATAGATTATGTAAGTATTTAGATCCTGCCTTTGTTTTTTTAGGACTTGATCATATTTCCCGATGACTGTGAATTTAAGAGGGTGTCTCAGTGTACTACTGGCCGTGTCTATGTGTTGAAGTTCAAGGCTGGATCCAAGAGACTGTTCTTCTGGATGCAGGTTTGCGAGTTCCTCAGTCTCTGTGTCCTGCGCTTCTCCGGGAAGTTTAGTGTGGTTCTGTACAGTAGAACGCCAGTGCATCTAGAGAAGATTTTGAGAGAGAGCAATCATGAAATTGATAGGGAAGAGTTAGCCACCACAACTTTGGATCGAGGTCATACCATGTTTTCCCGAAAATATGACCTACTCAGGAAGTAAGTCCTAACTTGATTTTTACCCATGCACCCAATATAAGCTCTACCCCCAAAATAAACCCTAATTAAGACCCCACCCACTCCATGGTGCACGGGTAAAATTAAGCTAGGTTGGGGATGGGGGAGGAGTGGAGCTGCCCTATACTTACCTTCAGACAGTTGCAGCCAGGCCTTGCACCCCTCGGCCCAGTTCTTCTGCAGCCTGGAGGGCTTTCCTGAAGGCCTCTGTAGCTGATAACAGAGCTCTGGATTGATCTGGAGTTCTGTTATCGGCTGCAGAGGCCTTCAGGAAAGCCTTCCTGCCCTTGTTGGATTAAGAGGTTCCTGAAGTGAAAAAGAGGCTGGGGGTGACTTGCACAAGTGAGGTGAGTCAGTGGATGACATTTCACCCTCCCGCCCCCAAAAAAGAACCTGGTGCCTTTTTTGGTGACAAAAAAATATAAGACAGGTTCTTATTTGTGGGGAAACACAGGGGAGTGTCCATTGTAACCTCGAATGGTGGCTAATTGGGCATAAATTGAGGACCTCTTCTATTGAGAAAGCTAAGATGTTTAGAATTACTCATCTGTCCTGAAGAAAATGTTTTTTCCCCTCCCTTCCTTCCTTCCTTCCTTCCTTCCTTCCTTTCTTCCAGGAACCTAAGACGGAGAAAGATGAAGAGCATTGTCGTAAGGTGAATGAGTACCTCAACAATCCACCCATGCCTGGAGCTCTAGGAGGCAGTGGAAGTGGGGGCCATGAACTTTCTGCCCTTGGAGGTAGGAGCCTTTTCCAAGAAGCTCTTTCTGCTCAGGATTAGTCATTTAGTTCTGGTTCTTTAAGGAATTCTTTTAAATCCGGTTAGAAAATCTTCGATGCTGGCTAAACATCAAAATCACATATAAAATAGTAAAAACCCGTGCTTTGATAGTAGCATATATACTTTTAGATTAGGCAGCATCTGCAGTTCAATCAATCAATCAGAATAGAGCTGGAAGGACCTTGGAGCTTGAACCTCCAGTGATGAAGCACCTACAACTTCTGGAGGCCAGCAGTTCCACTGGTTAATTGTCCTCACTGTTAGGAAGGTTCTCCTTAATTCCAGGTTGCTTCTCTTCTTGATTATTTTTCATCCATTGCTTCTTGTCTTGCCTTCTGGTGCTTTGGAAAATAGGTTGACCCCCCTCCTCTTTGTGGAAACCCCTCAAATACTGGAAGACTGCTATCATGTCACCCCTAGTCCTCCTTTTCTGTAGAGTAGCCATACCCAGTTCCTGCAACCATTTTTCGAATGGATTATGGATTGTAGGAAAATGTTCTGAAAGGAAAGTGTTAAAATGCATTTTTGGGTATATTTGTTAAAGTAGCACCAAAACTTTCATTCTGTTAAGGAGTTTCTATTGTGTGGCATTTAGTTGCACGATTAAAAATATTTTGTCTTATTAATTTTTTTAGGTGAGGGTGGCTTGCAAAGTCTTCTGGGAAACATGAGTCATAACCAGCTGATGCAGTTGATTGGACCAACGGGCTTAGGAGGACTTGGTAAAGTGCTTTCATGATATTTATGTGAGAAAATGCCTATCTTTCCCCTGATGAGAATATACTTAAACCAAAGTCCCCTGATTTGTGAATGTTGGTGTGGGATGCAGGGGCATTAGTATAAACTACAGGTGCCAAAACTCAATCGTTTCACCTGACGTATCGTGACATATCGTGACTTTTTTGCCTTTGTGGAGTTGGTATGGGTGTGGCCTGCGCATGACTCATCCAGCCCATGGGCCGCCAGTTTGATAGGCCTGGTTTAAATCGTTTTGTTTTCTTCATTGGTTGGTCAACCAGCAAGACCTTTTGCCAACCACTGAATTGATGCCAAACTCCTCCTATTGCATGAATGCAGGTAGAATTGTTCTGTTGCTTTCTAGTATATGAAAGAGCTAAGAATGGTGCTTCCAAATATTTCCATGTTAATCAAAACTAATAGATCAAGACAAAGAAGAACTCTTTCCTTTCCTCTCCTCGCCTCTCATCCCCTTCCCCCTTTCCTTTTCCTTTTCTCTTTCCTTTCATTCCTTCTCTTTCCTTTTCTCCCCTTCCCCTTCCCTTTCTTTCATTCACTTGCCTCAGTGTGGCATGAGATCCTCAGTAAGCATGTTTGGATAGTGTGATACTTTGGGAGAGGTGTACCTAGAGATGCTTTAGGAAGGAGTAGATCTTTGCCTACTGAGGCTTGACTTTCAGAGGCCAAACCTCCGCTGTAGGGAGGAGGAACCGACCAGATGGTTCCGCCCCAGGCGACTTATGGACCCCTTGAGGTTCCAGACGGAGCTTGGGGTTATTCCTGATACTCTCGCCCACAGTCCGGTGGAGACCCTGGTTGCAGCCTGGAACTCGGCAGCAACGGGGTCTCTTGACCGGATTGCGCCACTACGGCCGCTCTGAGGCTGTGGATCCAGGAGGCCTCCTTGGTTCACCGAGGAACTCCAGGAGAGGAAGCGCCGGAAGAGACGCCTAGAGCACTTGTGGAGGTCCAACAGATCCGAATCGAGCCGAGCACTTCTAACATCATGCGTCAAGGATTACATCAGGGCAATTAGGACGGCAAAAAGATCTTACATTGCCACCTTGATTGCCTCCGCCGAGTCGCACCCAGCCGCCCTGTTTAGGATAACCCGTTCCCTCCTAAATAGGAGGGATACAGGGGACCCCTTGCAGGGTAGGGCTGAAGAGTACGTCCAGTTCTTGGCGGACAAAGTTGCTCGGTTTCGGTCGGAGTTGGACTCCAATCCTGCAGGTCCAGCCGAGGCACAAGGGGATAATCTGGTAGACCATCGCTGGGTTGAGTTTCAGGATGTTGCCCCTGGGGATGTGGACAAGGCCATGAGAGCTGTGAGTGCCTCCACATGTGTACTGGACCCGTGCCCCTCCTGGCTGGTTGTTAACAGCAGGGAGGTGGCACGGGGCTGGATCCAGGCGGTTGCTGCCGCCTCCCTTCGGGGCGGTGGTGAGACCCCTCCTGAAGAAACCATCTCTGGATCCAGCCGTCCTTAACAATTACCATCCAGTCTCCAACCTCCCCTTTGTTGGGAAGGTTGTTGAGAAGGTGGTGGCCTTTCAGCTCCAGCGGGCCTTGGAGGAAGCTAGCTATCTTGACCCATTCCAGTCCGGCTTCAGGCCTGGCTACAGCACAGAAACCGCTTTGGTCGCATTGACCGATGATCTCTGGAGAGCCAGGGATGGAGGCCATGCCTCCATCCTAGTTCTCCTTGACCTCTCAGCGGCTTTCGATACCATCGACCATGGTATCCTTCTGCGACGACTGCGAGAGGTGCGGGTGGGAGGCACTGTTTTGCAGTGGTTCTCCTCTTACCTCTCGGACAGGTCGCAGTCGGTGTTAGTTGGGGGGCAAAGATCGAACCCTAGGCCCCTTACATATGGGGTGCCGCAGGGTTCGGTCCTGTCTCCCCTACTTTTCAACATCTACATGAAACCGCTGGGCGAGATCATTCGGCGGCACGGGATAAAATACCACCAGTATGCGGACGATACCCAGCTGTATCTGTCCGCCCCGTGCCAACTCAATGAAGCGGTGGACGTGATGAACCAGGGACTTGAAGCTGTTAGGGACTGGATGAGGGCTAACAAACTTGTGCTCAACCCGGATAAGACCGAGTGGCTGTTGTGTTTCCCTCCCGCCAATTTGGCAAGTATTCCATCGCTCAGGCTGGGGGGTCAAACATTACACCCCTCAAACATGGTCCGCAACTTGGGAGTCCTCCTGGACCCACAGCTGACTTTCGAACACCATTTGTCAGCTGTGACCAGGGGGGCATTTGCCCAGGTTTGCCTGGTGCACCAGTTGCGCCCCTACCTGAACCGGGAGGCTCTCACAACAGTCACTCGTGCCCGTGTGACCTCTAGGCTGGAGTACTGCAATGTGCTCTACATGGGGCTGCCCTTGAGGAGTATTCGGCGACTTCAGCTAGTCCACGCAAGCGATTGTGGGTGCACATCGCTTCACCCACGTAACACCTATCCTCCGCGAGCTGCACTGGCTACCTGTCGATCTCTGGATACGCTTCAAGGTGCTACTTGCCACCCATAAAGCCCTCCATGGTAGTGGATCTGGGTACTTGAGAGACCGCCTACTGCCAATCACCTCCATTCGACCAATTAGATCTCACCGATTAGGCCTCCTCCGAGTTCCATCCGCCGGTCAATGTCGACTGGCAACCACGCGGAGGAGAGCCTTCTCGGTGGCAGCTCCGACCCTATGGAACGATCTCCCGGTGGAGATTCGTACCCTCACCACCCTCCAGACCTTCCGCACAGCCCTTAAAAACTGGCTTTCCTGTCAGGCCTGGGGCTAAAGATCGCAACCCGCCCGAATGGTATGAATGTTGTGTTTTAATGATGTATTGTTCTATATGTTAAAAGTTTGTTCCCCCCCCCCCTTTTTAAGTTGTAAGCCACCCTGAGTCCCCCCAGGGAAAAGGGCGGCATATAAATAAACTTAATAATAAAAAAAAATAATAAATAATCATTTGATGTTATAATCCTTCCGAGGCCTTGATTTGGGGCTCAGAATGTCAAGTAATTAAGTGAGAAGTTCCTTTAATAATTGCTCACATGGCCAATGTGCTTCCTTTTTTTACTTACTGTTGTTTAGGGTTCCACAGTAGGACATAGTTTTCTAAAGATGGTAACAATTGTGAACCTTTGCCCTGAAAGTTCTGCAACTAATTTCCAACGTTTGTGGATCTGAATGTATGGTCTAGAAATTTTGGAATTTCGTTTGATTCAAGATTGGTTTGATATATGAAATTTGTGGAAGACATGGTACACAGGCATTATTTCGGTCATTCCTTTTGAGAGTTCGCAGCAAGATTGAGAGGTCCTCTCACTGATAACAGTTTTACAGTGTTGGAATGCAAAATTTGGCCTCTCGCGAGAGAATAAACTTTTCCAAATACATGTTTTGATAAACTTTTTCTAAGAAATGACTTTTTTTTAAAAAACCTTATTGTTAATTGTGCCAATAGGTGGACTTGGTGCTCTTACAGGTCCTGGTCTGGCTAGTCTGTTGGGCAGTGGGGGGCCTCCAACGAGCAGCTCTTCTTCCAGGTAAGAAGTTTAACTTACTATTTAAATTTCCTTTTAAATATTAAGGTAGGGATAGAAGTTAATTTCATTATACTGCCCCCTAGAGTTGGACATGAGTAGTTAGGGCAGTAGCCCCCAACCTTTTGGGCACCAGGGACCAGTCTTATGGAGAAAGGTTTTTCAGTGGACCAGAGTGGCGGGGAGGAAGGAGATTCACATGCTGCCTGCATCCCATGGATGGGGCTTCGCTTGTTTGTGTGGCCTGGTTTCTAGCATGCCACAGAACACAGACCAGACCCTGCCTCACAATCGGCCAGCAGAAACTTTTTAATTAGTTTCATTTTTACAAGACTTCCTTTCTCTCATTAATCTTGCTTATCTGGAATTTAAATGGTGATGAATCTGCTGAACTGTCTTGTTACAATGCTTATTTTATGAAATCCTTGGTAAAGCTTTGCCAAGCCTCAAATTTCAAAACAAAGGGAGAAATTCAGCGTCTCTTCCTATAGCTGCACAGTCAGCCAGTAGAGTTTTATTAACTGCTTGAAGATAAATTTTGGAATGGCCTCAAAACCAAATCCTAATCTGAAACCGTCACCCTCTATTCCCAGGGGCACATCCCCAGTGCCTGGCACAAGGCTGCAGCCTCCGCTTCCTACGCCCCCTGCTGGGGATGTGTTAACGAAAGAATTTTTCCTGAGCAAACTAAGCGAGGCTATTGATGCACTGACAATTAAAATGGAAGATATGTTTAGAGATAATAGAGAGGAGAGAAAAGAGGAAATAAAAGAAATGAAAGAAGAAATCAAAAGTGAAATAAAAGGACTTAAACAGGAGCTGTATGAGAAAATCGACGCTAAGGTTGTTAAAATTAGAGATGAAATGCTGAGACTTGTAACTGTATTGACAGAACATACTTCTGGAATGGAAGATACTCTAGAGGTTCTTAATGATGCCAATACCAACTTTACATTGAAAACAGAGGTGGTGGAACAAGAAGTGGAAAATGCTGAAAAAGAAATTATGATACAGTACCGACAAATGGAGTTTGCATTAAGAGTAAGGGGGCTGCGTGAGGAGAAACAGGAGAATCTGAAACAGATCCTATCGGAAGCTTTTGACTGCCTGATGGGAAGACCAGGGACCAACCTTGACTGGCAAATCGACAAAGCTTACCGCGTTAATTCTTGTCTGGCAAAGCAGAAGCAGCTTCCTCGAGACATCGTTATATATTTTACTACAAGAGAGCTTAGAAATATGGTACTACAAGCGTCTTATAACACTAAGCTTCAAATTGGCGGTCAAGACCTGATTGTTTTGAAAGAGATACCACCTCAAATGTTAAGAGCCAGGAGAGACTACGCTTTTTTGGACGAAGAACTCAGAAATCGTCAGATACAGTATAGATGGGATGCACCATTTGGCATTATATTTACATTTGATAAGCAAAGATATCACCTCAACTCTGTATGGAAAGCTCGAGATTTTTATTATAATATATTGAAGGCCGGATACCCTGCACCATCTGGACCTGGAGAAAGACCACAAGAAGGACAGGATAGACAGCAAACTACACAACCACCAGACAAGATGGAGCATTTCTCTTTTCCAGAAGTGCAAGGTGTTATGGAACAAAGACCTAGCCACATGACTACTAGACGAATGGAGAAACAAGCTAAAAAGCAACAGTCTCAACAACCACCGGCCATCGATCAAGGAACTATAATAACAAGTCTGGAAGCAGTGGGAGGAGCTAGACCTAAGGTTAAACAGGCCATGCAGGAAGCTCTAAAAATGCTTCAGCCAACCAAAGATGACAACTAAGATTTTAACATGGAATGTCAACGGACTGAATTCTCCACAGAAGAGGATGAAAATATTTCATTATCTCAAACAGTTTAAGAATGATACAATTTGTTTGCAAGAAACTCATATCAAGTCAACTGATCAAAAATATTTGATTAACTCAAAATTTGGTCAACATTTTGCAGCTTCCGCCATGGAAAAGAAGAATGGTATAGTTGTATACTTAAGAAAAGATATGAAAGCTGAATTAATAGAAGCAGACTCCTTCAGAAGATATATTGCTTTAGACTTAATCCTAGAAGGGAAAAAGACATTACTTTTGGGAATTTATGCTCCCAATCAACAGCAAGATAGATTCTATAGAAATCTTCACGCTAAATTAGTACAGTGGGACTATAGTTCCTGTATACTATTGGGTGACTGGAATGGAGTGATAGACACTAAGAGAGATAAGAAGACTTCCCGCCTAAATACTAAGATGCGAGCAAAGTTACCCAAACCTTACCCAAGCATCAATCCCTTTCAAGGATTGATTTTATACTAACCACTAATGATTTGCTTTCTAGGGTCAAGAAGACAAAGATTGCGGCTAGGGTCCTTTCGGATCATAACCCAGTTTGGATGGAGTTGGGAAGGGTAGTGCAGGCAAGAAGGTCTTGGAGATTGAATGAAAACTTATTTAGATATGAAAAGTATATTAATGATTGTAAAAAATTACTATCTGAATGTTTTGAATATGAATAAGGGTACATCTATGGAATTCGTATGGGATGCAAGCAAAGCGTATATGAGAGGAGTGCTGATGAATATAAATAAAACACATAGAAATAAACAAGGGTTAAAACAAACAGAACTGGAAGAGGAAATTAAGAGAAAAGAGTTGGAGTTAACAATGAACCCAGACGATACAAAGGTTAAGGAAGCTATTAACATATTAAAATCTCAATTTGACATGTTGATCTCTGACCAGGTAGCCACTAACTTATTATATGCAAAACAATACTTTTTGTAATGCAAACAAACCTGGCAGATGGTTAGCTTATCAGATTAGGAAAAAAAGGAAAACTCGAAATATATCTAAACTGATTTACAGAGGGAAGGAGATGTTTCAACAGGAAGAGATTCAAAAGGCCTTTCGGGAATTTTTTACAGAATTGTATAAAGGGGATAAAATTAATGGTTTAGATATAGACAAATATTTAGATAAAGAGAAAATACCCTCAGTTAGAGAAGAGCACAGGCAAAAATTGAATCAACCAATAACCTTAGGGGAAATCTTGCAGGTAATTAAGCAATTAAAGTCAGGGAAAGCACCAGGTACAGATGGTTTGACAGCGGTTTACTATAAAAACTTACAGTTAGAAATGGTAGAACCTCTTAGAGAATTATTTAATAAGATTCAAACGGAAGGTAAAGTGCCCCCATCTTGGAAGACAGTGTTTATATCTTTGATACCCAAAGAAGATCAAGATACTACTCAACCTAAAAATTATAGACCTATTTCATTACTGAATGTAGATTATAAAATTTGTACTAAAATATTAGCAAATAGTTTAATGTTGGTTATTCAACAATTGATACACACGGACCAAACAGGTTTTATACAGGGGAGACAGATGAAAAGTAATGTCAGATTAATTATTAATGCATTAGAATATTTGGGAAAGAACAACCAGATCCCTGCTGCGTTTATATTTTTGGATGCTGAGAAGGCCTTTGATCGAGTTAACTGGCAATTTCTGTATGTCTTATTCTGAGATAATTTTTTACAGTCAATTAAAGCAATATACCAACAGCAAACAGCACAAATCATAGTCAATGGAAGTTTAACAGACTCTCTTCAAATTGGAAAAGGTACAAGGCAGGGCTGTCCTTTGTCCCCATTATTGTTTATTATAACTTTGGAAGTACTGTTGAATAAAATACGGGGCTTGGATGGTTTAAAAGGGATCAAGATTAGGCAGCAAGAATATAGAGTCCACGCTTTTGCGGATGATTTGGTCATAATATTGGAACAACCGCAGGAATCCAGTATGGTCTTAATGAATACGATTAATCAATATGGTCAAGTGTCTGGCTTTAAAATAAATTTACGAAAAACAAATATACTAGCTATAAATATGAATACTAAACAAAAGGAAGAATTAGGAGTGATGCTAGGATGTGAGGTAGTTAAAAAAGTCAAATATCTTGGAGTTAACATTTTAACTTCAAATGGGAAATTATATAACCATAATTATGAACCCCTTTGGCATAGTATACAGACGGAGATGAAAAAATGGGAGAAATTGCACTTATCTTTGCTGGGTAGGATAGCGGCAGTGAAAATGAACATTTTACCAAAATTTTTATTTCTTTTCAAAATGTTACCTATACTTTAAAAAGATGCGAATCTTTTAGAATGGCAGAAGGGTATCAACAAATTTGTATGGGCAGGAAAGAAGCCGAGGGTAAAGATGAAAATAATGCAAGATGTACGTGAGAGGGGAGGATTGAAACTACCTAATTTAAAACTATATTATGATGCAGTGGCATTATCTGTAATTAGTGATTGGACTCATTTAACCAATGATAGAATATTGAATATTGAGGGACACGATCTGGTATATGGTTGGCATGCTTACCTGTTATTCAACAAAAAATTGGATAAGAATTTTAAAAGTCATATTTTAAGAAATGTTTTACTGCGGGTCTGAAAAAATACCAATATAAATTAAATGACAAGATACCCATGTGGGCAATTCCTAGACACGCAATTGAAAATATGAATATAGCACAAAAACAGGATAGAATTACTTACAGACAGCTTCTTACCTCGGAAAGGGGAGTATTACAATTAAAATCATTAGAGGTATTAAAAGAGGAGAAGGTAGTTCAAACATGGTTCCAGTAGGGGCAATTACAGGCTAGGTGGAAAATAGATCAAAAAATTGGTTTTATCCAAGTTGAGGATAATTTGTTTAAACAAATAAGAGATCAAAGCTTAATGCATATAAAGAGGATATATAATGTATTAATACAGATGGACTCGTAAACAGAATTAGTTAAAGATTGTATGATAAAATGGGCTCAAAATATTGAAGAACCAATAATGTTGGATACATGGGAAAGAATCTGGGTAAGAAATGTGAAATTTACACAAGCTCAAAACCTGAGAGAAAATTTTTATAAGATGTTCTATAGATGGCATTTAGATCCTAAAAAGCTGGCTTCTATGTATCTGAATGTACAGCCTAAATGTTGGAGGTGTGGTTCTCTTGATGCTACATATTTTCATATATGGTGGACCTGCCAAAAGGTTAAGGCATTTTGCATAAAAAATATGGTGGATTATGCAAAATATCTTTAAAAGAAGGATAAAGTTTACTCCTCAGTTATTTTTACTATGTATATGTACCGACTTTACAGTGGTAGAGACTAACTTGATTCTGCACCTAATAACGGCAGCAAGACTGTTGGTGGCGCAATACTGGAAGAAGGAAGACTTGCCTACAATTCAAGAATGGACATTGAAAGTTACAAACTTAGCCGAGATGGCTAAAATATTGGCATATCTTAAAGATCACTCAAATGAGAGATATAAACGAGACTGGAAAAAATGGATTGACTATATACAAAATAAATACAGGACCAAGAAATTCCAGTTAGCCTATGCTTAAGATCAGAAATGATTTAAATTGTTTAAAGTTAGCTCAGCAAGAAGAAGCTAAGATCAATGTAGAGATGTCATTAATTTCTTTATTTCTTTTTTCTCAATAGATTTTAGACTGTGTTTGTTAAAAATCCATACCGTGTACGGGTTCTGGGAAGTCAGGGGGGAGGAGGAGGGGGGTTGGGGGGAGGGGGGAGGGAGGGGTATATATTAGGCTAGACAAGAATTTGGTGGTAAACTAGAACTATTTTGACACACACAAAAATTGTACTCCGATGTCTTACTGATTGAGGAATGATGAAATGTTTGTTTTTAAAAGAAAATAAAACTTTTGAACCAAAAAAAAAAAAAAAAAACACAGACCAGGAGTTTGGGACCCCTAGGTTAGGGGAAATCTTTACCTTTAATGTTTTGAGACCTCTCAGCCTCACAGTAGAGCAATTTTATGCCACAAAATCAGATCTCCTTTAGCTGAACCAATTGAGCCATGCTGTAATTGTGGCATCTTAAAGTTACTATAGTTATAGGGCACTCTGGACAAATAGTTCTTTCAGTGCCAGTTTTGCACCTACAAGTGTGAGATGGGAAGGGACGTTGTCAGTTCATCAGTGGAGGTCCAAGGAGGACTATAACAATTCTGAGAGCTGTCAGCCTTCTGTGGCACTTTCATAGCTCATTATATTAGCCCCCCCCCCCCCCAAGAATTATGCTTGTGCAGCTGGTCCTTAGTTTACGATTGCAATGCAGTCTGCCCATTATGGTTGCAAAGCAGGTCCTCACGTGACTGATCCAATTTTATGACCTTTTTTTGAGGTAGTCATTAAGCAAGCACCGTGATTGTTAAATGAACTCATTGTTTGCTTTAGGATGTTTTTGCTGAATACTGGAACACCAGTTTTTAGCAAAAACATCAAAAATTGTAGTCGTGTGACTAAAGAGATGCTGCAAGCAACCATAAATGCAGCCTGGTTGCCAAGTGCCTGAAATGCGGTGTGACAGGGGAAACGTTGCAACTGGGTTGTAAGTACCTCTTTGGGGGTCGTAATTTCAAATAGTTGCTAAGTGACTGGTCATAAGTGGAGGGCTGCATTTATTTGGGAAAAATATCAGTGCTTCTTACTTATTTCAATAATTATTGTGTTAACTATATAGACCAGCTGTCCGAAAGGTGCCTTTTTCAAGAGGCAACTTGACTTTCTGGTTTTTCCCTGAAGACGTTTCGCTTCTCATCCAAGAAGCTTCTTCAGCAGCATCCAGGCCATCCAGTCAAAGATCCAAAGAAAGTGGGTTGGGTATGGAGATATCAAACTCTCTTCAGAACATGCAAGCGACGCTTCAATCAATTCAAGAAGCTTTGGTTAAATCTCAAGAAACCATAGCAAAAAATCATGAGGAGATAAAAAATGAAATGAGGGAGCTGAAGGAGGAAATACGTCAGATTAATGAAAAAATGGCGAATATTCTGCAAAAGACAGCAAAAAATGAACAGAAAATGGAGGACAAACCAGAACAAACAGAGAAAGAAGTGCAGGAAGTAGCCCAAGTTAACAAAGACCTGGAGGAGACAGTAATTGTCCTGGAGATGGAAAAGGCGGCCTACTTCCTAAGATTCCAGAATATTAAAGAAGAGAAAAGGGAAAACCTGATGGACGTGATAACAGAGTTGTTGGCTGGAGCTCTACAGAAAACTAAACAAGAGGTCCAAGTGGAAATAGGGGAAATATTTAGAATTCATACAAATTACACAAGAAGACATAAACTCCCAAGAGAGGTACGCGTGAGATTTACTAAAAAGAGATTGAGAGATGAAATACTTAAAAGATCAAGAGAAGAGCCTTTGAAATATAAAAGGAAAAAAAAATGTGATGTTGAAACAGGTCCCTAGGAGAGTAACAGATCAAAGGAGACAATATCAATTCCTGACCTCACAATTGATCAAATGTAATGTAATTTTTAGATGGTTGATACCAGAGGGAATTCTGGTTATTTGGCAAAACAAAAGGTTTAGACTGGATTCACTAGATAAAGCATATGCCTTTTTTAATCATCATTTTGCTGCAAGTGAACAGCAGGAAAGCAGGGAAGAGATAGAAAGTGAAAGACAAGAAGAAATGCAAGCAAAAGAAAAGACTTCGCAACAAGAAGAGAGTGAAAATAAAAAAGAGAACGAATAGAATGAGAAGGTGCAAGAGCAAAAGAACAGGGAGATAAGAACAACTAGGAGTGTAAAACCTATATATAAATTAAGTGATGGAAAAAGAAATAAGGATGTTATCAATTAACATAAATGGATTGAACTCCCCTATGAAAAGGAAAAAAAAACTACAAAAAATAAAAATGGACCTAATTTGTTTTCAAGAACTGCATATTAAAAAAACAACATTGCAACTTATTCGAATACCCCCAAAGTGGGAAATTATATTCTTTATATATTTAGCACAACTAAAGAAAAGAGGGGTGACATTATATGTTAAAGAAATGGTAAAAGCCAAACAAGTGTATTCAGATGAAGAAGGGAGAATATTGATGGTTGAGGTTGTAATAAATCAGAAACAGATTCTTTTGATCGCAATATATGCACCAAATAACAAGAAGAATTCTACAAAAAGCACCATAAGAATATAATTGAAATAGACTATGAATACATTTGTATGATAGTGGACTTCAGTGCAATTGAGGATGTCAAACTAGACTATAGGTGCAGCAAAAAAAGTAAAAAAAATGACACTTCCAAAACCTTTTTTTGAAATGACACAAGAAATAGGCGTACAGGATTTATGGAGAGAGTTAAATCCAAAGAAAAACCAATATACATTTTATTCGAACAGACACCAATCTTGGTCTAGCATAGATATGATATCGCCAGAATATCGATGTCGCCAGAAATGAGAACAGATATCCAAGAGGTTGATACAGAAATGAAAATATGGGCAGATCATAAGCCAATAAAAATAAATACAAATAATGGAAAAAGAACTTCATTTTTAAAGAAAACACAAAAGAAGAAACATCACTACAAAATGTTTGGGACACAGTTAAAGAATACATGCAAGGATTAGCCATAATATATGTAAGAAGAAGAAACAAGAAAAAGAAACAACAGCAAAAAAAAATACAAGAACTAAAAAAATTGAAGATAGAATCGCAGAAAAGACTATAAAAACTTGCAAAAAAGTAGTGTAAAAGGAAATGGAATTAATAAAACATAAACGTAATAGAAAAAGAAGAAATGGCACAAAAAATTAAAATGGTAAGACAAAGCTTTGTTGAAAATGCACATAAGCCAGGTAGATGGCTAGCATACAAGCTGGAAAAAAAGAGAAAGAGAAGAAAATGATACATAAACTGATAGATGAGAAGCAGATCCTTCACCATCAAAATGAAGATAAAAAGAAAATAATCCAGGAATTCTGTGGGAAACTTTAGGGAAACTTTACAGTCAAGAAAAAGTGTCAGAAGGTATAATAAAACAATATTTAGAAAAGACCGCGTTACCCAAAATACCAGAAACAGTGAAAGCGATGTTAAATGAAAGAATAACAATGATGGAAGTAACAGAAGCAATTTAAAGGCAAAAAAACCAATAAAATACCTGGATTAGATGGGCTTTCGGCAGAACTTTATAAACATCTACAAGATGTCTTAGGTTTGTCAATGTTGGAGATCTATAATGATATGTTGTTAAGGCCAATCTTCCTAAAACATCGGCAGATATTAGCTTAATGCCAAAAGAAGACTCATTTACAGCAGATAAAAAACTAGACCAATATCATTATTAATTGTAGAATACAAAATATATACCTCAATAGTAGAGAGACTAAAGTTCTTGAACAAATTTGTACGCCCAGACCAGAATGGTTTCTTATTCAAAAGTCAAATTAAAAATAATATGAGAATCATCTTGAATACATTGGAATACTATGAAGTACACTCTGAAAAACAGATAGCTCTGCCCCCTTATTATTTATACTAACTTTGGAAGTCTTGATTAGAAAGATCAGACAAGACCCAGAAATAAAAGGCATGGAAATAAAAAAAGAAAATTACAAATTACAGGCATTTGTGGATGTTGTAGTATTTATCCTAGAAGAACCACTGAAATGGGATCTAAATTAATAAAAAAAAGATTTATTGAAGTAGCAGGATTAAAAATAAACAAAGAAAAGACTAAGATGCTGGTAAAGAATCTTACAAATAAACAAAAAAAATGAATTGGTAGAAAAAATGGGCATTCCGATAACTAAAAAAGTAAAATATTAGGAATTTGGTTAGTGGCGAGAAGTGCAATTATTAAAGAAGATAATTATTTTAAATTAATACAACAAATCTGGAAAAACGGAAAAACCTACAGCTGTCGATGGTTGGAAGAATAGTTACAATAAAAATGAAAATTTTGCTGAAGTTATTTCTGTTTCAAACAATTCAAATAAAACTAGGAAAAAAAGTTTTTTGAGGATTTAAATAAATTGATTTTAAGTTTATTTGACAATGGAAAAAAGCAAGAATAAAATTGGATTTGGATTACCTGATTGGGAGTTGTAAGTGCTTATATGGGTGAAAGAATGGGTTAATTTGAGGAACAAAAATTTTTGACTTTAAAAAGACATGATTTGCAATTGGTATGGGAAAAATAAAATACACATATTTTCAAAGACATATTAGAAATGCTCTACTTTTAGTATGGGGAAAAATCATACATTACATGAAAATATCTGTGTGGCTATCCACAATAGAATGTTCTTGAACTGGAAAAAATTACAAGATATAAAAATATCCTAAATGAACAAGGGAAATTAAAATCGAAATAAGGACTGAAAAATCAAGGAATTGATTTGGCTTGATGGCCACTTATGCAAATACAATCAAGGTACAAGTAAGATGCAGAAATAAATGGATTTTACAAAAACCTTCAGAATTACATCTGATATTTTTAGGGACGGATGATAAATTTAAAAAATAGATGCTTATTGAGTTTTAAAATGGAAGAACAACAAGTAAAAGATACTATGATAATATGGGCCAAAATTTTTGGATATAATATAGAACTTAGATAAATGGCAAAAACTCTGGGAAAGAAACTATAAATTGATGATGTCAACAGCCTATAAAAAAATATCTACAAAATGTCTTATAGGTGGCATTGCCACCAGTAAGAATGGCAAAGATGTTCCAAAACGTATCTCCCAGATGTTGGAAATGTAAACAGTTACCGTGTTCTTACAGTCATATGTGGTGGACTTATCCTATTGCAAAAAAATATGGTTAGAAATAAATATGTGGCTAGAAGAAATGACAAAACAACAAATAGACCTAAAACCAGAGATGTTCTTGTTGGGTATCCTACCGGAGAAATATAATAAAAGAAATACATATTCAATTTTACAAGTGGTAACAGCAGCGAGAATTGTATATGCACAAAACTCAAACAGAACATACCTATAAAGGAAAATGTAATAAAGAAAATACTAGAATGTGCTGAAATGGATAGATTAACATTGAAAATTAAGGATGAGGAAACAATCCTTTTTAACTTGGGAATTATTTTATCAATGGTTAGAAAATAGCGAACAGAAGTTAGAAATTTAGAATAATGATATGTAAATAAAATGAAGTAAATGTGTAATTAATGAATATTGAATAACGATAAGTAAACTGATTAATAGACTTGACGATAATGGCTACAAATGTGATGGTTATCTGATGTTTATAATGCTTGATGTTAACTATAGACAAAAAAGAACAGTGTTTAATTAAATAACAAAATGTTTAATAAGGAAAAGTGAAGAATATGGTGAATAGACTTTGAGAATAATAGATATAGCTATTGTGTGCATAAGACTTACTATTTGTATTTTAAAAAAGATTATACCCTGTTAGTACACTGCCATTGTGGATATGGAAATTTTGTATATAACAAAGAAAATTGTATAATAAAAATAATATATTTAAAAAAAACAATTATGCTTGTACAGCTGGTCTTTGATTTACGATTGCAATGGAGCCCGCCCATTGGGGTTGCAAAGCAGGTCCTCGTCTGACTGATCCAATTTTATGACCTTTTTTTGAGGTAGTCATTAAACAAACACTCTGATCGTTAAACGAACTCATTGTTCGCTGTGGGGTGTTTTTGCTGAAAACCTGAATACCAGTTTTTAGCTAAAACATCAAAAATTGTAGTCGTGTGACCCAAGAGATACTGCAAACAACCGCAAATGCAGCCTGGTTGCCAAGTGCCCCGTTATAAGTGGAGGACTGCATTTATTTGGAAACAATATTAGTGCTTCTTACTTATTTCAATAACTCTTACGTTAACTATACAGACCAGCTGTCCTAAAGGTGCTGTTTTCAAGAGGCAACTTGACTTTCTGGTTTTTCCTTGAAGATGTTTTCCTTCTCATCCAAGAAGCTTCTTCAGCTCTGATTGGAGAATTCCCCACCATCCAGAGTTGAAGAAGCTTCTTGAATGGGAAGCGCGACGACTTCAAAGAAAAAAACAAAGTCCCATCCCCTCTTGAAAAAGCACCTTTGGGACAACCTTGACCTGGATGACGGAGAATCTCCATAGATATATAGGCCAGCATTACTCCTTCCTTGTAGATAGGGCATTAGAGATGTAGACATGAAAATGATCTAACATTTCCCAGGGAAAAGGGTGTGCTAAATGTCCTCATCTTCTTTGTGGACCAATCAGGACTTCTTTGCAAGTTGTACCTGGGTTTGGGTGTGGAATGCTTTGTTTAGCAGCATGTATTTTGCAACTGAAGAGTCACTTCTCTACTTCTAGCATTTTTAACATGTGACTTAAAATACCGGCTCTCATCTGTAGGAACCAAAATTTGTGTCCCGTTTCTCCAAAATTGTACTACTAAATTCATGGCTGTAAGATGAAATTATGTGTTGCCTTCTGTTTGACTTCTGTTTTATCAAAGTATAAAATATAAAGGAAAATCGAAATAGGAAATTAAGGAAGAAAAAACGGGGGGGGGGGAGGGATATGGCATACCAGACCAAAAAAAAAAGGAAAAAAACAACCCATTGTCTTCCAACTATTTTCAGCACAGTAGAAGATGGCAACATTACAGCCTCAACTTTTGACTTTTACACCTTAGTATATACTAGCCATTTCTATAACATCTAATCGGCAAAACCAAAGTGATTGAACATTTCACTTCTGGATTTTGTGCTTGTGATAGAAAAAAAAAAGTTAAAAGAGTTAGAAACTGAGAAGAGGAGTCATCGTAAGGAGTTGTCAAATGAAGACTAGATGGCCTAAATTTGGGCTTTTCACTTCTTTAACCCCCTTCTCTTCTTTAGCTGAGAAATAACAGCTGCAGAATTTTTTTCCCCTGAAATCTTTCAGTTCTCGCAGCCAGTCAGCCGCTGTGACACCATCCTCCAGCACTTCCTCCACACGGGTAACGCCCGCTCCTGCTGCTCCTGCAGCCGCCACGGCTACAGCCACAGCCACAAGTCCTAGCCCTGCTCCGAGCTCGGGAAACGGGACCAGCACAGCAACAAGCCCTACCCAACCCATCCAGCTGAGTGATCTTCAGACCATCTTAGCAACTATGAATGTACCAGCCGGAACAGGAGGGCCGCAAGGTAAAAAGAGGGTTGCACGTTTGGTATGTCTCTCAAAACGCGCATCTTTCCTCGAATTTCCATCCTAACATCACAGTTTTTATTACTCGAGCCTGGAGTTAGACAAAACCTCTGGACTTCAGATACAACAGTATGAACCAGTGTTAGGCAGCTGTTGGTTGGTAATGTTCTGACCCAGCTTTCCCAGAAGCAAGAAACAGACTCCCCACAAAGAAAACCCTCTTTATTTACACATTGGGAATTAACTGTGTTCACCAACAGAAAGTGCAGGCAATAGTCTTGCAAGGAGTTACCATATTTTTCGGCGTATAAGACGCACCTAGCTTTTGGGGAGGAAAACAAGGAGGAAAAAATCTGCCTCTGCCTCCCAGCAATTTGCCTCCTTGCAGCAAACAGCCAACAGCCCTTTTCAGCACAGCCTGATTAGCACAAGCAGCTGTCTGTTGGATCGGCTTCTGACGATCAGCTGTTTCAGGCTGCAGGGATTGCCATAGCCTATTACCCCTCCGCGCCCCCATTTTCAACCTCCGTATCCCATTTTTGGTCTCCGTGTGTCCCATTTTCTGCCCGTTCTGGGCGGCAGGGATCAGAATGGGCATAAACTGGGCACGCGGAGGCCAAAAATGGGGCACGTGGAAGCAATAGCAATGGCAATCCCTGCAGCCTGAAACAGCTGATGGTGGGGAGGCTGATCCAACTGACAATCAGCTGCTTGTGCTAATCAGGCTGTGATGAAGCGGAAACTGAAACAGGCTGTTTGCTGCAAGGAGGCAAATTGCTGGGAGGCAGAAGCCAAAGGGGGGGGGGCTGGTGGGTGGGCAGGGCTACATTCCATGTATAAGATGCACCCAAATTTTCACCCTCTTAGGTGGGGGAAGATGCATCTTATACTCTTAAAAATGTGAGTCAATTCAACAGAAAAATAGATAAACCTCAATTCTGGCAAGGCAGTCTTTGTCGCACGAAACACACAAGAAGCAAACTTTCTAGAAATGCAAACAGTTGTCTGTGACAACCAAACCACTCCCCTTTCCTCCTGTTTATTCCCCAGGCAGGGAGGGGCCAGTCAGCGTCCATGTTTGTTTTGCTTCCCGAGATGGCTCATTGTCCTCCATTGTTCTCCTCTCCTATCTGATCTGCGCATATGTGTATCTCGAACAGGCCCCAGCTGTTCCTCCTCACTCATCTCAGCCTCCAAAGGCAGTTGCCTCTCCGGTGCCTGGGAAATGCCGGACGGCCCAGTGCTCTATCTCTGTGTCCAACTCTGAGCATCCACCAGAGCCTTCCCCAAACTCCAGAACTGGCCTAAGTTCTTCCCCAACCACCTCCTTGTCTGGGTCTGGCGGCCCACAACAGGTTGGTTAGAATCAACTAGCACAGAGGTGTCAAACTCATGGCCCGCGATAACAGGGAAAGTTGTGATATGTCATGTGACGACCCAAGTTTGACCCCCCCCCCCTTGAAATAGCACATTTAGGATGATGTAGTCATGATTTTTATAGTTATTGGGGTGGTTTCCAGGTTACTCTTGGGATTTGTGATCACCTGTAGCATATTTGCTAATTCTGTGTACCTTAAGAGGCCATCCTAATTGTGTTCCCCAGTTGACCTGTCCAGTGTGCTTACTCCGGAAATCATGGCACCCATTCTGGCCAACACGGAAGTCCAAGAGCGCTTGCTGCCTTACCTTCCTTCGGGGGAATCTCTGCCGCAAACAGCAGAGGAGATTCAAAACACGCTCACCTCTCCGCAGTTCCATCAGGTAACCATTTTAACGTCAGCCGAAGAGCAGAGCTTGGTCCCAAGTTGAATAAGAAGGCCTTAAGGCCTCGTGCAGGCCGTCCTCAACTGTAATTGAGCCCAGAGTTAAAGCTGTCAGTCATTGCAGTTGTAAGTCAAAGCATCACGTATTCAGTGGGTTATTTTTTGTGACACAAATGCCACAAATCATTAAGCAAATCCATTTTTCCTCCCAAAGGTTTGGGGTTTTTTTGCCGGAAACCGACCCAAAATGTTGCAAATCTTGGTTATGTGACTTTCAGGTGCTGCAATGATGAGCTGGTTGTCAAGCACTGATTATGTGACTGCTGAAGGGGCCAGGTGAATGTGGTTAGCTTGAGTCATAAGTAGCTCTGGGGAGATCCATTGTAACGTTGAACTGTCACTAAATGAGAGGTCAAAAGCTACCTCTAGGAACTGGTCTACAGCAGGGGTCTCCAACCTTGGCAACTTTAAGACTTGTAGACTTCAACTCCCAGAGTTCCTCAGCCAACAAAGTCTTAAAGTTGCCAAGGTTCGAGACCCCTGGCCTACAGGGTCAGATTAGGGAAAGGTGATGTGGGGGATGAGAGACCGTTCATTCAGAAATTTAAGTGTTATTTTGACCAGTATAGCGTTGCTGGTATTTTGAACTTTTTGATTGTATGCAACTATTTGGGGGCTGTGTTGCTTTACTCATTACTGATTTACAGTAATTCTGATTTACTTTACCCCAGCACTGCTTAGCTACCAATCCACAGGACTGGTGAGAATTCAACTAAAGAATTATAGTTGTCACGCTACCACCCAGGTGGATAGTTTACAACGAAGCTCATAGCACTAATTTTTTTAGCTCCAATTGAAATACCAAGAAATTCTAAGGCAGAGCATTGAAATTAGAGCATCGTAATCTAGGATAGAAAGAAAATGTGATGAATGAAGCCTGACCTTGGTTAGATTGTATCACAGGCACATGAGAAGGATCCCTCATCTGTTGTCATGTAGCCAATGGGAGCTGGATTTTTGATTTCTCCTAATCACTAAATCTTTTCGGAACAAGGATCGTCTGTAGTCTGCCTCTTTGAAGATAGAAGAAGCTTGATTTTCTCAGAATCTAAGAATTTCTTACAGTCTAGCTGAGCTGGTCTTTTTTCATTTTGCAGGCGTTGAGCATGTTCAGTGCTGCCTTGGCTTCTGGACAGCTGGGACCCCTGATGAGCCAATTTGGCTTACCAGCCGAGGCCATAGACGCAGCAAATAAAGGCGGTAAGTTCATTTGCCCAGCTAATTGGGAGCTGCTGAATCATGAACGGAAATCTTTCTAAGGATGAAGTAATATATCGTGAGATTTGAATTCTGTGTCAGCGTTCCAAATGTCATCCAAAATTAAATCAGAGTTCAAGGCAGAACTTTCCTCAACATTCCAATTTATTAAGAGAGACATGTTGGCACATCTGTGGAAAACCTGAATCTGAAAGCTTCCTGGGTTTTCTATCCAGTTCAAAGTTCATGATCTTGCCCCCACACCCACAAGTCCATCATATGGTCCAATCTTCCTCTGCCATGCTGGCATTTCCACCCATCTAGTTCCGGACAGGTGCAGAGGTGCAGAGACAAAGAATGACCTTGGGCTTCTAGGAAACAATGTTTTATTTTGATAACAACATTCTACTCCTTACTATTCCCCCTCTAATGAAACAGCATAGTAAAATAAGAGAATGTGTGGCAGGCCCAAGAGCCTAAAAGGAAAATGACTGGAGGCCTGACATTCTGCTCTCTTGTGTTTTCTGGAAGGCTTTTTTGGGTCACACTCATCCAGTGTTTCCCAGCTGTGGGCAAATTTATAAGCTGTGGACTTCAACTCCCAGAATTCCCCAGCTAGCATGTGGAATTCTGGGAGTTGAAGTCCACACTTCTTCAAGTCGATCCAATCCAATCCATGGCAAGCCAGCAACCGGGCCGTGCAAACAAGCGAAACCCCATCTGCGGGATGCAGACTCCGTGTGAAAGCACATCCCATTCAGTCCGCGGGAAAACCTTTCTCCACAGAACCGGTCCCTGGTGCCCAAAAAGTTATGGACCACTGATCTAACCATTGAAGCTTAGCATCGTTTATATTAAAAAAAATCAGATACTGGACTTGTATATGCCCTCAGCTGATCCCAATGTGATCTACAGTTGGACATGGGACCCCGCGGTCACAGTGAGGGGAGGATGCTGTGCCCCATTTATACAAAGAGTCCTGGCAGACGCTGTGTGAGGTGCGAATCCTATTCAGGATTGTCCATTGCTGACGTGGTGGTTCGAAGCCTGGCACCTTTGTTCGCAATCATTTATGTCTTCCTATGTCTGTGCTATAAATGGCTGCAGAGAATTAGTTGAATCCTTACTATTGAATAGTTGAGAGTTTTAACCAAGAATGCTACCAGAGAGCTGCTCCGTCTTGAAAACCCAAAATGTTTTGGCTCATCCTGACACTACAAATTTGTAGATGTTCTTTAAAAACTTGATTGTTCCCCCAAGGTCTGAAATAGACAAGTGTAAGACACCTGGCTGGCTGTTGCACACCATTTTCCCTTCTCTTTTGTTTAATATTAGTTTTAAAGTTTTAATTGTATGCCGTCAAGATTGTATGCCAAGGGGAGCAGCACTTACAGGTCTAAATGATAAAAAACTTCTCATGCTTTAGTAGTAAAGTAAAAACACGCTTTATTAGTAAAGATAGTGAAATGGAAAGTGTGATATCCAGCTTGTTGGAAACTGACTTAGAAGGGAAATAATGTTAGGCCAACATATTTTATGCAAAGGATTTATCATTTGGACTAACCTTTAAAAACAGACTTTGCAAATTGCAGCTATCCTGCTGCAAACCTTCCGTGCTGTTGCAAGTCATGTGTTGCAACTACACACTTCAAATGTGCACACAAGGCCGCCTGCTGTCTTTCTTACTTTTCTCTTACTGGATTACCCATATAATGTGTCTTTTTTTTTCTAGACGTAGAGGCGTTTGCAAAAGCCATGCAGAACAACGTCAAATCCGACCAAAAGGAAGGAGAAGCAAAGGAAAAAAAGGATGAAGAGGAAGACATGAGTTTAGATTAGGTTTCTTAATTGTGTCTGAATGATACTCCTAGATATTAACTTTTAAGTAGAATCCCTAACTGACTCCATGTATTGAATCTACAAGTAAAGGATCTCATTCCCAAAATTATTTCTGAAAATAACTCCCCCCCCCCTTTCTTGCTATAACCCAGGCAGCTGTTTAGCCTTAAGACACCACTTGTCCCTAGGAAAGATTTGATTGGACTAAATGAAATCTTGCATCCAGTAAAACTGTAGCTTTTACGTTTGAAGGGTTAACCTACATCTATTGGTTTATATATATTTTTTATATTTAGCTAATTGCACCTGGGTGTGTCTATATTTGGTGGAATATTTGACTTCTTGCCTTCATTAAAAGATTTGAGGGGCTCCTGATCTTCTCCCCTCCTCCTGTGTTGGGTAATGTGGGGCCTGGGGAATTGTTTTGAGCAGAATATTTTCACAGAAATCACAAACCCAGGTATTTTTAACTGGCTTAAAAGCTCTATTTGCAAAAGAGACCTCTCCAAGGGTGGGCTGGGCATGACACAAGGTGATTAAGAATGGTTATGGCTTAGAGCAGTGTTTCTCAACCTTGACAACTTGAAGATGTCTGGACTTCAACTCCCAGAATTCCCCAGCCAGCGAATGCTGGCTGGGAAATTCTGGGAGTTGAAGTCCAGACATCTTCAAGTTGCCAAGGTTGAGAAACACTGGCTTAGAGAGTGACAAATAGCTGGCAAAAATATTGATATTTGTGGGAGGTTACAGAATGGAACCCTTGCAAGCAACTCGGTTGTAAGCATGTAATTCACATTGTATAAACTGGGAAGCCCTGTATCCCCTTTCGTGGTATCCTATGAATGCATTCACTCAAACATATTCTCCTCTTTGCATTGAGGCCACTGTGTACAAATTTTACAAGAAAAAAACAATCAGGAAATTTTATTGGAAGTATGTAGCAATGATGTACAGAAATATTGCTTTCTTTATTCAGCACCCAAAATAAGTGGCTGAAATAAAAGTCAGGGTGAGTTAAAATCCACTTTTCAATATGTACCCCAGCATTAAAATAACCAATATACTGACGAGTAATAAAATTCTTTTCAGAGCTGTCTTCCCCAATGTGATGAGAGAGATATATATATATATACATTTATATATATATACACACACACACATAAACATACAATGATGCTTCTAAGTGCACAAGTGAACCTGGTTTGATAATGGAGTAAGTGAAGTTACCTGATGGAAACAGAAGTTGTGATATTAAAAGTGAAAAAGACAACGCAATGGAGTAAGAGTGAAGGATTAGGGTTTTTTTCTGAAAGGAGCTGAGGACATCACTTTTAACAGATTAAGAGAGTTGGAAGGGGCCTTATAGGTCCGCGATAGCGAACCTATGGCACACATGCTACAGGTGCCACATTTTCTGGCACGGCAGCCCTCAGCTCCAGCGCATATGTGACCGCTGGCCAGCTGATTTTCGTCCTTCCGGAGGGGCGAAAACCTCCAGATCCTAGAGAGGATGAAAACTCCCCCCCCCCCCCCCGTACAGGGTGTGTGTTTCGTGCTTACATGCGTGGGGGGGGGGCTTTGCACACATGCGCAGGCGGGTTGGGCACATGCATGCAATAGCATGCGCACACAAATTTTGACGCACCATCACTGCTACAGGTCATCTAGTCCAACCCTCACCCCACCCCCCACCTCAAGTGGGAGAGACTACACCATTTCTGACAAATGGCAGTCCAATCTCTTCTTGAAAGTCTCAAGTGATGAAGCTTTGGAAAGCAAGCTGTTCCATTGGTTGATTGTCCACTCAGAAGGTTCCTCCTTATTTAAAGCAAAACCTATGTTTTCCCGTAATGTCACTGAAATGCAGGCTGCAGCAACGGCACCGAACATGAAGGAAGCACCCCTGTTTTTGCCTGGAGTCACAAAATCCGCTTAAATCCTAGATCTAGACTCTTGGTGCTATTAAGCAAACCACCGTATGGCCGGTCATCACGGACTGGCTAGGATCTCATAACCCTGAACTGCAAAGTACCCCAGATCCATGTTAATGATATCACACTCGATGTGCAAACCTAATTTATTAAGGAACGTCCGCTACATTCCTTGATCTCTTTAAGGAAGTTGGCAAAGACAAAACAATTTTTCAAATCCGGGGGGGGGGGGGAGATATATGTGCCGTTGTGGTGTATCAGGTTGTTTCCCCCTTGCAGCCATCACCCCATTGAAAAATTTAATCTCTGGAAAATTAGAACAACTGCAGTTTTCAAATGTATACGAAGATATCAAGAGAAGAGCTGAGGGTTGGACTGGAATCCTCGGTGCTCTCCAAACTTGGCTTGCTTGCAGAAACATCTTCAGACAACGCAACCAAGCTTAAGAGCACGAAGGGCTCCATGCTATACAGCTAGGCTTAAACATTTTGGTCCTTGTGTATTTTGATGAAATTGTTACTTAAGGCATCACTGTGACTTCTCTCACTCGTGCAAGGGAGCACCTTAGCCGCCTAACCACCCATTATAAATATTTTTATAAAGCGCACACCATGTGCCTTGTTTGAAATACCCTACTGCCAATATACTGAATGAAATGTGCAAATATATTACAAATTAGCTAACGAGCACAGCTCTGAGAACCCCACCACAGCTCTTCCTCTGCTCTCTATATACACTTTGTGTTCATTGAAACCCTCTGTGTTTTCGTCGGCAAGGAGATGCATCACGAAGACGTCCGCCGTATTTTGGGAGGGCCGACAAACCCATCTGTGGCTCCGATTTTACACCTGGCAGGAAGCTCCAGTTTACCCAGTCGGGCACCCGCTGAGCCCTACAGAGCCCCTAGTTGAGCCAGCTTGCCTGATGTCAATTGGGTTTCGGTTGATCACCAAATTCTTCATGCAGCCCACAAACGAGGAAGGGTGGCGCAGGTGGGGCAGTGAAGCGACTTCTGCAAAAGGAAAACGAAGTGTTTTTATGCACCGAAACCAGGAGGACTTGAGAGAGAGAGAAAATCTTGCTAAGGTCACTTTTGCATCAAGGAGCCTCAATAGCCAGTTGAGCCTTATCTCTGCTGCTCATTACATTCAGAATTACCTTCTTTTTTGTTGGAACCGGGTCCAAATTTTCCAAGTAGGTGGCTTGTCCAGAAAAAGCTAGCTTTGCCCCATCCCCTCTGCAATCCTTTGGCCTTGCTCACAAGTCCCTCCGTCCCTCCCTTTCTCTTCCTTCCCTCCTTCCCTTTCCTTTCCTTGCTTCCTGCCTTCCTTCCTCCCCCTGGCCTCTTTCATTTAACAGAATAGCAGAGTTGGGAGGGACCTTGGAGGTCTTGTCCAACACTCTGCTTAGGCAGGAAACTATACCAGGGATGGCGAACCTTTTTGGCACCGGAACATGCATGCGTGTGTGTGCATGTGCACACGCCGGAAACCCAAAGACCAGCTGGATGGTGCACACATGCCTATTTTTGGTCATTTTCTGGTCCATTTTCAGGCCTTTTTCAAGCCAAAAACATCCCAGAAAATGGTTCAAAAAACGCTCTGTTTTGGAGGCATTTTTCTGGCCGTTTTCCAGTCCACTGGAAACCAGAAGAGCAGCTGGTGATGGCGCGTGTGCCCGTAGAGAGGGCTCTGCATGCCACCTCTGGCACATGTGAGAGGTTCCCCATCACAGCCCTATTCCATTTCAGACGAATGGCCATTCAATCTCTTTTTGCAGGTTCCAGTAATGGAACACTCACAGCGACTGAAGGTCAGCCGTTGCACCAATTGTTCTAACTGGAGGGAAATTCCTCCTCGGTTCTAGATTGGTTCTCTCCTTGCTTACTTTCCATCTATTGCTTCTCGTCCTGCCCTCAGGTGCTTCGGCAAATAAGTTGATGCCCTCCTCTTTGTGGCAGCCCCTCAGATACTGAAGCCCTGTTATGTCACCTCTAGACTTTTGTATCTAATTCCAGGAATTGTTCCTCGTACATTTTAGACTCTTTGTAGGTCTAAGGTAAAGGTAAAGGCTCCCCTCGCACATATGTGCTGTTCATTTTCAACTCTAGGGGGCGGTGCTCATCTCCGTTTCAAAGCCAAAGAGCCAGCACTGTCCAAAGATGTCCCTGTGGTCATGTGGCTGGCGTGACTAAATGCCGAAAGGCGCACGGAGCACTGTTACCTTCCCACCAAAGGCGGTTCCCATTTTTCTACTTGCATTTTTACGTGCTTTCGAACTGCTAGGTTGGCAGAAGCTGGGACAAGGAATGGGAGCTCACTCCGTTATGCGGTGCTAGGGATTCGAATCGCCGAACTGCCGACCTTTCCGATCGACAAGCTCAGCGTCTTAGCCACTGAGCCACCGCATCCCTATAGGTCTAGAAGGTTTGAAAACTAATAATCTGGATATTATGTCCCTTTAATGGACTCCTCTGGATGCTCCAGTTCCTCAGCCCACTCACCTGGCATTCCACCAAGGTGAATGCTTTCTTTATCCGAGGTATCTTGGACTTCGTTTGGGCCCACTGTGTAATTGGCTTTGGTATCCACATCCAGTTGGATCATGTTGCTTCCTTTGATGACTATGAAGGAAAACAAAATAGCGTGGGTCTATTTCATAATTCATGCAACCCCACTTGCTCCCTTATGCCAGAGGAATATGCGAGAAGAATAAAATCCGCCTAGTGCTACTGATTCAGTTCTTCCCAACCAGCTGCCCAATAACTGTTGGATTGCATCCCCTCTAATTACCAACAAGAGAGACCTCTTATTAGCAAAGAATACTGAGCTGGACCAGCAACAAAGGATTAGTCTTTATTTAAAGATGAGGACAGATGGACATGCATGGTTTGCAAACGTTATAATGTTTTAATTAGTAGCCGACGTCTCTATGGGATCTGAATGGACTCCAAAGTCCCCCAAGAAGCATGGCGGCCCAATTTTAGCCTCCATCAACAACCGTTTGATGAGGGGAAAGGTTTCATGAAATCCAGACGACTGATTTACCAACATTAAATCTAATTAAGTGGACTTGTTTTTTCTCCATTCACCATATACGGAGACAATATGTTGACTCAATATATCAACTAGATCTTCAACTGAACTGATCAACACCGTTCTACAAAGATATTATTTTGTGATTAGGCTCTTCAGTGTATTGTCATGTACCGTAATGGTCAATAAACATAAATGTAAGATGGGGGATGGAGGAGGAGAATTTTATAGAATACTAGCTGGATACCCATGCTTCACTACAAAACTATGTGATTGGGCTTGAGAAATTGACACTTAAAGTTTAAAAAGTAATGTAGAATGTGTAACTCCTTAGCATCAGAGCGTGTTAATATAAGGCAATTGGCAGTTGGAACAGAGTTCTCTTCAGATGGGGAGGGGGAGTAGAATGTCTAAACTCCCAGCCCACAGGCCGAATGAGTCACACATTGGCCACGCCCATGCCTGGTCTAGCAAAGGGGTAGCATCAGAGCATGTTAATATAAGGCAACTGGCAGTTGGAACAGAGTGCCTTTCAGGTGGGGAGGGGGAGTAAAATGTCTAACTCTTTAGCATCAGAGCGTGTTAATATAAGACAACTGGCAGTTGGAACAGACTGCCTTTCAGGTGGGGAGGGAGAGTAGAATGTCTAACTCCTTAGCATCGACGCATGTTAATATAATGCTGTATAAGAAATATTGATGATCTGATGGTCATTTCGAAAAATTCTCTCTTAGCGAGCACCTAGAAGCCAAGAGGAACATACGTGCCGAATTTTAAGTTCTGGAGTTTACAGTTCTGGAGATTTCATGATGAGTGAGTGGTATTTGGCTTTTATATATATAGATACAGTTTGGGGAAAATCTCTGAATATCAAAGAATATCTCCTTCCAAAAGGGACAGCAGAAGAAAAGGTGAGATCCCTTGGGTTGGAAAGTGGCTCACCTGTGATTGTATGCCATTGGCCATCGCAGAGGGAAGGCTGGGACACAGAAGTGGAGAACTCTTTTGTTCCTGTATTTGCGGCCAGCGTAACCTAATACAGAGAAATGATTTGGAGAAGTTTATTTAGATGGCACTAGGAAGATGCCCCTGAAAAATCTGATTTATTCTGTCAGAGTGTTGGTTCTTCAGTGAAAAGAACAATGTTAGCAAGGAAGTTCTCAGAAAGAAAGTCAGTTCATTATAGATCTACCCCACTACTATATTTTCAATTTCCATTAGATGAAATTTATAACCGACAACCAGTCTGGTCTTGTGGTTAAGGCACCAGGTCAGAAAGCAAGGAACCATGAGTTGAAGTCCAACCTTAGCCATGAAAGCCAGCTGGATCACCATGGGCCAGTCATTCTCTCTCAGCCCAATTCATTTCACAGGGTTGTAAGGAAAACAGGAGGGAAGTGTGTTGGATATGTTCAAGCCTTGAGTTATTTGTAAAAATAATAATAATGGTGGGATATAAACAAACAAGTGTAAAACACAGCCTTTCATCGGATCCACAATTTCTCCTCGTGGCTATTAATACAATGTGAGCTGTGCTGGCGCAGTGGTTAGAGTGCAGTACTGCAGGCTACTTCTGCTGATCACCGGCTGCCTGCAATTTGGCAGTTTGAATCTCACCAGGCTCAAGGTTGACTCAACCATCCATCCTTCCCAGGTGGGTAAAATGAGGACCCAGATTGTTGGGGGCAAGAGGCTGACTCTGCAAACCCCTTAGAGAGGGCTGTAAAGCAGTGTGAAGTGGTATATCAGCCTAAGTGCTTTTGCTATTGCTAATGTAGCCTCTTGATTTATTTTTTAATTTTTTATTACTGATATTTGTCTATCACCCTGCGTTGGAGAGTGGATCATAAAAGAAAGCTTAGCGCCTCCTCAAAGCATCTTCTACCGTCAATTTTTCACCTCTTTTCAGAAACCGAGTAAAGAGAAAATAATTCTTCTCTAGGCTGGAATACTGCAATGTGCTCTACATGGGGCTGCCCTTGAAGAGCATCCGGCGACTTCAGCTAGTTCAGAACGCGGCCGCGCGAGTGATTGTGGGTGCACCTCGGTTCGCCCACATAACACCTATCCTCCGCGAGCTGCGCTGGCTACCTGTCGATCTCCGGGTGCGCTTCAAGGTGCTACTTGTCACTCATAAAGCCCTCCATGGTAGTGGATCTGCGTACTTGAGAGACCGCCTCCTGCCAATTACCTCCCTGCGACCAATTAGATCGCATAGATTAGGCCTCCTCCGAGCTCCATCTGCCAGTCAGTGTCGACTGGCAACCACACGGAGGAGAGCCTTTTCAGTAGCAGCTCCGACCCTTTGGAACGATCTCCCCATGGAGATTCATACCCTCACCACCGTCCAGACCTTCCGCACAGCCTTTAAGACCTGGCTAGCCCGTCAGGCCTGGGGATAAAGATAATCTGTCCTCACCCGAATGATGAATGAATGTTGTTTACTAATTTACTTTTATGTACTATTTTTATGTCTATTGTCTGTACCCTCCCCTCCCCATTTTATGTAAGCCGCCCTGAGTCCCCTCAGGGAAAAGGGCGGCCTATAAATATTAATAAAATCTAAAATCTAAATCTAATTCTTAAATGTGGAGGCAAGTTGTACCACAGAAGACGGGCCAGCACAATGTCAGAAATGTTTCCCTCATCAGGTCTTCTCCCCCAGGTCTTCCAGGAAGAGCAGATTCACTTTGGAACAAATATGTCTGGAGATCTTCCATAGCCATTTTCCCAGTCTGAACTCTTGGCATGACCGGCTGGGGAATTCTGGGAGTTGAACTCCACAGATCTTAAAGCTGCCAAAATTTAGAAACATGCTCTTCCTTAACAGCGGATGGTGCATTTTTTTCTACTGCACATGCCCAGGAACATATGTCAGGGTTCCAAATAGCATCCAAAAGTAAATCAGAGTCCAAGGCTGAAAGTTCCAATTGATGAAGAGAGCCATGTTGGCACATCTGGGAAAACCCAAATTTGAAAGCTCCTAGGTTTTCCCCACCCAGTTGAAAGTTCAAGATCTTGCCCCCACACCCACCAGTCCATCACATGGTCCAATCTCCCACTGCCATGCTGGCAGGTGCACCCATCCCGTTCCAGTCAGGTGCAGAGGTGAAAAGACAAAGGATGACCTTGGCTTTCTAGAAAGAATTTTGTTATGGCTGCATAGCATCTAACTCAGTACAATCCCATTTTCCCACAATAGAAAAAGGCATAGCAGAATAACAGAAAGTCTGGCAGGCCAAAGATCCAAGAGAAATACGGCTGCAGGCCTGACAACATATATGACAATTGTTCTGGTTTCCTTCAAAGTATTTTCAAGATATTGGTCTCTATTTAAAAAATTCTTAGCAATAGCAGTAATAGCAATAGCAGTAGACTTATATACCGCTTCATAGGCCTTTCAGGCCTCTCTAAGCGATTTACAGAGAGTCAGCATATTGCCCCCAACAATCTGGGTCCTCATTTTACCCACCTCGGAAGGATGGAAGGCTGAGTCAACCCTGAGCCGGTGAGATTTGAACCGCTGACCTGCTGATCTAGCAGTAGCCTGCAGTGCTGCATTTAACCACTGCGCCACCTTGGCTCTATTAGAAGCTCATCAGCCAACCAACCAACCAGCGATGAATAAATTAATTAATTTACCTTTTGGCTGTCAGTAGACAGCCTGAGATAGTGTGTTTTTCTCCCTATGTGAAATATCAGGCCAGATGAACTCCGTGGTCGGATCTCCAACGTCATCTCAAAGTCTTGACCTATGGCTACTGACCCATCTGGGGGGGAGAAGAGCACAAAAGGTTTGTGGGAGAGAACCGAAAGTTAAAACTAAACAATCCTGAAAGAACATGGCAAGAACGACCAAGTGTGAAAGGACAGGCGACACTTAAAAAAGTACCTAGTGTGATGTATCCTCCTTCAATGGAGAAAAAAACGCCAGTTTCCAAAGGACCCACATAACAAGGGGTCACAGCGAACACACGGGAGGGTGAATTCAGAGGCTTTTTGTCCAGTTTCAGATGCCTGAGACAGCCCTTAAAGCTGGTAGCAGAAGCATCCTGCAGAAAAGAAGAAGGTCTTCTGAATTAAATAACAGCATTTGAACATTTCCAGGGCCAAACTTCCCCCAAAGTCACAATTTCATGCTTTCTTTTACAATGGATTACTTCAGTGGTTCTCAAACTTGGCAACTTTAAGACTTGTGGACTTTAACTCCCAGAATTCTCCAGCCAGCTCTGCTGGCTGGAGAATTCTGGGAGTTGAAGTCCACAAGTCTTAAAGTTGCCAAGTTTGGGAACCACTGGATTACTTGAAGAACTTATATGGCTGCCTATCTCCCCTAGTGATCCGGGGTGGTGGTGGAGGGTGAGCTTATGAATGCTAATAAGAACAATATAAAAACAAATAAAATCCTTCCCACCAGGCACCAGACCACCCAACATGTCGAATCTGATCCAAAGGGGCTTTTTCAAAAGGCAACTGGACTTTGTTTTTTCCTTAAAGACGGTTCCGCTTCTCATCCAAGAAGCTTCTTCAGTTCTGGCGCCACCATTCAGTCAGAACCGAAGAAGCTTCTTGGTTGAGAAGTGAAACATCTTCAAGGGAAAAACAAAGGAAGTCCAGCTGCCTTTTGAAAAAGCACCTTTGGGGCAACCATGACCTGGATGACTGAGAATCTCCATAGACATGTTGACTCTGATTGAATCTCATCCTAGCCCAAGGACTGAGGAACAGCTACCATAATTTTCAGAGTATAAGACGCACCTTTTTCCCCCAAAAAAGAGGCTGAAAATCTGGGTGTGTCTTATACACTGAATACAGCATTTTTTGCCTCCGGAAACCCCGCCCCCATCACCAAAATGGACGTGCATAGCTTTTAGGAGGCTTTCAGAGTGTTCCTGGGGGCTGGGGAGGGCAGAAATGAGTGAAAAATGGGCCATTTTTTGCTCAATTTTGCCCCCCCCCAGCCCCTAGGATCAATCTATAAGCCTCCTAAAGGATAAGCATGCCATTGTTTTGAGAAAAAACAATTGAGAAAAACGGGCCGTTTTGGGAAGAGTGTAAAAACTTTATTTTTTAATTTGCCTCTTCAAAATCTTGTTCCATGTTATACTCCGAAAAATACCGTAAGTCTTTGTGGCCTTCCAGAATGCTAAAACGGATTGGGATTCCAGATAGGCAGCTTTAAAATTTGACTAATAAATACATTCCAAAGGGCCAAGGCAACTATAGTGAAGATGCCCCTTCAAAGTCCCATCAGATGACAATGTCTAAGGCAAGGAACTTGGGAGTGCCTCTACCCCACCTGATCTGGTATGATGGGAGTGCCTCTACCCCACCTGATCTGATATGAGGAACTTGGGAGTGCCTCTACCCCACCTGATCTGGTATGATGGGAGTGCCTCTACCCCACCTGATCTGATATGAGGAACTTGGGAGTGCCTCTACCCCACCTGATCTGGTATGATGGGAGTGCCTCTACCCCACCTGATCTGATATGAGGAACTTGGGAGTGCCTCTACCCCACCTGATCTGGTATGATGGGAGTGCCTCTACCCCACCTGATCTGGTATGAGGAACTTGGGAGTGCCTCTACCCCACCTGATCTGGTATGATGGGAGTGCCTCTACCCCACCTGATCTGGTATGAGGAACTTGGGAGTGCCTCTACCCCACCTGATCTGGTATGAGGAACTTGGGAGTGCCTCTACCCCACCTGATCTGGTATGATCAGGTGCCCCCCCCCTTGATCCTTGTAGGCTTTTTAAAAAGGATGACCTGAATTTTCAATTGCACCTAAAAATAAGTGGGAGCCAGTGTACTTCATGTAACAAGGGGAAATTACAAAGAGCCCAGAAGCATGCAAACGGCTACATTTTGCAGCTTCTGGATAGTCTTCAAGGGCAACTCCCTGCAGTAATCCAGCAGGGAAGTGACAAGGCACAAATGACTGATTAGGCTTCCTGGTCCAGGAAATGGGTGCAATTCATAAAGTTCTCTCTCTCTCTTCATATCAGGGGCGAGTCTGCTTATATGAACAAGCAGGTCCCAAGGTAGATTATTAGCTTCCTTACTGGTATATGAGCCTTGGCTTTGACCAGTGGTGCTCCCCCCACATAAAAGGGGCCCGAGATGCCGAAGTCGACAGCTGTTGGCAGTGACTTCTCCAGGGACCTCAGTCCATCAATGACCAGCTGAATTCTGTTCCCATCTCTGCTGAAGAAGACCTGTAAAGGATCAGAGATGCATGTGATTTTTCAATAGACTAGAATAGAATAGAAAATAGAATAGAATAGAATAGAAAATAAAACGGAAAATTAGAATAAAATAGAATGGAATAGAAAATAGTATAGAATAGAAAAGAGAATAGAAAATTAGAATAAAATAGAAAATAGAATAGAAAATAGAATAGAATAGAAAATAGAACGGAAAATTAGAATGAAATAGAATAGAATATAGAACAGAAAATTAGAATAAAATAGAATAGAATAGAAAATAGAACAGAAAATTAGAATACAATAGAATAGAAAATAGTATAGAATAGAAAATGGAATAGAAAAATAATAGAAAATAGAATAGAAAATAGAATAGAATATAAAATAGAATAGAAAATAGAATAGAATAGAAAATGAAATAGAAAATGAAATAGAAAATAGAATATAAAATTAGAATAAAATAGAATATAAAATAGAATATAATAGAAAATAGAATATAAAATTAGAATAAAAGAATAGAATATAAAATAGAATAGAATAGAAAATAGAATATAAAATTAGAATAAAATAGAATAGAAAACAGAATATAAAATAGAATAGAAAATAGAATATAATGCAATAGAAGAATAGAATGGAATAGAATAAAATAGAATAGAATAGAACAGAATAGAACAGATTCAACCATTTAGCCAAGGAGTCGATGCCATATCCTATCTGATGCTAGTTCATCAACAGAAACACAGTCTTTGCTCAGGGTTAATCCAGAGGAAAACTGAGGCATTTTGACATAGAAAAGATTAACAAAATGGGCCTACTGTATTTTCCCTTTCCTTACCGTGTGCCATCTTCCATCGTGGTACTTTTCTTTGGTCCGGAGCCTCAGTTTATGTCGGTGGGTATCAGCCAAAAGCACCAATCGTCCGTTGGAGACAAAAAGGGAGAAGGAGGAGCCCAGGGATTCATTAGCCATGTAGAACAGCAGGCCACTGGAGGAGTTCAATCTCAACTCCATGGAGAAATGAAACCTGTTGAAGAAGCATCGACTGTCATTCAAGCTTTCTTAAGTCTGGATTGGAGTTCAGATGATCAGTGAATAGAGTACAGGTTCTCCTTGACTTACTATCATTCATTTAATGACTGTTCAAAGTTATGACAGCAGTAAAAAAAAATGGCATACCGTATTTTTCAGAGTATAAGACGCCCCAGAGTATAAGACATAGCAAGGTTTTGAAGAGGAAATTTAAAAAAAAAATTTGCGCTCTGCAAACCTCCCCAAAACGGCCCATTTTCCGTGGAAATGGGCCCTTTGTTTTCAAAAAACAAATAGCCCTTAGGAGGCTTGTAGAGTGCTCCTGGGGTGGGGGACAAAAACGAGCAAAAAATGGGCATGGATAGCTTTTAGGAAGCTTATAGAGTGCTGCTAGGGCCTGGGGGGGGGGGGCAAAAACAGGCTCTTTTTTGCTCATTTCTGCCGTACACAACCCCCAGGAGTTCTCTGAAAGCCTTCTAAAAGCTATGCATGGCCATTTTGGTGAAGGGGGAGGAGTTTCGGGAGGCAAAAAATGCTGTGTTCAGTATATAAGACATACCCAGATTTTCAGCCTCTTTTTTGAGGGAAAAAGGTGTGTCTTATATTCTGAAAAATACAGTAATTATTTTTCATGTGATCAAAATCCAGGCATGTATTCATGATTGCTGCATCACCTCAGCTCATCTGCTGGCTTCCCACAAGCAAAGCCAACGGAGGAAGCCCGATTTACTTAACAACCACATGGTTCAGTTAACAACTGCAGTGATTCACTTAACAATGGTGGCAAAAATGGTCGAAAAATGAGGCACGACTCATTTAAAAACCACCTGGCTTAGCAACAAAACATTTGGGCTCAATTGTGGTTTTTAAGTCAAGGACCTGAGACTTTTTGCCTCCCTATATTTTTTATTTTTTCTGAAGTTCAGTGTGAGAAAGACTTTCCAAGCAAGAAGAAAAAATACATTTCGCTTTTCAATGTTTACCTTTCTTGTAAAATTCCTGGTATTTTATGAAACTCTAAGCGGCTGGCAGGGGATCCACCAAACTGGAAGGCATCTTTAATAGCTTTGGGCTCTTTAAGCAGGTGGCAATTTTTGTCTTTCAGCATCGCCTTGCTTGGGGGCTGCAGAGAGACATAATTTGTAATTCACAGTCCAGAATTTGATAGTGGCGAATATCTGGTGTTCAGGTATTGGATGAGGGTGGAGGTTCATTTTCCGAACTTGTGGGTTGGTTTCTGAATGTTTCGTTACCAGGCTAAGTGTTCTGTCCCCCCTTCTCCGCTCGTTAAACTGACGACAGGCAAACAACTTAAAAGGAACTCTCTTTATCAGTTCTTGGCTCAAACTGGCTGCGAGCCCAAAAATAACATGAATACAGTCTCTGACCAGATAACAGAATACCAAACAAAAACTCTTACAACGCAATGCACTTCTCCAAGTGTATCCTTGAATCAGGGTTACAGAAAACCGTGGCACGACAAAACCGCGCTCCACTAAAGCGCGCCCGATTAAACCGCGTCGCTGACGTCATCAGCAGGCCGACAACAGCGACCACGGAGAAAAAAGGGTGCTTTAAATAGCGCTTTGAAAGCAAGCTGATTCACGTTAAGGTAAGGGTTAGGTTTAGGGTTAGGTTTAGGGTTAGGTTAAGGGTTAGGGTTAGGGTTAGGTTTAGGGTTAGGTTAAGGGTTAGGTTTAGAGTTAGGTTAAGGGTTAGGTTTAGGGTTAGGTTTAGGATTACGTTTAGGGGGGTTAGGTTTAGGGGTTAATTTTAGCTTTAGCGTTCGCAGCGTGCTTTTTTTGTTGCGCTGTGATGATGTCAGCTACGCGGTTTCGTCGAGCGCGCTTTAGTCGAACGCGGTTTTGTGGTGGAACCACAGAAAACAAAGCACTTCTCCAAGTGTATCTTACATAAACCATGACTGCTGATCAATCAATGTTGAACGAACCAAGGAACATTGACTCCTGCAACTAGGGCGTGGCACCATCCGTCCTTTTATCCCCAGAATATGTCCCTAATGAGCCCCAGCTGCATAATTAATCTTGCATCCCGAAAAGACTCACAGAAGACTGCTGCTGAGTCACAACAGCTAAGTAACATCTTCAGTGGAATTTAGGGGATGTCGATGTTCTTTGGCTTATAAGGGCTTCATGTGGTCAGTAGATCTTGCGATGGAGAGATCACGTCAGCTGTGGATCACATCAGGTGAGGGTCTTATGATGGATCAGAGAATAGAGGGGGCGGTGGTGGGATTCAATTTTTTTACTACCAGTTCGGTGGGTGTGGCTTGGTGGGCGTGGCATGGCTTGGTGGGCATGGCAGAATACAGCAAAATCTCTATTCTGTTCCCACTCCAGGGGAAGGATACTGTAAAATCTCCATTGCATTCCTACTCCAGGGGAAGGATACTGCAAAATCTCCATTCCCTCTGCACTCCAGGGGAAGGATACTGCAAAATCTCCATTCCCTCTGCACTCCAGGGGAAGGATACTGCAAAATCTCCATTCCCTCTGCACTCCAGGGGAAGGATACTGCAAAATCTCCATTCCCTCTGCACTCCAGGGGAAGGATACTGCAACATCACCATTTCCTCCCGATCAGCTGGGACTTGGGAGGCAGAGAATAGATGAGGGCGGGGCCAGTCAGAGGTAGTATTTACGGGTTCTCCAAACTACTCAAAGTTTCCGCTACCAGTTCTCCAGAACTAGTCAGAACCTGCTGAATACAATCTTCGGTTTGCATTATGTAAGGGTCTTGTGATAGCCTTGTGCCATATGAAGCTCTTATAAGCAGAAGAACATCGACATTGAGATCCCTTAAACTCCGCTGAAGATGTTACCTAGCTTGGTAATGAAACGTTCGGAAACCAACCCACAAGCTCGGAGAACAAACCTCCACCCTCATCTTCTCTTCTACTGTATTTCCATCACCTTCGGTTTCCACCTGCTCTTCTTTTCTGGCGCTCTCATCTGCTGGGGTTGCCGATCTCGGGGGCAGTTCATGGTCACATTAAAACTCTCGGTGCTCTGCTGCATATCCACAACTGCCTGGGCTTCCAATCTCCTAGCGCAGAAAGGAAAAGAAGATTAACAGCTGTCCAGGGGGAAAACACAGCAGATGCGTTTTGACAAGTACAAAAATATCTGCAGTAATTCAAAACCACAACGAGCCCAGTAGTTAAAGTGGTGCGAAGAAGGAAAGGAAGCTGGAGCAAGGCAGAAAGGGGACACGGTTGAAGCCCTGGCTCACCTCTTGATGAAGACGTTGCTAATGCAGCCCGTAAGGTTGCCAATGTCGCTGGGGCTGGGCAAACCACCCAGGTGAAAAACGCCCAACTCGGCTTCACGCTTTTGCCTCCTCTCCCGATTCGGCCCTGCCGTGGATTCCTGAAGCTGATCGTCTACATACATCCGGACCCTACAACGTACAATGTTGTATATTTCAAGATGGAGAGATCAACTGGGGAAGCGGACAAGACAAACGTGCAATGCAAAAAAGTGGTACCCTGCAGAATCGCTGTAGATCGCCACGTAGTGGCTGGTATCATCAGCGTAGGCGTTCTTGGTGGTAAGCTTCGTGGACAGGACATTGACAGCCACGCGTCCATCTTGCAAGGAAACCTGGCAGCTCCCATCCTAGAGAGAGAGAGAGAGAGAAAGGAAAACCTATTGCTGCTGGAGAACTTTTGACTCTTGACTCTTTGAAAGCAGTTCGTTGGGCGTTAAAATGTGCAATTCTTCAAAGGTACCTAAAGGGTGGCTCAAAACAATTAGGATGTCATTGACATCCCTCATGGACACTCATGAAGGTAAGGCAGAAGAAGCCATAATCTTTCCAGTTTACAATATCTCACATGATAGAAGGATGGATGAATGGGATAGATACCGTAGATAGATAGATAGATAGATAGATAGATAGATAGATAGATAGATAGATGGATGGATGGATGGATGGATGGATGGATGGATGGATGGATGGATGGATGGATGGATGGATGGATGGATGGATGGATGGATGGATGGATGGAAGATATAGGCAGACAGACAAATATAGAGAGATGATAAAGATGCTAGAGATAAGCGATATGTAGATAACAGAGATAGATGGTAGATAGATAAATGATAGAGATGGATGATAGATGATTGATAGATAAGATAGAGAGAGAGATAGACAGACAGACAGATATGATAGAAGAAGGATGGATGGATGAATGGATAAAGGGAGGCAGACAGAAAGATATACCTGGAGAGATGATAAAGATAGCTAGAGATATGAGATAGATAGAAGATGGGAGATAGAGATAGGTAGATAGATACAGATGATACAGAGAGATGATAGATAGATGATAGATAGACATAGAGAGATAGGAAGATACAGATAGATACTAATAAAAGAAGGGTGAAGTTGATAAGTCTTATAAAAAGAGTCTCAGGTGGGACAAATATTAGGGGAAAGGTATACTTTCCCTCCTTGAGTTACAACTGTTAGTTAAAACCCCTCATCTGTCTCTTTTAAGAATGCAAAATATTATTCTGACTATCTTTCCAGTTACACAAATAGTGAGAGTAGCATTTAGCATTGTCTTTTCTTACAGTTCTGGATGCCAGTTAGTTAGGAGTTATTTCTCACCGTTCAGCCAATACTACATGCAGGAGACTATTATTTTAGGACGCAATTCCTTCAAGGCCCAAACGGCCTACCTTTGTATCGTGGTGATAGAGCAAGCCACGACTCTGACTGGTACGGAAGCTAAAACCAGTGTAGAAGTCTTGCAACGGGGGGACGTTCCTCAGCGAGAGAGTCAAGTAGCCGGAGCCATGAAGTTTCACTGAACGAGCCACCTGGAAAAGGACAGGTGCAACACCCAATGAAGTGGGGTTTCCTTAGACCGAACAAAAAAAACCCCAAACCCCGGGGCTACCAAGAAGAACAGAATGGTTAGCTATGATGCCATGACTGCCAAAACCGTTTGTGGATTTTCTACGTGCTAGATACAATAACAGATGGTTTTTGAAGATGCGTTTAATGATCTATCTGTCTGTCTATCTATCTATCTATCTATCTCTATCTATCATCTATCTATCTATCTATCTATCTATCTATCTATCTATCTATCTATCTATCTATCTATCTATCTATCATCTATATCTGTCTACTAATTTATCATCTATCTATCTATCTATCTATCTATCTATCTATCTATCTATCTATCTATCTATCTATCTATCTATCTACTATATCTGTCTACTAATTTATCATCTATCTATCTATCTGTCTGTCTATCTATCTATCTATCTATCTATCTATCTATCTATCTATCTATCTATCTATCTATCTATCTATCTATCTATCTATCTATCTATCTATCTACTATATCTGTCTACTAATTTATCATCTATCTATCTATCTATCTATCTATCTATCTATCTATCTATCTATCTATCTATCTATCTATCTATCTACCTACCTACCTACCTACCTACCTACCTACCTACCTACCTACCTACTACCTATTATCTATCTATCTATCTATCTATCTATCTATCTATCTATCTATCTATCTATCTATCTATCTACTATATCTGTCTACTAATTTATCATCTATCTATCTATCTATCTATCTATCTATCTATCTATCTATCTATCTATCTATCTATCTATCTATCTATCTACTATATCTGTCTACTAATTTATCATCTATCTATCTATCTATCTATCTATCTATCTATCTATCTATCTATCTATCTATCTATCTATCTATCTATCATCTATATCTGTCTACTAATTTATCATCTATCTATCTATCTATCTATCTGTCTGTCTGTCTGTCTGTCTGTCTGTCTGTCTATCTATCTATCTACTATATCTGTCTACTAATTTATCATCTATCTATCTATCTATCTATCTATCTATCTATCTATCTATCTATCTATCTATCTATCTATCTATCTACTATATCTGTCTACTAATTTATCATCTATCTATCTATCTATCTGTCTATCTATCTATCTATCTACTATATCTGTCTACTAATTTATCATCTATCTATCTATCTATCTATCTATCTATCTATCTATCTATCTATCTATCTATCTATCTATCTATCTACTATATCTGTCTACTAATTTATCATCTATCTATCTATCTATCTATCTATCTATCTATCTATCTATCTATCTATCTATCTATCTATCTATCTATCTATCTATCTACTATATCTGTCTACTAATTTATCATCTATCTATCTATCTATCTATCTATCTATCTATCTATCTATCTATCTATCTATCTATCTACTATATCTGTCTACTAATTTATCATCTATCTATCTATCTATCTATCTATCTATCTATCTATCTATCTATCTATCTATCATCTATCCATCCATCCATCCATCCACCCATCTATCCATCCATCTATCTTGGTTGGTCGGTCTGTCTGTCTGTCTATCTCTGTCTGTCTGTCTATCTATCTTGGTCTGTCTGTCTATCTATCTCGGTCTGTCTGTCTATCTATCTCGGTCTGTCTGTCTATCTATCTCGGTCTGTCTGTCTATCTATCTCGGTCTGTCTGTCCGTCTGTCTGTCTGTAAAAGGAGAGCAGAATTTACTGCTTTTTTTCTTTCAGCCTACAGGGTGGATTCTACATATAAAATGTTTAATTGACAATTTTTCCCTATTTTTTCATACATGTTTTCTTTGCGGTTGTTGTTAGGGTTGAATAGATGTTTTTCTTTTGTTTCATTTTATTTGCTTGTCTGACTATTTTATACTTTATTTTCTATGATCAAATAAATTTGCATTAAAAAAGAAAGAAAGCATAACTTTCTAGCATATAAATCAGAGGGGATCCAGTGCATTTGTGGTGGAGAAATTCAAGCTTGAAACGAAGCTCAGTTCATTGGGATCTGTGCTTTCTTTCTCCCACCCAGCGGGGCAGTTCTACAACACAACACAGCTGCCTGTCCTCTTTCAGCAGGCATCTCTCTTTCGCTTTGTTTGTTTAGAGACTGCACCTGGAATGGCCAGGAGAGTGGTCGTTCAGCGAGGCGATCATGTGGGAGCCTCACTAAATGACCTTACCGACTAATAACTGTGATGGGCAGGCTCCATTACGGTCGGAAGTAGAGGTCTACCTATCCTAACAAAGCTGCCTTTTTCCAAATAGCAATAGCACTTAGACTTATGTACCACTTCACAGTGCTTTACACCCCTCTCTAAGCAGTTTGCAGAGTCAATCTATTGCCTCCAACAATCTGGGTCCTCATTTGACCCACCTCGGAAGGAGGGAAGACTGAGTCAACCTTGAGCCTGGTGACATTTGAATTGCCAAATTGCAGGCAGCCGGCAGGCAAGCAGAAGCAGCTTGCAGTACTGCACTCTAACCTCTGCGCCACCGCGGCTCCAGCTGCGTGCTACAATAAAGAGGTCCATAGATACATCGTCTTACCAGGAGGTCCAAAGTGCAGCCGTAACTGACTCCGATGGTGTTCATGCGTTTTAAGTCCACATATTTCCCCAGAGCTTTCAGTCCTTTCATGCAGCCTCTGATGGAACCTCCTTTGGGGAATAGCTTCTTGAGCCTGAAAAACATGCAAGGATATTCGGGTCTTTAAAGGCTCAATCTCTTTAGAACTGGGAGGGGTATCAGAAAGCACGTAGAAGGTGGAGAGGATTTGGGCAGATGGGTGGATTAAGGACAGTGGTGAGATTCAAATAATTTAACAACCGGTTCTCTGCCCTAATGATTTCTTCCAATAACCAGTTTGCCAAGCTGCTCAGAAAGCGTGACCTGACAAAAGGGCGAATGACAAAACCGCGCCCGACTAAACCGCGTTGCTAAAACCGCGACGTCATCAACGCGGCGACAACAGCACGGAGGCAGAAGGGCGCTTTACAACAGCGCGTCAACAGAAAGCCGATTTAACTTAAGGTAAGGGTTAGGGCTAGGTTTAGGTTTAGGGTTAGTTTTAGGGTTAGTTTTAGGGCTAGGTTTAGCGTTAGGTTTAGCGTTAGGTTTAGGGTTAGGGTTAGCGTTACGTTTAGGGTTAGGGTTAGGTTTATGGTTAGGTTTAGCATTACGTTTAGGGTTAGGGTTAGCGTTACGTTTAGGGTTAGGGTTAGGGTTACGTTTAGGGTTAGGTTTAGGTTTAGTTTTACAGCGTGCTTCTGTCGCCGTGCTGTTGTCGGCGCGATTCAGCGCTCATTCGTCGGAGCGCTTGAGAACACGCGGTTTTGTCACCGCGGTTTAGTCGGGCACGGTTTTGTCATTCGCCCTTTTGTCAGTGAACCCTCAGAAAGTTAACAACCGGTTCTCCCAAAGTGGTGCAAACTGGCTGAATCCCACCACTGATTAAGGAGCAGAAGGAACAAAACGACCAACAAATGTTCCTTTTCCATAAATCCCAGCACCCAAAGCAGAATGAAAGGAAAGGGAAAGGCTGAATACACCAGCCAGTGTCAAACTCAAGGCCCCTGGGCTGGATCCGGTCCAGGGCCGTCCTGAAAACAGCAAATGACTGGCCCACGGTGCCTCTCCCAGGAAAAATGGAGCTCGCGGAGGCAGCGCCCAGCACTCCCAAGCTCTGTTTTCACTGGCAGAAGGCTGCAGGAAGCCGTTGCAGACGAAAACAGGGTCACGCACAGCCCTCCCGAGCTCCGTTTTTGTTGGCAGAGGACTGGCAAAACAAACTGAAAACAAAACAAAAGGAGAAACGTTTCTCCTTTTGCATTTGAGCATGCAAGAAGGGACAGGGAAGGAGAAAGGGAAAAGACAGAGAAAAAGGAGGGAAGATGGGAAGAGAGCAAGAGAAAAAAGAAGTAAAGAGTAAACATAATAAGTAAACATGAAGGAAAGAGGGGAAGGAAGAAGAAATTAGAATGAAGAGGGAAGGAAAAAGAAGGGAAGGAAAAAGAAGGGAAGGAAGGAAGGAAGGAAGGAAGGAAGGAAGGAAGGAAGGAAGGAAGGAAGGAAGGAAGGAAGGAAGGAAGGAAGGAAGGAAGGAAGGAGATTGTAATGAGAGTGAGGAAAGGTTTGAGGGAAGTCCTATCTGATCACCACAGGTGCCCCATCAATTCGTAAAGCATTCCTGGCCTGCTCTTGAATTCATGAATTAATTAGGGCAGTGATAGTTAAACTTTTTGTTCTTGTGTGCTGAAAGTGCATGCACGCGCACAAGCCCACAATATAATGTGCAGGCCCCACCCCATGCGCATGTGACCCCTCCCCCCCACATCCAGTTTTGGGCCTAGCAGGCCTCCCTGAAGCCTCCTGGGACCAAAAAAGGGGGCACATCCCCGCTCCCCTGCATGCCTAAGCTGTTACAGGTGCTATACATCGGCCTTGTATGCAGCTTTATTCCTCTCTAGCATTCATCTCCATTGTTCAATGATGCATTTCCTGCCTCTCTAGGATTTACGTCTATCTGCTCCTGTGAACACTTCCTCTTCCTGTTAGATGTATATATTATATTCTCAATGGCTTGTATAGTATTTTGCAGAGAACCGAAAATTAGCTGGCCGGCGCAGGCATGTTTGGTGGAGCTCAGCTGAGCGACGGCTCGCGTGCTGGCAGAGAGGCCTCCGTGTGCCATAGGTTTGCCATCACAGAATTATGGCATCCGTCAGAACCCTGACACCTCCGACACAAGTGATGTTAAGCTGGCCACCCCCCTGCTCTCCTGAAGTCAAACACAACTCTCATGCAGCCCTCAATGAAATCAAGTTTGACACCCCTGGAAGACAAAGATTGAAAGAATTCCTGACCGCAGCTGAGCCTAGAAACATGACATCACAATAAAAACTGTAGATACAAGGAAACGAGGTTCCACCTGCAATCGTGAATTTTGAGAAAATCTTACTTTTCGGGCAAGACGGAGGTGGGCACACCCCCTAAATAATAAGAGGTAGCCCCCTGCAGAATGTTTTCTTGTTCAATCATGAAGATGGTCGATTGCTCCAGACGGACCAAAACGCGATCCTTGGTACCCATTTTGATGAGAAACAGCTGGATCTGGAATTAGACCAAGCAGAAATGTCCATGGAACTGCTCACTCATGAAAGAGGTGGTTTCACTCAAGACCTTCTTCTCAAAGTATCTGCAACCTAAACTAAGGAGACCAGCGCACTCTTAGAAGAGAGTGCAGAGAAGAGCAAGAAAGGCGATTAGGAGATTGGGGGCTAAAACATATGAAGAACGGTTGCTGGAATTGGGTATGTCTTCTTTAATGAAAAGAAGGACTAGGGGTGACATGATAGCAGTCTTCCAATATCTAAGGGGCTGACGCAAAGAAGAGGGAGGGGGAGTCAACCTATTCTCCAAAGCTCGATTCAGTGGATTGGAACTGGATGTTGTGGCCCGCCAGTGGCCAGTGGAGCTGGTGGCAGACTCAGACAGTGAGGAGGTTGGGGAGGAACATAGGCCAGTCCTGGAGTCTGGGGAAGGCTCTGATGAGGGTTCTGTGTCGGAGGGAGATATGGGGCCAGAACCGTCTGACAGTTATCAGCTGCCTTCAGTCCGAGATCAGTGGGGCAGAAGAACAGCTGCAGCCTGTTCCTGATGTGCCCATGTGCAGAGCTTCCAGGAGAAGGGGAGAGCCAAGGAACAAGGGACGACTCGGGACTAAAGGCACAGGTGGATGGTGAATGGCCCCTCCCAGAGGGAGTAAAGAAGAGCGAAAGGGGAGGGGAGTTTGCAGGAGACAATTAGTTCAATTCATCAGGGTAAAGATCTGTTCCTGACTTCTTGCCAAGTAATTGCTGCTACAGCGTGGCGTTTGGAAGATATCGGCCTGGCAGCTCTCCAAGCCTGATAAAAGGTCTGTAGTTGTGAAATCTCATGAAAGACTATTTGCCGGGACTTCGTTGGAGAGCAATTCCCTTTCAACTAAATAAAAGGGGTTTTATCGGGATGAGGAGTCGGCTTCATGCTCTTGGGAAGCCTAGGTCAGAACACTGGATACAGGAAGTCCTCGACTTACGACCCCAATTAAAACCAAATTTCCATTGCTAAGACAGATGGTTGCCAATTGGGCCACACCCAATTTTACGCCCCTTTTTGGCCACAATGTTAAGTGAATCACTGCAGTCGTTAAATGAATCATGTCATCCTTAAACAAATCCAGTTCCCCCCCAATAACTAGTCCCGTGGGCCAATAGGGTGAGTTTTGCAGTGCTGCTGAAACTTTTGTAATTTCGGGTCTTTGCCGTAAACACTTGAGTGGGGCGGAATTATCGCGTAATTTTGAATGGTCACTAATTCAACTGTTTTCACTAGAGGATTGCCTGCATAGGCCGTTGGCCAAGTCACTTCATTTTGATCACATGACCTTGGGATGCTGCAACGGTTGTTAAGCCACCTTTTTCAGTGATGTCGTAATTTTCATTTCATTTTTTCATTTACTTTATTTGTATGCCGCCCTTTTCCCTGAGGGGACTCAGGGTGGCTCACAATTCAGGGGGAGGGAAGGACAAACAAGTTACAAACATGAAGACAATATATCATTAAAAAAGCACAACAGTCATACTATTCGAGTGGGGTTGGAGTCTTTAGCCCCAGGCCTGTCGGGACAGCCAGGATTTCAGGGCTACGCGGAAGGTCTGGAGGGTGGTGAGGGTACGAATCTCCACGGGGGAGTTCGTTCCAGAGGGTCGGAGCAGCCACCGAGAAGGCTCTCCTCCGAGTAGTCGCCAGTCGACATTGGCCGGTTGATGGAATTCGGAGGAGGCCTAATCTATGGGATCTTATCGGTCTAGTGGAGGTAATCGGCAGTAGGCGGTCTCTCAAGTACCCAGATCCAATACCATGAAGGGCTTTGTAGGTGACAACTAGCACCTTGAAGCGTATCCGGAGACCAATAGGCAGCCAGTGCAGCTCGCGGAGGATAGGTGTTACGTGGGTGAAACGAGGTGCACCCACGATCGCTCGCGCGGCTGCATTCTGGACCAGCTGAAGTCGCCGAATACTCTTCAAGGGCAGCCCCATGTAGAGCACATTGCAGTATTCCAGCCTAGAGGTCACAAGGGCACGAGTGACTGTTGTGAGAGCCTCCCGGTTCAGGTAGGGACGCAACTGGTGCACCAGGCGAACCTGGGCAAATGCCCCCCTGGTCACAGCTGACAAATGATGTTCAAAGGTCAGCTGTGGGTCCAGGAGGACTCCGAAGTTGCGGACCCTGTCTGATTTTGAATGAATGCTAAGCAATTTTTTTGTAAGTCGAGAACTACTCGTAATTTGAAGTCAGTCACAGCCATTCTGTGGCCATTGAAATCTGAAATCCCCAATTCATTGCAGGAAGAATGAAAGGACGTACTTCTGCCCCAAGATCCAACATTGAAAGAGACAGTGGGGTCATTACCGCTTTGTTTGCGTTGTTGCTAACCACCAGGTTGGCCCCATCCTTTGGAGGGGACGTGTTCAGGCCTCCACCAAAGTCATAATACAGCACCAGCTTCCCGTCTCGAACAGTCAAACACAGCAGCTGGTTCTGTGGGAGGAAAAAGGACAAATCACCTTCAGGGTTTTGGAGTCTAAAAGTCAACCCTCTACTCTGTATCTAAAATAGCAATAGCGATAGACTTATATACCGCTTCACAGTGCTTTTACAGCCCTCTCTAAGCAGTTTACAGAGTCAGCGTATTGCCCCCAACAATTTGGGTCCTCATTTTACCAACGTCGGGAGGATGGAAGGCTGAGTCAACCTTGAGCCTCGTGAGATTTGAACTTTCCAAATTGCAGGCAGCCGGCAGTCAGCAGACGTAGCCTGCAGAACTGCATTCTAACCATTGTGCCCCCGTGGCTCATGAAATCCCTAAAAGTAAAGGCTTCTCTATCGGTCTCTAGTCCTGAACTCTAGGGCACGGTGCTCATGTCGGTTTCTCAGCTGAGGGAGCCAGCGGTGTCCAAAAGCAATTTCTGTGGTCATGTGTCCAGCCTGGCTAAAACCCAAAGGCACACAGAATGCTGTTACATTCCTATCAAAGTGGTACCTATTTATCTACTCACATTTGCATGCTTTTTGAACTGCTAGGTGGGCAGGAGCTAGAGCAAGGAATGGGAGCTCACCCTGTTGTGCAGAGCTCGGGTCTCAAACCTGGGCTGTCTGCTTTCTAGTTGACAAGCTCAGCGTCTTTAACCGCTGAGCCATCGCATCCCCTGCCTACTGTATATAAATGTAAAGGTTCCCCTTGCATATATGTGCTACTCGTTCCCGACTCTAGGGGCTGTGCTCATCTCCACTTCACGAGCCAGCGCTGTCCAAAGATGTCTTCGTGGTCATATGGCTGGCATGACTAAACACCGAAGGTGCACGGAATGCTGTCACCTTCCCAATAAAGGTGGTTCCTATTTTTCTACTTGCATTTTTACATGCTTTCGAATTGCTACGTTGGCAGAAGCTGGGACAAGTAACGGGAGCTCACTCCGTTATGCGGCGCTAGGGATTCAAACCACCAACATGCCGACCTTTCTGATTGACAAGCTCAGCGTCTTAGCCACTGAGCCACCACATCCTTATTGTATATAGTGCTGCTTTAATCTGGGAAAAAGCATGGGAAAATGAGGACACCTGCCTGGTGTTTCAAGAAGAAAATGATTCCGTGGTAGGACACCAACCGCATCTCCTGCTCAAAGCGTTTGATTGATCCCAGCTGGCTCTCAAAGGTAATTTCCGCGTATCCAGTCCCATCAAAATAGGAGCCATCGGTCAGCCAGGGATCACCCGTTGATTTAGATCTTTGAGAAGAAGGAAAGAGCGGGTGAGTGATATGCCCAATCTACACAGCTATGTTCTAGAAACTGAAAATTTGGAGACTTAAAAAACATGTATTAGTTGAATTTTGAGGAAGGAACATTAGAATAGAATAACAGAATAAGTTTATTCTCACTTTGAATGCACACTAATGGCATACATTAAAATGAAATTTCATTGCATACAGCTCTCAAAACGTCATCACCTCCAATATACACTACATAAATATGATAAATAAATAAATACAAAATGATGCATATACCCACATATATTTTATGGCACAGAGAAACAACACAGTCTAGTTCAAATGTGTACATGTACATAGCAAGAAAAAGGAATCTTGCAGGTTTACCAGACGGATGGCATAGGGAACAAAGCTGTTACAGAATCTGGTAATCCTGAGAGAAATACTTCGAAACCTCCTCCCAGAGGGCAGCAACAGAAACAGATTGTGAAGTGTGTGTATATGTGGTCTCTAACAATGCTTTGAGCTCTAAGCACATGGCACTTATAAGCAGTATCCTGAATAATGGGAAGAGAGCTTCTTATCATCTTCTCGGCTGTCCTTACCACTCTCTGTATGGACTTTCTATCGTATACACTGCTGCCACGAAACCAAACAGTGATGCAGTTTGTTAAAATGCTCTCAATTGTGCCTCTGTAAAAAGTGGCCAGGATAGAAGGAGTAAGATGTGTTCTCCTCCTCTATCCCAGGAAATGCAGATGCTGGTTTGCATGCTTCACTAAGGGTGACGTGTGGAGAGACCAATTCAGATTGTTGATAAAAGATGCTGTTTGTTTCAACACAGACTGTTGAAACACACTGAGCTTAGCTTGACAGAATCTTCCTGTCTCTGGCAAAGGCAGAGATCAGCAAATCAAATTATATACAGGTACTCCTCAATTTTGAACCGCGCATTTAGTGACCATTTGAAGTTACGATGGCACTGGCACAAAAATGATCTGCAACCAGTTCTCGCCCTTAGAATCATTATAATCACCTGATCAAAATTTGGGCACATGGCAACTAGTATGTGTTTACGATGGCTGCGACATCCTGGGTCATGTGATCACCATGTGTTACTTTCTCCGCCAGCTTCCGACAAACAGGGTCAGCTTCGCTTAACGACTGCAGTGATCTGCTCAACCAAAGGTTGTCAAATTGTGTGCGACTCACCTTACAACTTCCTTGCTTAGCAGCGGAAATGTTGGTCTGAACTGCGGTCGTAAATTGAGAACGACCTGTACCACTGGGTCAATTTTCTTCCAGGGTGGGAGGTTCTTGACCGTATCATCACTTACCTTGTGCAAGGCCTCTCCGCAACGGTGTCGAGGTGGAACGTGCGCTGGAAATTGTATAAGCTCATCACCTCTTCATTAAGGGAATCCATCTCTATACAGCCTCGGTAATTAGGATAGCGCAGAGGTGGAGGAGGCTGTTGGGGTGGGAAATAACCCATTTATTGAATCTTGTGTTTCATTTTCTCAGCAGAAATAAACATTCCCATCTGGTTATTAAAACTGCAAGTTGGTTGCTTCGGTAGCTTCTTGCTTCCTACTTTGACAGTTACTTCACTGTCCTGCCTTTGCAATCTCTTCATCCAGTGGTGGACAATCGGTTTAACAACCGATTCGGCTGAACCGATCCGAACCGGTAGTAGAATCCCACCCCTGCCTTTGTCAGAACTGCCATTTTATGCTTGACTTTCATATTCGCTAGCTGCTAGTCTGCTGCGAACTATTTGGAGGAGGGGGGAGGATTTGGAAAGGGAGGAAGACTAACAATACGTTGAACCTTCCAGAGGCATCATCTCAAGGTCAAAGCGTTGGGAATGGAATACAATGGCTCACCAACCAGCCCGCCATATAAGAGAGTGTTCTCAAAACAATTAATTCAAATATAATTGGACAATAAGAGACCAGCAGGGGGGAGGATCTAGATGGAGAAAGTTAACTGGGAAACTTTGGCGCGCAAACTTCAGTTCTGGCTTTTCCATACTGCGTTCCACTTGGTTTTTAGTAAAGTATGCCTTTTGATCCAAATGGAATCGAGGGTCTTTCTTGCCTAGAGGACCAAATTGGGGCAGGTCTGAAAACCTTGCTTGATGGTAACAGAAGACTGTCTCTGGCCACCAGCTCCCTTCAATATGGATTTCCCAGGAAAAGTGACTTTAGTCATATAATTAATTGCCAGTTGAAGTTCCTTCTAAAACCCTTAGCATACTTAAAATAGTTATAGGTTTTGTCTAGAAAACATAAAGCCAGTTTGATCGAGTGGTTAAAGCACTAGGCTAGAAATCAGGAGACCTTGAATTCAAGTCCCACCTTAGGCATGAAAGCCATCTGGGTGACTTTGAGCCTATCACCAGGCCTCTCTGAGTTCTAGTCCCGCCTTAATAATGAAAGTTGGGTGGGGCCAATCACCAGGAGTTTCTGAATTCTAGTCCCACATTAGGAATGGAAGTTGGGTGGGTGACTTTGGGGCCAATCACCAGGAGTCCTTGAATTCTAGTCCCGCCTTAGGAATGAAAACCAGGTGAGTGATTTTGGGGCCAATCACGAGGCTGTTAGCTTGAGGCCTGCCTGAGGCAGGAAATCTGGGTGGGTGACTTTGGGGCCAGTCCCTCTCCTTCAGCCCCAAAATACCTCACAGGGATGTTGTTGTGGGGAAAAAAGGAGGAGGAAGGAATGTTGGATATACTTGCTGTCTTGAGTTATTGGTAAAAATGATAAAGGCGGAAAACAAATTAAACAAACAAATACAATCGTAGGTGTGAAAGAACTTCATAATTGTTAAGAACACTAAAAGAGTAACGGGCTAACCATGAAGTCACTAATGGCTACTACTAGTTTATGCAACCTGATTCTAAAAAGCCCCCAAAATACCCCTTGTCCAACACAAGCAAGCTACTCAGCGGAACTCACCGTGAAGCTGGAAGGGTAGCCACCTACGTACAAAACCGTATTATGGGGCTTGAAGTTGAACAGTCCATGTTCTCCTTTGGCAACACTGTCCCCCTTGGTCTCATGTAAGGTTTGCTTCTCCACCGTCACAGACATGTGTCCGTACTGCAAGATCCTACAAACCAGGAAGACAGTTGCTGATTTTGAATCTAAGGCTCTAATCCCTCTGCCAAAAAACAGCCTTCAAGAACGCCCACGAACATAAAAATAATATAATCCAAACCAAATGAACACAGAAGCAGAAATGCAGCAGAAAGCCAACAAAGCCCATGGTGCAAGGAAAAGACGAAACCCAGCTCAAGGAAGACTTCTTTTGATCAGGCTTTTGTTGTGCCCCACCAGCAATCAGAAGAGCTGGTGGCAGACTCAGACAGGGAGGAGGTTGGGGAGGAACATGGGCCAGTCCTGGAGTCTGGGGAAGGCTCTGATGAGGGCTCTGTGTCGGAGGCAGAGAGGGGGACAGGGCCGTCTGACAGTTATCAGCTGCCTTCGGAGTCGGAGATCAGTGGGACAGAAGAACAGCTGGAGCCTGTCCTCAGTGTGTATATGCACAGAGCTGCCAGAAGAAGGGAACAGCTAAGGAAGAAGGGCCGACTCGGGAGTAAAGGCATAGGTGGACAGTGAATGGCCCCTCCCATAGGGAATAAAAGAGGAGCGAAAGGGGAGTGGAGTTTGCAGGAGACAATTTGTTCATTTAATTAGGAGCTGAGGTGGCGCAGTGGTTAAATGCAGCACTGCAGTTCAGCAGTTTGGCTGTTCAAATCCCACCAGGCTCAAGGTTGACTCAGCCTTCCATCCTTCCGAGGTGGGTAAAATGAGGACCCAGATTGTTGTTGGGGGCAATATGCTGACTCTGTAAACCGCTTAGAGAGGGCTGAAAGCCCTATGAAGCGGTATATAAGCCTAACTATTGCTATAAAAAAAAAATTAGTGTGAAGATTTGTTGGTGACTCTCAGAGACTCCTTGCTAAGTATTGTTTTGTACAGCCTTGCGTTTGGAAGATATCTGCCTGGCAGCTCTCCAAGCCTGATAAGGTCTGTGGTTATAAATTCACCCTTGAAAGACTCTTTGCCGGGACTTTGCTGGATGTGAATGAGAGGAAATCACGCTAGCTTAATAAAAAGGGGTTTTTGTCAGGACAAGGAGTCTGCTTTGTGATTTGATGAAGCCCAGGTCAGAAGAGCATTAACAGAAAGCATTTTAGCAGCAAAGGAGATTACTTCAACCTTCAAAACGATTTTCTCTCTTCTACCAAGCAGTACAGGTAATCCTCAACTTGCAACAGTTTGCTTAGTGACTGTTTTAAGTTACAACGGCACTGAAAAAAGTGACTTAGGACCGTTTTTCACACTTATAACTATTGCAGAATGCTTGTGATCATGAAAATTTGGATGCTTGGCAACTATCCTCACATTTATGACAGTTGCAGTGTCCTGGGGTCATGAGACCCTCTTTTGCGACCTTCTGACCAGCAAAATCAAGGTAGATATTAGATTCAGTTAACCCTTTTACTAACGTAACAACTGCAGTGAATCACTTAACTACTGTGGCAAGGTTGTAAACTGAGGCAAAACTCACTTAACAATTGTCTCGCTTAGCAACAGAAATTTGTGGCTCAATTGCGGTCAATTGTGATCACCTATAGTGATTTGTAGAGAGCAATTTTACCTCAGAAACTCTCATCCACGAATCCACAAAGGAACATGGATTTTTGAAGCCCATTTTTCCCCCACTGCTTCGTTTGTCCATACCTGTTGATGCTGACAGCAGCAAACTGTTCTCCAATTTCTTCATCAACCATCAAATGTGTTGTTTCATTGCCTCCTAGTTTGTAGATCCATTCCACTTTGTGGTCTTTAAGGATGAGGCCCATGTAGTCCCCAGTGGCCTTGGAAATACAAAGAACAAAAGTGAACTTGGTTTGGTCATCCAACCCGAGGCCCAGAGAGTGTGAATGAGCTGGGCTTTGTGTGTGTGTGTGTGTGTGTGTTATATTGATTGTGAGATGTTGCAACTCTTCCTATCTATTGTTTATGCTATCCTAGGTTTAATTCTTTATTATTTCATTTAATTTCTCTAGGAGTCAAACTTAACCAAGCGATTCTGGATGGCTGACAAATCAAAAAGGTAAAACAATTAAAACAATGGTAAAAACATCCAGAAAGGAGCCGAGGTGGCGCGGTGGTTAAATGCAGCACTGCAGGCTACTTCAGCTGACTGCTAGATCAGCAGTTCAGCGGTTCAAATCTCACCGGCTCAGGGTTGACTCAGCCTTCCATCCTTCCGAGGTGGGTAAAATGAGGACCCGGATTGTTGTTGGGGGCAATATGCTGACTCTCTGTAAACCGCTTAGAGAGGGCTTAAAGCCCTATGAAGCGGTATATAAGTCTACTGCTATTGCTATAAAAAAATAAATTAAACACATATAGTAGCCAAAATAATTACCGTAATTTTTGGAATATAAGACACACCTTTTTCCTATCTAAAAGAGGGTGAAAATTTGGGTGCGTCTTATATACTGAATGTAGCCCCACCCACCCACTGTTCCCCACCCTTTGGCCTCTGCCTCCCAGCAATTTACCTCCTTGGAGCAAACGGGGAAAACTTGCTCCACAAGGCAAATTGCTGGGAGGCAGAAGCAGATTTTTTTTCTTGTGCTAATCAAGCTGTTTGCTGCAAGAAGGTAAGTCAATAACTATAAATGCCTATATAATGTTAAAATTATTACTTATTTTTTTAAATACTGCTTTATTATTGTTCTACACAGCTTAACAAAATGAAAAGCTTTTTAAAATAAACACTTGATCTGAAGAGGCCCAGTGCTATTGTATCTTCTTCTAAATAGCAGAGAATTTATACTTCCAGAAAGCACATCAGCGTCTGTACAAACATAGTCTGAAATATAACACTACAAACAGTGTACATTGACTGTACTGTTTGCTGTTTGTTGCAAGGAGGCAAATTGCTGGGAGGCAGAAGCAGATTTCCCCCCCCCCCTTGTTTTCTTCCCCTAAAGCTAGGTGCGTCTTATACTTCGGAGTGTCTTATACTCTGAAAAATACGGTAGCTAACTAACAATAAAGCCAAGAAACGAGACTTCAAAAGCAGAAAACAGCAGAAGGAAACCACACTTGTAATTTAACATTGCTCTCTAGTTAAACTAAACGTCAAGTAACATTTTGCAAAGTGCAAAATCTGAGGAAGAAACAGTAATTGAAGATATTGGGGTAAAGAAGAGAAACTGAAACAGAGCTAAATCTATGTTACACCAACAGTGAACATCAGTCGTACTGAATAACAACTGCATTCTAATGCCAACATTCTCAAACACATGTGAAAAACAAACTATCCTTATACTTTCTACCCTTAAGCCCACTGGGTTGAGTGTCCAGGTTCTTGATTTCTTTCCCTGAGAACTTACATCCTTTTGTCCCAGGTACAACACGAAGCGTGTAGACTCATCCTGTGGTTGGTCTCTCTTTTTGGAGTCCGGGTTCTGAATATAGAATTTGAGGGATGTGTAGGCAGCTAAATCCTGGAGATTGCTAGGAGTCCGGATTTGCACACCGGAAGTGCCATTGAACTTCACCGGAACTTTAATCTAGAAGCCAAAAGATCAAAGGAACAAACATTTGATACTGGACACTGCAGGCCTGGCATTAAAAAAATACTGCGGTCCCAGGAGGATCCGCTATTTTGATGCTAATTTGTCCCAACCTCCCTTTAAAAATCCCCCCTTCTAACAAATTCTTCTTGATATCCTGAGGAGCATGAATTAGTTTCTGACAGTCAAATCCTTAATTGGCTTCACGGATTATGCTTATTTCTATTTGACTGTTCTTAAGGGAAGTGGTGGCTTAGTGGCTAAGACGCTGAGCTTGTTGATCAGAAGGTTGGCAGTTTGGCGGTTTGAATCCCTAGTACCGCATAACGGAATGAGCTCCCGTTACTTGTCACAGTCTCTGCCAACCTAGCAGTTCGAAAGCACATAAAAATGCAAGTAGAAAAATAGAAACCACCTTTGGTGGGAAGGTAACAGCATTCCATGTGCCTTTGGCATTTGCTCATGCCGGCCACATGACTACGGAGAGAGTCCTTTGGCTTTGAAACGGATATGAGCACTGCCCCCTAGAGTTGGGATGACTAGCACACATGTGCAAGGGGAACCTTTACTTTTACCTTTTAAGAGGTAAAACATCCCCAGAGTCACACAATTGCGATTTAGGCACTTGGCAACTGGCTTGAAAATTATGAGAGTCCTAGCATCATGTGCCCGTGTGATCTCCGTTTGCAAATTTTCTTGTTGTCTTCCAAGCCAAGGGAACGGGGAAGCTGGCAGGGGACCACAAATGGTGATCATGAAACCATGGCACACTGTGACTGTGTGGGATTGACCACTTGGGACAGCCTCAATTGCTGTCGTGAGTTGGCAAGCTCACATGATGTCATGGTTTACAACTGCATCACTTAGTGACAGAATAACAGAGTTGGAAGGGACCTTGGAGGTCTTCTAGTCCAACTCCCTGCTCAGGCAGGAGACCATTTCAGACAAATTCTAAAAACCTCCAGTGTTGGAGCACCCACAACTTCTGGAGGCAAGTCGTTCCACTGATTAATTGTTCTAAGTATTAGGAAATTTCTCTTTAGTTCTAAGTTGCTTCTCCCTTTCAATCATTTCCACCCATTGCTTCTTGTCCTGCCCTCAGTTGCTTTGGAGAATAGCTTGACTCCCTCTTCTTTGTGGCAGCCCCTGAGATATTGGAACACTGCTATCATGTTCCCCCCTAGTCCTTCTTTTCATTAAACTAGACATACCCAATTCCAGCAGCCATTCTTCCTATGTTTTAGTCTCCAGTCCCCTAATCGTTTCTGTTGCTCTTCTCTGCACTCTTTCTAGAGTCTCAACATCTTTTTTATCATTAAGCAGGGACTATCTGTAATTACCAATCCTGTCCTTGACTGACCAGATTGTACACAAATTGTAAGCCAAGCTGGTCTTCTCTTGAGGACCTAAACTCTGACATATAACTTTGTTTTGAAATCCCACCATCGCAGAGCGCAGGAACATCAAACATTGGGTGACTTTAAAGCCTTCCTACCTGTTAGAATATTCATGACTGGGAGAGACATGGTAACAAGGTCAGCCAATGGGAGCTTAAACAGATCTGAGCCTGTGCTGAGAATTGAAACTAACTGTCTCCTCCTGCTTGTGTTCTGCTTGCAACTTCTACCATGTTGAAAGAATCTACTATGGGTATTGTACATTTATTCATCTGTTATTAGTTATATCAAGAAGTTAATGAATCCAGCTGAATTAGTTATCTGGATTTGATTTTTCTGCAACAAACTCTGACATTACCTTACTGACAGCATTCCGGGCCAATGAGATCAGTTGGCGCACCCGCAGGATATTGTCCAAAACAGTTGCATTGTGGCTTCTTCTGTTTTCCAGGCTGGTCAGCTTTCCCAGGAGGACTGGGAGGGTGCTTTCAAGACTCGAGACTGGACAGCCGAAATTTTTTTTGAGAGGAAGCCCAGACACCAACCCAATGGAAACATAAACAAGTCACAGAGGAAACATGTTACACATGCTGGATTACAATTTAGTTCCAAAAAGGAGTTTCAAATCTTCTATTTCAAAATTGCCTTCAATGTCATTATGAGCTCTGATAATTTCAGTGTTTGTTTCAGATGACATTTCAGGGAAAGACAGAAGAAAGCAAATGTAGAAGAGGAGACAGAATTACACAGAATCTGCTAGGTTTTTTTGTTGTTAAAATAAGACTGAAGAAAACCAGAAAGTAAAAAAAAAATGTATCTTTTTTTCTTTCAGCATTCTGTCTCAAAAACACAATGACCCTGACTGATATTTTGTATCTTACATTATTTATATCCTGCCTTTATTACTTTTTAACTAAAGGCACTGAACATAGCTACTGTATTTTTCAGACTATAAGACGCTCCGGAGTATAAGATGCACATTAGCTTTAGAGGAGGAAAACAAGAAAAAAAAATCTGCTTCTGCCTTCCAGCATCCATCCAGGATTTATCTCGCTAGTGTCCTTGCAGCAAACAGCCTGGTCAGCTTCAGGACATTATCACAGGCCCGGCACGTGGCTCGTCAGGGCTCCGTTCCATTGCGCCCACCGCTGATCAACTGAGCTGAGCTGCTGCTGCTGCCACCGAACCCTAGAGCCTTCGCTGCTGAGCAGCTGATTGGAGGTTGGATTGGGCTCCCGGAATGCCACCGATCAGCTGTTCTAGGCGATGGGGTGCCTATCACCACCGCTGATGCCGCTATTCACCGCTGCCTAAGAAAGCTGATTGGCGGTATTCCGGGAGCCCGATCCAACTGCCAATCAGCTGCTCGGCAGCGAAGGTTTCAGAGTTCCCTGGTGGTGGGAACCCTCCCCTCCCACCTGTAATATTTGCTCTATAAGACACACAGACATTTCCACCCAGTTTTGGGGGGAGAATTGCGTCTTATAGTGCAAAAATATGGTAATACTTTTTCTTCACAACAGTTTTTATGCCTAAGGCAGGACTAGAATTAAGTCTCCTGGTGATTGGCCCAAAGTCACCCAGCTGGCTTTCATGCTCAAAGCAGGACTAGGATTCACCATCTCCTAAAGATTGTCCCAAAGTCAATCAGCCATCTTTCATGTCTAGAATGGGACTAGAATTCACAGTCTCCCAGTTTCTAGCCTGGAGCCTTAACCTAGACCAAACTGGCTTTCGAAAAACATTAAACAACATTTCCTCAAAAGGCATCTATATCCAAATCCTCTTCCAAAGTATTTTTAATAGAAAAGAGAACCCATACCCACAAATGAATCTCGCTAACAGGCAGAATCGCTTTATCCAAAGAAACAGAAAGACTGAAGGAATGGGAATTACGCACCAGTATTCTTGACATCACGGGTAGCTTGATTTAAATCTTCACTTCTTAGATCTCCATACTGTTTTTTCCATTCATCCACGTTTTTCTTCATGTCACTCAGTTTTCCTTCCACCGTGGCCACTGTCTCGTTGGCCTTTAAGGCTGCGTCTTTGGCCTTCTGGATTTTCTCCGATGCATCGTCTTGCAAACAAAAAGAGACAGGGTGCAAAATAAAAAAAAACTAAAAACAGAAAAACCAAGCTCCCAGAATTTAGATGAAAGAAATGGGCAGAGTCAAGAGTGGCCCAAAAATTGCAACAGTTCAGATTCATTTTAACTCAGGAAGAACAAATGCAAAAATCAAGTAGCGTAAAAACGTGATTCGGAGAAAACCGTTAGCAGAGTGAAACTCATTGCATTTCATGAATTAATGTTATATGATCAGATCACCAGCAAAGTGATGGGGAAAAATCTATTATTTATTTACTCATTTTAATGTATTTATGAAATCTAAATGCAGCCCATCTCACTATCAAGTAACTCTGGGTGGCTTATAGTACGATAAGTAACAAGATAGACAATGAAAAAGTTAAAAATATTATTACAGGTAGTCCTTGATGTACAACCTCTCCTTTAGTGACTGTTTAAAGTTACAACGGTCCTGAAAAAACCAATATGACTGTGTCAGGCCAGCAGCCATCTTTTCTTTTGGATCTTTGGCCTGCCACACTTTCTATGATTCTACTATGCATTTTCTATTGTGGGAAAATGGGGGGGGGGGGGATTGTATGGACTTAGATGCTATGTAGCCATAACAAAATTCTTTCTAGAAGCCCAAGGTCATCCTTTGTCTTTGCATCTCAGCACCTGACTGGAATTGGATGGGTGGAAGCTGCCAGTGTAGTAGTGAAAGATTGGACCATGTGATGGACTTGTGGGTGTGGGGGCAGGATCTTGAACTTTCAACTGGGTGGGGAAAACCGGGAAGCTTTCAGATTCAGGTTTCCCCAGATGTGCCAAGATGTCTCTCTTAATGAATTGGAACTTTGAGTAATACTTTGCCTTGGACTCTGATTTACTTTGGATGCTGTTTGGAACACTTATGACCGTTGCATTATCCCCATGGACAGGTGATCAAAATCCAGACGCTTGGCAACTGACTCATATTTATGACCGTGGCAGTGCCCCGGGGTCATGTGATCCCCTTTTGCCACCTTCTGACAAGCAAAGTCAATGTCAAACAACTGCAGGGATTCACTTAACAACAGGAACCCAAAAGGTCGTTAAAGGGGGGCAAAACTCAACGAATGTTTCTCAAAACCCAGTTGAGAAAGTTGCAAATGGTGATCCCCTGACTCTGGGATCCTGTGACCCTTGTAAATACAGGCCAGTTGCCAAGTGTCCAAATTTTCAGCACACGACCATGGGGATGCCACAATGCTCATAAAAACTGCTCATAAGTCAAGGTTTTCAATGCCATTGTAACCTTGAATGGTCAATAAGCGAATGGTTGTAAGTCAAGGACTACCAGTATGGTTGTTTGGGAAATCTGTGAAGTCGTTATAAGCATTAGAGGCTTACCATGGACCATGCCCAACTTGTTCTTCGCAGAGTTCAGCTGGTTTAGAAGTTGCTCCTTCTTGGTTTGGGTGCCAGCCAATTTGTTTTTGGCTGCCTCCAATGCTCCCTTGACTTGGATTAAAATAAAATAAAAAAGTAACAAGAGTTATCAAAGTTCCAATCAGGATTTCGGGAAGTAACATTTCAATTAGCAACATTAAGAATACAGCCTGGAAATGAAAAATGCTTTACTTATGTTTTAATTGAAGGAGATAAGTGATAATACAATTATGTTGTTAAATAGATTAATAACGATACAATGAAAGACTGACATATATATGAATTGAATAATTTAGAATATTTTGTTTTAAAATGAAGGATAAGGATAATAATGAATCTATATATATTTGATATAGGATCGGTGATATTATGCGTAACTCTAAGTAGTATATATTATAAAGATATCTTGTTGATAAATAATTTTAATAAGGAAGTAATGGAAGATTGGTACATATAGGAAGTGAGTATTTAGAATACTTCGTTGAAAAATGAAGGAATAACATTTTTGTTTGAATGTATGATGTACAAGGACAACAATGAACATAAGATACTCGATGGATGACTGGTGGGATTATGCATAATTGAAAGTAGTGATGTATAAACGTAAACAGTTGGTAAATTCTCTTACACTGTAAAAATATTCAGAATGAGCTAAGTGATTACATAAAGGTATATTGTTATTAAATAGACATTCAAGAATGCAAGGGAATTAGGTTTGTTGAAAAGAAATAAATATTAATTGTAATTGAATATATGTTGTACAATGAAAGTGAGGTATCTAGTTATATTAGACGGAAAATCTGTGATTGTATATGTAACTGAAAATATGGATGCACAAACGCTTGTAATCAAATGACACACAGTATGTAATGGATGAGAATTTTTTTATGTTGTCTTTTATGTTTAAAAATTGTGTGTGTGTGTATATGTATATGTATATGTATGTAGGTCTCAGAAAACATGTATATGTATATGTATATGTATATGTATGTATCTATCTATCTATCTATCTATCTATCTATCTATCTATCTATCTATCTATATATGTTATATTTGTGCTGATAAAGGCAACAGTAAAAAATATTGGGTTTCTGTCTGGATGTTCTCTTGTGACGAGCCGAAGGACAGAGAATGGAAGTGTGATCAATATTAAAGTCACAACCCCTGGTATGCCCAAATATGGGAGGAAGATCACACTTCCATTCTCTGTCCTTCGGCTTGTCACAAGAGACCATCCAGACAGAAACCCAATATTTTTTAGTTGCCTTTTTGTTACATTTGTTATATTTGTGCTGATAAATTTATTTATTTATCAGCACAAATAAAAACACACATATATATATATATATATATATATATATATATATATATATATATATATATATATATATATATATATATATATATATATATATATATATATATATATATATATATATATATATATATATATATATTTCTGAACTTCCTGTTTGCCCATAGGGCCGGGTTTTTTTTTGTGCTCTAGAGAAGCTCCTGAAGCCTCTGGTGGGCTGGGGTGGGTGGGGGCGGGGAGGCTCTTTTCCCCTTCCCCGGGCTCCTATAAAGCCTCTGGAGCCTGGGGAGGGCAAAAAATGGCTTTTAAAAAGGCTGATCTCAGCTGGCCAGAGCGCATGCACGCTGGCCAGCTGACAGGACAATGCCTCGCGTGCCCTGACAAATGGCTCCGCGTGCCACCTGTGGCAAGTGTGCCATAGATTCACCATCCCGGATATATGGTCTTCTGCTTGAACAGGGAGTGGACTAGAACTGTGGCCCCCAACCTTTTGAGCATCATGGACTGGTTCCGTAGACAAAAGGTGTTTCCGTGGACCAGAAGGGGGTGTGATTTTGCATGCTGCCTGCATCCCACAGATGGGGCTTCACTTGTTTGTGTAGCCCAGCTGCTGGCATGCCGCAGTCCAGTGTCGGTCTACGGACTATGGGTGGGGGACTCCTGCACTAGAAGACCTCTAAGGTCTCTTCCAACTGTTATTCTGACCTCTGGTTTTATATTTATATTTATATTAAGAGATGCAGTGGTGCAGTGGTTAGAAGGCAGTTCTGCAGGCCACTTTTGCTGAACACCAGCTGCCAGCAGTTTGGCAGTTCGGGTCTCACCAGCTCAAGGTTGACTCAGCCACCCATCTTTCCAAGGTCGGTAAAATAAGAACCCAGATTGTTGGGGGCAATAGGCTGACTCTGTAAACAGCAATAGCACTTAGACTTATATACCGCTTCACAGTGCTTTACAGCCCTATCTAAGCGGTTTACAGTGTCAGCCTATTGCTCCCAACAATCTGGGTCATTTTACCAACCTCAGAAGGATGGAAAGCTGAGTCAGCCATGAGTCTGGTGAGATTTGAACTGCCAAATTGGAGGCAGCAGGCAGGCAGCAGAAGTAACATGCAGTGCTGCACTCTAACCACTGTGCCACCAAGGTTCCGCTTAAAGAGGGTTGTAAACCGCTTAGAAGCAGTGTATAAGTCTAAGTGTTATTGCTATATCCTGCTTTTCCACTTCCTATAAAACTGTCCCAAATACCTAGCCAACAGAGGTATACCCAAAATGGCAGAACAAACACATAATCTATGGCTCAGGTCAGTTCTGGGCAGGCTGTAATCAGCCCGAACCAAACCTTCCCACCTCCATTGATCCATTAAGGACAATAAAGAGCCATTAAGAACATCAAGGCATCAGATGATAATGCTGCTTTTGATAAATGGAACTAAGAGGAAGGATCTAGATGAGAAGGAAAGTGTTGTGGCCTGCCAGCAGACAGTGGAGCTGGTGGCAGATTCAGACAGTGAGGAGTTTGGGGAGAAACATGGGCCGGTCCTGGAGTCTGGGGCTCTGATGAGGGCTCTGTGCTAGAGGCAGAAGTGGGGCCAGGGCCATCTGACAGTTATCAGCTGCCTTCAGAGTCAGACATCAGTGGGACAGAAGAACAGCTGGAGTCTGTTCCCGATGTGCGCATGCACACAGCTGCCAGGGGAAGGGAACAGCTAAGGGTCCACTCAGGAGTAAAGCCACAGGTGGACGGTGAATGGCCCCTCTCATAGGGAATAAAGAGGAGCAAAAGGGGAGGGGAGTTTACAGGAGACAATTAGTTCAATTCATTAGGGTGAAGATCTGGTCCTGACTTCTTGTCAAGTAATTGTCTGCTACAGAGTGGCGTTTAGAAGATATTAGCCTGGCAGCTCTCCAAGCCTCATAAAGGTCTGTAGTTGTGAAATCTCTTGAAAGACTGTTGGCCGGGACTTTGCTGAAGAGGAATTCACTTTAACCTAAATAAAAGGGGTTTTATCGGGAGGAGGAGTCAGCTTCGTGCTTTTGGGAAGACTAGGTCACAACAGAAAGTCTAATGGACCAGATTGGATGGAGAAAGTGCTGCTGGTTTCTTGCTCACCTCCGCTGAGCTTCCTTTGCTCTTCCTTCACAGCCTCTTCTAAAGCATTGCTGTCTTTCTTCATCTCTTTTGCTTTGTCTCCAAGTTTATGTTTGAGGACGTTCTGCAAATATAGAAGATAACTCGTCCCACCTCATCTGCATCCAAATTCACACAGAACACTTTGAACCCACATCTTATACAAGAGTTCTAGACTCCATTGGTTTGCCTTCTCTTTGGTGCCCACCAGAGGTTGTATTCAGCAGGGTCTGACCAGTTCTGGACAACCAGTAGTGGAACTTTTGAGTAGTTCAGACAACCGGTAAATACCACCTCTGAGTGGCCCCGCCCCCATCTATTCCCTGCCTCCCGAGTCCCAGCTGATTGGGAGGGAATGGAGATTTACAGTATCCTTCCCCTGGAGCGAGGAGGGAATGCAGATTTTGCAGTATCCTTCCCCTGGAGTGGGGAAGGAATGGAGATTTACAGTATCCTTCCTTTGCCATGCCCACCAAGCCAAGCCATGGCCACAGAACTGGTAACATCCCACCACTGGGGCCCAATCTTCCTCCTCTGGTTCTCTACTGTTCCATGACTCCCTAGAACACAGGCAGCCCTTGACTTATGACCATAATTGAGCCCAAAATTTATGTTGTTAAGCAAGACCGTTGTCAGGTGAGTTTTGCTCCCATTTTACAACTTTTCTTGCCTCAGTTGCTAATTGTTTAACCACGGTTGTTACGTTAGTAACACGGTTGTTAAGCGAACCTGGCTTCCCCACTGACTTGGATTGTCAGGTCAACAAAGGTGATCACATGACCCCTGGACATTGCAACTGTCATAAATACATGCCAGTTGCCAAGCATCCAAATTTGGATCACCTGACCATGGGGAGGCTACATCGGTCGTTATGTGTGAAAAATAGTCATAGAACACATTTTTCAGTACAGTTGGAACACTAAACAAAACATTGCATGTCGAGTTAATTGCACATTAAATGGATTGCAGGTAAGCCCTTGAGTTATGACCATTCATTTAGCAACCATTCAACGTTACTACAGAAAAAGTGTGACTTATGACCAGTTCACACACCTACATCATCACAGCACGCTGGAGTCACTTTATCACCATTTGCGACCCTCCCAGCTGGCTTCTGACAAACAAAATCAATGATGGAACCTGGTTTCGCTTAATGACCATGCGATTTGCCTAACGGACACGATTTGTTTAACGACCATGGAAAAAAGTTCATAAAATTGGGCACAGTCTCACCTAATGACCACATCACTTAATGGCAGAAGTTCCAGACCCAACTGTGGTCATACCTCATGGACTGCATACTTCAAGTCTACAGAGATTCTCAGTCATCCAGGTCGTGGTTGCCCCAAAGGTGCTTTTTCAGGAGGCAACTGGACTTTCTTGGTTTTTCTTTGAAGACATTTCGCTTCTCATCCAAGAAGCTTCTTCAGCTCTGACAGGATGGTGGGGAATGGAAGGATTTATATTCCTTGCAGACAGCTGGACATTTGCATTCTTTTAGGGAGTTGTTGAGGCCACTTGGAGGTTTGCCTGGGTCCTCAGGGTCACCTGAGTGGCGCTAATGTTTCCTGTAGTCTGCAATTTTTTCCTCCGTTCATACTCCCACACCATTTGAAGGGTGTTCATCCCAAATTGCATAGCTAAAAGTCTATAGATCCCGAGGACACAGGTAAGCCTCCAAGTGGCCTCAACGACCCTCTAAAAGGATGCAAATGACCAGCTGTCTGTCAAGGAATATAAACCCTTCCATTCCTCACCACCCAGTCAGAGCTGAAGAAGCTTCTTGGATGAGAAGCGGAAACGACTGCAAAGAAAAAAAACAAGAAAGTCCAGATGTCTCCTGAAAAAGCATTTTTGGGACAACTGTAGGCTTCCCTAATCTATAATCAACAAGGGCTGGGTCTCCATCCTTGACAGGATATCTTTCTTCCAAATATTTTCTATGCTCTATTTTTAATATTATCTTATGTTTTTTTGTCTTTTTACCCCCTTCCCTGTGTTTTGTAAGCCGCCCTGAGTCCCCTCAGGGAAAAGGGCAGCCTATAAATTATAATAAACATTCCATAATAAACATATTCTTCCCAATTTTGCTAGTGCTGAACTGAATTATCTTTAAGTGATTTAAGTCGGTGCAATTGGAAGAGAGATGTGCAATTCACCAGACCGGGGAGATAACATTTACATGGACACATTGATTGACAACCTCTCCTGTGTCTTCAAGCCAAAACTGTCAATTCTTCTTTGTCAGATTGCTTTCCTTTGAATTAGCTGTGCGACTCTAACCATTTATCTGCCAAGGTGTCTGCAAGTCATCTAAGGAGGAAGCAGTCCTCTGTGAAAACCTCAGCTGTCTCGCTAGAACAACAAAATGACTACCCTGGATAATAGAGGGAGATTGACTGCCAGGTCTTGGCAGGTGAGCTGGCGACAGCCCTCTTTCCAATAGAGATTGGACGACAAACATTCCCTACCTTCAAAGCTTCATCAGCAGCATGGATGGCTTTGCTGGCTGCCTCCTCCGCATTCTTCACCGCCTCAATGATGCTGGCGTAGGCGTTGGAAGCATTGATGGCTCTTTGAATAAAGCCATCCTGGTTTGTGCCATCGATAATGCTGTTTTGGAGAACAAAAAAAAAAAAAGACTGTTTTTTTTAAATCAGAAGCCCCAACTAGGTTCCCGCTGCTAGCAGAAGGCCTGAAATTTCAATGGTGCTGTTAGTGTCAGGCCTGCAGTCATCTTTTCTTTTGGATCTTTGGCCTGCCACACTCTCTATTATTCTGCTATGCATTTTCTATTATTATGCTCCCCTACGCATGTATGCATGACCCCCGCCCCCTGCGCATGCATCCGTGTCTCCCGCATGCACCCCGACCCTGCGCATACGTGGCAGAGTCCCAAAAATCAGCTGGCTGGCAGGAAGCGCCCGCCTGCATGCACGGTGGAGTTGAGCTGGGCGACGGCTCACATGCCCGCAGAGAGGACCATAGGTTTTCCATCATGGGGCTAGATTATGACTTTAGAAAGGATATATTGTAGTTTCAAAATAAAACCCAATAATAGATGATGTATTAAAAATTATTTAACTCTTTGGTGGTGGTGATCGTGTCCATGTGTGATGGAATGTAGTCTGGATTCCCATGAGGGAGGGAGCGGTCACTAAATGAATGGCTGTACATGAAGGACTACCTGTAATAATATCGTTACCTTTTTCATGGTCTGCCTTGTTATTTATGGTACTGTAAGCCACCCAGAGTGGCTTGATAGTGAGATGTTCTGCATTTAGATTTAATAAATAAATAAATAAAAATAAGTAAATAAAAAATACAAAGTCTCCTTTGTTCCGTGCCGTCGTAACTTTAAATGGTGACTAAATGAACTGTTGCAAGTCGACGACGATCTATAACCTGGAAGGAAGTGTTTTTACGCCTCAGGATAGGAAGCTTCAGTTGCATTTTCAACAGCTGGTTAGGAAATGAGAATAAACCCCGTAAATTGGAAGCAAATTGTTACCTGGAGAGATTTCGTGCCAGTTCATCCAGCAGCTTTGCATGCTCTTCTGCCAACTCCACCTTCTGGATCTTGTTGCTCGCCAAGGTGTACTCCTTCGCCTTCTCGGAGAGAGGGTATCTGGCTCCATCTAGCTGAGCTAGTAACTTCTCGGATTCCTGAAACACAATAGAAGCATTGGCCCCCATTCAGAAGACCTGCCTGAAGTTGAAGTCCACATATCTTACAGATGCTACGATTGGGACACACTGGCTCAGATTATTATTGTGGGCAGGCCTCAGGTGTTTGGATAGTCTTCATAGCTCCAATTCTTTGGAAATTCTTCAGTCAGAAAGAGAAGTTGTTGAAGGAGAAATGCCTGTAGTCATAACCTAACAGGTTCCTATTCCGGTGTTTCTCAGCTACTTGGACTTCACCTCCCAGAATTCCTCAGGCAGCCGTGCTGCCTGAGGAATTCTGGGAGTTGCGGTCCATACATCTAAAGTTATCAAGGCTGAGAAATACTGATCTGCCCCAAGTGGTATTCTGAAATATTACCTCAGGATCAAAAAATAGCAGTTAGACTTATATACCGCTTCATAGGGCTTTCAGCCCTCTCTAAGCGGTTTACAGAGTCAGCACATCGCCCCCACAGTCTGGGTCCTCATTTCACCCACCTCGGAAGGATGGAAGGCTGAGTCAACCCTGAGCCGGTGAGATTTGAACCGCTGAACTGCAGATAAGAGTCAGCTGAAGTGGCTGCAGTACTGCACCCTAACCACTGCGCCACCTCGGCTCTATAAAAAACTTAACATGTCTCCTCTTCCTCCCTAACTTTAAAAGCTTTTTCCTTGTGTAGTTTTCATGAAACTGTTACAGGTAGTCCCCGACTTACGATCATAATTGAGCTCTACATTTATGCTGTTAAGTGAGACATGTGTTTTGCCCCATTTTACAGCTTTTCTAGCCACTATTGTTAAATGAATCATTATTAAGTTAGTAACACGGTTGTTAAGTGAATCTGGCTTCCCCATTGACTTTGCTTGTCAGCAGGTCGCAAAAGCTGTTCCCCTGACATCAGGACACTGTAACCGTCATAAATATGAATCAGTTGCCAAACATCCAAATTTTGATCTCCCTGACCACGGGGATTAACAGATTTTAACAGATTAACAGAGTTGGAAGGGACCTTGTAGGTCATTTAGTCCAACCCCTTGCCCAAGCAGGAGATCCTACACCATTTCTGACAAATGGCAGTCCAGTCTCTTCTTGAAAGCCTCCAGTGATGAAGCTCCCGCAACTTCTGAAGGCAACTTCTCTTCCATCGGTTGATTTGGTTTCACTGCCAGGAAATTTGGGTGTTGCAACAGTAGTGTGAAAAATGGTCAAAAGTCACTTTTTCGGTGCCGTTGTAACTTTGAACAGGCACTAAACAAACTACTGGAAATAGAGGACTAATGGTATTGTTAAGATCACATCCTTTTGCTAGTTCTCACATCCCCACCTTCCACTGCAGGTGTCAGGGTTCCAAATAGCATCCAAAATTAAATCAGAGTCCAAGGCAAAGTATTCCTCAAAGTTCCAATTTATTAAGAGCCATGTTGGCACATCTGGGAAAACCCGAGTCTGAAAGCTTCCTGGTTTTCCCCACCCAGTTGAAAGTTCAAGATCCTGCCCCCACACCCACAAGTCCATCACATGGTCCAATGTTTCACTGCCACCCTGGCAGCTTTTACCCATCCAGTTCCGGCCAGGTGCAGAGGTGCAGAGACAAAGGATGACCTTGGCTTTCTAGAAAGAATTTTGTTATGGCTACATAGCATCTAATTCTTACAATCCCCCCTCTCATTTTCCCATAATAGAAAATGCATAGCAGAATAATAGAAAGTGTGGCAGGCCAAAGACCCAAAAGAAAAGATGGCTGCAGGCCTGACAGCCGGTTCCTAGAGCCACACGTACCATTTATCTTCCCCAGAGGAGCACAAGATTTACATCACTTACCTCTTTCGCATTTATAACCATCTGCAGAAATTCAGAGATCTTCCCCAAGGATTCTTTAGCCATCCTCAAAGTAGTCTGGATTGTGTCATACTGTTTCTCTATTTCCTTGCTCCTTTGCTGATGGACATGAGAGAAAATTAAATGCTAACGCATAATGTGCAAAGCCCATGACACTCAACTCATCATCCATATATACACCCCAAGTTTCTGTTTGTTACAATACGTGTTTTTGTTATTTTAGTTCTTTTTCCACTTTTTTTAAAAAAAAAATCTCTGTATTTACCTGTGGAAGGATTCCCCTATTGTTCTGATACAGATGGTCTTCGGCTTATAACCATTCATTTAGGGACCATGGCACTGAGAAAAGTGACTTCTGACCCTTTTTCACATTTATGACCACTGCAGCATCCCCATGATCACATGATCAAAGTTTTTTTTAGAATGGTTGCGGCATGCTTGAGTCATGTGATCCCCTTTGGTGACCTCCTGACAAGCAAAATCTATGGGAAATCCAGATTTCCTTAACAACCATGTTACTAACTTAACAACTGCAGTGATTCATTTACCGTATTTTTCGGACTATAAGACGCACTGGAGTATAAAACGCACCATGATTTTGAAGAGGTAAATTTAAAAAAAAAAAAGTTTTTGCACTCTGCAGGCTTCCCAAACCCTCTGCATGCCTCATTTTTTTTGCAAAAAAAAGGGGGGGCTGCAGAGGCTTTGGGAGGCTCTTACAGTGCTCCTGGGGGCTGGGGGGGCAAAATTGAGCAAATGTGGCCCATTTTTTTCCTTGTTTTTGCTCTCCCCAGCCCCCAGGAGCACTTTATAAGCCTCCTAAACCCCCTGTATGTCCATTTTTGCAGAGGGCGGGGTTTCTGTAGGCCAAAAATGCTGTATTCAGTGTATAAGACGCACCCAGATTTTCACCCTCTTTTTGGGGGGAGGGGAAAGATGCATCTTATGCTCTGAAAAATACGTTAACTGTGACGAGAAACAACTGTCTTGTTTACCAACAGAAATTTGGGATTCAATTGTCCACATTTTGATCACGTGACTATGCGGATGCTGCAATGGTCATAATTGTGAATAACAATCATGTCACTTCTCTCAGTGCTTTTGTAATGGTCCCTAAACAAACGGTTGTAAGACAAGGACTACCTGTATTCCCCAAATCCCTTGGAGCATAGTAGCTCATTCTGCAGCCCAAAATTTCGGTTTTCACCTGGGTTTCCTCTAAGTGATTACGGTTCAGGCTGTTGAGATCTTCTGTCTGTCGGGTTTTATTTACTGCTTCATTCAGGGCATCTCGTAGGTCCATCAAATCTGAGCTGTAGTGATCCAGCTGGTCATTGATTTGATTGACCAGTTGTTGGTTGGCCTCCAACTTGTTGAACAGCTCATTCCTCACACGGTTCAGCACTGTGAGAAAGAAAGCTTTAAAAGATTAATGATGAACATCAAGAGCCCCATGATGGTTGAGGTTAAAATGGCCTCCATTCCAAAAAAGCAATGTCTCCAAAATGGCAGCTTCAAGACTTCTGCACTTCAATTCCCAGAATGCCTCAGTTAAACATGTCTTAAAGTTGCCAGGTTTGGAGACCCTTGCAAAAGAGAGAAAAGGAAGGCATGCTGTGAACAATTCTATCATTAATAAGGTGATACTATGGCTGCAGTTGTTTTACAAATATTTTGGAGCAAATGCTTTAGAATTCCTTGTATTAAGAAACCTGAATGTTATAATTAATGTGATTTTAAAGCAGTCACACTGGAAAGATGGCTTTCTCTTCTTCCCTCTTCTACTTGCTGTCATAAGAAATAATTTAAAAAATCCCACACAACTTTAATATTGTTGAGCATTCATATTTATAGAAAGCCAAGATGTGGGAGACTCAAAAAGATGTTGAGACTCTAGAAAGAGTGCAGGGAAGAACAACAAAGATAATTAGGGAACTGGAGGCTAAAACATACAAAGAACAGTTTCAGGAATTGGATAAGTCTAGTTTAATGAAAAGAAGGACTAGGGGGGACACATGATATCACTGTTCTGATATCTCAAGGGCTGCCAGAAAGAAGAGGGGAGAGGGGTTTCAACCTTTCTTCAAAGCACCCGAAGGCAGAACAAGAAGCAAAGGATGGAAACTAATCAAGCAGAGAACTAACCTAGAAATAAGGAGAAATTTCCTGATGGTGAGAAGAAAGTCGTTCCATTAATCAATGGAACGACTTTCCTCCAGAAGTTGTGGGTGCTCCAACGCTGCCGATTTTTAAGAAGAGATTGGACAATCATTTGTCCAGTATGATATAGAGTTGGACTAGAAGACCTCCAAGGTCCCTTTTAACTGTTATTCTATTATTCTGGATTAGCATAAATTATCTCAAAGAGTTGTAGTGAGGAAGAAAAAGAACAGGGAGCATTATATGTGTCACCTTCAGTGCCAGTAAAAAAATGACAGGCTATTAACTAAAAGGAAAAAAAAACATTCTCTGCTTATAAAGTTTTGTGTACATAAACATTTGAAAAAAAGAGTGCTCTTGATATCTAAAATACCAGAAGGAAATTTTTAAAAAAGCACCCAACTTTTAGGAAAGGTATCTAATTTGGTTTAGAACTTAAATAAAATCAAAACTGCAAGATATCTTGAATTTAAGAATCCAGTCTGTCTTCCCTGAAGCCTCATCTCTCAAGTATCAATAAACTGGATTCCAGAATATCTTAAGACACAATAGATGATACATCCTTGGGAATGGCTCCCTCACACAGCCCATTTGCTTTCTCTGTCATACTCACCATTCTGTGTTTCATCCCGCTCCTCAACAGCAATGGCTCTCTGGAAACTAAAATCCATGGCTTTCATGTGCCTCAGCATTGCATCAACCTCAGCTATCTTCTGACGAAACTCCTCCGCAGAGGTGGAGCTAGCATTGGCTGTGGTGAAAGTGTTCATCTGGTGTATGAGATCTGCATAAAAAGCCACAACAATGGAGATGTATAGCACATTAGGACACACCTCTGCACATATAACAGCTCTCGATTTGATACAGGAGATGACCAGGGGTGGGTTGCTGCTGGCACTACTGCCGCTTCGATGCGTGTGACCCTGTTGATGCCATGATGGTTGTGTGAAAAAAAGGCCATGTCACTTTTTTCACTGCCATGTGTTGTGGCCCAGCAGGAGCTGTTGGAGCTGCCGATGGACTCCGATAGCGAGGGACCCTATGAGTCTGCTATGGAAGATGTGGAGGACCCTGGGCAGGGTTCAGACTCTGAGCAGGGACCAGAGAGGCTGGTTGGCCACCAGGAGACACCTGAGGCATGGAGCAGTGGGGAAGATCAAAGGGAGTTTTTCCCTGACGCCAGGCAACGAAGGGCGGAGAAACAAAGGCAGCAATTACGGCAGCACACTCATAAGAGATAATTAAGCCCAGGTGGTTGTGGCTTGGCTCCTCCTAAGAGAGTATATAAGAAGAGACTTTGGGAGGAGACCTTTTGCAGGACACAACCGTTCATAACAAGCTGGAGAAGCTCTTGTTTATACTGTATCTCTTATCTGTGGGAATCTGGGTTGCTGCCAACGTCTTGCCTGTGAGTCGTGTGTGGGCTGTGAATAAAGCATGGCTAACAGTAAGCCTGTGTCGGCATTAATCACCAGATGGAGGGGGGTCAGAACAGCCATGTAACTTTGAACCGTCACTTAACGAATGGTTGTAAGTCAAGGGCTACCTGGGATGAGGTGATCCTTTGCTAAAGAATCAGCACCATTGTGGTTGTGTACCTGGGGCTATCAGTACATCTGAGTCCTTTCAACAACAGCTGCTTATGAAAAAAATGAGTCTTACATACCGTATTTTTCAGAGTGTAAGACGCAGCAAGGTTTTGAAGAGAAAATTTTTTTTAAAAGTTTTTGCACTCTACAAACCTCTCAAAAACGGTCCGTTTTCCCCAAAAATGGGCCTGTTCTTTTTCTTCAAAAAAAGGGCATGAATAGCCCTTATGAGGCTTGTAGAGTGCTCCTGGGGGAGGGGGGCAAAAAATGAGCAAAAAACAGACCATTTTTGGCCAAAACGGGCCCATTTTTTGTCAAAAAAAGGGCATGCATAGCCTTTAGGAAACTTATAGAGTGCTGCTGGGGGCTGGGGAGGCAGAAAAAGGGCCTTTTTCATTCATTTCTGCCCTCCCCAGCCCCCAGGAGCACTGAAAGCCTCCTACAGGCTCTGCACGGCCATTTTGGTGAAGAGGCGGAATCTTGGGAGGCAAAAAATGCTGTATTCAGTGTATAAGAGCCAAGGTGGCGCAGTGGTTAAAATGCAGCACTGCAGGCTACTGCTAGATCAGCAGGTCAGCGGTTCAAATCTCACCGGCTCAGGGTTGACTCAGCCTTCCATCCTTCCGAGGTGGGTAAAATGAGGACCCAGATTGTTGGGGGCAATATGCTGACTCTCTGTAAACCGCTTAGAGAGGCCTGAAGGCCTATGAAGCGGTATATAAGTCTACTGCTATTGCTATTGCTATTGCTATAAGACCCACCCAGATTTTCAGGCTCTTTTTTGAGGGAAAAGGGTGCGTCTTATACTATGAAAAATACGGTAGATACAATCAGCATAAATTCTATCCAAAAATCACATGCTCTACCCTTGAAATTTAAGCATCACTCTTGGATCATTTGCTGTTTGTTTGCTGTTTATGGGAATTGGGCACTTCCCAAGTAGCACTTCTTGAAAGCAGGAAAATAGATAGAATTAGGCCTTACCATTAATTTTATTTTGAATTTTAGTGACGTTCAGAACAAGGCTCTCTGCTTGCTGGTAGGTCTCCTGGGTAACATCCATCAGGCGGTTGGCTTTTCTGTTGGTCATTGTTGCCTAAAAACAACATTGTCGGTTTAGATAACATTGAAAAGTTACAGGGGCAGGCCAACAATTTGCAACCATTGGGAAGTTTGTTGAAAGACAGTTGTGAGTTCAGCTTATTTTCTTCAGAAGATTAATTTAAGATCACATTGTTGTCCCAGGTACACAGCTGTAATAAAGTAATATTTTAAGAAAGGTTTTATAGGTCATTGTTGATGGACCACATGATAAGTCTTTAGATTCCCGGTGGAATCCAAAGGAATTTGGCTAAAATGTTAAGCAACCAAAGTTGCTTGAACACGCCATGTTCTCTTCTCTCCATTGTTTGGGTACAGTCATACACTTTTGCCTAATATTAAGAGCAGTTTTGACAGTGAAGTTAATTACTCAACGAGAGGGAGGACCAACTAGCAGGAGACTATGAGTTCTAGTTCTGCCTTAGGCATGAAAGCTGCCTGGGAGACCTTGTGCCAGACTTTCTTGGCCCAACCCATCTCAAAGATTTGTTATTGTGGGGAAAATAGGAGGAAGGATTTCATACTAGCTGATAAACTGCCGTTGCCCGGGTATTTATTTATAGGGAGAAAATGTCCGGACCAAATGTAATTTCTAATGTTGGATTTTCCCTCTTACCAGAGACAGCCCCCTTGTGGAGTACTGTGAAGCCGTTACCATGGCAACTCCACTGCGCTGTACAGTAGAAGCCATTTTAAGGCACAACAGGCTGTTTTTTAACAGAACACACAACCTGAGGGGCATTAAGGGTGTCTTATCCCCACAATGTTTTGTTCCAGAGAGTAAGTCATCTGTGTATCAAGTTTGGTTGAAATTATTTGAGGCGTTCCAGAGTTATGCTGGAACATACATACACACAGATATATGTGTTATGTCAGCCCAGGTTCAAATTCCAGTAAGGATATGGATAGCTGATGAGAACAAAATAGCTTGAAATAGGTCTATACTAGTCTGCCTTTATTTATCAGCACAAATGCAACACACACACACAAACATTCACCACATAGAGTTAACTTATAAAAGTCAAAAAGGTGGGATATAACTCAATCAATCAAACAAACCAACAAACCAGTAAGTAATTCTCTTTCTAGAAAAAAAGTGGAGGCATGCTAGGTCTTTCAACTCGTTGCTTGAAGATGCTTAAATAAACAGCACCAGATAGCTTTATCTTCGCCCTGTCATAAATTCAGATGTGATTACATCTTTGTGCATGAGAAAAGATATCCCTGGCTATTTCCCCTTGTAGGTTTTCAAGTGAAGCATTGATTTCTGAAACTACAAGAGAAAGATCTCTTTTACAGATAGAGTTTTGGCCACCACATTACAAAAAAAGACTTTGGAAAAGGTGCAAAGAGGAGCAACTAAGATGATTAAGGGCCTGGAGACTAAAATTTATAAGGAAGGGTTGCAGGAATTGGATATGGCCAGTCTAGAGAAAAGAAGGACTAGGGCAGACATGATAGCAGTATTCCAGTATTTGAGGTGCTACCACAAAGAAGAGGCGGTCAATTTATTTTCCAAAGCACCAGAGGGCAGGAAAAGAAACAATGAATGGAAACTAATTAAGGAGAGAATCAACCTGGAATTGAGGAGTCACTTCCTAACAGTGAGGACAATTAAACAATTGAACAATTTGCCTTCAGAAGTTGTGAGCCTTTCATCACTGGAGGTTTTTAAGAAGAGCCTGTACAGTCGCTTGTCTGAAATAGTATAGAGTCTCCTGCTTAAGCAGGGGGCTGGACTAGAAGACCTCTAAGGTCCCTTCCAGCTCTACTCTGATTCTGATTCAGTTAGCAGGTCACGTCACTAAAGTACCTTGCACATTCTGCCATTCTTCCAGCTGTAATACAGGTAGTCAGGGGTGGGTTTCTCGCCCTGTTCCAACCGGTTCGGTTGGAACGAGGCCAGCGGCGTCCTCGCGCACGCGTGCAGCGCGCGCGTGCGTACTAGCATCTGTGCGATGCTCCAGCTGCTCCTGGAGGATCGCGCAGGCGCTGTATGCGTCCTGCGCATGCGTGGAAGTGCAGAATTCATCAAAACCGGGTAAGGAGCGGGCGCGGGGGCGCGCGCGGGCGCGGGGGGGGGGGGCCTTCGCCGTTCCCGGAAGTTACTTACTTCCGGGTTCGGTGACCAACCGGTTCGCAGGGACCGCCGCGAACCGGTTGAAACCCACCCCTGCAGGTAGTCCTCGACTTACGACCACAACGGAGCCCAGCATTTCTGTGGCTAAGTGAGACAATTGTTACGTGAGCGTTTCCCCATTTTGCAACCTTTCCCGCCAACGTTGTTAGAAGTGAATTACTGCATTTGTTAAGTGAGTAGCATGGTAGAACGAATCTGGCTTCCCAACATTGACTCTGCTTGTCAGAAGGTCGCAAAAGGGGATCATGCAACCCCAGAACACCGCAACCATTGTAAATATGAACCAGTTGCCAAGCGACCCAATGTTGATCACGTGACTGTGGGGTGTGTGGGCTGCAACGGTCCTAGGTAAGTGTGAAAAACGGAACTATGTGCCGTTGTGGCTTCAAATGGTCACTAAATGAACTGTTGTAAGTCGAGGACTACCTGTACAAATATAGGAAGAGAAAAAGGGAGGGGGGAGGGGGAAATGGCTGTACCTTGTGCTGAAGCGCGTTCAGATCCTGAACAAAATCCGTGTTCTCTTCCTCCAATTCATCGGCGTGTTGCCTCACCTTGTGGATGGACCTCTGGTACTCGCGCACCTGGCTCTGTGAGGAAAGCAGCAAGTGAAAAGTAAATCTAGAACCTCTAGAACAGTGATGGCTAACCTTTTTCTCCTCGTGTGCCGAAAGTGTGCATGTGCGTGCAACAGTGTGTGTGCGTGTGCCCACACCCGTAATGCAATGCGCGCGTAACAGCCCTCTCCGCCCCCCACACACGTGCGTGCAAAGCCCTCCCCCAATGCTTTGTTTTGGGCCTAGCAGGCCTCCCCGAAGCCTCCTGGGACCAAAAACAGGGTGCGGGGGGCTGCCCCCAGCGCCCTCCCCACACATGTGTGAATGTCTCCCACGTGCGCCCTGCCCCCCATGTATGCATGGCAGAGAACCAAAAATCAGCTGGCCGGCGGGAGGAGCTGAACTGGGGGCAACGGCTTGCGTGTGCACAGAGAGGGCTCCGCGTGCCACCTGTGGCACTCGTGCCCTGGGTTCGCCATCCCGGCTCTAGAATTTTATAGACTCATCAGAAGAGGAACAATGAACTGGGAAACCTCCACATACGGTAATGGCTTGCATGGAGCCGTTGATGCTGTGCAGGCGGGCCCAGGCAATGGAGGTGGTGTTGAGACTTGTCAACTGATGTTCCAGGGCAGGGAAGTCACTTTCAATCTCCTGGAGATCTTCCAGCAAGAGCAGCACACAGCTATCACAAGCTGTTAATGAGAGAGGAAAGTAAGCCCTAGGACAGTGATGGTTAACTTTTTCAGCACCATGTTCCGTAAACTGGAGTAGCAGAACCCAGAAGAGATCAGTTGGCTGATGCACATGTGCGCGCTGGCCAGCTGGTCAGCGCATGTGCATGCCAGAAACCAGATGAGAGCAGCTGGCTGGTGTGCAAGCGTGCTGGAACCCGGCAGCTGGTGACACCGCATGTACCCACAGAGAAGGCCCTGTGTGCCCCCTCTGGCACACATGCCATAGATTTGTCATCACAGCCGTAGGACGTGTCAATGGAGTATCTCAACTATCCAGATTGAGACTCTCCAACCACCAAGCTCAGAGACCCCGCAATTCAACCCTGAGCTACACATGTCCTCTTCCATTGATAAAACCTAAATTTCAGCAACCCAAAACTTCAGGACGAACCACAGAAATTAAGACTACCAATAAAGGAGAATATTTGTAGCTCGGGGTTGACATGAGGAGGTCCTCGATGCTTGCTTGTTTTCTTGCAGACATTTTATTACCCAACTAGGTAACATCATCAGTGCAGTGATGATGTTACCTAGTCGCATTTATCATGTTTCAAGTTTCAAGTTTATTAGAATTTGTATGCCGCCCACTCCCATAGGGACTCTGGGCGGCTCACAACAGACAAGAAACATTTAAAATTTAAAAAATTTAAAAAACAGAATTAAAACATAAAAATACAGTATTAAAATTCACATCACCCATTCCATCTAAGTGGGGCTGGATATCAATCAACAGCCCCAGGCTTGCCGGAACAGCCAGGTCTTGACAGCTTTACGGAAGGCCGGGAGAGTGGTAAAGGTCCGGATCTCTGCAGGTAGGTCGTTCCACAGGGCCGGCGCAGCAACAGAGAAGGCCCTCCCCCGGGGAGTCGCCAGCCGGCATTGTCCGGTTGACGGCACCCGGAGGAGGCCCAACCTGTGCGATCTTGTTGGTCGTTGGGAGGTAAGTGGCAGGAGGCGGTCTCTCAGGTAGCCAGTCCTAAACCATGAAGGGCTTTAAAAGTAACGACTAGCACCTTGAAGCACGTCCGGAGACCAATAGGAAGCCAGTGCAGCTCGCGGAGGATAGGTGTAATATGGGTGTATCTAGATACACCCCATATCGTTTGCGCGGCTGCGTTCTGGACCAGCTGTAGTCTTCGAACACTCTTCAGGGGCAGCCCCATGTAGAGCGTGTTACAGTAATCATCATCCACTGATGATGTTAACTAGCTGGGTAATGAAATGTCTGCAAGAAAACAAGCAAGCTCAGAGAGCACCAAGGACCCCTCAAATAAGACTCTATATCTATATCTAAATGTGTGTGTGTGTGTTTTCCAGCATAACTCTGGAATGCCGCGAGCAATTTCAACCAAACTTGGTACACAGATGACTTATTCTCTGGAAAAAAATACTGTGGGGGGTAAGACAGCCCTAACACCCCTCAGGGTGTGTATTCTGGTAAGATACAGCCTGTTGTGCGTTAAAATGGCTTCTACTGTACCGCCTTAAAATGGCTTCTACTGTGCAGAGCAGTGGAGTTGCCATGGTAACGGCTTCACACTACTCCACTACTCCCTTTGGTAAGGGGGAAAATCCAACATTAGAAATTACGTTTGGTCCAGACCTTTTCCCCCTATAAAGAAATACCAGGGCAACACCGGGTTATTGGCTAGTTATTAATACATGGAGGCTAACAATTTATCTACATTTAACTAATCATTTTGACAGCCCTCATAAAATTTCTCAAGGCCACTCAGCGCATGGAGCCAAGTTAAAACCTTACAAGATTTACATGCAGGATTTCTGAGTCATTCTCAGTTTGGCTATTCAGTGGGACAGGCAGGAGAGTGGTTCCTGCAATCAGCGTCAAGTCAA